>NC_087369.1:32835209-33435709 GCF_030014295.1 Loxodonta africana | reverse complement strand
TGGGGCTCGTTCTGTCTTGGGTTCCTTGGAGGGCTCACCCTTCCACAAGGGTCCTCGCCTTGGGTGCCCACTTTGACCAGATCCCTCACCTCCCTGACATGCCCTGGAAAAAGTAACTGCAACTCACTAAGTCAGCATGCCAGGTCCCCAGGTTTCAAAGCAGGGGTGGGGCTTTATGGTTCCCCCTTACTACAGGGAGGAGTCACCTCATTATAATTCGGTGTCCTCACCTTGATTCCTCTTAGGGACCCAGTCTCCTGCCTCTGCTGAGTAGGCCTCTCCATCAGCCCAAGGACTTCATGGCATTGAGATGACACACTCTCAGGAGAAAAGAAGGGGGCACCTCAGTGTGATATCTCTGACCTTGGCTTCCCAGGTCCAATAGTAGAGGGGGGACGTTGTACAGCTTCTTCTTGTTTGGTGGGTGTTAATTCCATCTTTCTTCTTGAAGGACTTCTACCTTGACGTCCACCAGGTTCTGGGATTCCTCTCTCTGCTGAATTGGGGCTTAATCTCAGGCCCTCATTTCCCTTACACCCTCCAGGCGAGAGTCAAGGGTCACCTGATCTTGTCAGATTTGTCCTGGGCTCCCAGGGATCATGGCATTAGCAGGGTTCAGTGTAGCCGTCCCCATCTTGGGTTCAGTGATCTCTAGTACCTCAATCATGTCTTTCCCTTGACTCTGCACCATTCTTGGGACCCTATCCTCTGCTGACCTGAGGCCACAGCTCTCAGACCAAAGACCACACCTTCCTGAGACCTCACTTGGAAGTCAGAGTGAGCCACATCCTTTGAAGGCTGTTTTGGGAATCCTAGGCCTGGCCAGGGTGGCTGGGGTCACCTGACCACAGACTTCTCAATTTGGTGACCCCTTCATTGCTCACTCAGGCTTATGACCTGGCTTCTGGGTAGGAACTGGTATTTCTCCATCTACTAACTTGAGTCCACCTGAAAGCAGGGCTAGGATTGGTGGCTCAGACCAAGGCCCTCACCTCCTTAGAGGGGAGTCAGGGTGCTTCACATCTGGCTACCCCTGCCTGGAGGCTCTCAGAGCTGAGACCAAGGATGGGATACGGGCAGCCCCTCTTTTAAGGGGAAGACTCCTAATTCGCACTAAGGGTCCTTGCCTCACCTGCAGTTCGGGTCTAGGTCTCCTCCCTCTTCGGAACTCGGGTGCTTTCTTGGACCAAGGCCCGCCCATCCTTAGACTTTACAGGCAGAAGTCAGCCTGGTGGTCTTGAGGCTGGCGGTAGGGGCGGGACTTTGTGGGACCTCCTCTGTTCTGTGTTAGGTGTCTCCTTAGTCCACATTCAGGGTCCTCACCTGGACTCCTGACCAGTCCTGAGACTCCACCCTCCTCCGCTGATGAAACTCTCAACCCGGTCACACCAGAGGCCTCACCTTCCCGGCACTTCCTAGATGGAAGTCGCCGCAAGCCCGCTCATCACATTCGGCCAAGGGTATAGGGTGGTCTCCGAGGGCCAAGGTCCTTAGGGGCGTGTCCCCGAGTGGCAACAGCAGGGGCGGCGCTCTTAGGACCCCACTTTTCTCGGGTTAATTGGTCACAACAGTCCACATTCAGGGTCCTCACCTTGACTCCTGATCAGTCCTGAGACTCCACTCTCCTCTGCTGAGGAGAGCTCACACTCCCCAAACCAGAAGGTGCAGCTTCCCTAAATGGAAGCCAGGACATGTCACATCTGTATAACGCTGTAGGGCGGGCCTCCAAGATTCAAGGCATTTGTGGTAGGGGCCAGAGGCTCCGAGGGCCGACAGCAAGGGCAGGATTCTTGGGACTCCAGTGTTCTGGAGTGAGTGATCCCTTAGTGCTCATACAGGGCTCCCACCTTGATACCTATCAGAGCCTGGGAGTCTCGCGTATAAAGACCTGACTCACAGGCTCCTAAGAAGATTCTCACCAAGCCGAGACCCTGGAGGGATAGATCAGGGTGTGCCACACCATACACATGCGTGAGGTCTCACAGGAGGGCAGCCTGTTTCACTTCTCCTAGAAGATCATTTTTAGGCAGTAGGATGCCCCATAAACACTCAGGGTACACACTTAATTACAGTTAGGTACAAGACTCCTCCCTTTGCAGAACTGGGGCTGCCCCTTTAGACCGGACCCTCCCTCCCTGAGACCACTCAGGAAGAAACGATGGGCACCTCTGGCAGAGAGATCTCCCAGAGGCTTCCCAGGACTTAGAACAGGGGCAATGCTCTCTTCCGCTCCTTCTGTTGATGGGGTTACCACTCATAACACTCAGGGTCCTCACCTTGCCTCTTTTGAGGACCTGAGTCTCCTCCCTCTATGGACCTGGGGTATGCCCACAATACCTGATACTCTCCAGGCAGAATTGAGGGGACTCCTCATCCTGACATCTCTGCCCTGGGACTCCCAGGGCCGACAGCAGGGGGCATTTTGTGTGGCCTCCTCTGTCTGGGGTGGGTGGCTCCCTCCTTCCTCATTCACAGTCTTCATCTTGAACCTGACCTGTCCTGGAAATCCACTCCCTGCTGAATCCCAGGTTGCTCCCCTCATATCAAAGTCTTCACTGACCTGGGACCACTGATTTGGAAGTCAGGATAAGGCATATCCAGCCAGGACTGTCTGAAATCTCTCAGGGCCAACTGCAAGGCCAGACGCTAGGGGCCGTCACTCTTCTTGAGGGGCCGCCCATCATCTTCATTCAGGGTCATCACTTAGATATCACAGGCTGAGTGTCCTTGCCTTACTGACTTGGAGGGTGTCCTTAGGCCACTGTCTCAGGTCCCTGAGAAACCTGAAAAACAAGTGAGGGCACTACCTGGGGCTCTCTAGGTCTGAGAGCAAGCCCTGTCGCTCTGGGTGATCCCTAAATTCTGGTGTGTTTTTGCTCTGTGTGTTCTCATCCACTGAGGTCCTCTTCTTGGCTCTTCTTTGTTTAAAGCCTTCCTGAGAAATGCCACATCCTTGCACTCGAGCAAATTTGCAGAGATTCCTTCCCTGCCCAAGAGTGAGGAGTGGCATGAATGAGGAAGCTGCAGCCAAAGACGAGAAGCCCAACACAGGTGGTGGACTGGCAGAAAATCAGGCTGATCTCATCCTTCTCTCCTTCAGCCACCCACAGAGGCTCATGTAACATTGGTTCTGATAGATCTACTTTCTACAGGCAGGGGCTCTCCAGGATGATTTTATGAGCCCCAAATCTTTTCAGGTTCTCTGGCCTTATATATGTCAATGATTTACTGTCATTGAATATTGTCTTTTCCTTTTCCTTATTCGCACATCTCAGTTATTTTAGTATCCACACAGCTCTGGATATACAGTCCAACTCAATGCTCTGGGCACAGCGGTATTCATTTTCTTACCTGAGAAACGTTTTCTAGTGAAGAGAACTATAGTTAATTAAGTGACATAGGGTAAGCCTCTGGCTGGTAGGAGTGGTTGAACAGTGTGAGTTCCAGAGGGATTCACACCAGGGGTCTAATCTAGCTGGCTCAAGTGCTAGACTTGCAAACTCAAACACATTACCAAACACTTTGAGCTCCGGGTTCTTCTTCTGTGAAGTCGGATTGACAAGCCCTGGCTTTTAGGGCTGGTGCATTGTGTGCGAGGCATGAGAAGCACCTGGCAAAGTGTCTGCGCATATTGGGTCTTTAAAAAATGGCACTTATTACTATGATCATTTTGACACCACACAATACCAACGGCCATCTGAGAATTTTTTGTCTTGTTTTCTCCAGGGTTTGTAAGAATACGCAGCGCTCTAGGACAAAGAAAACCAAATGAGAAGAAATACTACTTAGAAAGAAAAACTAAGTAATATTTTACAATACCTCCTTGTCCTCGAGTCAATCCCAACTAAAACCAACCCCATGTAGAACTGCCCTATAGGGTTTCCTCGGCTATAAATTTTAAAGAAACAGATTGCCAGGTCTTTCTTCTGCAGTGCCCCTGCATGGGTCTGCACTCCCAACATTTATGTTAGTAGTCAAGGTCAAAGCATTTTATCACTCATTAGAGAGTGTCATAGTTATCTAGTGCTGTTATAACTAAAATACCACAAGTGGAAAGCTTCAGCAAATAGAAAATTATTTTCTCACAATTTAGGAGGCTAGAAATCTAAATTCAGGTGCTGGTTCTAGGGGATAACTTTAACTCTTTGTTTGCTGTGGACGAAGGTCCTCCTTGTCTTTCTTCAGCTTCTGTTTCATCTTTCCTTGGAGATCTCACCTAGCATAGCAACTATCATTCCTCACTTGTGATTACTTGCTTGCTGAATCACCTCCTTTCTCTCTCAAAAGAGACTGGACTTAAGACAACCCTCGGACAAAAAACAAAACAAAACACTGCTGTCCAGAAGATTCTGACTCACAGGGATGCAACAGGACACAATAGAATTGCCCTATAGAGTTTCCAAGGCTATAAATTCTTACGGGAGCTGCGTGCAACATCTTTTTCCTCTTGAGAAGGTGTTAGGTTGTCTCAAGACAGGCCTTACAATCCCCCTCTTTACATAAAAACACACTTTCGCAAATGGCATTATAACCACGGTATTGGGTCATTATTTACAGCACCTTTTTGTGGGACATGGTGGGTAAATTCAATCCATATTAGGGACTATATTTTTAATGTGCATGTGGGTAGACTGTCCCAGTTTAATGCAACACAAAGCTCCTAGAAGTGCTATGAAGGACAAACAACTTTCCCTCCCAACTGCCGTTCCATCTACGTCACCCCAATTTTCATCACCACGGCCAAAAGTCCAGTCTTCACTTGGTGTTTGCCAAATGACACTCAAGACAACCTCATTCTACTGTCCTTTCAATGGCATGGCCTCTGGATCCCCCAACCAAAGACAAAAAGCTACTAACACTGGCTTCCTTACATGGAATATCTCCCCATTATCCCAGAAATCCTGGAAATGATGTGTATAACACACAGTCAGCATTTATGTTCAAGTGCACTGGGACAAGAACACAGGACACCTTCCGGAGTGCTCCAGGGGGCATTTCTCTCTGCTTTATCCCCAGTTCCAGAGGTAGTGTGAAGAGCTGGTTGCCATTCCAGGCGCAGCCATTCTATGCTGAGACACATGATGGGAGTGTCTGATCCTGCCCACCGCTCCCACAGCCTCATCTTGCCTTGCCCCGGCCCCCAGCCTCACCTCTACCTGCTCTTCTCACCACCTACCCTTCCCTACCCTATGTTCCTAACTTAAAATTCCCCCAGCACACACTGAGAGATCAAAGTATCCCAAGGCCCCAAAATGCCCTCCCTCAGGACATTTACGCTAGAGGGAACCCTGAAGTGCTCACTCCTTTTCTACTAGTCCTGAGGTCTTGGAGAGTCTCTCAACCTTCTCCTTATTTCATTGCTGCTATTAGACTCTAAAATCTATACACCGGCTGCCACACCTTTACTTAAAGGGCCCCAGTACTAGCATGGAGCCTTCCAAAGGGCAGACGCTCAATTACTGTTTGGGGAAAATAAGAGGCAGGGAACAAGAGGTCAAATCATCACAATTTATTTTCTCCCACATCCTTAAATAAGCCAAACAAATCCAGGCACATGAGTGTTCTACTTTTACCAAATGGAATAAGGGAAACCAAGAATTGACCAACTTTTATGGTTTTTCGCCTCTACCTTGTCATCCCAACTAACTCTTATGGATGTCTTTAATATTTCCAAGGAAACTCGTATTCTGCTACCACGTTAACTAGTTCTGGATTCTGTAGAAATGATTCAAGGATTTTCAATTTGTTTTACACAATATAAAACTCTTACCCTGAAATCTGAAAAACAACAATAAATGCATGAGGTGAATTTAGATTCTGAATCTTAACAAAGATTCAGAACAACACTTGAAAAATACAAACAAACAAAAAAAAAACGAGCTAAATCTACAAGTCACTCAACTATAACAGGAACATGAAAAGACATACATCTGCCCCCTCCAGCCCCATGTTGCCTCTACTACTTAGAAGGTTAACCAGCCATTTTCAACAACAAAGTGAAGAATCTGCATCAGACTTCACGGCTAGACTCTCCCTGACACTAGCCCTGGCCCTGGCATGAGGACAAGCCCCGGCCCATTCTCTGCCTGAGGCTGTCTCTTTATACAGGGCTTGTAAGACACTGGAGTTGGTATCCTTGACCTTGGCCAAAAACTCCAGGACTTTTGTCTTGCTGGCTTCAGCTTGGGCTTTGGGACCCCACAGGAATTCATAGCGTGGAGGATCACTGTTGGGAACCTGCCGGTATTCCAGGTACTTTCCCTGCAACAAATCTTTGGTGATGAGCTTCCGGGGCTCCCCAAAGATGAAGTGTTTCTTCCCATCGTACATCCCAAACACATGCAGGAATTCCCACATCTCCTCCTCGGTGGCCCGGTTGCCATTCCTGTAGATCATGGCCAGGAGAGGAATCAGAAGCCCGGTCTTGGGAAATCCCCTGCAACCACTCAGATTCTCTTCCTCGGCGATCTCCAATTTGCTGACAACGGTATACGATTGACCTTTGGAATCGACTTCCTTCACATCAAGGCCAAAGACCAGCTCTATGCACTTAGAGGCTCTCCTCAGGATCTCAGGGAAGTGCTCCTTGTACCTTTTGTTGATGATCTTCACCATTTTTCCCTTGGTAACGTGCTCTTGCATTTCATACTCGGACAGCAGAAACTGCGACAACATGGTCACCCTCCTGGTTAGGGGGTCTCTATGTGACCTCTCATTGGGGTATGGGGTAGAAGAGGAGCTTGGAGGTTCCTCATCTTGGCCATTGGCCCCTCTAGGAGCTCTTCTGCCTGAAGCACCTGCAGTAGCAGTGGTGGTGGATGGCGCTCTCTGAGACCCCTGGGGAGTGCGAGAAGTAGGGGAGCTCTGCGGAGGCCCCCCAAAAGGAGGAGAGGAAGAATACGGGGACCCTTCCTCCTCTGCTGCAGTGGCCTCAGCACCCTGGACACGGTGGGTGTCACCTTGGGCCTGCCGACGTTTCTCGCGGGCGCGGAGCTTACTCTTATGACTACGAGGCATGATGACTCTGCTCAAGGACAGTAGGCAGGAGTGGGGAAAGAGGGCAGGCGATGCAGGCCCACAGGAGGACGAAGGCTGAGAGGATGTGCGCCCCTGTAGCAGAGAGATGCCTCCTTGGCTTTCACAGCCGACGTCTCTACAGGATTTTTGAGGACACAGCTCTAGAACCTCACAAAACTCCTATTGTTCTGGTCAGGACCCTGTAGAGAAAATTAAAGGATTAGGTTGTAGATTGTCAGCCCTGCTTGGGGCATACTGGGGTAACAGCAGGGCCTGACGCTAGGGAATCTCTGTACTGGGTTATTGGGGATTCTTCTATTTTCACTCGTAGGGCTATA
The DNA here is from genome assembly GCF_030014295.1 of Loxodonta africana. Lineage (NCBI taxonomy): Eukaryota > Metazoa > Chordata > Mammalia > Proboscidea > Elephantidae > Loxodonta > Loxodonta africana. The sequence goes on along the minus strand of NC_087369.1, from coordinate 33,428,354 downwards.
ATATCAACTCCCGGCAGGGCCAGGGCACCTCCCCTCTACTAATCTGACCCTGAAACCTCAACTCCCTCTGGGACCCACAAGCAGAAACTGAAGGAGCAGATCAGCCACCACTCTTGGCACGGTGTCTCAGTGATGACAGCACACTGGGGCCCATTCTGTCTGGGGTTCCCTGGAGGCCTCAGTCCTCCGCCAGGGTCCTCACCATGGCTACCCCCTTTACCAGGTCCCTCACCTCCCCAAAATGCCCTGAGAGTTAGTGAGTACAACTCACTAAGTCACCATATCCAGTTCCTCCAGGTCCAGATGCAGTGTTGGGACTCTCTGTTTCTCCTTTTTTTTCTAGGAGGAGTCACCTCCTCAGAACTGAGTATCCTCACCTTGACTCCCATTAGAGACCAAGTTTCCTTCCTCTGCAGAACACCACGTTGGTACCCCTTACTGTCGAGTCGATTCGCAGTCAATGCAACCCTATAGTACAGAGTAGAACTAACTTCATGGAGTTTCTAAGAAGTGCCTGGTGGATTTGAACTGCTGATCTTTTGGTTAGCAGCCATAGTACTTAAGCATAATGCCACCAGGGTTTCCTCTCCTGAATAAGCCTCTCCATTAGTCCAAGGACTTCATGTCCCAGAGACCATCTCTCCGTAGGAACAAACCAGGAGGCACCTCAACTTGATACCTCTGACCGTGGCTCCACTGGGCAACAGCAGTAGGAGGCTTTTCTGCATCCTCCTCTCTTCTTGGGGGAGGGGTGAAGCGGGGTTAATTCCCTATTGCCTTCTAAGGGGTTTTTATCTTGATTGCCACCAGTATCTCAGATCCCTCTATCTCCTGAACTGGGGCTTAAACCAAGGTGCTCAGCTCCCTCAGACACTCCAGGCAGAAGTCCAGAGTCCCCTGAAACTGCCAGATTTGTCCTGGGCTTCCAGGGATACTGGCATTAGCAGAGCCCCCTGCAGTCCTCCCCATTTTGGGTTGAGTGGTTCCAGTACCTCAGTCATATCTTCCCTTAACTCTGCACCATTCCTGGAACCCCACTCTCTGCTGTCATGAGGCCACATCCCTCAGACCAAAGACCACACCTTCCTGAGACCTCACAGTTGGAAGTCAGAGTGAGCCACATCCTTTGCAGGCCGTTTTAGGAATCCTAGGGCTGGTCAGGGTGGCCGGGGGTTACGTGACCCCAGCGTTTTCAGTTGGTGACCTCTTCAATCCTCACTCAGGCTTCTAAACTTGTTCCAGGGTAGGGACCCACCCTCTACTAACTTGAGTCCGCCCGAAAGCAGGGCTAGGATTGATGGCTCAGGCTAAGGCCTCACCTCCCTAGAGGGAAGTCGGGGTGCTAAACATCTGGCTACCACTGCCTGGGGGCTCCCAGAGCTGACATCAAGGGTGAGCTGTGGGCGGCCCCTCTTTTAAGGGGAAGCATGGTCATTAGCACTATGGTTCCTCGTCTAGACTAAGGGTCCAGCACAACTAGATGGAGTGTGGGTACCACCACTGACTGCTCTGACAGGGATCACAATAGAGGGTCCTGGACAGAGATGGAGAAAAATGTAGAACAAAATTCTAGATCACAAAAATAAAATGCCAGACTTAGTGTCCGACAGGAACTGGAGAAATCCTGAGAGTATGGTCCCCGTACAACCTTATAGCTCATTACTAAAGTCACTCCTAACATTCAGCCAAAGATTGGGAATGACCATAAAACAAAATGGGTCTAAATGGGCACACCAACCCAGAGGCAAGGATGAGAAGGCAAGAGGGAACACGAAAGCTGGTAACAGGGAAACCAAGGTTGAGAAGGAGAAAGTGTTAACATATCGTGGGGTTGGCAACCAATGTCACAAAACAATGTGTGTATTGTTTAATAAGAAACTGGTTTGCTCTGTAAGCCTTCATCTAAAGTACTATTTAAAAAAAAAAAAGAATTTATTTTCCCCACAGAGGACAGATACTAATGAACAAGATAGTAAACAAAGTGTAAGTGGCAAGGATACTGGACTCAGATTAAAGATTTTTTATTTTGGATCGTAGTAAAAGCGTAGCTAGACAGGCCCTTTAAGATTTAAGATAACGAAAGGAGATTTGCATCCTCTTCATGGATGTGGAAATTACTGCCAGAGCTAAGACTCATTTTCTAGGTTTCTTTATATCTGTTCTTAAGCTAAAGTGTAATGGTTCAGAGCACAAGTGTTGGACAAAGATCTGAAGTCCATCACTTACTGTGACTTAAAGCAAATATCTTAACATTCTCTGAGACTCCGTTTATGCATCAGTAAAATGGGGTCAATAGTAGGGTTGGTGTATGAACTAACGTATGCTAAAAGATTAACATGGTAGAAGGCACACAGAAAACACTCATTAATTTTTGCTATCGTCACTTTCTTTGTTCCATAAAGGTAGTTCCCATGGCTGGTATTGCTTACTATTCTATGCATGATTGGATAGCACAGTCTCTACCACATAGTTAGACATATAATTATGTGTTAGGCAAGTTAGTATTTGATAAGAAATAAAAGATTTGGCAATGAATGGAAGAAGATAAAGCAGCAGCTAGAAAGGTTATAGAGTTAAGTAATGATTTACATTATATAACAAACCATGCCAAAATTTAGTGGCTCCAAACAACAGCCACTAATTTGTTCATGAGTCTGTGTTTCAGTTGGGATGGCACATCTCTGCACCATGTAGTGCTGTCTGGGGTCACTCCTGAGTTTGTGGTCAGCTGATGGTCCATGGCTCACTCACTTGTTTCTTGGTTGGCTGCCTGTCTTTTTGTTGGCAGGGGCAAAGGAGATATCTAGGCCATTTAGCTCTCACCATCCACAGGCTAGCTTGCGTTTGTTCCCATGGTGGTGGTCTCAAGGTATCACAAGAAAAGTAAGAGAGCGCAAACCCCAATGTCACATCTCTACGTAAGTCTATACTTGCATCATGTTTCCTATCATCCCATAGAGCAAAGCAAGCACTATGGTCAAGCAAAGAGTCAGAATGGGAAGGGACTTCCCAAGGCTTGGACAAAAGGGAGGGTAATCAGTGTGGCCATTTGTAAAAAAAAATTTTTTTTTTATTTATGCACAGGTGGAAAAAATGTACCAGATAGATCTCATGATATTTGAGCATATTTACTGCAAAGGGAAAGCTGCTGGTAAAGAATGCAACATAAACTCTGAAAGGAAAGACGAGTTCCTAAGACCAATATATTTCAGGAACCTGAAAGGTATCTGGATGTCTCTTCCTTTGAAACTAAAACAAGAGATGCAGTGATGGGTATAAGAAGCGGATGTGACCCTTAACAGAAACTAAGACAGTTCACAACCTTACCAGTTACTGTTGCACTGATTCCAACTCATGGAGACCCCTTGTGTGCCAGAGAATAAATGTGCTCCGTAGGGTTTTCAATGGCTGATTTTTCAGAAGTGGTGGAGAGGGTGCGCGCCCCTGCAGCAGACAGATGCCTCCTTGGCTTTAGCAAAGGCCGCCTTTACAAGATTCTTGGAGGGTACTGCTCTAGGACCCCACAAGGCTTCTACTGTCCGGGTCAGGACCGTGTAGAGGAAATAAGAGGTAGGGTTAGGTAGTAGATTTTCAGCCCTGCTTGGGGCTCATGAAAGTCCTCATATTGGTTCCTGTCTCTTGGACTCAAGGCTTCCCAGGGAATGTCACATCCCTCCAAGTCTTGAGTCATTTGCCTCCTGGAAACCTTGCAAAGAATGGGTCCCTGTCTGAGAGTGATGTGAGATGGGGACGCTGCAGCACAAGACAAGGGGCCCAGGACAGCGCTCTCGCAAAAACTAAACCCATTGCCGTCGAGTTGATTCCGACTCATAGCGACCATACCGGACAGAGAAGAACTGCCCCATTCGGTTTCCAAGGAGTGGCTGGTGCATTCGAACCGCCAACCTTTTGGTTAGCAGCCAAGCTCTTAACCACTACCAGGACTTCTCTTGGGCAGTCTGCATAATGCACCATTCTGTTGTCCAACATCCAAAAGCTGCTGTTTAATAGAGATTGTCCTGTTTTCTAGTTGTTTATAGCAGGAGGGCAAGTCTGTTACCAGTAACCTCCCTAAATTCAGAAGCCTGTTGCTACTAATTTAGGAAAAACTCATTGCAACATACATAGCATTGGAACATTTTACACATTGCTTTATTTCAGCATTCTGGAAAGAACACAATTTTGTGTTTGGGGAAAGGACCTCAAGAAGAGCTGTTTGTTTTAGCCTCAGGCCACCCTTCCAGAGACTGTATGCTCTGTTTTGACAAAGCTGCTCAGATGACCCTTAAATCCTTGTCTTACCCATGCAGCACAGGGGTTACTCAGAAGGTGCAGAGAAGGTATGCAAAAAATAAGTCCCTGCTTCTTTGTCTTTTCTTCTACTTTTTCACCCCTTTGGGACTATGAATAAGCATATGCCATTATACAACTTTTGCCACCCTTAAAAGTGCATATTGTTTATTTCATCAATTTCATCCTGTATCTCAAAGTATAATTATTACAAAACGAATGCTGTTTTATGTTCAGATGCATAAAATTTGTTCAAGCCCTCCTGTAATTTTGAAAGGTATATTTCATTTTTTTTTAATCTTACAAAACTTTAGTCACTGACTCTTTTTACCTGGATGACCAAGAATGCAACTCAAATACTGGGACATTTTTTAGGCTTAGAAAAGAAAGTGTGAGTGGTAGAGCTCGTGTTTTATGTTCTTAATGTCAATTTGCCTACATCTTCTTTGGTATTGGTTTATTCCCTAAAACGCCATGACAAGGTTCAGTACTGAATTTCAGAGTAGGAAACTCTCTTGGTGTTCTCTGAGGGTCTAACCAGTCTCCAAGGCCTGCCTGAACTGGCCTCTGGGTACTTCTCTAAATTCATCTCCCCAACGTCTCCTCTTTTGCACTTCAGTCAATGATAATGGCTCCTGTGTGTTCCTTGGAGGCATACAGCATGGTCCTATGTCAGGGTAGTTACCTTCCACAAACCTTCCAGACATGCTCATTCCCTGGATATCCATATAGTTTTCTTTCTCATTTCTTTCAGGCTTCTGTTCAAATATCCATTCCCCATGGAGAGCTGCATGACAATTCAGAATGAACTCAGCTTCAAATGCTATTAGATTTGGCAAAAGAGAAGACAACGGTAATCTTCAAGAATTTAGTTTCCTGAATACATGGCATTAACAGGATGCAAACCATAACTCGCAATACACAAACACCAGAAGATAAATCAGATAACTGGGCTCTTCTAAAAATTAACACTTACACTCATCAAAAGACTTCACCAAAAGAATAAAGAAAGAACCTAGAGACTGGGAAAAAATTTTGACTGTGAGAAATCCAACAAAGGTCTAATGTCTAAAATCTACAGAAAAATCCAACACCTCTACAACAAAAGACAAATAAAACAATTAAAAGATGGGCAAAGGATATGAACAGACACACTTCATCAGAGAAGACATTCAAGTGACTAACAGATACATGAGGAAATGCTCCCGATCATTAGCCATTAGAGAAATACAAATCAAAACTACAATGAGATATCATCTCGCCCCAATAAGACTGGCATTAATCAAAAACACAAAATAATATATGTTGCAGAGGTTGTGGAGAGACTGGAACACTTACACCCTGCTCGTGGGAATGTCAAATGGTACATCCACTTTGGAAATCCATTTGTTGCTTCCTTAAAAAGCCTGAAATAGAACTACCATAGGATCCAGCAATCCCACTGCTTGGAATATATCCTAGAGAAATAAGAGCCTTTATATGAGCAGATACATACACACCTATGTTTACAATACCAAAAAGGTGGAAACAACCTAGATGCCCATCAACAGATGAATGGATAAACAAATGGTGCTACATACACACAATGGAACATTACTCAGTGATAAAGAACAATGAATGGATAAAGAAACTGTGGTACATACACACAATGGAGTATTACAGAATGAGAAAGAACAGAGATGAATCTGTGAAGCATCTCATAACATGGATGGATCTGGAGGGCATTATGCTGAGTGAAATGAGTCAGTCACAAAAGGACAACTATTGTTTGATTTCACTCCTGTACTGAAAAGGTTTACAAACAAAAAGAACTAATCTTTGATGGTTACGAGGGAGGTAAGGGGTGGGGATGGAAAAACACTAAATAGACAATAGATAACTGGTAACTCTGGTGAACGGTAAGACAGTACACAAAACTGGGGAAGCCAGCACAACTTGTCCAAGTGAAGGTCATGGAAGCTCCATAGACATTTCCAAATCCCAGAGGGACCAGATTACGGGGCAGGGGGCTGTGGGGACCACGCTTTCAGGGACATCCACTCAAGTGCGGTAACATAGTTTATGAAGAAAATGTTCTACAATCTACTTTGGTGAGCAGCATCTGGGGTCTTAAAAGCCTGTGAGTGGCCATAAAAGATAGTCCACTGGTCTCACCCCTTCAGGACCAAGGGAGAATGAAGAAAACTAAAGATACAAGGGAAAGATTAGTCCAAAGGACTAATGGACCACAGCTACCATGGCCTCCACCACACTGAGTCCAGCACAAATAGATGGTGCCTGGCTCCCACCACTGGCTGCTCTGACAGAGAAAACATGAGAGGGTCCCGGACAGAGCTAGAGAAAAATGTAGAACAAAGTTCTAACTCAAAAAGAATGACCAGACTCTACTTGTGTCATGTTTGATATTAACCCATTGAGCAAAAGAAGCACTATGGCCAAGCGCAGAGTCAGTATGGGAAGAAACAAGGCTCGAACAACAGGGAGGGTAATCAGTGTGGCCATTTATGCACAGGTAAAAAAAAAAAATGCACCAGATAGATCTCATGATATTTGAGCATATTTACTGCAAAACGAAAGTTGCTGATGAAGAAAGCAACATAAAATTCTGAAAGGATAGACAAATTCAAAGGACCAAGAATTTTCAGGGGCCAGAAGGATTCCTGGATGTCTCTTCCTCTGAACTAAAAGGAGAGACGAAGTGATTGGTATAAAAGGGGGATGTGGCTGCTTAGAGAAACTAAGGCATTTCACAACCTTACCAGTTACTGCTGATTCCAACTCATGATGTCCCCAAGTGTGCCGAGAAGAACCGTGTTCCACAGGATTTCCAATGGCTGATTTTTCAGACATGGATTGCCAGACCTGTCTCCTGAGGTGCCTCTGGTTGGACTGGAACCTCCAACCTTTTGATTAGCAGCCCAATGTAAAGTGTTAACCATCTGCACCACCCAGGGACTCCCAGTTCACAACAACCTCCCTTATTAAGTGAAGTCTGATGTCTTGGTCATCTTGCTAGTTTCCTTTTAGCTTCCATCTATTTCTTTTGGGTGCTCCCTAAGACATCTATCCTAGGCCACATTCCACCAGAGATGCATACATCTCCTTTTTGTTTGCATTATTTTAAAAGACCTCAGGTGTGGAAAGCATCTTAAAATACATTAAACATAACACGCAAGAGAAGGGGTATTTTTTGCGTAAGACTTCTTGCTGATTCTCCACAAATTCTAGATCATCTCAGTTTGACCCTGAGGTCTATCCAAAGCCAAACCAAACCTCCCTCTGTCAAGTTGATTACAACTCATAGTAACCCCATGTGTCTCAGGGTAGAACTGTGCTTCATAGGATTTTCAATAAGTGATTTTTTGGAAATAAATTGCCAGGCCTTTTTTCTGAGGCACCTCTGGATGGACTTGAACCATGAAAATGTTTCACCCAATGAAAAAACTGCTTGTTGGGTTGTCGTCATGTAGACATAGCCTTAGATCCAATTACCTTTTCCCAGTGTTCATTTTTAAAAGGATAGTTATTACAAAAAAAAGTCATTTATTTTAATATGCTTTAAAATTTTGTTGAATTTCAAAATAGATTACATTGAAATTAGGTTTAAAATTTTGTTAAAAAAGTAATACATGCACAGGGAACAAAAATTCAAATAGTAAAAAATTGTTTAAATGGAAAGAATATCCTCTTCCCCAAAGACAACCACTGTTAAGAGTGTTTGTATTCTAGTGGTAACCTGGAAATCCTGGTGCTGTAGTGGTTAAGTGCTATGGCTGCTGACCCAAAGGTTAGCAGTTCGAATCCACCAAGCACTAACTGGAAACTATGGGGCAGCTCTACTCTGCCCTATAGGGTCGCTAGGAGTCAGAATCGACTCAATGGCAATAGACTTGGTTGCTGGTTTTTCTAGTGGCAACTTTGGTGAAGGGTAAGGCAGTACACAATCCTGGGGAAGCCACCACAACTTCTCCAAGGTCAGGTTGAAGTTCCAGCCCAGACTTCCCCAGCTCCGCTGCGGTTCCCTGCCGCCCTCGCAGCCTGCCAAGCCATAGCTTCTAACTATGGTTTTGCCCGACCAGCTGTGGCCCTAACCATTGTTTGAATTTGGTGCCAGAACCCTGTGCATGCACGAATTAAGATTTTGGCTCATGCGCAGGACCTGAAAAGCTATGTCCACAATCTGTCCTTGGATGTGAACATCATCGACAGGATTCAACATCCGGACTTCCAAATGTGGACATGGGAAGGTGAAGGGCAGAGAGTTCCAGGCACCAAACCCAACCCCCAGATGCCGCTGGAAATAAAAAGTACTCTAACCCCCTCAGTCAGGGAACACATGACCTTATGGTCGCAAGACCCCCCATTGCTTCTTGTCTGCGCAGGCAGTAAACTTCCACTTTCTGTTTCCCTTGCAACTGGTGGTGTGGCATATGTCTTAATTCCACTGGCTAATAGAACTGGACAAGAACCCTCATTCTGTTAGAGAGTTTGGCGACTCTGGCCGGGACTTGCGGACTCCAAAATCTGAGTGGTGAGTATCTGGACACCCCGCAACCTCTTAAGATGTGCCGTGACTCCACTTGGTCAGTAAGGAGTTTCAAGTGGCCACCGTGATCCCCGCCCCAGCATGAGGCCCACCAGGTCCCCACCTCAGCTCGGAAACAGAAACTGGAAACAGGATGGGAAAGGCCTCTGCATTAAGGTAAGCGTGTGGGACCAGGTTGTTCCACTGGTCATCTGAGGGAACTAAAGTCTCCCCTGAGGGGGTTACAGTCCTCCCAGGGAGCTAGGGAAAGAAGAGGGTGGAAACAGCGCAGTCCTAAGACCTGACCCCAAGGTTTGTAAAATGAGGAAATTGGGGGTTGTGGCCTCTGAGACCCAACCTCACCCTAGCTGGGGTCGCTCAGCCCCTCTGAAACCAAGGGTATCAGGTCACTCTGCCATCTGCAACGATCTTTGTCCATCTGTGATCACCCAAGGTTAATTGGTAGTTGACAGAGGGTATTTAAGTCCCTCGGAGACTGCCCTGCCATCGCGACAATCTTTCCTTCAGAAACTCTTTGCCTCTTTCCCTTTCTTTCTCTCTATCTCTGCTCTCTGACAGCAGACCACTGGTAATTTAGTTTATGGTCGTTGATTTTGGTGAAGTCCTGGTTCAGGTTTTCGTTTTTGGTTTAGAGGACGTCCTTTTTACACTGTTATTCTTTGTCTGTCTGCTGGGCACTCCTCTAGGTTGGAGTGGGGGCGCCCTTCTGTCTGAATGCATTGAAAACTAGTGTTCTTTGTTTGTCTGTCTGTGTGTCTTCGTGCGAGTGTGTAGGGGTAGGAACAGGACAATCCTAAAAACATTCCAAAGCGTTCACCCTTAAGGTGTACTTCAGAGAACTGAGATAAATTCGGTTGTGATTGTGGGAAAAAGAGAAAGTCCTGGGTGCCGCGGCCAGGGTTGGTGATGAATAGGCCTTACAGCTGCAGCAGCGTGCGTGGCTCACCTCCTGGACCCGTGCGGGGCCGGAGGATGGCATAGACAATTAACCAGGGAAGGCAGTTCAGGTGTCCTGGGAATTGTCCCTTGCCATCACCCCATACGATGTGGGGGGTCCCCTACCAAGGGACAAATGTGGCCCTGGGTGCCGCAAAGCCAGTACAGAGTCAACAGGGAGGGCTACCCCAGGCCAATATCCCCTCCACCAAACAACTCTGGGGGTGAAAGGACCCAGGTTCCCTTTAGTACAGCAGGCCTGATTGACTGGAAGAATAACACCTCAGGATGTCGAGAGAAACCAAAGAAATTGTATGAACTGTTTACTGCCATCTTTACCTCTTTTGATTCCACATGGGCAGGCTGTCAATCCCTCTTAAGCACCTTCTTTCTCCCGGAAGAGAAGAAAATGATCCCAGACAAGGCTGGAGAGAAAGTCCAGAGGCGACATGATGCTCGATGGACCAGAGATGCAGTCGATGACACCTTCCCCCTTCAAGACCCCACTGGGACCACAATCACACAGTAGAATATGGTAGGCTCCCCGATGTCGGGACTGTCTTTTAGTGAGCCTTAGATGTGGAGTGCCTAAGCCCTCAGATTGGAACATAGTACATGAAATTAACTAGTGTAAAGATGAGGACCCTGCAGCCTTCCTCGAAAGAATTATAGAGCCTTTAGAGAATATACTCATTCAAGATCCAAAGGACCCAACAAATGCTCACATTGTCAATAATATTTTTAGAAGACAGTGTGACCCAGATGTTGGGAACCAACTTCACAAAATAGAGGGAGGAGTAACTATGAGTATCAAACACCTAGTCGAGTTGGCATTCAAGGTCTATAAGAACAGAGAAGAAGGCAAAGGCAGGAAGTGGCAGGTTGACCTACTGGTAACAGCAACGACAGTACACAAACGGTATAGGCCCCCTAGGAGGAAAAGACCCTAAGGAGGCCTGGCCCTGACCCCGCTGGGAGAGAACCAGTGTGCATATTGTGAGCAGGAGGCCCACTGACAGAGAGAGTGTCCTGAGAGAGAGTGAGTACCAACTAACTCAATACCAGGCCTCTCTAGTCAGTAATCCCCGCACATCAGTCCAATTTCTTGCAGCTCCAGATTCAGCCACCCCTCTTCCCACTCTGTTCCTGAGAGACTCCGTTCACCGTGAGCCACAAAATCAACCTCTAAGAGATGACAGTTGAGAGATCTTCATAGGTGAGAGTAGCTTCACTTGAGTGTGGCCAAAGGAGAGTGGGCCACGCAGTTCTCAGCCACACCGAAGTCCTCGATGCGAATGCTCACCCAAATAGAAACTCAGGGAAAAATGCTGAGCAGGTTGCAGTGATCCAGGCCTCACGGCTGGCCAAGTCAAAGACGTTGACCATTTAATAGATTCAGAGAACGTGTTGTCAGTTTTACATGTATATGAGACTTTGTGGAAGCGAAGAGAGTGTTTAAATTTGGTCAGTAAGAAATCAAACACGGCCAACAGATTTTACAATTCCTTGAAGTGGTGTCACTCCCTGCCACTCTGGCTGTGGTACAGTGCAAAGGAGATCAACAGGAAGATATAGTAGTGGCCCAAGGCCACCAAAGGGCTGACTTATAGGCCAAGCGAGCAGGGAGACCTGTGACCTCAGTAGTAGTGACTGATCCTAGCTTGCCATAAGCTACAAAAGACCTTTATAGTTGGAAAAATAGGGGCCAAGGCAGGGAAGAAACAACTGGTGATGCATGGAGGAGTAAAAAGTTAGAGAGTAAGAACGAAGAGAAAACAAAAAGGTGAGAAGGAAGTAGAAAGGTAGAGAAGAAAGGGAGGGATGGCCCCAAACTGGACTGTCCTAAACGTAAATATATTGATTTATTATGCTACTGGATTAGGTTATACAGTTTTGTGAGCAGCTGGCTCTGCACCATTTGTCACTCTATATTGTCCCTTTCAAAATTAAAAACAACTACTTACAAAAAAAAAAAAAAAGAGAGAGAGACAAGATCTTCTCAGAAGCGTAAGACTAGGCACCAGGAATATGTTCCGGGAAAAGATTGCAAGAGAAAGGTAAACTGGACTATTGAAGACCACCAGGCCAAACCTTGCAGGAAGACCTAATTAGCACTGGCTAAGACCCTTCCCTTGGCTCTGTTCAGGACTAGGGTTGCACCTCAAACCAAAATTAGGTAAGCCTTTTTGAAGTTATATATGGGGGTCCCCTCCTCCGTAACTTGTGGGAGGGCTTCATTACTCTGGGTCCTGAGGATACCTTGAAGGCTAGAGACATACTCAAAGCTAGCTCACTATTAAACAATATTTGTATTCTGTAGCAGGAGTGCTTGACTCTCTTTACAGGTACATGACGTGATAGACTCTTCCACAACCTGAAGTCTCTTTCTCCGTGTCAAGACCTGGAGCACTACAGACCCGGCAGGAGGACAAACCCCTGGCACTGCAATCAAGATCGCGAAACAGGGAGAATAGACCCACAACTCTCAAATCAAGCCGGCTGCTTCTCATCATACTGACCAACGAGCCCTGCAGAACAGTAAGAATTGAGAAGACAGTAATAACTGAAAAATTCAGGCTTCAGAGGATGTAAAGTGATAGACAATTGTGTCCATTGCCTGTCATACCCTGGCAATTGTGCACGTTATTATTCATGTCTGTGTTTAAGTTTGCCACCACTAAGTGGCCTTATATCCTGCTTGTTTATTTCCTGTATCTCCTTAGAAGAAAGACAGGGTCCCCAGAATGGCAGGAAAATTATCTCATAAACACCTCAAACACCCTTCACTTAAATGATCACTGAGTCTGCTTCACCCCCCACCACCAGAACTAAAGACAATGTAGACGCAGTCCTGGTCCAGGCGCCCCCACCTACTAACAACACCACTAGATTCCCCATACAATGGGCTTCCCCCAGGCCCACATTCCATTAATTACAATAGGGATTTTGTCCAACAAACTATCCAGGGTCTCACTGACTCCACTGCTAAAACCCCAGGCAACTGGAATGAGACAATTTATCTCCACACTAATCTGACCAACCAAGTGTGTTACATGGAGATACCTAATGAGAGAACAGAATCAGGAATTTCCCAAGAACTTTTTATTTGCTCCTTGACTACTGCTTGCCCAACCACATGGGGCCTACAGCCCCGGACACACTCATTTACCTCCGAAACTCATTTACAATGCCACAAGAAAAAAACACCAAAGCCCCGAGTGCCAAGTGTGCCGACCAGGGCTTTGTGGTCCCCTGGCTCAGAGCTTGTGGAGCTGCAGTTGGCTGGAATGAGCTGATGCCACCCTCGGCGGCTGTTCCATCACTTTGTGTGCCTCCCATGAATGTGTCTGAGTGTGTGGGTCTGGCCGGTGCCTGGGTGACTGCAGCCCAGCTTGTCGTTGTCCTGGCTGTGGATGGACAGCTTCTTACATCAGCCCTGTCACAACCACCGGTCAGTGTTCCCTAGGACTTTTGCTTTTCTCAGGCACCAGTGTCTGCATGTACTGGGCCTCCAGGCGAGCCTCAGGTTGTAGATTAAAGAGGGCACTGGGTGTAATCCTAACTGGGGCAGGTGCAGTAACAGGGCTCCTGGCCCCCTGTTGAGGACTTGAGCCCCTCGAAAATAAATGGCGACACAACTTCAACCAGGGCCCAACTTCACAAACTATCTGAGATATCGTAAGGGTGGCAATCCCAAACTTAACATGGCGTCTTCCCCTTCTAAGATCCTTGGCCATGGTCACCTTGCTGCTTGTATTAAGGCCTTGTTTCTTTAACTTTTTAGTAAAGCTTGTGTCTTCCAGGCTTCAAAAGTTCCACCTGCAAATGATGCTACGACGGGGATATCACCCCATCTCCCCCGATCAGGTACTATCTAGAGCCCTGTTCTACGCCAGCGCCCCTAGGCAGCAGGAAGAAGCTACAGAAGATGAGACCTTCAGCCCTAAACCCCTTATGAGATTAAAAGGAACCTGCTAGAGGGGGGATTGAAGACTCTGCCGAGACATCCCCCCACTCTGCCGCGGTTCCCTGCACCCCTCGGAGCCCGCCAAGCCACAGCTTCTAACTGCAGTTTTGCCCGAGCACGCTGCGGCCCTAACGACAGTTTGAATTTGACCTCAGAGTCCTGTGCGTGCCTGAACCAAGATTTTGATGCATGCGCAGGACCTGAACAGCTGTTTCCTCAATCTCTCCTTGGACCTGAACATCACTGACATGATTCAACATCCGGGCCTCCAAATGTGGACATGGGAGGGCTAAGGGCAGAGAGTTCAGGGCACCAAATCCAACCCCCAGACACCATTCGAAATAAATAGCAACCCAGCCGCCTCAGACAGCAAGCACATGGCCTTATGGTTGCTAGACTCCGCATTTCTCCCTGTCTGGGCAGACAATAAATTTCCACTTTCTGTTTCCTTGCAATTGGTGGTGTGGCATCCATCTTATTTCAATTGGCTAATAGGAGTGCACAAGAACACTTGGTCGCTTACAAGGTCATGAAAGCTCCACAGACACATCCAAAGTCCATGAGGGACCAAATTACTGAGCTGAGGGCTATGGGGCCATGGTATCTAGGAACATCTAGCTCAATTGGCATAACATACTTTATAAAGAAAATGATCTACATTCTACTACAGTGAGTGGCATCTGGGATCTTAAAAATTGTGAGTGGCCATCTAAGATATTCCACTGCTCCCAACCCATCTGGAGCAAGGGAAAATGAAGAAAACCAAAGACACAAGGGGAAGATTAGTCCAAAGTACTAATCGACCACAAGTACCACAGCCTCTATCAGACTGAATCTAGCACAAGTAGATAGAGCCTGGCTACCACCATGGACTGCTCTGACAGGGATCATAATAGAAGGTCCTGGACAGAGATGGAGAAAAATGTGGAACTAAATTCTAACTGAGAATAAAAAAAAAACACCAGACTTAGTGTCTGAAGGAGACTGGAGAAGGGTATGGCCCCTGGACACCCTTATAGCTCAGTGCTGAAGTCACACCTGAGGTTCAGCCAAAGATTGGGCAGACCCATAAAACAAAATGAGTTTAAATGGGCACACCAGCCCAGCGGCGAGGATGAGAAGGCAGGAGAGGACAGGAAAGCTGGTAATAGGGAAACCAAGGTCAAGAAGGGGAAAGTGCTAACGTATGACGGGGTTGGCAACCAATGTCAGAAAACAACATGTGTACTAATTGTTTAATAAGAAACTTGTTTGCTCTGTAAACTTTCATCTAAATTACAATTTTAAAAAATTTAGTTTCTGCATAGATGAGAACAGATACTAATGAACAAGATAGTAAGCAAAGTGTAAGAGGAAAAGAACTGGACTCAGGTTAAAAACTTTAATATTTGGATCATAGTAAAATGGTAGCTAGACAGAGCCTTAAAGATAACGAAAGGAGATTTGCATTCTCTTCATAGACTCAGAAGTTACTGTCTAATTGAGCTAAGACTCAATTCCTAGGTTTCTGTGTATCTGTTCTTAAAGTATAATGGTTCAGAGCACAAGTGCTGGAGAAAGATCGGAATTCCATCAATGTGACTTAAAGCAAATATCTTATCATTCTCTCAACCTCCATTTCTCCATCTGTAAAATGAGGTCAATAATGAAATTTGTGTATGAACTAATGTATGCTAAAAGATTAACATGGTCGATGGTACACAGAAAACGGTGAATAAATTTCAGCTCTCATCATTTTCTTCATTCTATAAAGATAGTTTCCTGTCTGTTATTCCTTCCTATTCTATGCATTATTGGTTAGCACAGTCCCTATCACATACTATGCTTGTATAATTATGTGTTCGATAAGTGAGTATTTGATAGGAAATATACAATTTGGCAATGAATGGAAGAAAATAATTAAAGCCATAGATGGAAAGGTTATACAGTCGCATACAGATTTATGTCACATAAGAAACCATGCCAAAATTTAGTGACTCAAAACAACAGCCATTAATTTGTTCATGAGTCTGTGGTTTCAGTTGGGATGGCACGTCTCCGCACCATGTAGTGTTGTCTGGGTTCGCTCCTGAGTTTGTGGTCAGCTGATGGTCCAGGGCCTCACTCACATGGCTTTGGCCTGGCTGCCTGTCTTTCTTTTGGCAAGGGCAAAGGAGGTATCTAGGCCATTTAGCTCTCTCTCACCATCTAGCAGGTAGCCTGCATTTGTTCACATGGTGGTGGTCACAAGGTATCTCTGTTCAAGTCTCTACCTGTGTCATGTTTGTTATTATCCCACTGAAGAAGGCAAGCACTATGGCCAAGCCCAGGATCAGTATTGCAAGGGACTTCCCATGGCTTGGACAACGGGGAGGGCAATCAGTGTGGCCATATGCACAGGTGAAAAAAATGCACCAAAAAGATGATATTTGAGCATACTGCAAAGGGAAAGTTGCTGATGAAGAAAGCAATATAAACTTCTGAAAGAAAGACGAGTTCATAGGACCAAGAAATTTCAGGAGCCAGAAGGGTTCCTGGACGTCTCTTCCTCTGAAACTAAAAGGAGAGATGAAGTGATGGGTGTAGAGGGGAAATGTGGCTGCTAAGAGAAGCTAAGGCAGTTCTCAACCTTACCAGATTCTGTTGATTCCAACTCTCGGAGACCCCACGTGTGCCAGAGAACAAACGGGCTCCACAGGGTTTCCAATGGCTGATTTTTCAGAAGTGATGGAGAGAGTGTGTGCCCCTGCAGCAGACAGATGCCTCCTTGGCTTTAACGAAGGCCGCCTTTACAGGATTCTTGGAGGGCACTTCTCTAGGACCCCACAAGGCCCTTGCTGTCCTGGTCAGGACTCTGTAGAGGAAATTAGAGAAACGATTGGGTTGTAGATTGCCAGCCCTGCTTGGGGCTTACTGGGGTGACAGCAGGGCTGACACTAGGGACTCTCACTACTGGGTCAGTTGGGGGTCTTCTCAGTTCACCTTCAGGGCCATCATATGAACTTCTGGCAGAGCCAGGGCCACTCCCCTCTGCTACTTGGAACTTGACACCTCAAACCTCTCTGGAATCCACAAGGAGGAACTGAAGAAGTAGGTCAGCCACCACTCCTGGCAGGGTGTCTCAGTGATGACAGCACAGTGGGGCTCGTTCTGTCTGGGGTTCCTTAGAGTCCTCAGCCCGTCAGCAGGGTCCCCACCTTGGGTACCCACTTTGACCAGATCCCTCACCTCCATGAGATGCCCTGGAAGAAGTAACTGCAACTCACTAAGTCAGCATGTCAGGTCCCCAGGTTTGACTGCAGGAGTGGGGCTTTATGGTTCCCCTTACTTATGGGAGGTGTCGCCTCGTCATAACTCAGTGTCCTCACCTTGATTCCTCTTAGGGACCCACTCTACTGCCTCTTCTGAGTAGGCCTCCTCATTAGTCCAAGGATTTCATGGCGCTGAGATGACTGCCCACAGGAAAAAACAAGGGGGAACCTCAGTGTGATATCTCTGACCATGGCTTCCCAAGTCCAACAGTAGAGGGGGGACTTTGCACAGCGTCCTCTCTTCTCGTTTGGTGGGGGGTTAATTCCATCTTTCCTCTTGAAGGATTTTTAACTTGACTTCCACCAGGTTCTGGGATTCCTCTCTCTGCTGAATTGGGGCTTGAACATAGCCCCTCATTTCCCTGAGACCCTCCAGGCGGGAGTCAAGGGTCACCTGAGCTTGTTGGATTTGTCCTGGTCTCCCAGGGCACATGGCATTAGCAGGATTCAGTGTAGCCCTCCCCATTTTGGGTCGATCGGTCCCTAGTATCTCAATCATGTCTTCCCCTTGATGTTGCCCATTCTTGTGACCCCACCCTCTGCTGACCTGAGGCCACACCTCTCAGAACAAAGGACACACCTTCCTGAGACCTCAGAGTTAGAAGTCAGAGTGACCCATATCATTTGCAGGCTGTTCTGGGAATCTTAGGGCTGATCAGGGCAGCAGGGTCACCTGATCCCCAAGTTCTCAATTGGTGACCCCTTCATTCCTAACTCAGGCTTCTGACCTTGCTTCCAGGTAGGACCTGGTATTTCTCCCTCTACTAATTGAGCCCACCTGAAAGCAGGGGTGGCATTTATGGCTCAGACCAAGGCCCTCACCTCCCTAGAGGATAGTCGGAGTGCTACACATCCGTCTACCCCTACCTGGCGTCTTTGGGAGCTAACAGCAAGGTTGAGCTGTGGACCACCCCTGTTTCAAAGGGGAACTCTCCTCATTAGCACTAAGGGTCCTCGCCTCGCCTCCAGTTAGGGTCTGGGTCTCCTCCCTCTTCGGAACTCGGGCGCTTCCTTGGACCAAGGCCCGCCCATCCTGAGACTTTACAGGCAGAAGTCAGCCTGGTGGCCTTGAGGCTGGCGGTAGGGGCGGGACTTGGTGGGACCTCCTCTGTTCTGGGTTAGGTGTCCCCTTAGTCCACATTCAGGGTCCTCACCTGGACTTCTGATCAATACTGAAACTGCACCCTCCTCGATCAGGAAAGTCTCAACCCGGTCAGACCAGAGGCCACGCCTTCCCGGCACTTCCTGGATGGAAGTCGGCGCATGCCCACCCGTCACTTCCGGCCAAGGCTATGGGGGGCCTCTGAGGGCCAAGGCCGTTGGGGGGGGCTTCGAGGGCCAACAGTAGGGGGCCGTGCTCTTAGGACCTCGCTATTCTGGGATTAAATGGTCAGTACTGTTCAGGGTCCTCACCTTGACTCCTGATCAGTCCTGAGATTCTGCCCTCCTCTGCTGAGGAGAGCTCACAGCCCCTTAAGCCAGAAGCTGAACCTTCATAGCACTTCCTAGATGGAAGGCAGGATATGTCACGTCCGTACGAGGCTGTACCGAGGGGCTCCAAGGATCAAGGCCCTAGTACAGCGGCAGGGGGGCCTCCGAGGGCCACCAGAAAGGGCAGGAAACTTGAGACCCCATTTTTCTGTAGTGAGTGGTCCTTTAGTGCTCACGCAGGGTCCTCACCTTGATACCTATTAGAGGCTGGGAGTCCTGCGTATGGAGACCTGACTCACAGGCTCAGAAGAAGATTCTCACCAAGCCGAGACCCTAGAGGGACAGATGAGGGTGTGCCGCACCATACACTTTCCTGAGGCCTCACAGGATTGCGGGCTGTTTAACTGCACCTGGCAGATCCTTTTTAGGGGGCAGGTCGCCTCATAAACACTCAGGGCCCACACCTAAGTCCAATTAGGGACAAGACTCCTCCCTCTGCAGAGCTGGGGCTGCCACTTTAGACCAGACCCTCCCTCCCTGAGACCACTCAGGAAGAAACGATGGGCATCTCTGTCAGAGAGCTCTCCCAGAGGCTTCCCAGGACTAAGAACAGAGGCAATGCTCTCTTCTGCTCCTTCTGTTGATGGGGTTCCCACTCATAACACTCAGGGTCCTCACCTTGCCTCCTTTGAGGACCTGAGTCTCCTCCCTCTATGTAACTGGGGTATGCCCACAAGACCTGAAACCCTCCGGGCAGAAATGACGGGACTCCTTATCCCGACAACTCTGCCCTGGGACTCCCAGGGCCAACAGCAGGAAGGATTTTGTGTGCCCTCCTCTGTCTGGAGTGGGTGGTTCCCTCTTTCCTCATTCACAGTCTTCATCTTGAAAATGACTGACCAGTCCTGGAAATCCACACCCTCATCAATCAAAGGCAGGTCCGCTCATATCAAGGTCTTCACTGATCTGGGACCTCTGATTTGGATGTCAGGATGAGTCATATCCAGCCAGGACTGTCTGAGATCTCTCAGGGGAAATTGCAAGGCCAGGACACTTGGGGACCACAGTCTTCTCGAGGGGGCCAGCCATCATCTTCATTCAGAGTCATCTCTTAGGTATCTATCAGAGGCTGAGTGTCCTCGCTTTACTGGCTTGGAGAGTGTACTTTGGCCAACGTCTCAGGTCCCTGAGAAATCTGAAGAATAAGTGAGGGCACTACCTGGGGCTCTCTAGGTCTGAGAGCAAGCCCTGCAGTTACTTTGTGTGATCTGTAAATTCTGGTGTTTTTCTTCTCTGTTTTCATTCACTGGGGTCCTGTTCTTGGCTCCTCTTTGGTTAACTGCTTCCTGAGAAATGCGACATCCTTGCAAACTTGAGTAATTTTGCTATTGCAAATCTCGCAGATTGGGTCCCTGTCCCAGAGGGAGAAGTGGCATGAGTGGGGAAGCTGCAGCCAAAGATAGGAAGCCCAACACAGGTGGTGGGCTGTCAGAAAAACAGGCTGATCTAATCCTTCTCTCCTTCAGCCACACACAGAGGCTCATGTAACGTTGGTTTTGATAGATCTACTTTCTACAGCCAGGGGCTCTCCAGGATGATTTTATGAGCCCCAGATCTTTTCAGGTTATCTGGCCTTGCATTTGTCGATGATTACATTGTCACTGAATATTTTCTTATCCTTTCCTTATTCATACCTCTCACTTATTTTAGTATTCACAGAGCACTGGCTATACATTCGAACTCAATGCTCTGGGCACAGCGTTATTTTCTTACCTGAGAAACTTTTTGTAGTGGGGAGAAAAGCAGTGAATTAAGAGACACACGTAAGCCTCTGGCTGGGAGGAGTGGAACAAGCTAGGCTCCAGAAGGATTCAGACCAGGGGTTTAATCTAGCTCGGTCATGTACTAGACTTGCAAACACATTACAAACTCTCTGAGCTTCGGGTTCTTCTTCTGTGAAGTGGCATTGATAAGCCCTGTCTTCTAGGGCAGGTGCATTGTGTGCAAGGCATGAAACCAAACAGAAAACCAAACCCAGTTCCATCGAGTCGATTCCGATTCATAGCGACCCTATAGGACAGAGTAGAACTGCTCCATAGAGTTTCCAAGGAGTGCCTATTGGATTCAAACTGCCAACGCTTTGGTTAGCAGTCGTAGCACTTAAGCACTATACCACCAGGGTTTCCAAGGCATGAAAAGCACCTGGCAAAGTGACTGTGCATATCTGGTCTTTAAAGAATGGCACTTGTTACCGTGATTATTTTCACACTACACAATACCACCACCCTCTTGAGAATTTTTGGTTTCGTTACTCCACGATCTGTGAGAATATGCAGCACTCTAGGACAAAGAAAACAAAATCAGAAAAAAGGCTGATTCAGAAGAAAAATGAAGTAATATTTTACATTCACTCCTTGCCGTTGAATCAATTTCAGCTAAATACAGCACCGTGTAGAACTGCCCTATAGGGTGTCCAGCTCTTTCTTCTGCGGTACCACTGGATGGGTTTGCACTGCCAACATATATGTTAGTAGTCAAGGTCAAAGCATTTTATCACTGATTAGAGAGTCTCATAGTTATCTAGTGCTGTTATAACAGAAATACCACAAGTGGATGGCTTTAACAAATAGAAAATTGTTTTCTCAGAGTTTCAGAGCCTAGAAATCTGAATTCAGGTTCTGGCTCTAGGGGAAAGCTTTAACTCTTTGATTACTGTACGGGAAGGTCCTTGTCTTTCTTCAGCTTCTATTTCTCCTTTCTTTGCAGATCTCATGTGGCGTGGCAACTCTCATTCCCACTTCTGATTACTTGCTTGCTGAATCACCTCCTTTATATCTCAAAAGCGATTGGACTTAAGACACCCCCCGGGGGAAAAAAGAAAGAAAACCACTGCTGTCCAGAAGATTCTGACTAACAGGGATGCAACAGGACAGAGTAGAACCGCCCCATAGGATTTCCGAGGCTGGGAATCTTTACAGGAGCTGACAGCCACATCTTTCTCCCTTGGAATTGCTGGTGGGTTGACTCAAGACACACCTTACAATCCAGTCTCTTTAACATAACAGCACACATTCCCAAATGGCATTATAACCATAGCTATAAAAAAAATTTTTTTTTATAGGGTTAGAATTTACAACACCTGTTTTGGGGGGCAGGGTTTGTAAATTCAATCCATATTAGTGAGTATATTCTTTCATGTGGGTGTGGGTAGACTGTCCCAGTTTAATGCAACACTTAGCTCCTAGAAGTGCTGTCCAGGACCAACAATTTCTCCTTCTAGCTGCCCTTCCATGTATGTCACCCCAATGTTCATTCACATCCCCACGGCCAAAAGTCTAGTCTTCACTTGCCAAATGACACTCAAGACAACCTCATTCTACCGTCCTTTCAACGGCATGGCCTCTGGCTCCCCCAGCCCAATGCAAAAGACTACTCTCAGTGGCTTCCTGACACCAAGGGAGGAGCGCCCTATTTCTCAGGAACTTCATGGACACGCTGTGCATAACACACCTAGTCAGTGTGTGTGTTCAAGTGCACTGGGACAAGAGCACAGGACACCTACCAGTCCTGCCCCAAGTGGGGATTTCTCTCTGCTTTACCCCCAATCCCAGAGTCACTGTGAAGAGCTGGTTTCCATTCCAGGCTCAGCCTTTCCAGGCTCAGACACAGCATGGGAGGGTCTTACCCTGCTCACCCCTCCCAAAGACTTATCTGGACTCCCTAACCCCAACCTCACCCCTACCTGTTCTTCTCACCCCCTACCCTTCCCTACCCTGTGCTTCCTAACTTAAAATTTCTCCCATCCCTACTGAGAGATCAAAGTTTCCCAAGGCCCCAAACTGCCCTCCCTCAGGGCGTTTACAGTAGAGGGAACCCTGAAGTGCTCACTCCTTTTCTACTAGTCCTGAGGTCTTGGAGTGCATCTCAACCTCCTCCTTATATTATAGCTGTTGTGAGACTCTAAAATCTATACACAGGGCTTCAACACCTTTGCCTAAAGGACCCCAGTACTAGCATGAAGCCTTCCAAAGGGCAGACGCTCAATTACTCTTTGGGGAAAATAAGAGCCGGGGAACAAGAGGTCAAATCATCATGATTTATTTTCTACAACAGCCTTGAATGAGCTGAACAAATCCAAGCACATGTATGTTTTACTTTTACCGAATGGAATAAAGGAAATCAAGAACTGACCAACATTTATGTTTATCCACCTCTATCTTGTGATCCCAACTAATTCTTGCGGATGTCTTTAATATTTCAAAGAACATCTCTATTCCGATACCAGGTTAACTAGTTCTGGATTCATCAAAATAGATTCAAAGATTTTCAATTTGTTTTAAACAATACAAAACTCTTACTCCCAAATCAAGCAATAAAACAGCAATGAATGGGTGAGGGTGAATTTAGATTCTGAATCATAATAAACCTTCAATTAAAAGGAACAACATTTGAAAAATACAAAAAACAATCAAAATCTACAAGTTACTCAAGTATAACAGGAATACATACATGTGCTCCCTCCAGCTCCATGTTGCCCCACTACTTAGAAGGTTAACAGCCATTTGCAACAACAAAGTGAAGAATCTGCATCAGACTTCACCACGGATAGGACGGCCTGCTGGACTCACCCTGACACTAGCCCTGGCCCTGGCATTAGGACCAGCCCTGGCCCATTTTCTGCCTGTGGCTTTCTCTTCCTCATCTCCCCAAGTTTCCTCATTCAGGGCTTGGAAGGCACTGGAACACGTATCCTTGCCCTTAGCCAAAAACTCCAGGACTATCGTCTTGCTGGCTTCGACCTGGGCTCTCGGGCCCCAAAGGAATTCATAGCCTGGAAGATCACTGTTGGGCACCTGCCGGTACTCCAGGTACTTTTCCTGCACCAAGTCTTTGGTGAGGAGCTTCCTGGGCTCCCCATAGATGAAGTGCTCCTTCCCATCTTAGATCCCCAGCACATTCAGGATTTCCCAGATCTCTTCCTCAGTGGCTCGGTTGCCATTCATGTAGATCACACCCAGGAGAGGCATCAGGAGCCCATTCTTAGGAAAGACCCTCTCCCATTAGCTCTTGTACACGAAGCACCTGCAGCAGAAGGGTTGGTGGATGGGGCTCTCTGAGGCCCCTGGGGAATGTGAGCAGCAGGGGAGCTCTGGGGAGACCACCCAAAAGGAGGAGAGGAAGACGACGGGGACCCTTCCTCCTCAGCTGCAGTGGCCTGAACACCCTTGAAACCGTGCGCATCACCTTGGGCCTGACAACGTTTGTCACGGGCACGGAGCTTACTCTTCTGACCACATGGCCTGATGACTCTGATCAAGGACAGCAGGCAGGAGTGTGGAAGGAGGGCAGGTGATGTGTGCCCACTGGAGGAGGGAGGCTGAGAGGGTGTGCACCCCTTCAGCAGAGAGATGCGTCTTTGGCTTTAACGATGACTGCCTCTGCAGTTTTTCCTGGAGGGCATTGCTCTAGGAACCCACAAGGCTTCTGATCTCCTGGTCAGCCTGTTCCGAAACCTCGTGGGGGCAGTTGGGGTGAGACTTAAGCGATAGTCTGGCATCCGTGGCTGGGGCTTGCTGCGGTGACAGCAAGGGCTGGCAGTGGGCTCCTCTGTACTGGGGTCAAGGGGTCCTCCCAGTCCACATTCGTGGACATCATATCGACAGTTGCCAGGGCTTGGGCCCCTTTCTTTTGTTACTCTGATCTTGACACATCAGAGCCCCCTGGGACACTCTAGAAGGAAGGGAAGGGGCAGCCCAGCCACCATCCCTGGCAGAGTGTAGACCCCCAGTCCTGACAGTGCAGTGGGGTCCTTTCTATCCTGGGATCTTTGGAGGGCTCAGTCCCCATTTCAGGGTCCTCACTTAGCTCCATGTAGGGGCTGGGACTCCTTCCCTCTGCAGACTAGTGGCTGCAACAACAAACCAAGAATCTCCCCTAATAGCAACCCCTGGGCCTTACAAGGGCTGAAAGCAGGGTCAGGGCTAGACTCTGCCTCGTTCCCTCCATTTAGGGGTGGGTGGATCCCTCAGTTCCCACTCAGAGTCCTCACTCTGACACCAGGCAGGTCATGGGGCCCTTCTCTCTCTTAAACTGAGTTCTACCTCCTCATAGTAAAGCCGTCATATCCCTGACACCCTTGAGGGGTAGCAATGATCTTTCTATCTGGCCACACCTGGCCATATCATGGTCTCCCAAAGTGAATTCAGTGGTAGCAGGTTCAGGCTCTATGATGAGTGGTCTCCACATGGGGTCCTCACTTCAGGTCCTAAATCTGACTCCTGGGAGGCCTTAGATTACTACCTCTGCTGAACTGAAAACACTCTCTTCAGGTCCAAACTCTCACTTCCCTGTTACCTCTGAGGAGGAACCGTGGGCCATGTCCGCCTGAGGCTTCCCAGGGCTGATAAAAAAAGGGCTGATAATAGGGAGGAATTCTGTGGGGCTCCACTGATTACCTTTGGATGGTCCCAATACACATCAGGGTCCTCGCCTTGACTCCTGACATAATCTGGAAATCCATTGTCTTCTGAGCTGAGTCTGCCAGCATCTGACCGAGTTCTTCACATTCCTAAGACCTCTGAAGTAGAGGTTGGGTTGAATCAAATCTAGCCATGGCTGTTTGGGGCCTCTGAGGGCTGGCAGCAAGGGCAGGATCTTATGGCCCTCACTGGGTAGGTGCTTCCATCATTGCTCATTCACTCTCCTCACTTTCTGTTAGAGGCTGGGACTGCTCACACTTCTAACCTGAGGTCATCCTCTTTAGGCCAAGACTCACGAGTCCCTGAGAACTCTGAAGAGTAAGTGAAGGGCTGCTCAGCCTGATAGCTCTGTCTGGCATGTTGGGGTGCCCAGTCCTCACTTATGGCTGTCATCTTGACTCCTGTTTTTAGATTAACATCTTCCTGGGAAATGCCACATCCCTGCAAACTCTTGAGCAGTTTCCCTACTGTACACCTTGCATTGAATGGGTCCCTGTCCCAGAGGACGCTGCAGCACAAGACAAGGGGCCCAGGACAGGTGGTGGGCTGCCAGAGAAAACACACGCTGATCTAGTCCATGACTTCATCAGCCAGACCTGGAATCTGTTTTGACTTCTGTCCCAAAAGGTTTACTTTCTAAAGGAAAGGGGCTGTCCAAGACGACATTGCATATGTAGATGATCATAATGTCCCCATATATTATCTTTTCTTTACTCATTTGTTTTTTTTTATGCTTATTACTGTGGCTGTGTATTCCAACCCAATACACTGGGCACACAATTTCTCTCTTTATACCTTGAGATACATTTTGGAGTAGTGAGCTGTGAAGTGATTTAAGAGACATAGATCTGCCTCAGGCTGGAGTCGTGGAACACTCTGGGCTGCAGAGGGATTCCGACCAGGGGTCTAGTGCAGCCCTTTCACTGACCAGTGTGTGAAAATGAGAAAAGAGCAAGTTCTCCATTAACAACTAAGGCTGAGAAGCTGTAGCCTGTAAAACCGTCGGGATGCGTGTCATGCATGGAAAGCACCTGGTACAGGGCCTGGCGTGTCCTGGGTCTTTAAAGAATGGCAGTTATCACTAGGATTTTTTTTTTTTTTTACTTGGACCCCAGATGATACCACCCACCTCTCTGGGATCTTGTCTTATTTAAATCCAGGATGTGTCAGTGAATATGCAGTGCCCTAGGAAAACCACAACCAAATGAGCCAAAATGCTGTTTAGGAAGGAAAACTAGGTAATATTGTTCGTTAGGGAGTATGTTACTTTATGTGTGTGTGGGCTAGACTTCCCCAGCTGGATGGAACACAAAGCTCCTAGAATTATAGTCAAGGACAACCATTCACTCTCCCAGCTGCCCTTCCAAGTCACCTGTTTTCACTGATATCACCACTACCAAAAATCTAGTTTTCGCTTCGAGTTTGCCAAAGACACTCAGGATAATCTCATTCAAATGTCTGTTGAATGCAGTGGGCTCTGGCTCCCCCAGCCTAAGACAAAGTGCCAGAACAGTGGCTTCTTGACATCTAACCTCAAGGGAGTATCACCCTACTTCTCAGAATCTTCCTGGAAATAATGTGCATAACACACCCAGTCAGTGCACGTGTTCGAGTGCACCAGAACAAGAGCACAGGACACCTTTCAGTACTGTCCCTGGTGGGGATTTCTCTCTGGTTTACCCATAATACCAGGGTAACTGTGAAGAGCTGGTTTCCATTCCAGGCTCAGCCTCTGGGCGCTGAGATATATCATGGGTTAGTCTGGCTCTGCGCACCCCTGTGGAAAGCCTCATTTTACTCCACCCTCCATCCCCTCAACTCCCCCATCACATGCAAACTAATTTAACACCACCTCCACTGAGGCATCAAAGTGTCCCAAAGCTGCAAACTGCCCTGCTTCAGGACATTTACACTAGATGGCTCTCATCCCAAACCTCCCCCCTTCTTACTCTTTTTACTTGTCTTTTAGGTCTTAGAGTGTACATCACTATTTTCCTTACATGATGGCTGCTTCTAGACCCTAAACTTCTTTGGCAAAGGCTAGGTCTCCTTTTTTTTTTTTTTTTAACCATTCCAACTATTAGCACTGTGTTTTCAAAGAGCAGATTCTCAATTAATCTTGCAGGCATATGTGAACAAGTGAATAAACTAACAAACCAAACAGAAAAACCCAGTCCCGTCGAGTCGATTCCGACTCGTAGGAACTCTCTAGGACAGAGCAGAACTGCCCCAAGGAGTGGATGGTGGATTCGAACTGCCAGTCTATTGTTAGCAGCTGATCTTTTAACCACTGTGCCACCAGGGCTCCTGATTTGTTAATTTAACCTATTAAATGAGCTAAGCAAATATAGGAAACCCTGGCGGCATAGTGGTTAAGTCCTGTGGCTGCTAAGCAAAGGGTCGGCAGTTCAAATCCACTAGACACTCCGAGGAAACTCTAAGGGGCAGTTCTACTCTGTCCTATATGGTCACTACGAGTCGGAATCCACTCGACAGAAATGGGTTTGGTTTGGTAAGCAAATATAGTTACGCATGGTTCTATTTTACTTAATAGTAAACTAAAAGAGATTCAAAAATCAAAACAAATGCATTGCTTTCGAGTCGATTCCTAAACATAGCAATCTTTTAGGACCTTATAGAGATTAACCAAAAAAACCAAACTCATTGCCTTCGAGTTAAAAGCTAAATATGGCCTATCGTACTTTTTTCTCTATGTCTCGTATATTTTTTTAATACTGTGTTCTTTACATTGCAAAGAAATGCCTGTTCAAATGTCATGTTATCTTGTTTCAGATCACTAAAATGGAAGGTTCCCCCCTTTTTTTTTCACAAAACTAGCAAAACTGCTTATCTCAAACCTGAGAAACATTGCTAAATGTGTTATCCATGTCATTAATGAACTTAGATTAGAATGCTAAAAACAGCCTTCACTTGAAAGGGTTAACATTTGAAAAATAAAGAATGAACATACAGTTAAATCCCTAAGTGACCTACATAGAGCAGAAACAGAGAGGTATGAGACACTGTGTTCCCTCCTGTCCCACCCAGCCCTCCACTACATGGAACGATGACTGCCCTCTTCAACCACAAAGTGAAGAATCTGCCTCACGCTTCACTGGGCCTGGGAGGAGCTGCTGGACCTGGCACGGGAGCACGCACTGCACTGGCCATAGCAGTAGGATCAGCCCGGTCTGGAACTGTGGCTCTGGCTCTCTCTTCCTCATCTCTCAAGGCCTCTTCATACAAGGATGGGAGAGCACTGGGCACGGTATCATTGATCTTGGCCAAAAACTCCAGGACTTTCATCTTGATAGTTTCAGCATGGGCTCTGGGACCCCAGAGAAATTCATAGCTTGGAGGATCACTGTTGGGCACCTGCCGGTACTCCAGGTACTTTAGCTTCACAAAATCCTGGGTGATGAGTTTCCTAGGATCCCCAAAGATGAAGTGTCTTTTCCCTGCAAAAATTCTCATCTTATTCAGGAATTCCCAGATTTTCTCCTCACTGGCGCAGTTGCCCTTCATGAAGATCACGCCCAGGAGAATCATCAGGACACCAGTTTTTGGCAACCCCCTGCCACGACTCAGCCTCCCATCGTTAGGGAGGTCCATTTTGCTGACGAGGGCGTAGGACGGCTTGACGGAGTCGATTTCCTTTAAGTCAATGCCAAAGACCACCTCCGTGCTGAAAGAAGCTCTCCTGAGGATCTCATGAAAGCGGCTCTTGTACTTTTTGTTGACAATCTTTAGCATGTCTTCCTTAATAACGAGCTTTTTCGTTTTATACGTTTGTAACATGAGCTGCACCAGTGTATCCACCTCCTTGGTTAGAGGGTCTCTGCGGGACCTCTAAGTGGATGGTTCGTCCTGGGAGGAGCTTCGCCTTTTCTCATCTTTGTTCTTGGTACCTGCATAACATCTTGTGCATGAAGCCCCTGGAGTAGTGGGGGTGAATAGGACTCTCTGAGGCCCCTGCAGAATGCTACATGACTTAGCACCAGGCTATCTCTGGGTAGTGCACCCAAAAGGAGGAGCAGAAGAGGAGGGGAGCTCTTCTTTTGTTGTTGCCATGGCCTGAGCACCCCTGGGATCCCTGGTCTCACCTTGTTTCTGCTGGCGTTTCTCACGAACACAGAGATTACTCTTCTGACTGGGAGGCATGACTGGTTAGGGACACAGGCAGGAGGAGTGTGAGCAGGACAACAGGTGAAGTAGGCCCCCTGGAAGAGGGAGGAGAGACAGTGTTAGCACCATAACCAGGGAGATACTACTTAGGCTTTAAGAAGACAACCGCTGCAGGTTTACTTGAAGGCAGTAACCTAGAAACTTATAGGGCTCCTGTACTCCTGGTCAGCCTGTCCCCTGAGAGCCCTGGGGGAGAAATTAGAGTCTGCCTGAGGCTGCATCCTGCCAGCCTTGCCTGGGGCTTACTGGAGCTGAGAGCAGGAATTGGCTGGTCTAGACTCTGTGGGAACTCCTCTGTTCTGGGGTAGATGGCCCACTCAGTTTACATTCAAGACCACTGTGTCAACTGTTGGCAGGGCCTTCACCATTGTCCCCCTCCCTCAGTGATGCTCTAAATTCGACACATTGAACCAATGTCCCCATCTCCCTGGGACCACCTAAGGTTAAGTGAAGTAGCACCCTGTCAGGGGACACTGAGTGCTGATTGCTCCATTGGGCCCTTTCTGTCTTGAGTTCCTTGGAGACCTCAATAGTCATTCAGAGTCCTTACCCTGGATCTAAGGAGGGCCTGAGAGCCCCACCTTTGTCTATAGTTAAGGCCTGGGACACCTGCCTCTGCTGATCTGAGGCCCCTCCCCTCAAATCAAGGCTCTTACCAACCTGACAGCAGCGAAAAGAAAGTAGGGTTCACACACACCTCCAAGGCCTGCAAGCGGAAACTGCCTGCCGCTTCCACTTTTCTGTGGTGAGTGATACCATCAGTCCTCATACAGGGTCCTCACTGTAACTCCTGTTAGGTCTCCTCCCTCTGCAGAATTGGGGCTGCTCTATTACACAATGGTCCATACCTCCTTAGCCCCCTCCAGGAGGAAATGAAGGGGCGCCTCAGGCTGACACTGATTCGAGAGTTTCCCATGGCTGAGAAAAGAGTGCATACTCAGTTATGGGGTGCCTGGTTCCCTCAGACCTCTTACTGGATTTTTATACTGACTCCTGTTAAGGACTAGGTGAACCTCCATTGCAGAATCAGGCAGCCCCCATTAGACTAAGGTCCTCATACCTCTGAGATCTTTCAAGTAGAAGTCTGGCTGAAACTGCATGGAGCCTCCCAGGGCCAACATTAGGGGTGGGACTTTGTGGTGCTCCTTGTTTGCATCTCATTTGTCCTCACAGTCTTCAACTTGACTCTCGATAAGCCCAAGACTCCTCCCTCTGCAGACCTGGAACCCACATCCCGAGACCTGACCCTCAAATCCCTGAGACTTTCAAGGCAGAAGTTAGCCAGCTAGCTGTGGTGGCGTCTCCCAGGGCCAACAGCAGAAGCGGGACCTTGAGACAGGGGGTGGGGCGGACGCTTTGCTCTGGGGTGGGTGATCATCTCAGTTCCTACACAGAGTCCTTCCTCACCTTGACTTCTGACCAATCCTGGACCTACTCCCTCTGGGGTCAGAAGCCTAGCCCCGTAGACAAAGGAAGTAACATTCCTGGACTTCTGTCGCAGAAGGCAGGCTGTCAAAATATGTCAGATATGGCCAAAGCTGTTCGGGAGCCTCCAATGGCCAAGGCTGTTGGGGAACCTTCGACTGGACAGCAAAGCTGGGGCTCTATCAGACTGCAGTGTTGTGGAGTGGATGGTCCCTTAGTGCTTACTCAGGGTCCTCATCTTGATACCTATCAGAGCCTGGGATTCTTGCCTATAAACCTGAGTCACAGGCTGAGAACAAGAACCTCACCTCGAGGAGACCCTAGAGGGGGAGCTCAGAGTGTGCCTCACGCTACCCCTGCCTGGGGCCTCAGAGGAGTGCTGGCTGGTTCGGCGCTCTGGGCAGACCCCCTTTTGGGAGTAGGTTGCCCCATTAGGACTCAGCTCCCACACTCTATTCCAGTTAGGAACAAGATTCCTCCCTCTGCAGAAATGGGGCCGCCCCCTTTGGACCAAGGCCGTACCTCCCTGATACCCTTAATGCCGAAATGAGGGGGCACTTCAGGCTGAATACTGCCTGGTGTCTCCATGTCCTCAAAACAGGGGCTGAGTTCTGTGAGGTCCTGTTCTACTTACTATTGGTGATCCCTTCCTTATATTCAGGGTCTCACCTTGACTCCTGTTAGTGTTTTTCTTGCTCTTCTGCCTCTGAAGACCTGGGGCAGTCTCCCCTACACCTAGGTCCTCTCTTCCCTCTCTCCAGGAGGAAATAAGGGGGCTCCTTTACCTGATAATTCAGTCATTGTCCCTCAGGGCTGAAGTTGTAGGGGTGGAGTGGGGGTTTCGGACTCTCATCTCTTCAGCGCTGGGTGGTTCTTTCATTCTTTATTCAGAGTTCTCAGCTTGATGCCTGACTTGTCATGGGACTCCATTCTCTGTTGACCTGAGGCCGCTCCCCTCAGATCAGGGTCCTTGCTGACTTGGGGTCCCTGAGCTATATTCAGATAGGACTTTCTGGAGTTGCAGGAACTGACAGCTAGGGCGGAACTCTATGGGACCCCACTGTTTTGGCCGCGTCCTTCCATCATCCTCAGTCAGGACCAACACCTTGATGTCTATCAGAGGCTCAGACTTCTGTACCTACTGACTTGAGGTGCCCTTCTTAGGCCAAGGCTCTCAGGTCCCTGAGAACTCTCAAGGATAACTGAGGGTATGCTCAGCCTGGCAGCCCAGACTGGGGCTTTCTAGGTTAGAGAGCATGGTATGGATTGAATTACGTCCCCCACAAATTGTGTGTATCAATTTGTCTGGGCCATGATTCCCAGTATTGTGTGGCTGTCCTCCATTTTGTGATTGTAATTTCTTTTTAAGGAGGATTTGGTTGGATTGTAACACCCTTAACCAGGTCATAGCTGTGATCCAATATAAAGGGAGTTTCCCTGGGGTGTGGCCTACACCACCTTTTACCTCTCAAGAGATAAAAAGGAAAGGGAAGCAAACAGAGAGGGGAGACCTCATAGCACCAAGAAAGCAGTGCTGGGAGCAGAATGTGTCCTTTGAACTGGGGTCCCTGGGCAGAGAAGCTCCTATTCTGGGGGAAGATTGATGAGAAGGTTGACAGAGAAGGAAAGCCTTCCCCTGGCCTGACACCCTCAATTTGGACTTTTAGCCTACTTTACTGTGAAGAAATAAATTTCTTTTTCTTGAATCCATCCACTTGTGGTATTTCTGTTATAGCAACACTAGATGACTAAGTTAGAGCAGGTGTCAGTCAGTCTCTAGGTGACTCCTAAACTCTAGTGTGTTGGTTTCCCCAGTCTGCCTACATGGGGGTCTCTATTTTGGCTCCTGAATCTTGGATTAAAAACTTGAGCAGTTTTTAATCAAAGAATGGGTGCCTGTCCGAGGAGTCATGTGAGATGAGGAAGCTGTAGCACAAGGCAGGAGGCCCAGGACAGGTGGTCTATGCTGTCAGAGAAAATAAAAATCTCAGCTAGCCCTTCTTTTCATCAGCCACACTTAGAATGTCATGTGATTTGTGTTCTAATAGATATATTTTCTCCAGGCAGGGGCTCCCCAGGATGGTTTTGTGAGCCCCTCATCTTCTCAGGTCATCTGGCATTGCATGTATAGATGTCGCCAGATATTCTCTTTCTTTTCCTTATTACTGTTGTTCTTGTTAGGTGCTGTCCAGTCTTCTAGGGCTGGTGTATTCTGTGAAATGCATGGAAAAAAAAAAAGCACCTGGCAAATATTGGGTCTTTAAATAATTCCAGCTCTTACTTTATTTTGACACAACACAGTACCACCCTCCTCTCTGAGAATGTTTTGTTTTCTCCAGGAAATATCGGAGAATATGCAGTGCTCTAGGACAAAGAAAAAAAAAACAGAAATCAGAAAAAATCATTGCTTCGAAAGAAAAACTGTATTTTATATTACGTCCTTCCCTTTGAGTTTATCTTGGCTCAATGCGACTCCATGTGTTAGAGAGTAGAACTGCACTCGTAGGGATTTCGTGGTGGGAGTCTTTACAAAAAAGTATTGCCTGGCCTTTCTTTTGAGGTGCCCTGTGTGGGTTTTCACTTCCAACCTTCAGGTTAGTAATCAAGGGGAAACCTTTCTGTCACCCATCAGGTAGTGCCTAACTTATCCCTTCCTGCTATAAGAAAAATGGCACTAGTGTGTGGCTTTAACACACAAATTTATTTTCTCACAGCTTAGGAGGCTAGAAGTCTGATTCCAGGGCACCTGCTCTAGGGGAAGGTTTTTTCTCTCTGTTGGCTCTGGGGGAAGGTTCTTGTCTTTGTTCAGCTTCTGTTTCTTGGTTCCTTGGAAATCTCCTGTAGTGTGGAACCAATCTTCCCCTATCTGTTCTTACTTGCTTCAGTGCTTGATCAATCTGCTCTTTTATAGCTCCACAGAGATTGACTTAGTAACCTCCACCAATATATAAATGAAAGCCCTGCAAAAACAGTAAACCCACGGCCACTGGTTTGATTCCGACCCTATAGGACCAAGCAGAACTGCCCGAAAGAATTTCCAAGGCTGCAATCCTTATGGAGAAAGAGGGCCACATCTCTTTACAGTGGAGCCACTGGTGGGTTGACTTAAGACACTTCCTACGCTAATACTGTGCCTGTAACATGAGAAAGAAAGGCAATTCCCAAATGGTATTATAACAACAGGAATTGGATTAGCAATTAAAACAAATTTTTGGGGTGGGGGGAAGGACAATTCAATGCATATTAGGCAGCATGATATTTAATGTGCGCATGGAGCAGAGTGCCTCAGTTTAATGCAACAGAAAACTCCTAGAATTATTGTGAAGGACCAGCAACTCACCCTCCCGACCAAGATCAAGAAGGGGAGAGTGTTGACATGTTGTGGGGTTGGCAACCAATGTCAGAGAACAATATGTGTATTCATTGTTTAATAAGAAACTAGTTTCCTTTGTAAATCTGCATCTAACATACAATAAAGAAATAAAATAAAATTTTTGTTCCCTGATACATTAGGACAGATACTAATGGACAAGATATTAAGGAAAGTGTAAGTGGCAAGGAGGTGGAGTCAGGTTAAAGATTTTTTATTTTGGATCATAGTAAAGAGAGGCCTGCCAAGATGGACGAGTAGTCAGACGCTTCCGGTAATCTCTCTTGTAAAAAAGACCCAAAAAACAAGTGAAATGTTATAACCAGCTAGAAGCCCTGAATATCAAAGGCAAAGTTAGAAAACGAACTGAGAAACAGGGGGAGGAAGAGACGGTTCAGAAGCGGAGAGGAGTTACCGGACTTGAATCGCCGGGAGAACTCAGGCAATATTCCCAGGAGTGACTGCAACAGGCTAGTACTAGTGTTCAGCTGCTGTTTCTGCAGGGAAGTGCAGCCAGCCTACTCGGACCTCGGGAACCAGAGAAGGATGGCACTCTGGGTAAAAGATAAATGCTTCCGAATGCCTTACCACGCCCCTGCCCCCAAGCCAGCTTCAACAGCTGTCGATTACCCCCGGCCTTAGATAGGCCCCGTTGAGTGCCTAGAGCCATCTTTCTGGCCAAGGAGAAGGAATAAATTCACAGCTGGGGAAAAAGATAATTTGCCAGCTCCACTAATCTGGGGAGCTCAGGACAGAACCGGCTCCTGTCCAGGCATAAATGTTCCGTGGACTTTGAGTACCTTTCCCTCCTGCATGGACTTGTGTGGGCCTATTTCCAGAGAATAGGCCCTTGTTGGCACACTATAACTGTTTTGGCTGTGCCGTGAAGAGGTGGGCCATTGATGGTTGACAGTGCTTTGCCTATTAAACAGGGTCCTCACCTACCCACACCAGGGACCTAAGGACTGGTGGCTCCACTCAGGTCACCCAGCCTCCTGCGACGGGGTCCAAGGATAACTGGTACCTCCTCATCCTTACTACCATAATCTTTGGGTGCCCATGGTCTGTCTGCAAAACCCACTCACCTGTACGCTCTAGGGAGGAGGGATGCGCTTTCATGAGAGATACTTGTGGGATGATTCTCAGCCTCCTGCCTTCTACAGAGCATGTCCTCCTGCTACAAAGAGATACCGGTCCTACACCAATCACCCCTGCCCCTCTAAGACTCTAGGACAGAGCCTGTATCACACACTTAACTACCTGGACATCTGAGCTGAATCCATACAAGAAAAGTGAATGGACTCCTAGACTGATACACCTGATAACAGCTCTAGCCATCTGGGGACAGGACGTCAGAGCTTCAAAGGTGAAACAATCAAGCTAGTTCACTCAAGCAACCCATGTGGTTCTATCAAAACAAAACAAAACAAGAAGCTAGGATACAGTAAGTAAACATAAAATAAACTAATAAAATAACTTATAGATGTCTCGGAGACAATAGTCAATATCAAATCACATAAAGAAAAAGACCATGGTCACCTCAACAAGCTCTCAAAACTACGAATCCAGGGATCTTCTAGATGAAAGTGCCTTCCTGGAATTTCCAGAGGCAGAATACAAAAGATTAATATACAGAACCCTTCAAGACATCAGGAAGGAAATGAGGCAATGTGCAGAACAAGCCAAGGAACACACAGATAAAGCAACTGAAGAAATTAGAAAGATTATTTGGGAACATAATGAAAAGTTTAATAGGCTAGGAAAATCCATAGACGAACAGCAATCAGAAATTCAGAAGGTTAACAACAAAATACAGAACTAGACAACTCAATAGAAAGTCAGAGGATCAGAATTGAGCAAGTAGAGGCTAGAATTTCTGAACTCAAATGTAAATCACTTTGCAGTAATATATTTGAAGAACAATCAGATAAAAGATTAAAAAAAAAAGAAGAAACCTTAAGAATCATGTGGGACTCTATCAAGAGAAATAATCTACGAATGATTGGTGTACCAGAACACGGAGGGATAACAGAAAACACAGAGAGAATTGTTGAAGATTTGTTGGCAAAAAACTTCCCTGATATTGTGAATGATGAGAAGGTATCTATGCAAGTTGCTCATCAAACTCCACATGACGTAGATTTTAAAAGAAAGCCACCAAGGTATACTATAATCAAACTTGCCAAAAAGAAAAATAAAGAGAGAATTTTAAGAGCAGCTAGGGATAAACGAAAAGTCACCTACACAGGAGAGTCAATAAGAATAAACTCAGAATACTCGGCAGAAAACATGCCGGCAAGAAGGCAATGGGATGACTTACATGAAGCATTGAAGGAAAACAATTGCCAGCCAAGAATCAGATATTCGGCAAAACTGTCTCTCACATATGAAGTCAAACTTAGAACATTTCCAAATAAACACATGTTCAGGGAATTCATCAAACTCAAACTGAAACTGTAAGAAATATTAAAGAGAGTCCTCTGGTTAGAAAATCAATAATATCAGTTATCAACCGAAGACCAGAACACAGGACAGAGCAACTGGATGTCAACCCAGATAGGGAAATCACAAAAATATATCAAGACAAAAAAACACTCAAAACAGGGAAACAGCAATGTCATTATGTAACATTAAACCAATCAAGAAGGACTAAGAAATGTAGTCATAGATCTTTCATATGGAGAGGAAGACAAAGCGATATAAAGAAATAAAAGTTAGATTTAAATTTAGAAAAATAGAGGTAAATATTAAGGTAACCACAAGGGAGACTAACAACTCGACAACCCTACTCATTAAAATAAAATAGAAGAAAAAAAATCAACAGAAAAAAAATCGAGGACATCTAATAAGAAAAAAAGGCAATATAAAAAGATAAACTACTCAGCACAAAAAATTAAGTGGGAAAAAGAAACTGTCAACAACACACAAAAAAAGACAACAAAATGATAGAACTAAACTCATAACAATCTGTAATTACTCTGAATATAAATAGACTAAATGCACCAATAAAGAGATAGTAGCAGCATGGATTAAAAAAACACAATCCGTCTATATATTGTCTACAAGAGACACACCTTAGACTTAAAGACACAACCTAAAACTCAAGGGACGCAAAAAAAAACATATCAAGCAAATAGCAATCAAAAAAAAGCAGGAGTGGCAATATTTATTTCTGACAATATAAACTTTAACGTTAAATCCACAACAAAGGATAAGGAAGGACACTATATAATGATTATTTTTTTTTATAGCAGGAGGATACAACCATATTAAATATTTATGTACCCAATGACAGGGCTGCAAGGTATACAAAACAAACTCTGCCAGCACTGAAAAGTGAGACAGTTCCACATTAATAGTAGGAGACTTCAACACACCACTTTCGGTGAAGGACAGGACATCCAGAAAGGAGCTCAATAAAGACACGCAAGATATAAATGCCACAATCAACCAACTTGAAGTCATAGACATAGAACACTCCACCCAACAGCAGCCAAGTATACTTGGTTTTCTAATGGATGTGGACAATAGTAAAAGGGTGGTTAGACAGACTTTTAAAGATAAAGAAAGGAGATTTACATTCTCTACACTGACTCAAAACTTACTTTCAGAGCAAAGACTAAATTCCTAGGTTTCTTTGCATCTGTTCTTAAACTTAAAACATTTAGCTCTCACCATTCAGACCACTAGCCTGCATTTGTTCCCATGGTGGTGGTCACAAAGTATCTCTTTTCAAGTCTCTACTTGCGTCATGTTTGCTATTATCCGATTGAGCAAAGCAAACACTATGGCCAAGCCCAGGGTCAGTATTGGAAGGGACTTCCCATGGCTTGGACAACAGGGAGGGTAATCAGTGTGGCCATTTATGCACAGGTGGAAAAAATGCACCAGATAGATCTCATGATATTTTAGCATATTTACTGCAAAGGTAAAATTGCTGATGAAGAATATAACAAACTTCTGAAAGGAAAGATGAGTTCATAAGACCGAGAAATTTCAGGAGCCAGAAAGGTTCCTGAATGTCTCTTCCTCTGAAACTAAAAGGAGATATGTAGTGATGGGTATAAGGGGGGTTGGGGGAAGATGTGGCTGCTAAGAGAAACTAAGGCAGTTCACAGCCTTACCAGTTTGTGTTGAGTTGATTCCTACTCATGGAGACCCCATGTGTGCCAGGGAACAACTGTGCTCCACAGGGTTTCCAATGGCTGATTTTTTAGAAGTGGTGGAGAGAGTGTGTGCCCCTGCAGCAGAGAGATGCCTCCTTGGCTTTAACAATGGCCGCCTTTACAGGATTCTTGGAGGGCACTGCTCTAGGCCCCCACAAGGCTCCTACTGTCCTGGTCAGGATCCTGTAGAGGAAATTAGAGGAAGGATTAGGTTGTAGATTGCCAGTCCTGTTTGGGGCTCATGGATGTCCGCATCTTGGTTCCTGTCTCTTGGACTCAAGGCTTCCCGGGAAATGTCACATCCCTCCAAGTCTTGAGTCATTTGCCTCCTGGAAACCTTGCAGAGAATGGGTCCCTGTCTGAGAGCGATGTGAGATGCGGACGCTTCAGCACAAGACAAGGGGCCCAGGACAGCCCTCTCGCAAAAACCAAACCATTGCCATCGAGTTGATTCCGACTCATAGCAACCCTATAGGACAGAGTAGAACTGCCCCATAGGGTTTGCAAAGAGTGGCTGGTGCATTCGAACTGCCAGCCTTTTAGTTAGCAGCCAAGCTCTTAACCCCTACCAGAGCGCTTCTCCTCTTGGGCAGTCTGCATAATGCACCCTACTGTTGTCCAACATCCAAAAGCTGCTGTTTAATAGATCTTGTCCAGTTTTCTAGTTGTTTGTAGCAGGAGGGCAAGTCTGTTACCAGTAACTTCCTAAAGGCCAGAACCCTGTTGCTATTAATTTACT
The DNA here is from genome assembly GCF_030014295.1 of Loxodonta africana. Lineage (NCBI taxonomy): Eukaryota > Metazoa > Chordata > Mammalia > Proboscidea > Elephantidae > Loxodonta > Loxodonta africana. The sequence goes on along the minus strand of NC_087369.1, from coordinate 33,389,530 downwards.
AAAAACTCATTGCAACATTCACAGCATTGAAACATTTTACACATTGGTTTCCTGCAGGGTTCTCTAAAGAACACAATTTTGTGTTTGGGGAAAGGACCTCAAGAAGAGCTGTTTGTTTTAGCCTCAGGCCATCCTCCCAGACACTGTAGATTCTGTTTTGACACATCTGCACAGATGACCCTTAAATCCTTGTCTTATCCATCCAGCACTGGGGTACTCAGAAGGTGCAGAGAAGGTATGCAAAAAATAAGTCCCTGCTTCTTTGTCTTTCCTTCCTCTCTTCTCTTTTTTTTTCTTTCCCCCCTTTGTGCCTATGAATAAGTATCTGCCATTATATAACTTTTGCCACCTTTAAAAGTGCATGTTATTTATTTCAACCATTTCATTGCGTTTCTCAAAGGATAATTATTATAAAAAGAATGTTGTTTTCTGTTCAGATGCATAAAACTTGTTCAAGCCTTCCTGTAATTTTGAAAGGAATGTTTGATTTTTTTTTAATCTTATAAAACTGTAGTTACTAACTCTATTTACCTTTAGTCTGGTGACCAAGAATGCAACTCCAGTATAGGGACATTTTTTAGGCTTAGAAAAGAAAATGTAAGTGTTAGAACTCGTGTTTTATATTCATAATGTCAATTTGCCTGCATCTTCTTTGGTGTTGGTTTATTCCCTAAAACACAATGACAAGGTTACAGTACTGAATTTCAGAGAAGGAAAGGAAACTCTCTTGGTGCCTTCTGAGGTCTAACCAGTCTCCAACGCCTGCCTAAAACTGGCCTCTCGGTACTTCTCTAAACTTTTCTCCCAACCCTCTCCTCTTGTTCACTTCAGTCAATGATAATGACTCCTGTGTGTTCCTTGGAGGCACAGAGCATGGTCCTATATCAGGGTAGTTACCTTCCATAATCCTTCCAGAAGTGCTCATTCCCTGGATATCCATAGAGTTTTCTTTCTCATTTCTTTCAGGTTTCTGTTCAAATATCAATTCCCCACGGAGAGCTGCATGACAATTCAGAATGAACTCAAAGAGTTTCAAATGCTATTTGATTTGGCAAAGGAAAAGACAATGGTAATCTTCAAGAATTTAGTTTCCTGAATACATGGCATCAACAGGATGCAAACCATAATTAGCAACACACAAACACCCGAAGATCAACTAGATAACTGGGCTCTTCTAAAAATTAAACACTTATGCTCATCAAAAGACTTCACCAAAAGAATAAAAAAAGAACCTATAGACTGGGAAAAAAATTGACTATGACAAATCCAACAAAGGTCTAATGTCTAAAATCTGCAGGAAAATCCAACACCTCTAGAACAAAAGACAAATAATACAATTAAAGATGGGCAAAGGATATGAACAGACACACTTCATCAAAGAAGACATTCAAGCGGCTAACAGATACACGAGGAAATGCTCACGATCATTAGCCATTAGAGAAATGCAAATCAAAACTACAATGAGATATCATCTCACCCAAACTAGACTGGCATTAACCAAGAAAACAAAAAAATACTATATGCTGGAGAGGTTGTGGAGAGACTGGAACACTTATACACTGCTGGTGGGAATGTAAAACGGTACAACCACTTTGGAAATCTATTTGGCACTTCCTTAAAAAGCTAGAAGTAGAACTACCATAGGATCCAGCAATCCCACTGCTTGGAATATATCCTAGAATAATTAAAGCCTTTACATGAACAGATATTTGCACACCTGTGTTCATTGTAGCACAGTTTACAATACCAAAAAGGTAGAAACAACCTAGATGCCCATCAACAGATGAATGGATAAACAAAGGGTGCTACAACAACACAATGGAGTATTAAAAAAAAACACAACAATAAAGAAAAACGAATGGATAAACAAACTGTGCTACATACACACAACAGAGTATTACACAACGATAAAGAACAATGAATGGATAAACAAACTGTGGTACATACACACATTGGGGTATTACACAACGATAAAGAACAATGAATGGATAAACAAACGGTGTTACATACACACAATGGAGTATGACAGAACGATAAAGAACAATCAATGGATAAGCAAACTGTGCTACATACACACAATGGAGTATTAAACAACGATAAAGAACAGCAATGAATCTGTGAAGCATCTCATACCATGGATGAATCTGGAGGGCATTATGCTGAGTGAAATAAGTCAGTCACAAAAGGACAAATATTGTATGAGTCCACTCCTGTACTGAAAAGGTTTACCCACAAAAAGAAATGATCTTTGCTGGTTACCAGGGAGAGGAGGGGTGGGGATAAAAAAAACACTAAACAGACAATAAAAAAGTGGTAAATTTGGTGAGGGGTAAACGAAGCTAGGAAAGCCAGCAGAGCTTGTCCAGGGCAAGGTCGTGGAAGTTCCATAGACACATCCAAAATCCCAGAGGGACCAAGTTACTGGGCTGAGGGCAGTGGGGACCATGCTCTTGCGGAACATCTAGCTCAATTGGCGTAACATAGCTTACAAAGAAAATGTTCTACAATCTACCTTGGTTAGTAGCATCTGGGGTCTTAAAAGCTTGTGAGTGGACATCTAAGATACTCCACTGGTCCCACCCCATCTAGAGCAAGGGAGAATAAAGAAAACTAAAGATACAAGAGAAAGATTAGTCCAAAGGACCAATGGACAACAACTACCACAGCCTCTACCAGACTGAGTCCAGCACGGCTAGATAGAGCCTGGCTACCACCACTGACTGCTCCGACAGGGATCACAATAGAGTGTCCTGGACATAGTTGGAGAAAAATGTAGAACAAAATTCTAACTCACAAAAAGAAAAAGAAAAACAGATTTATTGGTCTGACAGAGACTGGAGAAACCCTGAAAGTATGGCCTCTGGACACCCTTACTGTACTGAAGTCACTCCTGAGGTTCACCCTTCAGACAAAGATTAGACAGGCCCATAAAACAAAACAGTCTAAATGGGCACACCAGCCCAGGGGTGAGGACAAGAAGGCAGGAAGGGACAGGAAAGCTGGTAATGGGGAACCCAAGATCAAGAAGGGAAGAGTATTGACCAGTCATGGGGTTGGCAACCAATGTCAGAAAACAATATATGTATTAATTGTTTAATAAGAAACTAGTTTGCTCTATAAACCTTCATCTAACATGGGCTAACATACAATAAAAAATAAAAAAAGGCTTTAGTTTCCCAATACAGGAGGACAGATACTAATGGACAAGCTATGAAGCACAGTGTAAGTGGCAAGGAACTGGACTCAGCTTAAAGACTTTTTACTTTGGATCATACTAAAAGGGTAGCTGGATAGACCCTTAAAGATGAAGGAGACTTACATTCTTTTCATTGATGCAGAAGTTACTGTCAGACCTAAGACTGAAATCCTAGGTTTCTTTACATCTCTTCTTCAACTTAAGTGTATAATGGTTCAGAGCACAAGCGCTGGAGAAAGATCTGAATTCCATCACTTACTGTGACTTAAAGCAAATGTCTGAATGTTCTCTGAACCTCCATTTCTGCATCTGTAAAAAAAAATGGGGTCAATAATAGGGTTGGTGGATGAACTAATGTATGCTCAAAGATTAACATGGTAGATGGTACATAGAAAACACTCAATAAATTTTAGCTATCATCATTTTCTTTCTTCCATAAAGATAGCTCCTATGTCTGTTATAGCTTACTATTTTATGCATTATTGGTTAGCACAGTCCCAATCACAGAGTGTGCTAATCTAATAATGTGTTAGATAAGTGAGTATTTGGTAGGAAACAAAATATTTGGGAATGAATGGAAGAAAATAATTAAAGCAGAAGTTAGAGGGGTTATATAGTTACGTACAGATTTATGTTATATAACAAACCCTGCCAAAATTTAGTGGCTCAAAGGAACAGCCATTTATTTGTTCATGAGTCTGTGGTTTCAGTTGGGATGGCACATCTCCACACCATGTGGTGTTGTCTGGATTCACTCCTGAGTTTGTGGTCACCTGGTGGTCCATGGCCTCACTCACATGTCTCTTGCCTGGCTGCCTGTCTTTCTGTTGGCAAGGGCAAAGGAGGTATCTAGGCCATTTAGCTCTCAGCATCCAGCAGGCTAGCCTGGGTTTGTCCACGTGGTGTTGGCCACAAGGTATCCCAAGAAAAGTAAGAGAAGGCAAACCCCAGTGTCACATGTATTTTCAAGTCTCTATTTTTGTCATCTTTGATATTATCTCATTGAGCAAAGCAAGCACTATGGCCAAGGCCAGAGTCAGTATGGGAAGGCACTTCCCAAGGCTTGGACAACAGGGAGGGTAATCAGTGTGGCCATTTATGCACAGGTGGAAAAAATGCACCAGATAGATCTCAGGATATTTTAGCATATTTACTGCAAAGGCAAATTTGCTGATGAAGAAAGCAACATAAACTTTTGAAAGGAGAGACGAGTTCATAAGGCTAAGAAATTTCAGGAGCCAGAAATGTTCCTGGTTGTCTCTTCCCCTGAAACTAAAAGGAGAGATGAAGTGACGGGTATAAGAGTGGGATGTGACCCTTAACAGAAACTAAGGAAGTCCACAACCTTACCAGTTTCTGTTGAGTTGATCCCAACTCATGGAGACCCCATGGGTGCCAGGGAACAACTGTGCTCCACAGGATTTCCAATGACTGATATTTCAGAAGTGGTGGAGAGGGTGCACACCCCTGCAGCAGAGATACCTCCTTGGCTTTAACAAAGGCCACCTTTACAGGATTCTTGGAGGGCACTTCTCTAGGACCACACAAGGCTCCTACTATCCTGGTCAGGACCCTGTAGAGGAAATTAGAGGAAGGATTAGGTTGTAGATTGCCAGCCCTGCTTGGGGTTCAATGCGGTGACAGCAGGGGCTGACACTAAGGACTCTGTACTGGGTTATTTGGGGTTCTTCCAAGTTCACACTTAGGGCCATCATTTCACCTGCTGGCAGGGCCAGGGCCTCTCCCCTCTGCTACTCTGAACTTGACACCTCAAATCCCTCTGAAACCCACAAGGAGGAACTGAAGGAATAGCTCAGCCACCACTCCTGGCAGGGTGTCTCAGTGATGACAGCACAGTAGGGCCTGTTCTTTCTGGGGTTCCTTAGAGGCCTCAGTCCTCCACCAGGGTCCTCACCTTGGGTGACCAGATCCCTCACCTCCCTGAGATGCCCTGGAATAAGTAACTGCAACTCACTAAGTCAAGTGTCACCTGAGCTTTTTGGATTTGTCCTCCAGTCCCAGGGCTCATGGTATTAGCAGAGTTCAGTGTAGCCCTCCCCATTTTCAGACGATTGGTCCCTAGTGCCTCAATAATGTCTTCCCCTTGACTCTGCATCATTCCTGTGACTCCACCCTCTGCTGACCTGAGGCCACAGCTCTCAGAACAAAGACCTCCTGAGACCTCAAAGTTGGAAGTCAGAGTGACCCATATCATTTGCAGGCTGTTTTGGGAATCCTAGGCCTGGCCAGGGCGGTAGAGTCACCTGCCCCCAGAGTTCTCAATCTTCACTCAGGCTTTGGGCCTTGCTTCTGGGTAGGACCAGGTATTTCTCCCTCCACTAACTTGCGTCCACCCGAAGGCAGGGGTGGGATTTATGGCTCAGACTAAGGCTCTCACCTCCCAAGAGGGTAGTCGGGGGGCTACACATCAGGCTGCCCCTGCGCGGGGGCTCCCAGAGCTGACAGCAAGGTTGACCTGTGGGGCACCCCTGTTTTAAAGGAAAGCCACCTCATTAGTACCAAGGGTCCTCGTCCGGCCTGCAGTTACAGTCTAGGTCTCCTCCTTCGTTGGAACCACGATGCTTTCTTCCAGCCAAGGATATAGGGGGGCCTCTGAGGGCTAAGGCCTTTGCGGGGGGGTTGAGGGCCAACAGTAGGGGCAGTGCTCTTAGGACTCCGCTTTTCTGGGTTTAATTGGTCACCACAGTCCACATTCAGGCTCCTCACCTTGACTCCTCATCAGTCCTCAGACTTCATCCTCCTCTGCTGAGGAGAGCTCACAGCCCCCCAAAACACAATCTGTACCTTGCCAGCACTTAATAGATAGAAGCCAGGACATGTCACATATCTACAAGGCTGTAGGGAGGGCCTCCACGATTCAAGACATGTGCGGTGGGGGCCGGGGGCCCCGAGGGTTGACAGCAAGTTCAGGATCCTTCGGACTCCAGTGTTCTGGATTGAGTGGTCCCTTAGTGCTCACGCAGGATTTCCACCTTGATACGTATCAGAGCCTGGGAGTCCCGTGTATGAAGACCTGACTACAGGCTCAGAATAAGATTCTCACCACGCTGAGACCCTAGAGGGACAGGTCAGGTTGTGCCTCACGACACAGATTCCAGAGGCCTCACAGGATTGCAGGCTGTTTCACTAATCCTGGGAGATCCTTTTTAGGCGGTAGGTTGCCCCATAAACACGCACAGTCTACACCTATCTCCAGATAGGGACAGGACTCCACCCTCTGCAGAACTGGGGCCACCCCTTTAGACCAGACCCTTCCTCCCTTAGACCATTCTGGAAGAAACGACGGGCACCTCTGTCAGAGAGCTCTCCCAGAGGCTTTCCAGAACTAAGAACAGAGGCAATGCTCTCTTTTGCTCCTTCTCTTGATGGAGTTCCCACACATAACAATCAGGATCCTCACCTTGCCTCCGTTGAGGGCCTGAGCCTCCGCTCTCTATGGACCTGGGGTATGCCCACAAGACTTGATACCCTCCAGGCATATTTGAGGGGACTCCTCATCCTGACATCTCTGCCCATGGACTCCCAGGGCCTACAGAGGGGGCATTTTGTGTGAACTCCTCCATCTAGGTTGGGTGGTTCTCTCCTTCCTCATTCACAGTCTTCATCTTGAACCTGACCAGTGCTGATACCCATGCCGTGCTGAATCTAAGGCTGCTCCCCTCATATCAAGGTCTTCACTGTCCTGGGACCTCTGTTTTGGGCGTCAGGATGAGTCATATCTAGCCAGGACTGTCCAAGATCTCTCAGGGCCAACTGCAACTCCAGGACACTAGGGGACGTCACTCTTCTCTAGGGCCCGCCCATCTTCTTCATTCAGGGTCATCACGTAGATATCGGTCAGAGGCTGAGTGTCCTTCCTTTACTGACTTAGAGGGTGTCCTTAGGCCAATGTCTAAGGTCCCTGAGAAACCAGAAGAATATGTGAGGGCACTACCTGGGGCTCTCCTAGTCTCACAGCAAGCCCTAGAGTTCTTCATATATTCCCTAAATTCTGGTGTGTTTCTCCTCTCTGTTTTCATTCACTGGGGTCCTCTTCTTGGCTCCTCTTTGATTCAAGGCTTCCTGAGAAATGCCACACCCTTGCAAACTCAAGCAAATTTCCCATTGGAAATCTTGCAGAGATTGGTTCCCTGCCCAAGAGTGAGGAGTGGCATAAATGGGGAAGCTGCAGCCAAAGACAAGAAGCCCAACACAGATGGTGGGCTGTCAGAAAACCAGGCTGATCTCATCCTTCTCAACCTCAGCCACACAGAGGCTCAGGTAATGTTGATTCTGAGAGATGTACTTTCTACAGCCAGGGGCTCTCCAGGATGATTTTCTGAGCCCCAGATCTTTTGAGGTTCTCTGGCCTTGTATATGTCAGTGATTGTATTGTCACTGAATATTATGTTTTCCTTTTCCTTATTCATACGTCTCACCTATTTTAGTTTTCACATAGCTCTGGCTATACAGTCCAACTCAATGCTCTGGGCACAGCGTTATTCATTTTCTTACCTGAGAAACATTGTAGCAGAGAGAAGAACAGTGAAATAAGAGACACAGGGTGAGCCTCTGGCTGGGAGGAGTGGTGGAACAGTGTGGGCTCCAGACGGATTCAAACCAGGGGTCTAGTCTAGCATGTACTAGACTTACAAACTCAAACACATTACCAAACACTCTGAGCTCTAGGTTCTTCTTCTGGGAAGGGGGGTTGATAAGCCCTGTCTTCTAGGGAGGGTGCATTGTGCGCAAGGCATGAGAGAAGCACCTGGCAAAGTGACTGTGCATATTGGGTCATTAAGGAATGGCACTGATTACTAGGATTACTTTGACACCACAAAATACCACCCACCCACCTGAGAATTTCTGTTTTATTTTCTCCAGAGTTTGTAAGATTATGCAGCACTCTATCACAAAGAAAACCAAATGAGAAGAAATACTACTTAGAAAGAAGAACTAAGTAATATTTTTCAATAACTTCTTGCCGTCAAGTCAATTCCAACCAAATGCAACCCCATGTACAACTGCCCTATAGGGTTTCCTTGGCTATCAATTTTAAGGAAACAGATTGCCAGGTCTTTCTTCTGCAGTGCCACTGGGTGGGTTTGCACTGCCAATATTTATGTTACTAGTCAAGGTCAAAGGGTTTTATCACTCATTAAGGAGTGTCATAGTTCTCTAGTGCTGTTATAACAGATATACCACAAGGGGAAGGATTTAACAAATAGAAATTTTCTCACAGTTTAGGAGTCTAGAAATCTGAATTCAGGTATTGGCTCTAGAAGAAAGCTTTAACTCTTTGTTTGCTATGGGGTAAGTTCCTGGTCTTTCTTCAGCTTCTGTTTCTTCTTTCCTTGGAGGTCTCATGTGGCATGTTGTTAGGTGCTGTCGAGTCAGTTCTGACTCAGAGCGACCCTATGCACAACACAATGAAACACTGCTCGGTCCTGAGCCATCCTCACAATCATTGTTATGCTTGAGCTCGTTGTTGCAGCCACTATGTCAATCCACCTCGTTGAGGGTCTTCCTCTTTTCTGCTGACCCTGTACTCTGCCAAGCATGATGTCCTTCTCCAGGGACTGATCCCTCCTGACAACATGTCCAAAGTATGTAAGACGCAGTCTCGCCATCCTTGCCTCTAAGGAGCATTCTGGGAGCACTTCTTCCAAGACAAATTTGTTCGTTCTTTTGGTGGTCCATGGTATATTCAATATTCTTCGCCAACACCACAATTCAAAGGCTTCCACTCTCCTTTGGTCTTCCTTATTCATTGTACGCCTTTCACTTGCATATGATGTGACTGAAAATACCATGGCTTGGGTCAGGAGCACCTTAGTCTTCAGGGTGACATCTTTGCTCTTCAACACTTTGAAGAGATCCTTTGCAGCAGATGTGCCCAATGCAATGCGTCTTTTGATTTCTTGACTGCTGCTTCCATGGCTGTTGATTGTGGATCCAAGTAAAATGAAATCCTTGACAACTTCAATCTTTTCTCCATTTATCATGATGTTGCTTATTGGACCAGTTGTGAGGATTTTTGTTTTCTTTTGTTGACTTGTAATCCATACTGAAGGCTGTGGTCTTTGATCTTCATTAGTAAGTGCTTCAAGTCCTCTTCACTTTCAGCAAGCAAGGTTGTGTCATCTGCATACTGCAGGTTGTTAATGAGTCTTCCTCCAATCCTGATGCCCCGTTCTTCTTCATATAGCCCAGCTTCTCATATTATTTGTTCAGCATACAGATTAAATAGGTATGGTGAAAGAATACAACCCTGACGCACACCTTTCCTGACTTTCAACCACTCAGTATCCCCTTGTTCTGTCCGAACAACTGCCTCTTGATCCATGTAAAGATTCCTCAGGAGCACAATTAAAAAATATAAAATAAAATAAAAACAATTAAGTGTTCCTGAATTCCCATTCTTCCCAATGTTATCCATAATTTGTTATGATCCACACAGTCGAATGCCTTTGCATAGTCAATAAAACACAGGTAAACGTCCTTCTGGTATTCTCTGCTTTCAGCCAGGATCCATCTGACATCAGCAATGATATCCCTGGTTCCACGTCCTCTTCTGAAACCGGCCTCAATTTCTGGCAGTTCCCTGTCGATATACTGCTGCAGCCGTTTTTGAGTGATCTTCAGCAAAAATTTTGCTTGCGTGTGATATTAATGATATTGTTCTATGATTTCCACATTGGTTGGATCACCTTTCTTGGGAATAGGCATAAATATGGATCCCTTCTAGTCAGTTGGCCAGGAAGCTGTCTTCCATATTTCTTGGCATAGACGAGTGAGCAGCTCCAGCGCTGCATCTATTTGTTGAAACACCTCAATTGATATTCCATCAATTCCTGGAGCCTTGTTTTTCGCCAATGCCTTCAGAGCAGCTTGGACTTTTTCCTTCAGTACCATCAGTTCCTGATCATATGCCACCTCTTGAAATAGTTGAATATCGACTAATTCTTTTTGGTATAATGACTTTGTGTATTCCTTCCATCTTCTTTTGATGTTTCCTGCATGGTTTAATATTTTCCCCACGGAATCCTTCACTATTGCAACTTGAGGCTTAAATTTTTTCTTCATGTGGCATGGAAACTACCATTCCCCTCTTGTGATTAACCTGCTTGCTCAATCACCTCCTTTTTATTTCAAAAGTGATTGGATTTAAGACACCCCAGAGGAAAAAAAAAAAAAAAAAACCAAAAAGCACTGCTGTGCAGAAGATTCTGACTCACAGGGATGCAACAGGACACAGTAGAACTGCCCCATAGGGTTTCCAAGGCTCTAAATCTTTACAGAAACTGACTGCCACATCTTTCTCCCGAGGAGGTGTTGGCTTGACTCAATATGCTCCTTACAATCCTTCTCTTTAACATAAGAACTCATATTCCCAAATGGCATTATAACCATGGTTATTCGATCATTATTTACAGCACTTATTTCGGGGTGACATGGCATGTAAATTCAATCCATGTTAGGGGGTATATTTTTAATGTGCATGTGGGTAGACTGTCCCCGTTTAATGCAACACAAAGCTCCTAGAAGTGCTATGAAGGACCAACAATTTCCCCTCCCAACTGCTCGTCAATCTGTGTGACCCTAGTATTCATCACCACGGCCTAAAGTCCAGTCTTCACTTGGTGTTTGCCAAATGACACTCAAGACAACCTCATTCTACTGTCCTTTCAATGGCATGGCTTCTGTCTCCCCCAACCAAAGGCAAAAAGCTACTAACACTGGCTTCCTTACATGGAGTATCTCCCTATTTCTCAGAAACCCTGGAAATAAAGTGCATAACACACACAGTCAGCATTTGCGTTCAAGAGCACTGGACAAGAACACAGGACACCTTCCAGAGTGCTCCAGGGGGGCATTTCTCTCTGGTTTACCCCCAGTTCCAGAGGTAGTGTGAAGAGCTGGTTGCCATTCCAGGTGCAGCCATTCCACGCTGAGACACATGATGGGAGTGTCTGATCCTGCGCACCGATCCCACAGCCTCATCTGGACTTGCCCCGGCCCCCAGCCTCACCCCTACCTGCTCTTCTCACCACCTACCCTTCCCTACCCTATGTTCCTAACTTAAAATTCCCCCAGCGCACACTGAGAGATCAAGGTATCCCAAGGCCCCAAAATGCCCTCCCTCAGGACATTTACACTGGAGGGAATCCTAAAGTGCTCACTCCTTTTCTACTAGTCATGAGGTCTTAGAGAGTATAACCTCCTCCTTATTTCATTGCGGCTGTTAGACTCTAAAATCTATACACCGGCTGCCATACCTTTACTTAAAGGGCCCCAGTACTAGCATGGAGCCTTCCAAAGGGCAGACGCTTAATTACTGTTTGGGGAAAATAAGAGGCAGGGAACAAGAGGTCAAATCATCACAATTTATTTTCCCTCACATGCTTAATAAGCTAAACAAATCCAAGCACATGAATGTTCTACTTTTACCAAATGGAATAAGGGAAACCAAGAATTGACCAACTTTTGTGGTTTTCCACCTCTACCTTGTCATCCCTAACTAACTCTTGTGGATGTCTTTAATATTTCCAAGAACATTCCTATTCTGATACCACGTTAACTAGTTCTGGATTCATAAGAAACGATTCAAGGATTTTCAATTTGTTTTACACAATGCAAAACTCTTACCCTGAAACCTGAAAAACAACAATAAATGCATGAGGTGAATTTAGATTCTGAATCTTAACAAAGATTCAGAACAACACTTGAAAAATACAATAAAAAAAAAACAAAAAAAACAAACGAGCTAAATCTACATGTCACTCAAGTGTAACAGGAATACAAGAAGACATACATCTGCCCCCTCCAGCCCCATGTTGCCTCTACTACTTAGAAGGTTAACCAGCCATTTTCAATAACAATGTGAAGAATCTCCATCAGACTTCACCAGGGATGGGAGGACCAGCTAGACTCTCCCTGACACTAGCCCTGGCCCTGGCATGAGGACAAGCCCCGGCCCATTCTCTGCCTGTAGCTGTCTCTTACTCATCTCCCCAAGTTTCTTTATACAGGGGCTGTAAAGTACTGGAGTTGGTATCCTTGACCTTGGCCAAAAACTCCAGGACTTTTGTCTTGCTGGCTTCAGCTTGGGCTTCGGGACCCCACAGGAATTCGTAGCATGGAAGATCACTGTTGGGCACCTGCTGGTACTCCAGGTACTTTTCCTGCACCAAATCTTTGGTGATGAGCTTCTGGGGCTCCCCAAAGAGGAAGTGCGTCTTGCCATCGTACATCCCCACCATATTCAGGAATTCCCACATCTCCTTCTCGGTGGCATGGTTTCCATTCGTGTTGATCATGGCCAGGAGAGGCATCAGAAGCCCGTTCTTGGGAAACCCCCTGCCACCACTCAGATTCTCTTCCTCGGTGATCTCCAATTTGCTGACAACATTATACAATTGACTTTTGGAAAAGACGTCCTTCATGTTAAGACCAAAGACCAGCTCTATGTGTTCAGAGGCTGCCCTCAGGAACTCGGGGAAGTGCTCCTTGTATCTTTTGTTGATGATCTTCATCATTTTTCCCTTGGTAATGCGCTCTTGCATTTCATACTTGGACAGCAGGAACTGCAACAACATGGTCACCCTCCTGGTTAGAGTGTCTCTACGTGACCTCTCATTGGGTGCTTGTCCAGTAGAGGAACTTGGACGTCCCTCATCTTGATCCTCGGCCCCTCTAGGAGCTCTTCTGCCCGAAGCACCTGCAGCAGGAGTGGTGGTGGATGGGGCTCCCTGAGACCCCTGGGGAGTGCGACCAGCAGAGGAGCTCTGGGGAAATCCCCCAAAAGGAGGAGAGTAAGAGGACGGCGACCCTTCCTCCTCTGCTGCAGTAGCTTGAGCACTGCAGACACTGTGGGTGTCACCTTGGGTTTGGCGACGTTTCTCCCAGGTGCAGAGCTTTCTCTTATGACCACGAGGTATGATGACTCACTTCAAGGATAGCAGGCAGGAGAGCGAAATGAGCGCAGGTGATGCGGACCAACAGGAGGAAGGAGGCTGAGAGGGTGTGCACCCTGTAGCAGAGAGATGCCTCCTTGGCTTTTACAAATGACACCTCTGCAGGATTCTTGAGGACACTGCTATAGGACCTTACACAGCTCCTATTCTCCCGGTCAGGACCCTGTAGAGGAAATTAGAGGAAGGAATAGGTTGTAGATTGCCAGCCCTGCTTGGGGCTTACTGGGGTGACAGCAGGGGCTGACACTAGGGGTTCTCTGTAGTGGGTTATTGGGGATTCTTCTAATTTCACTCCTAGGGCCATCATATCATCCGTTGGCAGGGCCAGGGCACCTCCTCTCTACTACTCTGTCCTTGGAACCTCAACTCCCTCTGGGACCCACAAGTAGAAACTGAAGGAGCAGCTCAGCCACCACTCCTGGCAGGGTACCTCAGTGATGAATAAGGCTCTCTGTTACTCCAAGGACTTCATGTCCCTGAGACCATCTGTCCATAGGAACAAAGCAAGGGGCACCTCAGCCTGACACCTCTGACTGTGGATCCCCTGGGCCAACAGCAGTGGGAGGCTTTGCTGCATCCTCCTTTCTTCTTGGTGGAAGGGAGAAGAGGGCTTAATTCCCCAGTGCCTTCTAAAGGATTTTTACACCTTGACATCCACCAGTTTCTGGGATCCCTCTATCTCCTGAACTGGGGCTTCAACAAAGGCGCTCATCTCCCTCAGACACTCCAGGCGGAAGTCCAGAGTCACCTGAACTCGCCAGATTTCTCCTGGGCTTCCAGGGCTAATGGCGTTAGCAGAGCCCACTGCAGTCCTCCCCATTTTCGGTTGGGTGGTCCCAGGACCTCAGTCATGTCTTCCCTTCACTCTGCACCATTTCTGGGACCCCACCCTCTGCTGTCACGAGGCCACACCTCTCAGACCAAAAACCACACCTTCCTGAGACCTCAGAGCTGAAAGGCAGAGTGAGCCATATCCTTTGCAGGCTGTTTTGGGAATCCTAGGGCCACAGGCTTCTGTTCTTTTGGGGGCTCCCTAACACATCTATCCTAGGCCACATTCCACCAGAGATGCAAACACCTCCTTCAAGTTTGCATTATTTTAGAAGACTCCAAGCCTGGAAAGCATTTTAAAGTACATTGAACATATCAGGCACTAGAGAAGGTACTCTATGAGTAAGCCATCTTGCTGAATCTCCACAAATTCTAGATCATCTCAGTGTGACCCTGAGATCTATCCTAAACCAAACCAAACCTCTTTCTGTCAAGTTGATAACTACTCATGGCAGCCGCATGTGTGTCAGGGTAGAACTAGGCTCCAGAGGCTTTTCAGTGACCGAATTTTCTGGAAATGGATCACCAGGCCTTTCTTCTGAGGCACCTCTGCATTGACTCAAAACGCCAAAATCTTCACCCAATGAATAAACCACTCGTTGGGTTGACATCATGTGGAGATAGCCTTAGATCCAATTACCTTTTCCCAGTGTTCATTTTTAAAAGGATAATTATTCTAAAAAGATCATTATTTTAGTATTATCTTTTAGAATTGTGTTGAATTTCAAAAGATATTACATTCAAAATAGGTTTAAAATTTTGTCGAAAATTTTAATCCATGCACGTTGTACAAAAATTCAAAGAGTAAAAAACTATTTCAATGGAAAGAATATCCTCTTGCCGAACAACTACCGTTAGGAGTTTTGGTATCCTAGTGGTAACTTTGGTGAAGGGTAAGACAGTAGACAGTACTGGGGAAGCCAGCACAACTTACTCAAGGAAAGGTCATGGAAGCTCCATAGACACATCCAAACTCCCTGAGCGACCAGATTACTGGGCTGAGGGCTGAGGGGACCAAACTCTCTGAGGGACCAGATTACTGGGCTGAGGGCTGAGGGGACCACGGTCTCCGGGAGACTCCAGCTTAACTGGGATAAGAGAGTTTATAAAGAAATGTTCTATGTTATACTTTGGTGAATAGGATCTCGGGCCTTAAATGCCTGTGAGCAACCATCTAAGATACTCCACTGACCCCACCCTACCAGGAGCAAAGGAGAATGAAGGAAACCAAAGAGACAAGGGAAAGATTAGTCCAAAGAACTAATAACTACCACAGCCTCCACCAGACTGAGTCCAGTACAACTAGTTGGAGCCATCTACCACCCCTGACTGCTCTGACAGGAATCACAATAGCGGATCTTGGACACAGATGGACAAAGATGTAGAACAACATTCTAGCTCTTAAGAAAAAAAAAGGAAGACCAGACTTACTGTCTGATAAAAAAAAAAGAGTGGAAAATCATGAGAGAATGTTTCTGCACACCATTATACCGCAGTACTGATGTCACTCCTAAGGTTGTAGGCCCATAAAAAAATGAGTCTAAATAGGCACACCAGCCCAGGGGTGAGAATGAGAAGGCAGGAGAGGACAGGAATGCTGGTACAAAGGAACTCAAGTTCAAGAAGTCAAGTGTTTACATGTCCTGGGGTTGGCAACCAATGTCACAAAATAATACGTGTACTAATGTTTTAATAAGAAGCTAGTATGCTCTGTAAACCTTCATCTGAAGTACAATAAAAAAATGAAATAATAAAAATTTAGTTTCCTGATAGAGGAGGACAGATAATAATGGACAAGATATGAAGAAACGTGTAAGTGCCAAGGAACTGGACTCAGGTTAAAGGCTTTATTTTGGATCATAGTCAAAGGTAGCTAGACAGGCCCTTAAAGATCAAGAAAGAAGACTTGCATTCTCTTCACTGATGTAGAAGTTACCTTCAGAGATAAGAATAAATTCCTAGGGTTCTTTATATCTGTTTTTAAGTATAACGGTTCAGAGCACAAGCGCTGAAGAAAGATCTGATTTTCATCACTTACTCTGACTTAAAGCAAATAATGTTCTCTCGACCTCCATTTCTGCATCTGTGAAATGGGGTCAATAATAGGGTTGGCGTATGAACTAACGTATGCTAAAAGATTAACATGGTAGATGGTATCTAGAAAACACGCAATAAATTTTACTTAGCATTATGTTCTTTGTTCTATAAGGATAGTTTCCATGTCTATTACTGCTTATAGCTCTCATGATATTTTCACATATTCACTGCAAAGGGAAAGTTGCTGATGAACAAAGCAAGATAAACTTCTGAAAGGAAAGACTTCAAAGGACCAAGAATTTTCAGGAGCCAGAAGGGTTCCTGGACCTCTCTTCCTCTGAAACTCAAAGGAGAGATGAAGTGAAGGGTATAAGAGGGGGATGTGGCCCTTAACAGAAACTAAGGCAATTCACAACCTCACCAGTTATTGTTGCATTGATGCCAACTCATGGCAACCCCATGTGTGCTAAGAACAACTGTGCTCCATAGGCTTTCCAATGAGTGGTTTTTCAGAACTGGATTGCCAGGCCTTTCTTCTGAGGTGCCTCTGCTTGGACTGGAACATCCACCCTTTGGATTAGCAGCCCAATGTAAAGTGTTCCCTCATTCCTTATTCAGGGTCCTCACCTTGACACTTGACTTGTCATGGAACTCCATGCTCTATTGACCTGAGGCTGCTCCCCTCAGATCAAGCTGCCCGCTGACTTGGGTCCCCTGAGCTACATCCAGACAGGGCTGTTCTGGAGCTGCAAGGACTGATAGCCAGGGTGGAACTCTATGGGACCCCACTGTTCTGGCTGGGTCCTTCCATCATCCTCAGTTAGGACCATCACCTTGATGTCTATCAGAGACTGAGACTCCCGCATCTATGGACTTGAGGTGTCCTTCTCAGGCCAAGGCTCTCAAGTCCCTGAGAACTCTCGAAGATAAGTGATGGGATGCTCAGCCTGACTGTCCTACCTGGGGCTTTCTAGGTCAGAGCACATGATATGAATTGATATATGCCCCTCCTAAATTCTTTGTATCAATTTGGCTGGGCCGTGATTCCCAGTATTGTGTGGTTGCCCTCCATTTTGTGATTGTGATTTTATGTTAAGGAGGATTAGGGTGGGATTGTAACACCCTTACCCAGGTCACAGCCCTGATCCAATGTAGAGGGAGTTTCCCTGGGGTGTGGCCTACACCACCTTTTACCTCTCAAGAGATAAAATGGAAGGGGAAGCAAAAGAGAAGGGAGACCTCATAGCACCAGGAAAGCAGTGCTGGGAGCAGAATGTGTCCTTTGTACCTGGGGTCCCCGCGCCGAGAAGCTCATAGTCTGGGGGAAGATTGATGAGAAGGCTGACAGAGAAGGAAAGCGTTCCCCTGGCCTGAAACCCTGAATATGGACTTTTAGTCTACTTTACTGTGAAGAAATAAATTTCTCTTTGTTGACGCCATCCACTTGTGGTATTTCTGTTATAGCAACACTAGATGACTAAGTTAGAGCAGGTGTCAGTCAGTCTCTGGGTGACTCCTAAACTCTAGTGTGCTGGTTTCCCCAGTCTGCCTACATGGGGGTCTCTATTTTGGCTCCTGAATCTTGGATTAAAAACCTGAGCAGTTTTTAATCAAAGAATGGGTGCCTGTCCCAGGAGTCATGTGAGATGAGGAAGCTGCCGCACAAGGCAGGAGGCCCAGGACAGGTGGTCTATGCTGTCAGAGAAAAAAAAATCTCAGCTATTCCTTCTTTTCATCAGCCACATGTAGGGTGTCATGTAATCTTTGCTCTAATAGATATATTTTCTCCAGGCAGGGGCTCCCCAGGATGGTTTTGTGAGCCTCTCATCTTCTCAGGTCATCTGGCGTTGCATGTATAGATGTCACCAGATATTCTGTTTCTTTTCCTTATTACTGTTGTTCTGTTAGGGGCTGTCCAGTCGGTTTCTACTCACAGTGACCCCTGTGACAGAGAGAACTGCCCCACGGGCTGTAATCTGTATGAGGGCAGATCACCAGGTACTTGTCCTGTGGAGCCGCTGGATGGGTTTGAACCGCCAGCCTTTTGGTTAGCGGCTGAGGGCTTAACCACTGCTCCACCCCGGCTTTCTCCTTATCGTTACCTCTCATTTACTCTTACAACTCTGGCTGTGTAGTCCAACACAGTGCTTTGGGCACAAAGTTATTTGTTTTTCTTCCCTGAGATACATTTTGGAGCAGTGAGAAGAAAAGTGAATTTAGAGACACCAAGTCAGTCTTTGTCTTGGACGAGTGGAACAGTGTGGGCTCCAGACAAATCCGAACCAGCGGTCTAGTCCAGCCTGGTCGTGTACTAGAGGTGTGGACTCGCCCACATTACCAAACTCTCAGCGCCCCAGGTTCTTCGTCTGTGAAGTGGGTTTGATAAGCCCTGTCTCCTAGGGCCGGTGCATTCTGTGAAATGCATGTGAAGCACCTGGCAAATATTGGGTCTTTAAATAATATCAGCTATTACTTTATTCTGACACCACACAGTACCACCCTCCTCTCTGAGAATGTTCTGTTTTGATTTCTCCAGGAGAAGTTGGAGAATATACAGTGTTCTAGGAAAAAAAAAAAAAAAAACCAAGGGAATCAGAAAAAATAATTGCTTAGAAAGGAAAACTAAATTATATTTTATATTAAGTTCTTGCCGTTGAGTTGATTTTGGCTCAGTGCGGCTCCATGTGTTAGAGAGTAGAGCCGCCCCCATAGGGTTCTCTTGGTGGGAGTCTTTACAGAGACATTGCCTGGCCTTTCTTCTGAGGTGCCACTGGGTGGGTTCGCACTTCCAACTTTCAGGTTAGTAATCAAGGGCAAACCTTTTTGTCACCCATTAGGTAGTGTCCAATTTATCCAGTGCTGCTCTAAGAGAAATGGCACTAGTGGGTGGCTTTAACACACAAACTTATTTTCTCACAGTTTAGGAGGCTAGAAATCTGATTCCAGGGCACCTGCTCTAAGGGAAGGCTTGTTCTCTCTGTTGGCTCTGGGGGAAGGTTCTTGTCTTTGTTCAGCTTCTGTTTCTTGGTTCCTTCGAGATCTCAGGTGGTGTGGTACCAATCTTCCCCTATCTGTGCTTCCTTGGTTCACTAGTTGCTCAATCTGCTCTTTTATATCTCCATAGACGTTGCGTTAATAAAACCCCGACAAAAAATAAATAAAATCCCCAGAAAAACCCTAAACCCACTGCCATGGATTTGATTCCCTCCCTATAGGACAAAGCAGAAATGCCCCATAGGATTTCCAAAGCTGTAATCTCTATGGAGGAAGAGGGCCACACCTCTTTGCAGTGGAGCCACTGGTGGGTTGATTTAAGACAGGCCCTATACTAACACTGTAACATTAACATAACAAAGAAATCCAGGGCCCAGATGGGATTATATCCACAGGAATAGGGTTAGGAATCACAATAACTATTTGGGGAGGGTGAATTCAGTCCATCTTAGGCAGTATGATATTTAATGTGCGTGTGGAGCAGGCTGCCTCAGTTTAATGCAACACAAAACTCCTAGAATTATTGTTAAGGTCCAACAACTCACCCTTCCAGCTGCATTTCCAGCTAAGTCACCCCAAATTTTATTCACATTACCACTGCCAAGAGTCTAGTCCTCACCTGGGGTTTGCCAAATGACACTCGAGGTAACCTAATTCTAAAGTCCTTTCAATGGCATGGGCTCTGGCTCCCCCAGCTCAACACAAGACGCTTCTAACAGTGGCTTCCTGACCCGAAGGAGTAGCTCCCTATTTTTCAGGAACTCCGTGGACACACTGTGCGACCCATACCCAGTCAGTGCATGTGTTCAAGTGCACGGGGACAAGAATACAGAGCACCTTCCGGTCCTGACCCAGGAGGGAATTCCTCTCTGCTTTGTCCACAAACCCAGAGTAACTGGGAAGAGCTGGTTTCCATTCCAGGCTCAGCTTCTTCATGCTGGGGCATCATGGGAGTGTCTGGCCCTGCTCACCCCCCACCACAGCCTCATCTGGACTCCCCTCACCTCACCCAACCCACTTTACCCATCCCCTACCCTTGTCTACCCCATGCAGCCTAACGTGAAAATCTACTCCCCACCACTATCCCCCTACCCCCACCATGAGAGATCAAAGTGTCCCAAGGCCCAAAAATGACCTCCCTCAGGGCATTTATACCAGAAGGATCCCTGAAGTGCACACTCCTTTTGTACTAGTCCTTAGGTCTTGGAGAGTAGCCCTACCTCCTCATTTCATAGCTGCTCTTAGACTTTAAAATCTATGCACAGCGCCTGCGATGTCTTTGTCTAAATGTCCCCAGTACTAGCGTGAAGCCTTCCAAAGAGCCAAATTGAAAAACCATCGAGTCGATTTTGACTCACAGGGACCCTATAGGACAGAGTAGAACTGCCCAATAGAGTTTCCATGGAGCGCCTGGCGGATTTGAACTACCAAACCTTTGGTTAGCAGCTGTAGCACTTAACCACTATGCCACCAGGGTTTCCAAAGAGCAGACGCTCAGTTACTCTTTGGGGAAGAAAAGAACCAGTGAACAAGAGGTGGAAATCATCATGATTTATTTTTCCCATATCTTTGAATAACCTAAACGAATCCAGGCACATGTATATTTTACTTTACCAAAAGGAATAAGGGAAACCAAGAGTCGACCAACTTTTACATATGTCTACCTCTACCTTGTGAACTCAACTGCTCTTTGCAGACTCTTTAATATTTCCAAGGTTATCCCTATTCCGATCCCATGTTAACTGGCTCTAGATCACAAAAAAAGATTCAAGAATTTTCAATTTGTTTTAAACAATACAAAACTCTCACTCCTAAATCAAGCAACAAAACAGCAATAAATGCATGAGAATGAATTTAGATTCTGAATCTAAATAAACCTTCAATTAAAAAGAACAACATTTCAAAAATACAAAAAAACGAGCTAAATGTAGAAGTCACTCAAGTATAACAGGAACACAAGAAGACATACATGTGCTCCCTCCAGCCCCCCTTGCCTCTACTAATTAGAAGGTTAACGGCCATTTTCAACAACAAAGTGAAGAATCTCCATCAGACTTCACTAGAGGTGGGAGGACATGCTGGACTTCACCCTGAAAGGGGCCCTTGCCCTAGCATTAGGACTGGCCCCGGCGCATTCTCTGCCTGCGTCTCTCTCTTCTTCAATCTCCAAATTTCTTCATACACGGCTTGGAAGGCACCGGGGTCGGTAGCACTGATCTTGGCCAAAAACTCCAGGACTTTTTTCTTGTTGGCTTCAGTGTGGGCTCTGGGACCCCACAGGAATTCGTAGCGTGGAGGATCACTGTTGGGCACCTGCCGGTACTCCAGGTACTTTTCCTGCACCAGATCTTTGGTGATGAGCTTCCTGGGCTCCCCAAACATGAAGTGCCACTTCCCATCGTAGATCCCCAGCACATTCAGGAATGCCCACATCTCCTCCTCGGTGGCCCGGTCGCCATTCCTGTAGATCATGCCCAGGAGAGGCATCAGGAGCCCATTCTTGGGAAACCCCCTGCTACCAATAAAATTCTCTTCCTTGCTAATCTCCAAATGGCTGACAAGGGCATAGGATTCACCTTTGGAGTCGACTTCCTTCAGCTCAAGCCCAAAGACCACCTCCAGGTGCACAGAGGCTCTCCTCAGGATGTCAGGGAAGTGCTCCTTGTGCCTTTTGTTGATGATCTTCATCATTTCTGCCTTCGTAATGGGCTCTTTCATTTTATACTTGTACAGCAGGAACTGCAACAAAGTGCTCACCCTCCGGGTTACGGGGTCTCTTTGAGACCTCTCAGTGGGGGCTGGGGCCGCAGAGGAACTTGGACCTCCCTCATCTTGGCCCTCGGCCCCTCCAGCAGCTCTTGTGCCCGAAGCACCAGCAGCACCAGTGGTGATGGGCGGGATGCTCTGAGGCCTCTGGGGAATGCCAGCAGCAGGGGAGCTTGGGGGAGACGCCCCAAAAGGAGAAAAGGAAGAGGACGGGGACCCTCCTCCTCTGCTGCAATTGCCTGAGCACCATCGACACTGTGGGTGTCACCTTGGGTCTGGCGACGTTTCTCACGGGCATGGAGCTTACTCTTGTGACCACGAGGCATGACGACTCTGGTCAAGGAAAGCAGGGAGGAGTGTAAGGAGGGCAGGTGATGTGGGCCCACTGGAGGAGGGAGGCTGAGAGCTTGTGCACCCCTGCAGCAGAGAGATGCCTCCTTGGCTTTAACAAAGGCCGCCTTTGCAGAATACTTAGAGGGCACTGCTCTAGGACCCCACAAGGCCCCTAGTGTCCTGCTCAGGACCCTGTAGAGGAAATTAGAGAAAGGATTAGGTTGTAGATTGTCAGCCATGCTTGGGGCTTACGGGGGGTGACAGCAGGGCCCGGCACTACAGACTCTGTACTGGGTTATTTGGGGTTCACTCTTAGGGCCATCATTTCACCTGCTGGCAGGGCCAGGGCACATCCCCTATGCTACTCTACCATGACATCTCCCATCCCTCTGGGATTCACAAGCAGGAACTAAAGGAGCAGCTCAGCCACCACTCCTGGCAGGTTGTCTCACTGACGACAGCGCAGTGGAGCCCGTTCTGTCTGTGGCTCCTTGGAGGCCTCAGTCCTCCACCAGGTTCTCACCATGGCTGCCCCCTTTCACCAGGTCCCTCACCTCCGTGGGATGCCCTGGGAGTTAGTGAGTGCAACTCACTACGTCACCGTGCCCAGGTCCTCCAGGTCCAAAAGCAGGGCTGGGGCTCTGTGTTTCCCCCTCATTTCTGGAAAGAGTCTCCTCACCATAACTATGTATCCTGACCTTGACTCCTACTAGGGACCAAATCTCCTGCCTCTGCTGAATAAGCCTCTCCATTAGTCCAAGGACTTCATGTCCCTGAGACCACGTGTCCCTAGGAACAAACCAGGGGCCACCTCAGCCCGACACCTCTGACCATGGCTCTCCTGGGCCAACAGCAGTGGGAGGCTTTGCTGCATCCTCCTCTCTTCTTGGGGGACGGGAGAAAAAACCCAGTGCCGTGGAGTCGATTCCGACTCATAGCGACCCTATAGGACAGAGCAGAACTTCCCCATAGAGTTTCCCAGGAGTGCCCAGCGGATTCGGACTGCCAACCCTTTGGTTAGCAGCCGTAGCACTTAACCACCATGCCACCAGGGGAGGAGAGAAGAAGGGTTAATTCCCTAGTGCGTTCTAAAGGATTTTTACCTTAACTCCCACCAGTTTCTGGGGTCCCTCTATCTCCTGAATTGGGGCTTAAACAAAGTCGCATATCTCCCTCAGACACTCCAGGCAGGATTCTAGAGTCCATGGAACTTGCCAGATTTGACCTGGGCTTCCAGGGCTAATGCCGTTAGCAGAGCCCACTGTAATCTTCCCCATTTTGGGTTGAGTGGTCCCAGTACCTCAGTCATGTCTTCCCTTCACTCTGCACCATTCCTGGGACCCCACCCGCTGTTGTCATGAGGCCACATCCCTCAAAGAGCACACCTTCCTGAGAACTCACAGTTGGAAGTCAGAGTGACCCATATCTTTTGCAGGCTGTTTTGGGAATCCTAGGGCTGGCCAGGGATTGACCCCCGAGTTCTCAATTGGTGACCCTTCATTCCTCACTCAGGCTTCTGAACTTGCTTCCACGAAGGACCTGGGATTCCTCCCCCTAGTAACGGGAGTCCCCCTGAATCCACGGGTGGGATTTCTGATTCAGTCCAAGGCCCTCACCTCCCTAGAGGGAAGTCGGGGTGCTGCACACCTGGCTACTCGTGCCTGGGGGCTCCCAGAGCTGACAGTAAGGTTTGGCTATGGGCGGCCCCTCTTTTGCACAGAGGCCTCCTCATTAGCACTAAGGGTCCTCGCCTCACCGCCAGTTAGGGTCTAGCTCTCCTCCCTCTTGAGAACTGGGCTGCTTCCTTGGACCAAGGCCTACCCGTCCCCGAGACTCTCTAGGCCAACGTCGGCCTGGTGGCCTGGTGGCTGGCATTTGGGGGAGGTATATGGTGGTACCTCCTCTGTTCTAGGTTCAGTGGTCCCCTTAGCTCACACTCAGGGTCCTCACCTGGACTCCTGTCCAGTCCTGAGACTCCACCCTCCTCTGATAATAAGCCGCGCCCCTCAGATCAGGGGGCCGCAACTTTCCGGCACTTCCTGTGCGGAGACAGGACGCCAGGATTCGTCACATCCGGCCAAGGCTGGATGGGGCCCTCTAAGGGCCAAGGCTATTGGGGGACTTCCGAGGGCCGACAGCAAGGGCGGGACCCCTGAGACCCCACTGTACAGACCTGGGTGGTCCCTTTGTGCTCACTCATGGTCCTCACCTTGATACCTATCAGAGCCTAGGGATTCTGCCTTTACAAACCTGATTCACAGGGTGAGAACAAGAGTCAACCTTGCAGAGACCCTAGAGGGGGCAGTCAGGGCATGCTCCATGCTACCCCTGCCTGGGTCCTCACAAGAGCACAGGCTGGGTCAGCGCTCTGAGAAGACGCTCTTTTGGGGGTAGGTCGCCCCTTTCGCACTCAGG
Source organism: Loxodonta africana (assembly GCF_030014295.1). NCBI lineage: Eukaryota > Metazoa > Chordata > Mammalia > Proboscidea > Elephantidae > Loxodonta > Loxodonta africana. The sequence continues at coordinate 33,364,981 of NC_087369.1, read as the reverse complement.
GTCCCCACCGTACTCCACTTAGGGACAAGGCTCCACCCTCTGCATAAAGGGGGCTGCCCCTTTGGACCAAGGCCTTCCCTTCCTGACACCCTTAGTGCTGAAATGAGGGGGCACTTCAGGCTGATAACTCTGCCTGGTGCTTTGCAGGATCAAAACAGGGCCTGAGCCCTATATCGGGGTCTTTCTCTTGATGCGGGTCCCCTCAAAACACACAGGGTCTTCACTTTGACTCCTGTTAGGTCCTAAGTCTATTCCCGCTCCAGAACCATGACTGTTCTCCCTTCCACCCCCCATTAGACCAAAGCCCTTGCCACAGAGAAACCCTACAGGAGGAAATAAACGGGCGCCTTAGACTGACATCTTTGCCGGGACCTCACAGTACTGTGAACAGGGGTGGGACTCTGTGAGGAGCCCTTTGTTTTGTGGATCCCTTGATAAGAGGAAGAATTCTTATCCTACTTCCTACTAGGGCCCAGGTGTCCTCCGTCTGCATAACTAGGGCCAATTGAAATGTACCAAGGACCTGAGACAATCTCTACATAGCCATTTCTGGAAAGTAAATGAGGGTAGTGCTTAGTCTGACAGCTCTCAGCTTTGCATCCCAACTGAGACAGCAGTGGGGGAAGCGACTTTGTGGGGCTTTCTCTGTTCTGGGGTTGATGGTTCCCTCATTCCTCAGTCAGAGTCCTCACCTTGACACCCGATCAGTTCTGACAATCTATCCTCTACTTACCTGAAGATCCTCTCTGATCAAGGTCCACACCTTCATGGCACCATGATTTGGAATCCAGGTGATGCATATCTGTCCACAGCTCTTCAGGACCTTAAAGGAGTGACAGCAGAGATGAGTCTCTATGGGACACCAGTATTCTGTCTGGGTCTTTCCATCATCCTCATTCAGGATCATCAGCTTGATATCTATCAGAGACTGAGACTCCTGCATCTACTGCCTTGAGGTGCCCTTCTTAGGCCCAGGCTCTGAAGTCCCTGAGAACTCTAAAGGATAAATGAGGGGATGGTCAGCCTGACAGCCGTGCCTGGGGCTTTCGAGGTTTGAGAGCAGGTGCCAGTCAGCCTCTGGGTGATCCCTATATTCTGGGGTGTTCATCTTCCTAGTCCTCACTCATGGATGTCCTCATCATTGATGTCCTGATCTTGGTTCCTGTGTCTTGGACTAAAGGCTTCCCGGGAAATGTCACATCCCTCCACGTCTTCAGTCATTTGCCTCCTGGAAACCTTGCAGAGAATGGGTCCCTGTCCGAGAGCGATGTGAGATAGGGACGCTTCAGCACAAGACAAGGGGCCCAGGATAGCGCTCTCAGCAAAAACCAAACCCACTGCCATGGAGTTAATTCCCACTCATAGTGACCCTCCAGGACAGAGTAGAACCGCCCCGTCAGGTTTCCAAGGAGTGGCTGGTGCATTTAAACCGCCAACCTTTTGGTTAGCAGCCAAGCTCAACCAGTACCAGGGCTTCTCCTCTTTGGCAGACTCCATAATGCACTATTCTGTTGTCCAACATGCAAAAGTGGCTGTTTAATAGAGCTTGTCCAGTTTTCTAGTTGTTTATAGCAGGAGGGCAAGCCTGTTACTAGTAAAAAAAAAAAATTAACTTCCTTAAATCTAGAAGCCTGTTGCTACTAATTTAGTAAAAACTCATTGCAACATACACAGCATTGAAACATTTTACACATTGGTTTCTTGCAGGGTTCTGGAAAGAACACAATTTTGTGTTTGGGGAAAGGACCTCAAGAAGAGCTGTTTGTTTTAGCCTAAGGGCATCCTTCCAGAGACTCTACGTTGTGTTTTGACACATCTGCTCAGATGACCCTTAAATCCTTGTCTTATCCATCTAGCACGGGGGTACTCAGAAGGTACAGAGAAGGTATTCAAAAAATAAGTCCCTGCTTCTTCATCTTTCCTTCTTCTCTCTTTTTTTTTTTTACCCTTTTGGGCCCATGAATAAGCATATGCCATTATACAACTTTTGCCACTTTTAAAAGTACATATTATTTATTTCATCCATTTCATTGTGTATCTCAATGTATATTTATTACAAAATGAATGTTATTTTCTGTTCAGATGCATAAAACTTGTTCAAGCCCTCCTGTAAGTTTGAAAGGTATGTTTCATTTTTTTTTAATCCTTTAAAACTTTAGTCACTGACTCTATTTACCTAGAGGACAAACAATGCAACTCCAGTATAGGGATATTTTTTAGGCTTAGAAAAGAAAGTATGAGTGGTAGAGCTCACGTTTTATGTTCATAATGTCATTTTGCCTGCATCTTATTTAAAAAAAAAATTTTTTTTTGGTACTGGTTTATTCCCTAAAATGCCATGACAAGGTTCAGTACTGAATTTTAGAGTATAGAACTCTATTGATGCTCTCTGAGGGTCTAACCAGTCTCCAAGTCCTGCCTAAACTGGCCTCTGGCTACTTCTGTAAACTCATCTCCCAAACCTCTCCTCTTCTTCACTTCAGTCAATGATATGCTCCTATGTGTTCTTTTTTTTTTTTTTTTTATGTGTTCCTTGGAGGCACAGAGCATGGTCCTATGTCAGGGTAGTTACATTTCACAATCCTTCTGAAATGCTCATTCCCTGGATATCCATATCGTTTTCTTTCTCATTTCTTTCAGGCTTCTGTTCAAATATCAATTCCCCATGGAGAGCTGCATGAGAATACAAAATGAACTCAAATAGCTTCAATGCTATTTAATTTGGCAAAAGAGAAGACGACGGTAATCTTCAAGAATTTAGTTTCCTGAATACATGGCATTAACAGGATGCAAACCATAAGTAGCAATACACAAACACCAGAAGATAAACAAGATAACTGGGCACTTCTAAAAATTAAACACTTGGGGGCCAATTGGCTGACTAGATAGAAGCTACCTCGGATCCCTCTTGCAACAAAGACTCAGAAAAACAAGTGAATCGATCACATACATGACAATCTACGAACCCTGACTATCAAACACAGATCTACAGAGTTGACCTGAGTGACAGGGGAGTGAAAAGCTGTGCCCTGAAGCAGTGACCGCCTCTGGAACCGGCATCCCGCTCCACAGTCTTGAGCTCTCGCGGTTCCCTAGTGCTGAGTGGTGGGGCTGATTGCAGCTTGCTGAGGCGGGGCAGGCATGGGACACAGCCCTAACCCATAGCCCCCTGGGGTAACCTCCGTAGAGACTCAGCCAGTGCAAGAAGGCTGCACAGTGACGCGGCTAACGAGAGAACGAGCAACCACGGGGAAGAAGCGATGGTTTTTGGAGCCTGAAGCCAGTGTCCCGGTCAGAAAACCTTGGCACCGGGCTTTGGACTGGGTACAGGGGAGCTGAGCACAGCTTCCTGAGGTGGCGCAAACATGGGATGCAGCCCTAGCCCCCTCAAGTGACCTCGGGAGAAGCCCAGCCTGTGCATGGAGGCAGCGCAGCAACCCAGCTGACAGGAGGAAAAGTCACCGGGAGGCAGTGACTGGTTTTGGAGCCTGAAGTGCGGCGTCCCAGCTGGGAAACCTTGGCACTGGACTTTGGATTGGGAGCTGAGGAGCTGACCACAGCTTCTGAGACAGCACAAGCTTGGGACAGGGGCCTGACCCTCTGGGGCAATCTCGACCCAGCCAGTGCACACAGGCTATGGGCCCCTAGGGAATCTCAGATAAAACAGTCATCACCAAGCAAGATATGTAACTTTGTCTATATTGCTGGGTGCTACTCTCTCCTATCTATCTGATCCCTCCCCTCCCTGCCCCAGGAGGCTTCATTAACATTGGAATTTCCTGGGCCAGGGAGTGAAGTGCTTTGTGGGTTTTTTCTTTTTGTCTTTTCCTATCCCATTCTCCTAGCCTGAGAGAGGCAGCTACTAAAAACCCAGGGACCAAAAATCTTTCCCTGACTTCCCTAAATTGGAATAACAATACAGAACCAGCTCCAGCCAAGCATATGAGATCCACTGTCTTGGGCTTTCATCCCTACAGGGAACAAGGTGGCTATTATAATGCAAAGGCAATTCTGATAGAGATCTGACTGTAATTGTTTTAGCGGATCACTGGAAAAACAAGTTTTCCAGGTCTGATATCTCTACCTATTAAACAGAGCTCTCACTGATCCACAACAGGTAACTGAGGGCTGAAGCTGAACCTAAACCACCTAGCCACCTGCCAAAGGGGTCTGAGGATATTGACACCTACCAATCTTTAGAGGTACATGCACTGGGTGCCTAAGGTACAGCTGCAGAGCCCACCCACCAAAGTGCTTTAGGAATAGAGACACACCTACCTCACTGGCACTTGGGGGAAGCCTGTCAGCATCCTGGCCCCCCTGGAGTGTGACCCCCTGCTGCTACTAGAATCTGGTGCACACAACTATCACCACGACTCCTCTAAGTTAATAGGTGACCGTCTACACCACACACTTGGTGACCCAAAATTATATTCTATTCAAGAATAGTGAATGGACTCTTAGGCTTATGTATCTGGTAACAGCCCAAACCAGCTGGTAATAGGACATAAGAGATTCAAAGGCTACAACAATCAAGACACTGCAATCTAGTAGCCCATCTGGGTATACTGAAACAAAACAAAACAAGACTCAGTGAGCAAATATAAAATAAATCACTACAATATCTTGTAGATAGCTTGGAGACAGCAGTCAATATCAAATCACATAAAGAAGCAGTCCATGATTGCTTCTACAACTCCCCAAATTAAAGAATTAAAATCTTTCCCAAATGAAGATACAATCCTGGAATTGCCAGATGCAGAATATAAAAAACTAATTTACAGAATGCTTCAAGACATCAGGGATGACCTCAGAAATGAAATAAGGCAATCTACAGAAAAAGCTAAGGAACACACTGATAAAGCAGTTGAAGAAATCAAAAAGATCATTCAAGAACATAGTGGAAAAATTAACAAGCTGTAAGAATGCACAGAGAGACAGCATTCAGAAATCCAAAAGATTAACAGTAAAATTACAGAATTAGACAACTCAATAGGAAGTCTGAGGAGCAGAATCTAGCAATTGGAATGCACAGTTGGGGAGCTGGAGGATAAGGCAATTGACACCAATACAGTTGAAGAAAAATCAGATAAAAGAATTTAAAAAATTGAAGAAACCCTAAGAATCATGTGGGACTCTATCAAGAAGAATAACTTGCATGTGACTGGAGTCCCAGAACCGGGAGGGAAAGCAGAAAATACAGAGAGAATAGTTGAAGATCTGTTGGCAGAAAACTTCCCTGGCATCATGAAAGACGAAAGGATATCTATCCAAGATGCTCATCGAACCCCATATAAGATTGATCCTAAAAGAAAATCACCAAGGCATATTATCATCAAACTTGCCAAAACGAAAGATAAAGAGAAAATTTTAAAAGCAGCCAGGGAGAAAAGAAAAGTCTCCTACAAAGGAGAATCAATAAGAACAAGTTCAGACTACTCAGCAGAAACCATGCAGTCAAGAAGGCAATGGGATGACATACATAGAGCACTGAAGGAGAAAAACTGCCAGCCAAGGATCATATATCCAGCAAAACTCTCTCTCAAATATAAAGGTGAAATTAAAACATGTACAGATAAACACAAGCTTAGAGAATTTGCAAAAACCAAACCAAAGCTACAAGAATTACTAAAGGTAATTGTTTGGTCAGAAAATCAATAATATCAGATACTAATACAATACAAGGTCACCGACCAGAACATCCTGATATCAACTCAAATAGAGAAATCACAAGAACAAATTAAGATTAATTTTAAAAAGAAAAAAATGCTCAAAACAGGGAATCATTGAAGTCATTATGTAAAAGATCACAATAATCAAAAAGAGGGACTAAATACAGGAGGCATAGATCTTCCGTATGGAGAGGAAAACAAGGTGATACAGGATGATACAAGTTAGGTTTTTACTTAGAAAAATAGGGGTAAATATTAAGATAACCACAAAAAAAAAAGAGGTCTAACAATTCCATAATTCAAAATAAAAACCAAGAAAAACATAACGACTCAGGAAACATAAATTCAACTACTATGAAAATGAGGAACACACAATTTACAAAGAAAAAGGTCTCAGCACAAAAAAGTAAGTGGAAAAATGAAATCGTCAACAACACACACATAAAGGCATCAAAATGAGAGCACTAAACTCATACTTATGTATAATTACGCTGAATGTAAACGGACTAAATGCACCAATAAAGAGACAGAGAGTCTCAGACTGGATAAAGAAAAACAATCCGTCTATATGCTGCCTAGAAGAGACACAGCTTAGACTTAGAGACACAAACAAAGTAAAACTCAAGGATGGAAAAAAATATATCAAGGAAACAACAATCAAAAAAGAGCAGGAGTGGCAATATTAATTTCTGACAAAATAGACTTTAAAGTTAAATCCACCACAAAGGATAAAGAAGGACACTACATAATGATTAAAGGGACACTCGACCAGGAAGATATAACCATATTAAGTATTTATGCACCCAATGACAGGGCTGCAAGATACATAAAACCAACTTTAACAGAACTGAAAAGTGAGATAGACACGTCCACAATTATAGTAGGAGACTTCAACACACCACTTTCCCAGAAGGATAGGACTTCCAGTAAGAAGCTCAATAGAGACACGGAAGACCTAATTGCTACAATCAACCAATTTGACGTCATAGACTTATATAGAACACTCCACCCAACAACTGCAAAGTACAGTTTTTTTTTTTGTAGTGCACATGTAACATTCTCTAGATCACATATTAGGTCATAAAACAAACCTTTGCGGAATCCAAAACATCAAAATATTACAAAGCATCTTCTCAGACCACAAGGCCATAAAAGTAGAAATCAATAACAGAAAAATCAGGGAAAAGAAATCAAATACTTGGAAACTGAACAATACCCTGCTGAAAAAAGACTGGGTTATAGAAGACATCAAGGAGGGAATAAAGAAATTCATAGAATGCAACGAGAATGAAAACACTTCCTATCAAAACCTCTGGGACACAGCAAAAGCAGTGCTCTGAGGTCAATTTATATCGATAAATGCACACATACATAAAGAAGAAAGAGCCAAAATCAGAGAACTGTCCCTACAACTTGAACAAATAGAAAGTGAGCAACAAAAGAATCCATCAGGCACCAGAAGAAAACAAATAATAAAAATGAGAGCTGAACTAAATGAATTAGAGAACAGAAAAACAACTGAAAGAATTAACAAAGCCAAAAGCTGGTTCTTCGAAAAAATTAACAAAATTGATTAGCCATTGGCCAGACTGACTAAAGAAATACAGGAAAGGAAACAAATAACCTGAATAAGAAATGAGATGGGCCATATCACAACAGACCCAACTGAAATTAAAAGAATCATATCAGATTATTATAAAAAATTGTACTCTAACAAATTTGCAAACCTAGAAGAAATGGATGAATTCCTAGAAAAACACTACCTACCTAAACTAACACATTCAGAAGTAGAATAACTAAATAGACCCATAACAAAGAAAGAGACTGAAAAGGTAATCAAAAAACTCCCATCAAAAAAAAAAATCCTGGCCCGGACGGCTGCACTGCAGAGTTCTACCAAACTTTCAGAGAAGAGTTAACAACACTACTACTAAAGGTATTTAAAGCAAAGAAAATGATGGAATACTACGTAATTCATTCCATGAAGCCAGCATATCCCTGATACCAAAACCAGGTAAAGGCACCACAAAAAAAGAAAACTCCAGACCTATATCCCTCATGAACAAAGATGCAAAAATTCTCAACAAAATTCTAGCCAATAGAATTCAACAACATATCAAAAAAATAATCCACCACGACCAAGTGGGATTTATACCAGGTATACATGGTTTTGGATTTTTTTTTTTATGCAAGGTTGGTTCAATATTAGAAAAACCATTAATGTAATCCACCATATAAATAAAACAAAAGACAAAAACCACATGATCTTATCAATTGATGCAGGAAAGGCATTGGACAAAGTCCAACACCCATTCATGATAAAAAGTCTCAGCAAAATAGGAATTGCAGGGAAATTCCTCAACATAATAAAGGGCATCTATACAAAGCCAACAGCCAACATCACTCTAAAAGGACTAATGGACCACAGCTACCATGGCCTCCACCAGACTGAGTCCAGCACAAATAGATGGTGCCTGGCTACCATCACTGACTGCCTTAACAGAGATAATATTAGAGGGTCCCGGACAGAGCTAGAGAAAAATGTAGAACAAAATTCTAACTCAGAAAGAAAGTCCAGACTCTACTTGTGTCATGTCTGATATTAACCCATTGAGCAAAGCAAAGCAAGCACTATGGCCAAGCCCAGAGTCAGTATGGGAAGAAACAAGGCTTGAACAACAGGGAGGGTAATCAGTGTGGCCATTTATGCACAGGTAAAAAAAAAAAATGCACCAGATAGATCTCATGATATTTGAGCACAGTTACTGCAAAGTGGAAGTTGCTGATGAAGAAAGCAACATAAACTTCTGAAATGATACACAAATTCACAGGACCAGGAAGTTTCAGGAGCCTGAAGTGTTCCTGTACATCTCTTCCTCTGAACTAAAAGCAGAGGTGAAGTGATGGGTATAAAAGGGGGATGCGGCTGCTAAGAGAAACTAAGGCATTTCAGAGCCTCACCAATTACTGTTGATTCCAACTCAAGGTGTACCTGTGTGTGCCGAGAACAACTGTGCTCCACAGGGTTTCCAGTGGCTGATTTTTCAGACATGGATTGCCAGACCTTTGTCCTGAGGTGCCTCTGGCTGGACTGGAACCTCCAAACTTTTGATTAGCAGCCCAATGTAAAGTGTTAACCATTTGCACCACCCGTTTCTTCTTTTGGGTGCTCCCTGAGACATCTATTCTAGACCACATTCCACCAGAGATGCAAACATCTCCTTCATGTCTGTATGATTTTAGAAGACTCCAAGCCTGGAAAGCATTTTAAAATACATTTAAAATACATCAAACATAACAGGCACTAGAAGAGGTATTTTTTGAGTAAGCCTTCTTGCTGATTCTCCACAAATTCTGATCATCCCAGGTTGACTCTGTGGTCTATCCAAAACCAAACCAAACCTCTTTCTGTCAACTTGATAACTACTCACGGCAGCCCCATGTGTGTCAGGGTAGGAGTGTGCTCCACAGGGTTTTCAAGGGCTGATTTTTTTGGGAAATAGACAGCCAGGCCTTTCTTCTGAGGCACCTCTGGATTGACTTGAACAAGGAAAACTTTTCTCCCAGTAAATAAACTGCTCATTGGGTTGACATCATTTTGAGATAGACTTAGACCCAATAACCTTTTCCCAGGGTTCATTTTTAAAGGATAGTTATTATAAGAAAATCAGTTATTTTAATAATATCTTTTAATATTGTGTTGAATTTCAAAATATATTACTTTCAAATTAGCTTTAAAACTTTGTTACAAAAGTAATACATGTACATGGTGCAAGAAATGGAAAGAATGTCCTCTTCCCCCAAAACAACTAGTGTTACGAGTTTTTATATCTTAGCGGTGAATTTGGTGAAGGGTCAGACAGTACACAATACTGGGGAAGCCAGAACAACTCATACGAGGCAAGGTCATGGTAGCTCCATAGACACATCCTAACTCCCTGAGGGATGAAATTACTGGGCTGAGGGCTGTGGGGTCCATGGTCTCTGGGAACATCTAGATCAAGTGGTATAACATAGTTTATAAAGAAAAGTGTTCTACATTCTACTGTGGTGAGTAGTATCTACACTCTAAGCCTGTAAGCTGCCATCAAAGATACTCCACTGGTCCTACGCCATCTGGAGCAAGAGAGAATGATGGAAACCAAAGACACAAGGGAAAGATTAGTCCAAATGACTAATGGACCACAATTACCACAGCCTCCACCAGACTGAGTCCAGCACAACTAGATGGCGCCCGGCTACCACCACTGACTGCTCTGACAGGGATCACAACAGAGGGTCATGTACAGAGCTGCAGAAAAACGTAGAACAATATTTGAACCCACACACACACAAATAAAAAAGACTAGACTTACTATCTCATAGAGACTGCAGAAACCCCAGAGAATGGCCCCCGGACCCTTATAGCTCAGAACTGAAGTCACTACTGAGGTACAACGTTCAACCAGAAATTAAACAGCCCATTAAATGAGTCTAAATGGGCACACCAGCCTAGGGGTGAGGACGAGAAGGCAGCAGGGGCCAGGAAAGCTGGTAACAGACAACTCAAGGTCGAGAAGTGGAGACTGTTGACATGTCATAGGGTTGGCAACTGATATCACAAAATAATATGTGTATTGTTTAATAAGAAACTACTTTGCTCTATAAACCTTCATCTAACGTACAATAAAAAAATAAAATAAAAATATTAGTTTCCTGATAGAGGAGGACAGATACTAATGAACAAAATATTCAGCACAGTCTAAAGGGCAAGGAACTGGACTCAGGTTAAAGAGTTTTATTTTGGATCATAGTAAAAAGGTAGCTAGAGAGACCCTTAAACATAAAGAAAGGAGACCAGCATTCTCTTCACTGACGCAGAACTAACTGACACAGCTAAGATTCAATTCCTAGGTTTCTTTATATTTGTTCTTAAACTAAAGTATAACGGTTCAGAGCACAAGTGCCGGAAAAAGATCTGAATTCCATCAGTTACTGTGACTTAAAGCAAATCCATCAACATTCTCTGAACCTCCATTTCTGCATCTGTAAAATGGGGTCAATAGTAGGGTTAGTGTATGAACTAATGTATGCTAAAAGATTAACATGGTAGGTGGTACCTAGAAAACAGTCAATGAATTTTAGCTATCATCATTTTCTTTGTTCCATAAAGGTAGCTCCTATGTCTGTTATTGCTTTCTATTCTATGCGTTATTGGTTAGCACAGTCCCTATCACATAGTTAGATACATAATTATGTGTTAGGTAAGTGAGTATTTGATAGGAAATAAAATATTTGGCAATGAATGGAAGAAAATAATTAAAGCAGTAGCTAGAAAGGCTATATAGTTAAGTAAAGATTTATGTTATATAACAAACCATGTGAAAATTTAGTGGCTCAAGACAACAGCCGTTTATTTGTTCACGAGTCTGTGGTTTCAGTTGGGATGGCACATCTCTGCACCATGTAGTGTTGTCTGGGGTCACTCCTGAGTTTGTGGCCAGCTGATGGTCCATGGCCTCACTCACATGGCTCTTACTTGGCTGTCTGTCTTTCTGATGGCAGGGGCAAAGGAGGTATCTAGGGCATTTAGCGCTCACCATCCAGCAGGTAGCCTGCATTTGTTCACATGGGGGTGGTGGTCACAACTTCTCTCTTTTCAAGTCTCTACTTTTGTCATGTTTGCTGTTATCCCACTGAGTAAAGCAAGCACTATGGCCAAGCCCAGGGTCAGTATGGGATGGGACGTCCCAAGGCTTGGACAATAGGGAGGGTAATCAGTGTGGCCATTTATGCACAGGTGAAACAAATGTACAAGATAGGCCTCATGATATTTGAGCATATTTACTGAAAAGGGAAAGTTGCAAATGAGGCAAGAAACTTCCGAAAGGAATGTCGAGTTCATAGGACCAAGAATTCTCAAGAGTCAGGATGGTTCCTGGACTACTCTTCTTCGGAAACTAAAACGAGAGATGAAGTGATGGGTGTAAAGGGGAGATGTGGCTGCTAAGAGAAACTAGGGCACTTCAGCACCTTACCAGTTACTGCTGAGTTGATCCCAACCCATGGCAACCCCATGTGAGCCAGACAACAACTGTCCTCCACAGGGTTTACAGTGGCTGAATTTTGAGAAATGGATTGTCAGGCCTATCTTTCGAGGTTGCTCTGATTGGACTGGAACCTCCAACCTTTTGATTATCAGCCCAATGTAAAGTGTTAAACATTTGCACCACCCAGGGACTCCCAGTTCACAACAAAGTCCCTTATTAAATGAAGACTTACGTCTTGGTCATCTTGCTAGTTTCCTTTTAGCTTCTGTCTACTCTTTTGGGTGCTCCCTAAGACATCTATCCTAGGCCACATTCCACCAGAGATGCATACATCTCCTTTTCGTTTGCATTATTTTAGAAGACTTCAGGTGTGGAAAGCAGTTTAAAATACATTAAACATAACAGGCACGAGAAGGGGTATTTTTTACGTAAGCCTTCTTGTGGATTCTCCACAAATTCGAGATCATCTCAGTTTGACCCTAAGGTCTATCGAAAACCAAACCAAACCTCCCTCTGTCAAGTTGATTACAACTCATAGTAACCCCATGTGTCTCAGGGTACAACTGTGCTCCACAGGATTTTCAATAAGTGATTTTTTGGAAATAGATTGCCAGGCCTTTTTTCTGAGGCACCTCTGGATGGACTCGAACCATGAAAACGTTTCACCCAATGAAAAAACTGCTTGTTGGGCTGTCGTCATGTAGAGATAGCCTTAGATCCAATTACCTTTTCCCAGTGTTCATTTTTAAAAGGATAGTTATTACCAAAAAAAATCATTTATTTTAATATGTTTTAAAAGTTTTTTGAATTTCAAAATAGATTACATTCAAATTAGGTTTAAAATTTTGTTACAAAAGTAATACATTCACATGGAACAAAAATTCGAATAGTAAAAAATTGTTTAAATGGAAAGAATGTCCTCTTCCCCAACAACAACTACTGTTAACAGTATTTGTATCCTAGTGGTAACCTGGAAATCCTGGTGCTGTAGTGGTTAAGTGCTATGGCTCCTGACCCAAAGGTTAGCAGTTCAAATTACAGTAATAACTGAAAAACTCAGGCTTCAGAGGATTTAAAGTGATATAGACAATTGTCCCAGTTGACTGTCATCCCCTGGCAATTGTGCAGGTTGTTATTCATGACTCTTCTCAAGTTTGCCAAAAGTATGCGGCCTTATATCCTGCTTGTTTATTTCCTGTGTCTTCTTAGAAGAAAAACGGGGTCCCCAGAAGGGCAGGATAATTATCTCAGAAACACCTCAAATGCTATCCACTTAAAAGATCACTGGCTTCACTTCAACCCCCGCTACCAGAACTAAAGACAATGTAGAGGCGGTCCCTGTCCAGGTGCCCCCACCTACTAACAACACCACTAGATTCCCCATGCGATGGGTGTCCCCGAGGCCCATCTTCCATTAATCACAATAGGGACTTTGTCCAACAGACTATCCAGGGTCTCACTGACTCCACTGCTAAAACCCCAGGCAACTGGAATGAGACAGCTTATCTCCACACTAATCTGACCAACCAAGTGTGTTACATGGAGATACCTAATGAGAGAAGAGAATCAGGAATTTCCTAAGAACTTCTTATTTGCTCCTTGACTTTTGCTTGCCCAACCACATGGGGCCTACACCCCAGACACACTCATTTACAATGCCACAAGAAAAAAATACCAAAGCCCCGAGAGCTTAGTGTGCCAACCTGGTCTTTGAGCTCCTCTGGCACAGAGCTTGTGGAGCTGCAGTTGGCTGGAATGAGCTGCTGCCACCCTCGGCGGCTGTGCCATCGCTGAATCTTTGTGTGCCCCCGGTGAATGTGTCTGAGTGTGTGGGTCTGCCTGGTGCCTGGGTGACCGCAGCCCGGCTTGTCATTGTCCTGGCTGTGGATGGACAGCTTCTTACATCAGCCCTGTCACAACCACCGGTCAGTGTTCCCTAGGACTTTCGTTTCTCTCAGGCACCAGTGTCTGCATGTACTGGGCCTCCAGGTGAGCCTCAGGTTGTACACTAAAGAGGGCACTCGGTTTAATCCTAACCGGGGCAGGTGCAGTAATAGGGCTCCTGGCCCCTTTTTGAGGACTCGAGTCTCTCCAAAATAAATGGCTACACAAGTTCAACCAGGGACCAATTTCACAAACTATCTGAGATATCGTAAGGGTGGTAATCCCGAACTTTACACGGTGTCTTCCTCTTCTAAGATCCTTGGCCATGGTCGCCTTGCTACTTGTATTCAGGCCTTGTTTGTTTAACCTTTTAGTAAAGCTTGTGTCTTCCAGGCTTCAAAAGTTCCACCTGCAAATGATGCTACCACGGGGATATCACCCCATCTCCCCCGAGTAGGTTCCAGCGTCCCTAGGCAGCAGAAAGAAGCTACAGAAGATGAGGCCTTCAGCCCTAAGCCCCTTATACGATTAAAAGGAACCCATTAGACGGGGGATTGAAGCCTCTATCGAGACATCCCTCCACTCCGCCGCGGTCCCCCCACCCCCCGCAGCCCTCCAAGCCACAGCTTCTAACTGCAGTTTGGCTGGACCACGCTGTGACCCTACACAGTTTGAATTTGGATCAGAATCCTGTATATGCACGAACCAATATTTTGGCACTATGATGGGGTATCACCCCATCTCCCCCGAGCAGGTTCCAGCTAGAGCCCTGTTCTATGCCAGTGCCCCTATCCAGCAGAAAGAAGCTACAGAAGATGAGACCTTCAGCCCTAAACCCCTTATAAGATTAAAAGGAACCTGTTAAAGGGGGGATTGAAGCCTTTGCCAAGACATCCCAACACTCCAACGTGGTTCCCCACCTCCCCCTCGCAGCCCGCCAAGCCACAGCTTCTAACTGCAGTTTGGCCAGACCACCTGCGGCCCTAACGACAGTTTGAATTTGGCGGCATAATCCTGTACATGTGCAAAACCACGATTTTGGTGCATGTGCAGGACCTGAAGAGCCGTGTCAATCTCTGCTTGGACCTGAACATCACTGACATGATTCAACATCCGGGGCTCCAAATGTGGACATGGGAGGGCTAAGGGCGGAGAATTCAGGACACTAACTCCAACACACAGACGCCACTGGAAATAAACTCCCCAAGACCCTCAGACAGCAAGCACCTTGCCTTATGGTTGCTAGACTCTGCATTTCTCCTTGTCTGTGCAGACAATAAATTTCCACTTTCTGTTTCCCTTGCAACTGGTGGTGTGGGGTCCATCTTATTGGGATTGGCTAATAGGAGTGGACAAGAACACTCATTTGGTTTCGAGGTCGTGAAAGCTCCACAGACACATCTGAAGTCTATGAGGGACTAAATTACTGGGCTCAGGGTTATGGGGCCACGGTATTGGGGAACATCTAGCTCAGTTGGCATAACATACTTTATAAAGATAATATTCTACACTCTAATACACTGAGTAGCATCTGGGGTCTTAAAAATTGTGAGTGGCCAGCTAAGATACTCCACTGCTCCCAACCCAACTGGAGCAAGGGAAAATGAAGAAAACCAAAGACACAAGGGAAAGATTAGTCCAAAGTACTAATCGACCACAGGTACCACAGCCTCTATCAACTGAGTCCAGCACAACTAGATGGAGCCTGGCTACCACCACAGAGTGCTCTGACAGGGATCACAATAGAGGGTCCTGGACAGAAATGGAGAAAAATGTAGAACAAAATTTTAACTGTCGATTAAAAAAAAAAACAAAACAGACTTAGTGTCTGATGGAGGCTGGAGAAACCCCGAGAGTATGGCACCTAGACACCCTTACAGCTCAGTGCTAAAGTCACATCTTCATAGGTGAGAGTAGCTTCATTAAGGGTGTCCAAAGGGGAGTGGGCCACGCAGTTGTCAGCCATACCGAGGTCCTCGATGCAAACGCCAAAGATTAGGCAGGCCCATAATACAAAACAAATCTAAATGGGCACACCGGCCCAGTGGCGAGGACGAGAAGGAAGGAGAGGACAGGAAAGCTGGTAATAGGGAAACCAAAGTCGAGAAGGGGAAAGTGTTAATATACCGTGGAGTTGGCAACCAATGTCAGAAAACAATATATGTATTAATTGTTTAATAAGAAACTTGTTTGCACTGTAAACCTTCATCTAAAGTACAATTAAAAAAAAAAAAGAATTGAGTTTCCCCATAGTGGGGGACAGATACTAACGAACAAGATACGAAGCAAAGTGTAAGTGCAAAGGCACTGGACTCGGTTAAAGACTTTTTATTTTGAATCTTGGTAAAAGGGAAAATAGACAGAGCCTTAAAGATAATGAAAGCAGACTTGCATTCTCTTCATTGACTCAGAAGTTACTGTCTAATTGAGCTAAGACTCAATTCCTAGGTTTCTGTATATCTGTTCTTAAAGTGAAACGGTTCAGAGCACAAGTGCTGGAGAAAGATCTGAATTCCTTCACTGTGACTTAAAGCAAATATCATTCTCTCAACCTCCATTTCTGTATCTGTAAAATGAGGTCAATAATAAAATTTGTGTATGAACTAATGTATGCTAACAGATTAACACGGTAGATGGTACATAGAAAACAGTAAATTTTAGCTTTCATCATTTTCTTTGTTCCATAAAGATAGTTCCCTGTCTGTTATTGCTTCCTATTCTATACATTATTGGTTAGCACAGTCCCTATCACATACTATGCTTGTAGAATTATGTGTTCATTAAGTGAGTATTTGATAGGAAATATACGATTTGGCAATGAATAGAAAAAAAAATTAAAGCCATAGATGGAAAGGTGATATAATTAAGAGAAGATTTATGTCATATAACAAACCATGCCAAAATTTAGTGGATAAAAACAATACCCTTTTATATGTTCATGAGTCTGTGGTTTCAGTTGGGATGGCACATCTCTGCACCATGTAGTGTTGTTTGAGTTCACTCCTGAGTTTGTGGTCAGGTGGTCCATGGCCTCATTCACATGTCTCTTGCCTGGCTGCCTGTCTTTCTGTTGGAAAGGGCAAAGGAGGTATCTAGGCCATTTACTCTCACCATGCAGCAGGCTAGCCTGCGTTTGTTCATATGGTAGTGGTCACAAGGTATCCCTTTTTAACTCTCTGTGTCATGTTTGTTATTATCCCATCAAAGAAAGCAAGCACTATGGCCAATCCCAGGGTAAGTATTGGAAGGGACTTCCCATGGCTTGGAAAATAGGGAGGGTAATCAGTGTGGCCATTTATGCACAGGTGAAAAAAATGCACCAAATAGATCTCATGATATTTGAGCATATTTACTGCAAAGGGAAAGTTGCTAATGAAGAAAGCAACATAAACTTCTGAAACAAAGACAAGTTCATAGGACCAAGATATTTCAGGAGCCAGAAGGGTTCCTGGACGTCTCTTTCTCTGAAACTAAAAGGAGAGATGAAGTGATGGGTGTAAAGGGGAGATGTGGCTGCTAAGAGAAACTAAGGCAGTTCTCAAACTTACCAGTTTCTGTTGCATTGATTCCAACTCATGGAGACCCCATGTGTGTCAGAGAACTGTGCTCCACAGGGTTTCCAATGGCTGATTTTTCAGAAGTGGTGGAGAGGGTGCACACCCCTGCAGCAGAGATACCTCCTTGGCTTTAACAAAGGCCGCCTTTACAGGATTCTTCGAGGGCACTGCTCTAGGACCCCACAAGGCCCCTACTGTCCTGGTCAGGACCCTGTAGAGCAAATCAGAGGAAGGATTAGGTTATACATTGCCAGTCCTGCTTGGGTCTTCCTGGGGTGACAGTAGGGGCTGGCTCTAAGGACTCTGCACTGGGTTAGCTGGAGTTTTGCTCAGTTCATGTCAGGGTCATCATATCGACTGCTGGCAGGGCCAGGGCCACTCCCCTCTGCTACACTGAACTTGATACCTCAAATTCCTCTGGGACCCACAGGGAGGAACTGAAGGAGTAGTTCAGCCACCACTCCTGGCAGGGTGTCTCAGTGATGACAGCACAGTGGGGCTCGTTCTGTCTCGGGTTCCTTGGAGGGCTCACCCTTCCACAAGGGTCCTCACCTTGGGTGCCCACTTTGACCAGATCCCTCAACTCCCTGAGATGCCCTGGAAAAAGTAACTGCAACTCACTAAGTCAGCATGCCAGGTCCCCAGGTTTCAAAGCAGGGGTGGGGCTTTATGGTTCCCCCTTACTACAGAGAGGAGTCACCTCATAATAATTCGGTGTCCTCACCTTGATTCCTCTTAGGGACCCAGTCTCCTGCCTCTGCTGAGTAGGCCTCCCCATTAGCCCAAGGACTTCATGGCATTGATATGGTCCACCCTCAGGAGAAAAGAAGGGGGCACCTCAGTGTGATATCTCTGACCTTGGCTTCCCAGGTCCAAAAGTAGAGGGGGGACGTTGTACAGCCTCCTCTCTTCTTGTTTGGTGGGAGTTAATTCCATCTTTCTTCTTGAAGGATTTTTACCTTGACATCCACCAGGTCCTGGGATTCCTCTCTCTGCTCAATTGGGGCTTAATCTTAGGCCCTCATTTCCCTTACACCCTCCAGGCAGAAGTCAAGGGTCACCTGAGCTCGTCAGATTTGTCCTGGGCTCCCAGGGCTCATGGCATTAGCAGGGTTCAGTATGGCCATCCCCATCTTGGGTCGAGTGATCCCTAGTACTTCAATCATGTCTTTCCCTTGACTCTGCACCATTCGCGGGACCCTATCCTCTGCTGACCTGAGGCCACAGCTCTCAGACCAAAAACCACACCTTCCTGAGACATGGACAGTTAGAAGTCAGAGTGAGCCACATCCTTTGAAGGCTGTTTTGGGAATCCTAGGGCTGGCTAGGGTGGCAGCGGTCACCTGACCGCAGATTTCTCAATTTGGTGACCCCTTCATTGCTCACTCAGGCTTATGACCTTGCTTCCAGGTAGGAACTGGTATTTCTCCATCTACTAATTTGAGTCCACTTGAAAGCAGCGGTGGGATTGGTGGCTCAGACCAAGGCCCTCACCTCCTTAGAGGGGAGTCAGGGTGCTTCACATCTGGCTACCCCTGCCTGGAGGCTCTCAGAGCTGAGACCAAGGATGGGATGCGGGCAGCGCCTCTTTTAAGGAGAAGCCTCCTAATTCGCACTAAGGGTCCTCGCCTCGCCTGCAGTTCGGGTCTAGGTCTCCTCCCTCTTCGGAACTCGGGTGCTTTCTTGGACCAAGGCCCGCCCATCCTTAGACTTTACAGGCAGAAGTCAGCCTGCTGGCCTTGAGGCTGGTGGTAGGGGCGGGACTTTGTGGGACCTCCTCTGTTCTGCGTTAGGTGTCCCCTTAGTCCACATTCAGGTTCCTCACCTGGACTCCTGACCAGTCCCGAAACTCCACCCTCCTCCAATGATGAAAGTCTCAACCCGGTCAGACCAGAGGCCTCGCCTTCCCGGCCCTTCCTGGATGGAAGTCGGCGCATGCCCGCCCGTCACTTCCGGCCAAGGCTATTGGCGGGGATGGGGGGGGGGTTTCGAGGGCCAAGGTCCTTAGAGGGGGGACTCCGAGGGCCAACAGCAGGGGTGGCGCTCTTAGGACTCCGCTTTTCCCTGGTTAATTGCTCACCACAGTCCACATTCAGGGTCCTCACCTTTACCCCTGATCAGTCCTGAGACTCCACTCTCTTCGGCTGAGGAGAGCTCACAGCCCCCCAAACCAGAAGCTGCACCTTCCCAGCACTTCTTAGATGGAAGCCAGGACATGTCACATCTGTAGAAGGCTGTAGGGAGGGTCTCCAAGATTAAAGACATTCGTGGTAGGGGCCGGGGACCCCGAGGGCCGACCGCAAGGGCAGGATTCTTGGGACTCCAGTGTTCTGGAGTGAGAAGTCCCTTAGTGCTCACACTGGGCTCTCGCCTTAATACCTATCAGAGCCTGGGAGTCCCGTGTATGAAGACCTGACTCACAGGCTCAGAAGAAGAGTCACATCAAGCTGAGACCCTAGAGGGGCAGATAAGGGTTTGCCACACCATACACTTGCGTGGGGCCTCACAGGAGTGCAGGCTGTTTCACTTCTCCTGGAAGATCATTTTTAGGCAGTAGGATGCCTCATAAACACTCAGGGTCCACACTTAACTACAATTAGGTACAAAACTCCTCCCTCTGCAGAAGTGGGGCCGCCTCTTTAGACCAAACCTTTCTACCCTGAGACCATTCAGGAAGAAACGATGGGCACCTCTGTTAGAGAACTCTCTCAGAGGCTTCCCAGGACTAAGAACAGAGGCAATGCTCCCTTCTACTCCTTCTGTTGATAGGGTTCCCACTCATAACACTCAGGATCCTCACCTTGCCTCCTTTGATGGCCTGAGTCTCCTCCCTCTATGGGCCTGGGGTATGCCCACAAGACCTGGTACCCTCCAGGCAGAAATGAGGGGACTCCTCATCCTAACATCTCTGCCCTGGGACTCCCAGGGCCAACAGCAGGGGGCATTTTGTGTGGCCTCCTCTGTCTGGGGTGGGTGGTTCCCTCCTTCCTCATTCACAGTCTTCATCTTGAACCTGACCAGTCCTGGAAATCCACTCCCTGCTCAATCCCAGGTTGCTCCCCTCATATCAAGGTCTTCACTGACCTGGGACCACTGATTTGGAAGTCAGGATAAGGCATATCCAGCCAGGACTGTCTGAAATCTCTCAGGGCCAACTGCAAGGCCAGACGCTAGGGGCCGTCACTCTTCTTGAGGGGCCGCCCATCATCTTCATTCAGGGTCATCACTTAGATATCTATCAGAGGCTGAGTGTCCTTGCTTTACTGACTTGGAGGGTGTCCTTAGGCCACTGTCTCAGGTCCCTGAGAAACCTGAAAAACAAGTGAGGGCACTACCTGGGGCTCTCTAGGTCTCAGAGCAAGCCCTGTGGTTCTTTGTGTGATCCCTAAATTCTGGTGTGTTTTTCCTCTGTGTTCTCATCCACTGGGATCTTCTTCCTGGCTCCTCTTTGATTAAAGGCTTCCTGAGAAATGCAACATCCTTGCAAACTTGAGCAAATTTGCTGTTGGAAATCTTGCAGCGATTGGTTCCCTGCCCAAGAGTGAGGAGTGGCATAAATGAGGAAGCTGCAGCCAAAGACAAGAAGCCCAGCACAGGTGGTGGACTGTCAGAAAACCAGGCTGATCTCATCCTTCTCTCCTTCAGCCACACACAGAGGCTCATGTAACATTAGTTCTGATAGATCTACTTTCTACAGGCAGGGGCTCTCCAGGATGAGTTTATGAGCCCCAAATCTTTTCAGGTTATCTAGCCTTCTATATGTCAATGATTGTATTGTCATTGAATATTGTCTTTTCCTTTTCCTTATTCACACATCTCATTTATTTTAGTATTCACATAGCTCGGGCTATACAGTCCAACTCAATGCTCTGGGCACAGCAGTATTCATTTTCTTACCTGAGAAACATCTTGTACTGAAGAGAATAGTGAATTAAGAGACACAGGGTGAGCCTCTGGCTGGTAGGAGTGGTCGAACAGTGTGAGTTCCAGAGGGATTCACGCCAGGGGTCTAATCTAGCTCGCTCATGTACTAGACTTGCAAACTCAAACACATTACCAAACACTCTGAGCTCCGGGTTCTTCTTCTGTGAAGGGGGATTGATAAGCCCTGGCTTCTAGGGCTGGTGCATTGTGCACGAGGCATGAGAAGCACCTGGCAAAGTGATTGTGCGTAGCGGGTCTTTAAAGAATGGCACTTATTACTATGATTATTTTGAAACCACACAATACCAACAGCCATCTGAGAATTTTTTGTTTTGTTTTCTCCAGGTTTTGTAAGAATACGCAGTGCTCTAGGACAAAGACAACCAAATGAAAAGAAATACTACTTAGAAAGAAAAACTAAGTAATATTTTACAATACCTCCTTGTCCTTGAGTCAATTCCAACTAAAACCAACCCCATGTAGAACCGCCATATAGGGTTTCCTCGGCTATAAATTTTAAAGAAACACATTGCCAGGTCTTTCTTCTGCAGTGCCACTGGATGGGTTTACACTGCCAACATTTATGTTAGTACTCAAGGTCAAAGCATTTTATCACTCATTAGAGTGTGTCGTAGTTATCTAGTGCTGTTATAACCGAAATACCACAAATGGGAGGCTTCAGCAAATAGAAAATTATTTTCTCACAATTTAGGAGGCTAGAAATCTAAATTCAGGTGCTGGTTCTACGGGATAACTTTAACTCTTTGTTTGCTGTGGGGGAAGGTCCTTGTCTTTCTTCAGCTTCTGTTTCATCTTTCCTTGGAGATCTCACCTAGCATAGCAACTATCATTCCTCACTTGTGATTACTTGCTTGCTGAATCACCTCCTTTCTCTCTCAGAAGAGATTGGACTTAAGACAACCCTCGGACAAAAAACAAAACAAAACACTGCTGTCCAGAAGATTCTGACTCACAGGGATGCAACAGGACACGACAGAATTGCCCTATAGAGTTTCCAAGGCTATAAATTCTTACGGGAGCTGCGTGCAACATCTTTTTCCTCTTGAGAAGGTGTTAGGTTGTCTCAAGACAGGCCTTACAATCCACTCTTTACATAAAAACACATATTCCCAAATAGCATTATAACCATGGTACTGTGTCATTATGGACAGGACCTGTTTTTGTGGGACACGGTGCATAAATTCAATCCATGCTAGGGAGTATATTTTTTAATACACATGTGGGTAGACTGTCCCAGTTTAATGCAACACAAAGCTCCTAGAAGTGCTATGAAGGACAATTTTCCCTCCCAACTGCCCTTCCATCTAAGCCTCCCCAGTTTTCATCAACATGGCCAGAAGTCCAGTCTTCACTTGGCGTTTGCCAAATGACACTCAAGACAACCTCATTCTACTGTCCTTTCAATGGCATGGCCTCTGGATCCCCCAACCAAAGACAAAAAGCTACTAACTGGCTTCCTTACATGGAGTATCTCCCTATTTCTCAGAAACCCTGGAAATGATGTGCATAACACACACAGTCAGCATTTGCGTTCAAGAGCACTGGGACAAGAACACAGGACACCTTCCAGAGCGCTCCAGGGGGCATTTCTCTCTGCTTTACCCCCAGTTCCAGAGGCAGTGTGAAGAGCTGGTTGCCATTCCAGGCGCAGCCATTCCACGCTGAGACACATGATGGGAGTGTCTGATCCTGCCCACCGCTCCCATAGCCTCATCTGGACTTGCCCCAGCCCCCAGCCTCACCCCTACCAGCTCTTCTCGCCACCTACCCTTCCTTACCCTATGTTCCTAACTTAAAATTCCCCCACCACACACTGAGAGATCAAAGTATCCCAAGGCCCCAAAATGCCCTCCCTCAGGACATTTACACTAGAGGGAATCCTGAAGTGCTCACTCCTTTTCTACTAGTCCTGAGGTCTTAGAGAGTATAACCTCCTCCTTATTTCATTGCTGCTCTTAGACTCTAAAATGTATACACGGGCTGCCACACCTTTACTTAAAGGGCCCCAGTACCAGCATGAAGCTTCCAAAGGGCAGATGCTCAATTACTGTTTGGGGAAAATAAGAGCCAGGGAACAAGAGATCAAATCATCACAATTTATTTTCTCCCACATGCTTAATAAGCTAAACAAATCCAAGCACATGAATGTTCTACTTTTACCAAATGGAATAAGGGAAACCAAGAATTGACCAAATTTTATGGTTTTCCGCCTCTACCTTGTTATCTGAACTAACTCTTGTGGATATCTTTAATATTTCCAAGAACATTCCTATTCCAGTACCACGTTAACTAGCTCTGAATTCATAAGAAACGTTTCAAGGATTTTCAATTGGTTTTACACAATACAAAACTCTTACCCTGAAATCTGAAAAACGACAATAAATACATGAGATGAATTTAGATTCTGAATCTTAACAATCCTTCAATTAAAAAGAACAACATTTGAAAAATCAAAAAACGAGCTAAATCTACAAGTCACTCAACTACAACAGGAATATAAGAAGACATACATGTACCCCCTCCAGCCCCATGTTGCCTCTATTTCTTAGAAAGTTAACCAGCCATTTTCAACAACAAAGTGAAGGACCTGCATCAGAGTTCACCAGGGATGGGAGGACCAGCTAGACTCTCCCTGACACTAGCCCTGGCCCTGGCATGAGGACAAGCCCCAGCCCATTCTCTGCCTGAGGCTGTCTCTTCCTCATCTCCCCATGTTTCTTTATACAGGGCTTGTAAGGCACTGGAATTGGTATCCTTGACCTTGGCCAAAAACTCCAGGACTTTTGTCTTGCTGGCTTCAGCTTGGGCTTCAGGACCCCACAGGAATTCGTAGCGTGGAGGATCACTGTTGGGCACCTGCCGGTATTCCAGGTACTTTGCCTGCACCAAATCTTTGGTGATGAGCTTCCGGGGCTCCCCAAAGATGAAGTGCGTCTTCCCATCGTACATCCCAAACACATTCAGGAATTCCCACATCTTCTCCTCGGTGGCCCGGTTGCCATTCTTGTAGATCATGGACAGGAGAGGCATCAGAATCCCGGTCTTAGGAATCCCCCTGCCACCACTCAGTTTCTCCTCCTCGGTGATCTCTAACTTGCTGACAATGGTATACGATTGACCTTTGGAATCGACTTCCTTCACGTCAAGGCCAAAGACCAGCTCTATGCACTTAGAGGCTCTCCTCAGGATCTCAGGGAAGTGCTCCTTGTACCTTTTGTTTATGATCTTCAACATTTTTCCCTTGGTAATGTGCTCTCGCATTTCATACTTGGACAGCAGGAACTGCAGCAACATGGTCACCCTCCTGGTTAGGGGGTCTCTATGTGACCTCTCATTGGGGTATGGGGTAGAAGAGGAGCTTGGAGGTTCCTCATCTTGGCCATTGGCCCCTCTAGGAGCTCTTCTGCCTGAAGCACCTACAGTAGCAGTGGTGGTGGATGGCGCTCTCTGAGACCCCTGGGGAGTGCGAGAAGCAGGGGAGCTCTGCGGAGGCCCCCCAACAGGAGGAGCAGAAGAGGACGGGTACCCTTCCTCCTCTGCTGCAGTGGCCTGAGCACCCTGGACACTGTGGATGTCACCTTGGGCCTGGCGACGTTTCTCGCGGGCGCGGAGCTTACTCTTATGACCACGAGGCATGATGACTCTGCTCAAGGACAGTAGGCAGGAATGGGGAAAGAGGGCAGGCGGTGCAGGCCCACAGGAGGATGAAGACTAAGACGATGTGCGCCCCTGTAGCAGAGAGATGCCTCCTTGGCTTTCACAACCGACGCCTCCGCAGGATTTTTGAGGACACAGCTCTAGAACCTCACAAAGCTCCGGTTGTCCTGGTCAGGATCCTGTAGAGAAAATTAAAGAATTAGGTTGTAAATTGTCAGCCCTGCTTGGGGCTTACTGGGGTGATAGCAGGGGCTGACACTAGGGAATCTTTGTACTGGGTTATTGGGGATTCTTCTATTTTCATTTGTAGGTCCATAATATCAACTGCCGGCAGGGCCAGGGCACCACCCCTCTACTAATCTGACCCTGAAACCTCAACTCCCTCTGGGACCCACAAGCAGAAACTGAAGGAACAGATCAGCCACCACTCTTGGCACGGTGTCTCAGTGATGACAGCACACTGGGGCCCATTCTGTCTGGGGTTCCCTGGAGGCCTCAGTCCTCCACCAGGGTCCTCACCATGGTTACCCTCTTTTACCAGGTCCCTCACCTCCCCAAAATGCCCTGAGAGTTAGTGAGTGCAACTCACTAAGTCACCATACCCAGTTCCTCCAGGTCTGAACGTAGTGTTGGGGCTCTATGTTTTCCCCCTTTTTTCTGGGAGGAGTCACCTCATCAGAACTCAGTATCCTCACCTTGACTCCTACTAGAGACCACGTCTCCTGCCTCTGCAGAACACCACGTTGGTACCCCTTACTGTCAGGTCGATTCCCAGTCAATGTGACCCTATAGTACAGAGAAGAACTACTCCATGGAGTTTCCAAGAAGTGCCCGGTGGATTTGAACCGCTCATCTTTTGGTTAGCTGCCATAGTACTTAACCATTATGCAACCAGGATTTCTTCTCCTGAATAAGCCTCTCCATTAGTCCAAGACTTCATGTCCCAGAGACCATCTCTCCGTAGGAACAAACCAGGGGGTGCCTCAACCTGACACCTCTGACCGTGGCTCCCCTGGGCCAACAGCAGTAGGAGGCTTTTCTGCATCCTCCTCTCTTCTTGGGGGAGGTGTGAAGTGGGGTTAACTCCCTATTGCCTTCTAAGGGGTTTTTATCTTGACTGCCACCAGTATCTCAGATTCCTCTATCTCCTGAATTGGGGCTTAAACCAAGGTGCTCAGCTCCCTCTGACACTCCAGGCAAAAGTCCAGAGTCCCCTGAACTTGCCAGATTTGTCCTGGGCTTCCAGGGCTACTGGCATTAGCAGATCCCACTGCAATCCTCCCCATTTTGCGTTGAGTGGTTCCAGTACCTCAATCATATCTTCTCTTAACTCTGTACCATTCCTGGAACCCCACTCTCTGCTGTCATGAGGCCACATCCCTCAGACCAAGGCCACACCTTCCTGAGACCTCACAGTGAGTAAGCCATATCCTTTGCAGGCTGTTTTGGGAATCCCAGGGCTGGTCAGGGCGGCGGGGGTTACGTGACCCCAGTGTTCTCAATTGGTGACCCCTTTTCAAGCCTCACTCAGGCTTCTGAACTTGTTCCTCTGTAGGGACCCTCCCTCTACTAACTTGAGTCTGCCCGAAAGCAGGGCTAGGACTGATGGCTCAGGCTAAGGCCCTCACCTCCCTAGAGGGAAGTCGGGGTGCTAAACATCTGGCTACCACTGCCTGGGGGCTCCCAGAGCTGACATCAAGGGTGAGCTGTGGGCGGCCCCTCTTTTAAGGGGAAGCATCTTCGTTAGCAGTAAGGGTCCTCGCCTAGACTAAGGGTCAAGCACAACTAGATGGAGCCCGGGTACCACCACTGACTGCTCTGACAGGGGTCACAGTAGAGGATCCTGGACAGAGATGGAGAAAAATGTAGAACAAAATTCTAGCTCACACACACAAAAAAATGGTGAGATTTAGTGTCCAACAGAGACTGGAGAAATCCTGAGTGTATGGTCCATCTTTCCTTTTGAAGGATTTTTACCTTGACTTCCACCAGGTTCTGGGATTCCTCTCTCTGCTGAATTGGGGCTTGAACATAGGCCCTCATTTCCCTTAGACCTTCCAGGCAGGAGTCAAGGGTCACCTGAGCTTGTAGGATTTGTCCTGGGTTCCCAGGGCACATGGCATTAGCAGGATTCAGTGTAGCCCTCCCCATTTTTGGTCGATTGGCCCCTAGTATCTCAATCATGTCTTCCCCTTGACTCTGCACCATTCTTGTGACCCCACCCTCTGCTGACCTAAGACTACGCCACTCAGACCAAAGGAAACACCTTCCTGAGACCTCAGAGTTGGAAGTCAGAATGACACGTATCATTTGCTGGGTGTTTCGGGAATCTTAGGGCTCGCCAGCGTGGCGGGGTCACCTGCCCCGAGAGTTCTCAACTGGTGACCCCCTCATTCCTCGCTCAGGCTTATGACCTTGCTTCCGGGTAGGACCTGGTATTTCTCCCTCTACCAATTGAGTCCACCTGAAAGTAGGGGTGGCATTTATGGCTCAGACCAAGGCCCTCACCTCCCTAGAGGGTAGTCAGGGTGCTATACATCCGTCTACCTCTGCCCGGGGGCTCCCAGAGCTGACAGCAAGTTTTAGCTGTGGGCCGCCCCTGTTTTGAAGGGAGCCCTCCTCATTAGCACTAACGGTCCTCGCCTGGCCTCCAGTTAGGGTCTGGGTCTCCTCCCTCAACGGAACTGGCGCGCTTCCTTGGACCAAGGCCCGCCCATCCTGAGACTTTACAGGCAGAAGTCAGCCTGGTGGCCTTGAGGCTGGCGGTAGGGGCAGGACTTGGTGGGATCTCCTGTGTTCTGGGTTGGATGTTCCCTTAGTCCACATTCAGGGTCCTCACCTCGACTTCTGATCAATACTGAAACTGCACCCTCCTTGATGATGAAAGTCTCAACCCAGTCAGACCAGAGGCCTCGCCTTCCCGGCACTTCCTGGATGGAAGTCGGCGCATGCCCGCCCGTCACTTCCGGCCAAGGCTATGGTGGGCCTCCAAGGGCCAAGGCCGTTGGGGGGACTCCGAGGGCCAACAGTAGGGTTGGTGTTCTTAGGACCCCGCTTTTCTGGGATTAATTTGTCAGCACTGTCCACATTCAGGGTCCTCACCTTGACTTGTGATCAGTCCTGAAACGCTGCCCTCCTCTGCTGAGGAGAGCTCACAGCCCCCCAAACCAGAAGCTGCACCTTCCCAGCGCTTCCTAGATGGAAGCCAGGACAGGTCAGATCCGTACAAGCCTGTACCGAGGGGCTCCAAGGATCAAGGCCCTAATACAGGGGCAGGGGGGCCTCCGAGGGCCAACAGCAAGGGCAGGAAACTTGAGACCCCATTTTTCTGTAGTGAGTGGTCCTTTAGTGCTCACGCAAGGTCCTCACCTTGATACCTATTAGAGGCTGAGGAGTCCCGCGTATGGAGACCTGACTCACAGGCTCATAAGATTCTCACCACACCGAGACCCTATAGGGACAGATCAGGGTGTGCCGCACCATACACTTTCCTGGGGCCTCACAGGATTGCGGGCTATTTAACTGCACCTGGCAGATCATTTTTAGCGGGCAGGTCGCCCCATAAACACTCAGGGCTCACACCTAACTCCAGTTAGGGACAAGACTCCTCCCCTTGCAGAGCTGGGGCTGCCACTTTAGACCAGACCCACCCTCCCTGAGACCACTCAGGAAGAAACGATGGGCACCTCTGTCAAAGAGCTCTCCCAGAGGCTTCCCAGGACTAAGAACAGAGGCAATGCTCTCTTCTGCTCCTTCTGTTGATGGGGTTCCCACTCATAATACTCAGGGTCTTCACCTTGCCTCCATTGAGGGTCTGAGTCTCTTCCCTCTATGGAACTGGGGTATGCCCACAAGACCTGATACCCTCCAGGCAGAAATGAGGGGATTCCTCATCCTGACAATTCTGACCTGGGACTCCCAGGGCCAACAGCAGGAAGGATTTTGTGTGCCCTCCTCTGTCTGGGGTGGGTGGTTCCCTCTTTCCTCATTCACAGTCTTCATCTTGAAAATGAGCAGTCCTGGAAATCGACGCCCTGCTCAATCAAAGGCTAGTCCCCTTATATCAAGGTCTGCACTGACCTGGGACCTCTGATTTGGATATCAGGATGAGTCATATCCAGCCAGGACTGTCTGAGATCTCTCAGGGGAAATTGCAAGGCCAGGACACTTGGGGACCACACTCTTATTGAGGGGGCCACCCAACATCTTCATTCAGAGTCATCTCTTAGGTTATCTATCAGAGGCTGAGTGTCCTCGCTTTACTGGCTTGGAGAGTGTACTTTGGCCAATGTTTCAGGTCCCTGAGAAATCTGAAGAATAAGTGAGGGCACTACCTAGGGCTCTGTACCTCTGAGAGCAAGCCCTGTAGTTACTTTGTGTAATCCATAAATTCTGGTGTGTTTTTCTTCTCTGTTTTCATTCACTGGGGTCCTCTTCTTGGCTCCTCTTTGATTAAAGGCTTCCTGAGAAATGCAACATCCTTGCAAACTTTAGCAATTTTGCTATTGCAAATCTTGCAGAGATTGGTTCCCTGTCTCACAGTGAGAAGTGGCACGAGATGGGGAAGCTGCAGCCAAAGATAGGAAGCCCAACACAGGTGGTGGGCTGTTGGAAAAACAAGCTGATCTAATCCTTCTCTCCTTCAGCCACACCTGGAGGTGCATGTAACCTTGGTTCTAATAGATCTACTCTCTACAGGCAGGGGCTATCTCGGATGATTTTATGAGCCCCAGAACTTTTCAGGTTATCTGGCCTTGTATTCGTCAATAATTACATTATCGCTGAATATTTTCTTACCTTTTCCTTATTCATAAAAAAATAAATTTTTTTTTCCTTATTCATACCTCTCACTTATTTTAGTATTCACAGAGCACCGGCTATACATTCCAAATCAATGCTCTGGGCACAACGTTATTCATTTTCTTACCTGAGAAACTTTTTGTAGTGGAGAGAAAAAACCCAGAAACCCAGTGCCTTCGAGTTGATTCCGACTCATAGCAATGAATTAAGAGACACACGGTAAGCCTCTGGCTGGGAGGAGTGGAACAAGCTAGGCTCCAGAAGGATTCAGACCAGGGGTCTAATCAAGTTCGGTCATATACTAGACTTGCAAAACATTACAAACTCTCTGAGCTTCGGGTTCTTCTTCTGTGAAGTGGCATTGATAAGCCCTGTCTTTTAGGGCAGGTACATTGTGTGCAAGGCATGAAACCAAACAGAAAACCAAACCCAGTTCCATCGAGTCGATTCCGATTCATAGCGACCCTATAGGACAGAGTAGAACTGCTCCATAGAGTTTCCAAGGAGTGCCTATTGGATTCAAACTGCCAACCCTTTGTTTAGCAGTCGTAGCACTTAAGCACTATGCCACCAGGGTTTCAAAGGTATGAAAAGCACCTGGCAAAGTGACTGTGCATATCTGGTCTTTAAAGAATGGCACTTGTTACCGTGATTATTTTCACACTACACAATACCACCCTTCTCTTGTGGATTTTTGGTTTTGTTTACTCCACGATCTGTGAGAATATGCAGCACTCTAGGACAAAGAAAACAAAATCAGAAAAAAGGCTGATTCAGAAGAAAAATGAAGTAATATTTTACATTAACTCGTTGCCATCGAGTCAATTCCACCTAAATACAGAACTGTGTAGAACTGCCCTATAGGGTTTCCTTGGCTATAAACTTTAAAGAAAGAGATTGCCAGCTCTTTCTTCTGGGGTACCACTGGATGAATTTACACAGCCAACATATATGTTAGTAGTCAAGGTCAAAGCATTTTATCACTGATTAGAGAGTCTCATAGTTATCTAGTGCTGTTATAACAGAAATACCACAAGTGGATGGCTTTAACAAATAGAGATTTATTTTCTCACACTTTAAAAAGGAGCCTAGAAATCTGAATTCAGGTTCTGGCTGTAGGGGAAAGCTTTAACTCTTTGATTACTGTAGGGGAAGGTCCTTGTCTTTCTTCAGCTTCTATTCTTTCCTTGCAGATCCCATGTGGCGTGGCAACTCTCATTCCCACTTCTGATTACTTGCTTGCTGAATCACCTCCTTTATATCTCAAAAGCGATTGGACTTAAGACACCCCCGGGGGAAAAAAGAAAGAAAATCAGTGCTGTCCAGAAGATTCTGACTAACAGGGATGCAACAGGACAGAGTAGAACTGCCCCATAGGATTTCCGAGGCTGGGAATCTTTACAGACGCTGACTGCCACATCTTTCTCCCTTGGAGTTGCTGGTGGGTAGACTCAAGACACACCTTACAATCCAGTCTCTTTAACATAACAGCACACATTCCCCAATGGCATTATAACCATAGGTATAGGGTTAGAATTTACAACACCCGTTTTTGGGGGCAGGGTTTGTAAATTCAATCCGTATTAGTGAGTATAGTCTCTCATGTGGGTGTGGGTAGACTGTTCAATGCAACACTTAGCCCCTAGAAGTGCTGTCAAGGACCAACAATTTCTCCTCCAAGATGCCCTTCCATGTATGTCACTGCAATGTTCATTCACATCACCACGGCCAAAAGTGTAGTCTTCACTTGCCAAATGACACTCAGGACAACCTCATTCTACAGTCCTTTCAATGGCATGGCCTCTGGCTCCCCCAGCACAATGCAAAAGATTACTCTCAGTGGCTTCCTGACACCAAGGGAGGAGCACCCTATTTCTCAGGAACTTCATGGCTTCCCAGGGCTGACAATAGGGAGGAATTCTGTGGGGCTTCACTGATATGCTGTGGATGGTCCCAATACATGTCAGGGACCTCACCTTGACTCCTGACATAATCTGGAAATCCACTGTCTTCTGACCTGAGTCTGCCAGCGTCTGACTGCGGTCTTCACATTCCTAGGACCTCTGAAGTAGAGGTTGGGTTGAACCTAATCTAGCCATGGCTGTTTGGGGCCTCTGAGGGCTGGCAGCAAGGGCAGGATCTTATGGCCCTCACTGGGTAGGTGCTTCCATCATTCCTCATTCACTCTCCTCACTTTCTGTTAGAGGCTGGGACTGCTCACACTTCTAATCTGAGGTCATCCTCTTTAGGCCAAGACTCACAAGTCGCTGAGAAGTCTGAAGTGTAAGCGAAGGGCTGCTCAGCCTGATAGCCCTGTCTGGCATGTTGGGGTGCCCAGTCCTCACTTATGACTGTCATCTTGACTCCTGTTTTTAGATTAACATTTTCCTGGGAAATGCCACATCCCTGCAAACTCTTGAGCAGTTTCCCTACTGTACACCTTGCAGTGAATGGGCCCCTGTCCCAGAGCGATGTGAGATGGGGACGCTGCAGCACAAGACAAGGGGCCCAGGACAGGTGGTGGGCTGCCAGAGAAAACACACACTGATCTAGTCCATGACTTCATCAGCCAGACCTGGCATCTGTTTCGACTTCTGTCCCAAAAGTTTTACTTTCTAAAGGAAAGGGGCTGTCCAAGACGACAGTGCATATGTAGGTGATCATAATGTCCCCATACATTATCTTCTTTTCTTGACTCATTTGTTTTTTTATGCTTATTACTGTGGCTGTGTATTCCAACCCAATACACTGGGCACACAATTTCTTTCTTTATACCTTGAGATACATTTTGGAGTAGTGAGCTGTGAAGTGATTTAAGAGACATAGATCTGCCTCAGGCTGGAGTCGTGGAAGACTCTGGGCTGCAGAGGGATTCCAACCAGGGGTCTACTGCAGCCCTGTCACTGACCACCGTGTGAAAATGAGAAAAGAGCCAGTTCTCCGTCGACAACTAAGGCTGAGAAGCTGTAGCCTGTAAAACCATCGGGATGCGTGTCATGCATGGAAAGCACCTGGTACGGGGCCTGGCATGTTCTGGGTCTTTAAAGAATGGCAGTTATTACTAGGATTATTTGCACCCCAGATGATACCACCCATCTCTCTGGGATTTTTTTCTTGTTTAAATCCAGGATGTGTCAGTGAATACGCAGTGCCCTAGGAAAACGAAAACCAAATCAGCCAAAATGCTACTTAGGAAGGAAAACTAGGCAATATTGTTCATTAGGGAATATGTTATTTAATGCGGGTGTGGGCTAGACTTCCCCAGCTGGATGGAACATAAAGCTCCTGGAATCATTGTCAAGGATAACCGTTTACTCTCCCAGGTGCCCTTCCAAGTCACCTGTTTTCACTGATATCACCACCACCAAAAATCTAGTTTTCACTTCGAGTTTCCCAGAGGTACTCAGGATAACCTCATTCAAATGTCTGTTGAATGGAGTGGGCTCTGGTCCCCCCAGCCTAAGACAAAGTGCCAGAACAGTGGCTTCTTGACATCTCACCTCAAGGGAGTATCACCCTCCTTCTTAAATCCTTCCTGGAAGTAATGTGCGTAACACACCCAGTCAGTGTACATGTTCAAGTGCACCAGGACAAGAGCACAGGACACCTTTCAGTCCTGCCCCTGGTGGGGATTTCTCTCTGGTTTACCCATAATACCAGGGTAACTGTGAAGAGCTGGTTTCCATTCCAGGCTCAGCCTCTGGGCACTGAGATATATCATGGGTTAGTCTGGCTCTGCGCACCCCTGAAGAAAGCTCATTTTACTCCACTCTCCATCCCCTCAACTCCCCCACTGCATGCAACCTAACTTAACACCACCTCCACTGAGTGATCAAAGTGTCCCAAAGCTGCAAACTGCCCTGTTTCAGGGCATTTACACTAGATGGCTCTCATCCCAAACCACGCCCCTTCTGACTCTTTTTACCTGCTGGTGGATTCGAACTGCCAGTCTATTGTTAGCAGCTGATCTTTTAACCACTGCGCCACCGGGGCTCCTGATTTGTTAATTTAATCTCTACTACATTATTAAATTATCTAAGCAAATATAGGAAACCCTGGTGGCATAGTGGTTAAGTGCTACGGCTGCTAAGCAAAGGGTCAGCAGCTCAAATCCGCCAGGCGCTCCTTGGAAACTCTATGGGGCAGTTCTACTCTGTCCTATATGGTCGCTATGAGTTGGAATCCACTCAGATGGCCTTGTGTTTGGTTTGGTAAGCAAATATAGTTGTGCATCTTTCTATTTTACTTAACAGCAAACTAAAAGAGAATCAAAAATCAAACCAAATCCATTGCTTTCGAGTCAATTCCTACACATAGCAATCTTACAGGACCTTGTAGAGATTAACCAAAAAAAACCCAATCTCATTGCCTTCGAGTTAAAAGCTAAATATTGACTATCGTACTTTTTTCTCTATTTCTTGTATTTTTTTTTACTGCTGTGTTCTTTACATTTCAAAGAATGCCTGTTCAAATGTCATGTTACCTTGCTTCAGATCACTAAAATGGAGGGTTCCCCCCTCTTTTTTTACAAAAATAACAAAGCTTTTAACTTAAACCTGAGAAACATTGTTAAATGTCTTATCCATGTCATTAATGAACTTAGATTAGAATGATAAAAACAGCCTTCACTTGAAAGGGTTAACATTTGAAAAATAAAGAATGAACGTACAGTTAAATAAATCCCTAAGTGACCTCCGTAGAGCAGAAACAGAAAGGTATGAGACACTGTGTTCCCTCCTGTCCCACCCAGCCCTCCACTACTTGGAACGATGACTGCCCTCGTCAACCACAAAGTGAAGAATCTGCCTCACGCTTCACTAGGCCTGGGAGGAGCTGCTGCACCTGGCACGGAAGCACGCACTACACTGTCCATAGCAGTAGGATCAGCCCGGTCTGGAACTGTGGCTCTGGCTCTCTCTTCCTCATCTCTCAAGGCCTCTTCACACAAGGATGGGAGAGCACTTGGCACGGTATCATTGATCTTGGCCAAAAACTCCAGGGTTTTCATCTTGCTTGTTTCAGCATGGGCTCTGGGACCCCAGAGAAATTCATAGCTTGGAGGATCACTGTTGGGCACCTGCCGGTACTCCAGGTACTTTAGCTTCACAAAATCCTGGGTGATGAGTTTCCTAGGCTCCCCAAAGATGAAGTGCCTCTTCCCTGCAAAAATTCTCATCTTATTCAGGAATTCCCAGATTTTCTCCTCACTGGCGCAGTTGCCCTTCATGAAGATCACGCCCAGGAGAATCATCAGGACACCAGTTTTTGGCAACCCCCTGCCACGACTCAGCCTCCCATCGTTAGGGAGGTCCATTTTGCTGACGAGGGCGTAGGACGGCTTGACGGAGTCGATTTCCTTTAAGTCAATGCCAAAGACCACCTCCGTGCTGAAAGAAGCTCTCCTGAGGATCTCATGAAAGCGGCTCTTGTACTTTTTGTTGACAATCTTTAGCATGTCTTCCTTAATAACGAGCTTTTTCAGTTTATACGTTTGCAACACGAGCTGCACCAGTGTATCTACCTCCTTGGTTAGAGGGTCTCTGCGGGACCTCTAAGTGGATGGTTCGTCCTGGGAGGAGCTTTGCCTTTTCTCATCTTTCTTCTTGCATAAGATCTTGTGCGTGAAGCCCCTGGAGTAGTGGGGGTGAATAGGACTCTCTGAGGCCCCTGCAGAGTGCTACATGACTTAGTACCAGGCTATCTCTGGGTAGTGCACCCAAAAGGAGGAGTAGAAGAGGAGGGGAACTCTTCTTTTGTTGTTGCCATGGCCTGAGCACCCCTGGGATCCCTGGTCTCACCTTGTTTCTGCTGGCGTTTCTCACGAACACAGAGATTACTCTTCTGACTGGGAGGCATGACTGGTTAGGGACACAGGCAGGAGGAGTATGAGCAGGACAACAGGTGAAGTAGGCCCCCTGGAAGAGGGAGGAGAGACAGTGTTAGCACCATAACCAGGGAGATACTATTTAGGCTTTAAGAAGACAACCGCTGCAGGTTTACTTGGAAGGCAGTAACCTAGAAACTTATAGGGCTCCTGTACTCCTGGTCAGCCTGTCCCCTGAGAACCCTGGGGGAGAAATTAGAGTGTGCCTGGGGCTGCATCCTGCCAGCCTTGCCTGGGGCTTACTGGAGCTGAGAGCAGGAATTGGCTGGTCTAGACTCTGTGGGAACTCCTCTGTTCTGGGGTAGATGGCCCACTCACTTCACATTCAAGACCACTGTGTCAACTGTTGGCAGGGCCTTCACCATTGTCCCCCTCCCTCAGTGATACTCTAAATTTGACGCATTGAACCAATGTCCCCATCTCCCTGGGACCACCTAAGGTTAAGTGAAGTAGCACCATGTCAGGGGACACTGAGTGCTGATTGCTCCATTGGGCCCTTTCTGTCTTGGGTTCCTTGGAGACCTCAATAGTCATTCAGAGTCCTTACCCTGGATCTAAGGAGGGCCTGAGAGCCCACCTTTGTCTATAGTTAAGGCCTGGGACACCTGCCTCTGCTGATCTGAGGCCCCTCCCCTCAAATCAAGGCTCTTACCAACCTGACAGCAGCGAAAAGAAAGTAGGGTTCACACACACCTCCAAGGTCTGCAAGCAGAAACTGTCTGCCGCTTCCACTTTTCTGTGGTGAGTGATACCATCAGTCCTCATACAGGGTCCTCACTGTAACTCCTTTTAGGTCCCCTCCCTCTGCAGAATTGGGGCTGCTCTGTTACACAAAGGTCCATACCTCCTTAGCCCCCTCCAGGAGGATATAAAGGGGCACCTCAGGCTGACACTGATTCGAGAGTTTCCCACCGCTGAGAAAAGAGTGCATACTCAGTTATGGGGTGCCTGGTTCCCTCAGACCTCTTATTGGATTTTTACACTGACTCCTGTCAAGGACTAGGTGAACTCCCATTGCAGA
The DNA here is from genome assembly GCF_030014295.1 of Loxodonta africana. Lineage (NCBI taxonomy): Eukaryota > Metazoa > Chordata > Mammalia > Proboscidea > Elephantidae > Loxodonta > Loxodonta africana. The sequence goes on along the minus strand of NC_087369.1, from coordinate 33,328,532 downwards.
ATCAGGCAGCCCCCATTAGACTTAGGTCCTCATATCTCTGAGACCTTTCAAGCAGAAGTCTGGCTGAAACTGCATGGAGCCTCCCAGGGCCAACATTAGGGGTGGGACTTTGTGGCGCTCCTTGTTTGCATCTCATTTGTCCTCACAGTCTTCACCGTGACTCTCGTTAAGCCCAAGACTCCTCCCTCTGCAGACCTGGAACCCACTTCCAAAGACCTGACCCTCAAATCCCTGTGACTTTCCAGGCTGAACTTAGCCAGCTAGCCCTGGTGGCATCTCCCAAGGCCAAGAGCAGAAGAGGGGACCTTGAGGGAGGGGGTGGGGTGGACGCTTTGTTCTGGGGTTGGTGATCATCTCAGTCCCTACTCAGAGTCCATCCTCACCTTGACTCCTGACCAATCCTGGACCTACTCCCTCTGGGGTCATAAGCCTAGACCCTTAGACAAAGGAACTAACCTTCTTGGACTTCTGGCGCAGAAGGCAGGCTGTCAAAAGATGCCAGATACGGCCAAGGCTGTTCAGGAGCCTCCAAGGGCCAAGGCTGTTGGGGAACCTTCGACTGGACAGCAAAGATGGGGCCCTATCAGACTACACTGTTGTGGAGTGGAGTCCCTTGGTGCTTACTCAGGGTCCTCATCTTGATACCTATCAGAGCCTGGGATTCTTGCCTGCAAACCTGCGTCACAGGCTGAGAACAAGAACCTCACCTCGAGGAGACCCTAAAGGGGTGCTCAGAGAATGTCTCACGCTACCCCTACCTGGGGCCTCAGAGGAGTGCTGGCTGGGTCGGCACTCTGGGCAGACCCCCTTTTGGGGGTAGGTTGCCCCATTAGTACACAGCTCCTATACCCTATTCCAGTTAGGGACAAGATTCCTCCCTCTGCAGAAATGGAGCCGCCCCCTTTGGACCAAGGCTGTCCCTCCCTGACACCCTTAGTGCTGAAAAGAGGGGGCACATCAGGCTGAATACTGCCTGGTGCCTCCATGTCCTCAAAACAGGGGCTGAGTTCTGTGAGGTCCTGCTCTACTTACTATTGGTGATCTCTTCCTTATATTCAGGGTCTCACCTTGACTCCTGTTAGTGTTTTTCTTGCTCTTCTGCCTCTGAAGACCTGGGGCAGTCTCCCCTACACCAAGGTCCTCCCTTCTCTCCAGGAGGAAATAAGTGGGCTCCTTAACCTGGTAATTCTGTCATTGTCCCTCAGGGCTGAAGGTGTAGGGATTGGTGGAGATTTCGGGAGCTTCTTCTCTTCTGTCCTAGGTGGTTGTTTCATTCCTTATTCAGTCCTCAGCTTGATACCTGACTTGTCATGAGACTCCATTCTCTGTTGACCTGAGGCTGCTCCCCTCAGATCAGGGTCCTCGCTGAGTTGGGGCCCCCGAGCTACATTCAGATAGGAGTTTCTGGAGTTGCAAGGACTGACATCCAGGGCGGAACTCTATGGGAGCCCACTGTTTTGGCCCGGTCCTTCCATCATCCTCAGTCAAGACCATCACCTTGATGTCTATCAGAGGCTCAGACTTCTGCATCTACTGACTTGAGGTGCCCTTTTTAGGCCAAGGCTCTCAGGACCCTGAGAACTCTCAAGGATAAGTGAGGGGATGCTCAGCCTGACAGCTGAGACTGGGGCTTTCAAGGTTAGAAAGCATGGTATGGATTGAATTATGTCCCCCCCCAAATTCCATTTAGGAATTTGGCTGGTCCATGATTCGCAGTATAGTGTGATTGTACTCCATTTTGTGATTGTAATTTCATGTTCAGGAGGATTTGGTTGGGATTGTAACACCCTTACCCAGGTCATAGCCCTGATCCAATATAAAGGGAATTTTCCTGGAGTGTGGCCTGCACCACCTTTTCTTTCTCAAGAGATAAAAAGAAAATGAACTAGAGAATAGAAAAACAATCAAAAGAATTAACAAAGCCAAAAGCTAGTTCGTTGAAAAAGTTAACAAAATTGATAACCCATTGGCCAGACTGACAAAAGAAATACAGGAAAGGAAACAAATAACCTGAATAAGAAATGAGATGGGCCATATCACAACAGACCCAACTGAAATTAAAAGAATCATATCAGATTATTACAAAAAATTGTACTCTAACAAATTTGCACACCTAGAAGAAATGGATGAACTCCTAGAAAAACACTACCTACCTAAACTAACACAATCAGAAGTAGAACAACTAAATAGACCCATAACAAAAAAAGAGATTGAAAAGGTAATCAAAGAACTCCCAACAAAAAAAAAGCCCTGACCCGGATGGCTTCGCTGCAGAGTTCTATCAAACTTTCCGAGAAGAGTTAACACCACTACTACTAAAGGTATTTCAAAGCAAAGAAAATGATGGAATACTACCTAATTCATTCCATGAAGCCAGCATATCCCTGATACCAAAACCAGGTAAAGACACCCCCAAAAAAGAAAACTACAGACCTATATCCCTCATGAACATAGATGCAAAAATCCTCAACAAAATTCTAGCCAATAGAATTCAACAACATATCAAAAAAATAATCCACCATGACCAAGTCGGATTTATACCAGGTATGCAAGGCTGGTTTAATATTAGAAAAACCATTAATGTAATCCACCATATAAATAAAACAAAAGACAAAAACCACATGATCTTATCAATTGATGCAGAAAAGGCATTTGACAAAGTCCAACACCCATTCATGATAAAAAACTCTCAGCAAAACTGGAATTGAAGGAAAATTCCTCAGCGTAATAAAGGGCATCTATACAAAGCCAACAGCCAACATCATTCTAAATGGAGAGAGCCTGAAAGCATTTCCCTTGAGAACGAGAACCAGACAAGGATGCCCTTTATCACCGCTCTTATTCAACATTGTGCTAGAGGTCCTAGCCAGAGCAATTAGGCTAGACAAAGAAATAACGGGCATCCAGATTGGCGAGGAAGAAGTCAAATTATCTCTATTTGCAGATGACATGATCTTATACCCAGAAAACTCTAAGGAATCCTCCAGAAAACTACTGAAACTAATAGAAGAGTTCGGCACAGTCTCAGGTTACAAGATAAACATACAAAAATCACTTGGATTCCTCTACATCAACAAAAAGAACATCGAAGAGGAAATCACTAAATCAATACCATTCACAGTAGCCCCCAAGAAGAGAAAATACTTATGAATAAATCTTACCAAAGATGAAAAGTCTTATACAAAGAAAACTACAAAGTACTAGTGCAAGAAACTAAAAGGGACCTACATAAGTGGAAAAACATACCTCGCTCATGGATAGGAAGACTTAACATAGTAAAAATATCTATTCTACCAAAAGCCATCTATACATACGATGCACTTCCGATCCAAATTCCAACGACATTTTTTAAAGTGTTAGAGAAACAAATCACCAACTTCACATGGAAGGGAAAGAAGCCCCGGGGAAGTAAAGCATTACTGAAAAAGAAGAAGAAAATGGGAGGCCTCACTCTACCTGATTTTAGAAACTATTATACAGCCACAGTAGTCAAAACAGCCTGGTGCTGGTACAACAACAGGCACATAGACCAATGGAACAGAATTGAGAACCCAGATATAAATCCATCCATATATGAGCAGCTGATATTTGACAAAGGCCCAGTGTCAGTTAATTGGGGAAAAGATAGTCTTTTTAACAAATGGTGCTGGTATAACTGGATATTCATTTGCAAAAAAATGAAACAGGACCCATACCTCACACCATGCACAAAAACTAACTCCAAGTGGATCAAAGACCTAAACATAAAGACTAAAACGATAAAGATCATGGAAGAAAAAATAGGGACAACCTTAGGAGCCCTAATACAAGGCATAAACAGAATACAAAACATTACTAAAAATGACGAAGAGAAACCAGATAACTGGGAGCTCCTAAAAATCAAACACCTATGCTCATCTAAAGACTTCACCAAAAGAGTAAAAAGACCACCTACAAATTGGGAAAAAATTTTCAGCTATGCCATCTCCGACCAGAGCCTGATATCTAAAATGTATATGATTCTGTTAAAACTCAACCACAAAAAGACAAACAACCCAATCAAAAAGTGGGCAAAGGATACGAACACGCACTTCACAAAAGAAGATATTCAGGCAGCTAACAGATACATGAGAAAATGCTCTCGATCATTAGCTATTAGAGAAATACAAATTAAAACTACGATGAGATTCCATCTCACTCCAACAAGGCTGGCATTAATCCAAAAAACACAAAATAATAAATGTCAGAGAGGCTGCGGAGAGACTGGAACTCTTATATACTGCTGGTGGGTATGTAAAATGGTATAACCACTTTGGAAATCTGTCTGGCGTTTTCTTAAAAAGTTAGAAATAGAACTACCATACAACCCAGAAATCCCACTCCTCGGAATATACCCTAGAAAAATAAGAGCCTTTACATGAACAGATATATGCACACCCATGTTTATTGCAGCACTGTTTACAATAGCAAAAAGCTGGAAACAACCAAGGTGTCTATCAACAGATGAATGGTTAAATAAACTATGGTACATTCACACAATGGAATACTACGCATCGATAAAGAACAGTGAGGAATCTGTGAAGCATTTCATAACATGGAGGAACCTGGAAGGCATTATGCTGAGTGAAATTAGTCAGATGTAATTATTTATTTTTTAAAAGGACAAATATTGTATAAGACCACTATTATAAGATCTTGAGAAATAGTATAAACTGAGAAGAACACATTCTTTTGTGGTTACGAGAAGGGGGGGAGGGAGGGTGGGAGAGGGTTATTTACTGATTAGTTAGTAGATAGGAACTACTTTAGGTAAAGGGAAGGACAATACTCAATACAGGGAAGGTCAGCTCAACTGTACTGGACCAAAAGCAAAGAAGTTTCTGGGATAAACTGAATACTTCAAAGGTCAGCGGAGCAAGGGCGGGGGTTTGGGGACTATGGCTTCAAGGGACTTCTAAGTCAATTGGCAAAATAAATTCTATTATGAAAACATTCTGCTTCCCTCTTTGAAGTGTGGCGTCTGGGGTCTTAAAAGCTAAGAAGCGGCCATCTAAGATGCATCAATTGGTCTCAACCCACCTGGATCAAAGGAGAATGAAGAACACCAAGGTCACACGATGCCTATGAGCCCAAGAGACAGAAAGGGCCACATGAACTAGAGACTTACATCATCCTGAGGCCAGAAGAACTAGATGGTGCCTGGCCACAACTGATGACTTCCCTGACAGGGAGCACAACAGAGAACCCATGAGGAAGCAGGAGAACAGTGGGATGCAGACCCCAAATTCTCATAAAAAGACCAGACTTAATGGTCTGACTGAGACTAGAAGAATCCCGGTGGTCAGGGTCCCCAAACCTTCTGTTGGCCCAGGAGAGGAACCATTCCCGAAGACAACTCATCAGACATGGAAGGGACTGGACAATGGGTTGGAGAGAGATGCTGATGAAGAGTGAGCTACTTGTATCAGGTGGACACTTGAGACTGTGTTGGCATCTCCTGTCTGGAGGGGAGATGGGAGGGTAGAGAGGGTTAGAAACTGGCAAAACGGTCAGGAAAGGAGAGACTGGAGGGAGGGAGCGGGTTGACTCAGTAGGGGGAGAGTAAATGGGAGTATGCAGTAAGGTGTACATAGGCTTATGTGTGACAGACTAACTTGATTTGTAAACTTTCACTTAAAGCACAGTAAAAATTATTAAAAAAAAAAAGAGAGATAAAAAGGAAAGGAAAGCAAACAGAGAGGGGAGACCTCATACCACCCAGAAAGCAGTGTTGGGAGCAGAATGTGTCCTTTGGACCCGGGGTCACTGCATGGAGAAACTCCTAGTGTGGGGGAAGATTGATGAGAAGGCTGACAGAGAAGGAAAGCCTTCCCCTGGAGCTGACACCCTCAATTTGGACTTTTAGCCTACTTTACTGTGAAGAAATAAATTTCTTTTTTCTTGAAGTCATCCACTTGTGGTATTTCATTATAGCAACACTAGATGACTAAGTTAGAGCAGGTGTCAGTCAGTCTCTGGGTGACTCCTAAACTCTAGTGTGTTGGTTTCCCCAGTCTTCCTGCATGTGGGTCTCTATTTTGGCTCCTGCAACTTTGATTAAAAGCCTGAGCAGTTTTTAATCAAAGATTGGGTGCCTGTCCCAGGAGTCATGTGAGATGAGGAAGCTGCAGCACAAGGCAGGAGGACCAGGAGAAGTGGTATATGGTGTCAGAGAAAAAAAAAAATCTCAGCTATCCCTTCTTTTCATCAGCCACACATAGAGTGTCATGTGATTTGTGTTCTAATAGATATATTTTCTCCAGGCAGGGGCTCCCCAGGATGGTTTTGTGAGCCCCTCATCTTCTCAGGTCATCTGGCATTGCATGTATAGAGGTTGCCAGATATTATCTTTCTTTTCCTTATTACTGTTGTTCTTGTTAGGCGCTGTCCAGTCGGTTCCTACTCACAGTGACCCCTGTGACAGAGCAGAACTGCCCCATGGGCTGTAATCTGTATGAGGGCAGATCACCAGGTCCTTGTCCTGTGGAGCCACTGGATGGGTTTGAACTGCCAGCCTTTTGGTTAGCGGCTGAGTGCTTAACCACTGCTCCAACAGGGCTTTCTCCTTATCATAACCTCTCATTTACTCTTACAACTGTGGCTGTATAGTCCAACCCAGTGCTTTGGGCACAAAGTGATTGTTTTTCTTTCCTGAGATACATTTTGGAGCAGTGAGAACAAAAGTGAATTTAGAGACACCAAGTCAGTCTTTGTCTTGGAGGAGCGGAACAGTGTGGGCTCCAGAAAATTCCAACCAGCAGTCTAGTCCAGCTTGGTCATGTACTAGAGTACTGGACTCACACACATTGCTAAACTCTCAGAGTTCCAGGTTCTTCCTCTGTGAAGTAGGTTTGATAAGCCCTGTCTTCTAGGGGTGGTGTATTCTGTGAAATGCATGTAAAGCACCTGGCAAAGTACCGGGCAAATACTGGGTCTTTAAATAATCCCAGCTATTACTTTATTTTGACACAACACAGTACCACCTTCCTCTCTGAGAATGTTTTGTTTTCTCCAGGAAATATCGGAGAATATGCAGTGCTCTAGGACAAAGAAAAAAAAAACCGGAAATCGGAAAAAATCATTGCTTAGAAAGAAAAACCAAATTATATTTTATATTAAGTCCTTCCCGTTGAGTTGATCTTGGCTCAAGGCGACTCCATATGTTATAGAGTAGAACTGCACCCGTAGGGATTTCTTGGTGGGAGTCTTTACAGAAACATATTGCTTGCCTTTCTTCTTTGGTGCCCCTGGGTGGGTTCGCACTTCCAACCTTCAGGTTAGTAGTCAAAGACAAACCTTTCTGTCACCCATCAGGTAGTATCTAGCTTATCTAGCGCTGCTATAAGAAAAATGGCACCAGTGGGTGGCTTTAACAGACAAATTTATTTTCTCACAGTTTAGGAGGCTAGAAGTCTGATTCCAGGGCACCTGCTCTAGGGGAAGGTTTTCTCTCTCTGTTGGCTCTGGGGGAAGGTTCTTGTCTTTGTTCAGCTTCTGTTCCTTGGTTCCTTGTGGATCCCAGGTGGCGTGGTACCAATCTTCCCCTATCTGTGCTTACTTGCTTCGCTGCTTGATCAATCTGCTCTTTTATATCTTCACAGAGATTGACTTAATAAACCCCGCCAAAAAAAATAAGTAAATAAAAGCCCTCCAAAAACACTAAACTCATGGCCACTGGTTTGATTCTGACCCTAAAGGATGAAGTAGAACTGCCCGAAAGAATTTCCAAGGCTGCAATCTTTATGGAGGAAGAGGGCCACATCTCTTTGCAGTGGAGCCACTGGTGGGTTGACTTAAGACACTCCCTACACTAATACTGTGCCTGTAACATAACAAAGAAAGGCAATTCCCAAATGGTATCATAACGACAGGAACTGGGTTAGCAATTACAACAACTTTTTGGGGTGGGGGGAAGGACAATTCAATCCATATTAGGCAGCATGATATTTAATGTGTGCGTGGAGCAGACTGCCTCAGTTTTATGGAACAGAAAACTCCTAGAATTATTGTGAAGGACCAACAACTCACTCTCCCAAGAAAGGTTGAGAAGGGGAGAGTGTTGACATGTTGTGGGGTGGGCAACCAATATCACAAAACAATATGTGTATTCATTGTTTAATAAGAAACTAGTTTACTCTGAAAATCTTCATCTAACATACAATAAAAAAATAAAATAAAATTTGTTTCCTGATACATTAGCACAGATACTAATGGACAAGATATTAAGCAAAGTGTAAGTGGCAAGGAAGGGGAATAAGGTTAAGGACTTTTTGTTTTGGATCATAGTAAAGAGAGGCCTGCCAAGATGGACGAGTAGTCAGATGCTTCCGGTGATCTCTCTCGCAAAAAAGACCCAAAAAACAAGTGAAATGATTATATTTATAACAAGTTTGGAGCCCTGAACATCAAAGGCAAAGTTAGAAAATGAACTGAGAAGCAGGGGGAAGAAGATACGGTTCAGAAGCGGAGAGGAGTTACCGGGCCTGAATTGCCGGAAGCCCTCAGGCACCATTCCTGGAAGCGGCTGCAGCAGGCTCGTACTAGCGTTTGGCCGCTGTTTCTGCAGGGAGAAGCAGCCAGCCTTCTCGGACCTAGGGAACCAAAGAAGAATGAAGCTCTGGGGAAAACATAAATACATCCATATATCTTACCACGCCCCCACCCCCAAGCCGGCTTCAGCAGCTGTCGATTACCCCGGGCCTGAGATAGGTCCTGTTCAGCACCTAGGGCCATTTTTCTGGCTAAGGAGAAGGAATAAATTCACAGTTGGGGAAAAAGATAATTTGCCAGCTCCACTAATCTGGGGAGCTCAGGACAGAACCGGCTCCTGTCCAGGCATAAATGATCCATGGACTTTGAGTACCTTTCCCTCCTGCATGGACCTGTGTGGGCCTATTTCCAGAGAACAGGCCCTTGTTGGCACACTACAACTGTTTTGGCTGTGCCGTGAAGAGGTGGGTGGTTGATGGTTGACACTGCTTTTCCTATTAAACACGGTCCTCACCTTCCCACATCAGGGGCCTAAGGACTGGTGGCTCCACTCAGGTCACCCAGCCTCCTGCGACAGGGGTCCAAGGATAACTGGAACCTCCTCGTCCTTACAACCATAAACTTTGGGTACCCATGGTCTGTCTGCAGAACCCACTCACCTGTACTCTATAGAGAAGAGGGACACACTTTCATCAGACACACTTGGGAGATGATTCTCAGCCCTCTGCCTTGTACAGAGCACGCCCTGCTGCTGCAATGAGATACCGGTCCCTACACCAGTCACCCCTGCCCCTCTAAGACTCTAGGACAGAGCCTGTATCACACACTTAACTACCTGGACACCTGAGCCGAATTCATACAAGAAAAGTGAATGGACTCCTAGACTGATATACATGATAACAGCTCTAGCCATCTGGGGACAGGACGTCAGAGCTTCAAAGGTGAAAACAATCAAGGTAGCTCACTCAAGCAACCCATGTGGTTCTATGAAAACAAAAGAAAACAAGAAGTTAGGATACAGTAAGCAAACAAAATAAACTAATAAAATAACTTATAGATGTCTCGGAGACAATGGTCAATATCAAATCACATAAAGAAAAAGACCATGATCACCTCCATAAGCTCTCGAAACTATGAATCCAGGGATCTTCTAGATGAAAGTGCCTTCCTGGAATTACCAGAGGCAGAATACAAAAGATTAATATACAGAACCCTTCAAGACATCAGGAAGGAAATGAGGCAATGTGCAGAACAAGCCAAGGAACACACAGATAAAGCAACTGAAGAAATTAGAAAGATTATTCAGGAACATAACAAAAAGTTTAATAAGCTAGAAAAATCCATAGACAGACAGCAATCAGAAATTCAGAAGATTAACAACAAAATACAGAACTAGACAACTCAATAGAAAGTCAGAGGAGCAGAATTGAGCAAGTAGAGGCTAGAATTTGTGAAATCAAAGATAAATCACTTGGCACTAATATATTTGAAGAACAATTTGATAAAAGAATTAAAAAAAATGAAGAAACCTTAAGAATCATGTGGGACTCTATCAAGAGAAATAATGTATGAATGATTGCAGTACCAGAACACGGAGGGATAACAGAGAATACAGAGAGAATTGTTGAAGATTTGTTGGCAAAAAACTTCCCTGATATTGTGAATGATGAGAAGGTATCTATGCAAGTTGCTCATCAAACTCCACATGACGTTGATTTTAAAAGAAAGCCACCAAGATATAATCAAACTTGCCAAAATGAAAGATAAAGAGAGAATTTTAAGAGCAGCTAGGGATAAAGGAAGAGTCACCTACTAAAAAAAAAAAAAAAAAACACCTACAAAGGAGAGTTAATAAGAATAAGCTCAGACTACTCGGCAGAAACCATGCAGGCAAGAAGGCAATGGGATGACTTATATAAAGCATTGAAGGAAAATAAGAGCCAGCCAAGAATCATATATCTGGCAAAGCTGTCTCTCACATACGAAGACAAACTTAGAACATTTCCAAATAAACACATGTTTAGGGAATTCATAAAACTCACACTGAAACTACAAGAAACAGTAAAGAGAATTCTCTGGTTAGAAAATCAATAATATCAGATATCAACCCAAGACCAGAACACAGGACAGAGCAACCGGATTTCAACCCAGATGGGGAAATCACAAAAATAAATCAAGACAAAAGAACGCTCAAAACAGGGAAACAGCAATGTCATTATGTAAAAGAAGACAACATTAAACCAATCAAGAAGGACTAAGAAATGTAGTCATAGATCTTTCATATGGAGAGGAAGACAAAGCGATATAAAGAAATAAAAGTTAGGTTTAAACTTAGAAAAATAGAGGTAAATATTAAGGTAACCTCAAGGGAGACTAACAACGCTACTCATCAAAATAAAAGACAAGAAAAAAGAAGATTCAGCGGAAAAAAAATCAACGACAACAAATAAGAAAAGCCAATATATAAACTAAAAAGAAAAAAACACTACTCAGCAGAAAAAATTAAGTGGGAAAAAGAAACTGTCAACAACACACACAAAAAAGACAACAAAATGATAAAACTAAACTCATACCAATCTGTAATTACTCTGAATATAAATGGACTAAATGCACCAATAAAGAGATAGAGAGTGGCAGCATGGATTAAAAAAACACAATCCATCTATATACTGCCTATAAGAGACACACCTTAGACTTAGAGACACAAACAAAAACTCAAGAGATGGAAAAAAATATACCAAGCAAATAACAATAAAAAAAAAAAGCAGGAGTGGCAATATTTATTTCTGACAATATACACTTTAAAGTTAAATCCACAACAAAGGATAAGGAAGGACACTATATAATGATTAAAGGGACAATATACCAGTAGAATATAACCATATTAAATATTTATGTACCCAATGACAGGGCTGCAAGATATATAAAACAAAATTTATCAGCATTGAAAAGTGAGATAGACAATTCCACATTAATAGTAGGAGACTTCAATACACCACTTTCAGTGAAGGACAGGACATTCAGATAGAAGCCCAATAATGACATGCAAAATCTAAATGCCACAATCAACCAACTTGAAGTGATAGACATATACAGAACACTCCACCCAACAGCAGCCAAGTATACTTGGTTTTCTAACGGATGTGGATAACAGTAAAAGGGTGGTCAGACAGACTTTTAAAGGAGATTAGCATTCGCTACACTGACTGAGAACCTACTTTCAGAGCAAAGACTAAATTCCTAGGTTTCTTTTTACCTGTTCTTAAACTTTAAACATTTAGCTCTCACCATTCAGCCCGCTAGCCTGAGTTTGTTCCCATGGTGGTGGTCACAAGGTATCGCTTTTCAAGTCTCTACTTCTGTTATGTTTGCTATTATCCGACTGAGCAAAGCAAGCACTATGGCCAAGCCCAGGGTCAGTATTGGAAGGGACTTCCCATGGCTTGGACAACAGAGAGGGTAATCAGTGTGGCCATTTATGCACAGGTGGAAAAAATGCACCAGACAGATCTCATGATATTTGAGCATATTACTGCAAAGGGAAAGCTGCTGATGAAGAAAGCAACATAAACTTCTGAAAGGATAGACAAGTTCATAAGACCAAGAAATTTCAGGAGCCAGAAATGCTCCTGGTTGTCTCTTCCTCTGAAACTAAAAGGAGAGATGAAGTGATGGGTATAAGAGCGGGATGTGGCCCTTAACAGAAACAAAGGCAGTTCACAACCTTACCAGTTACTGTTGAGTTGATTCCTATTCATGGAGACCCCATGTGTGCCAGAAAACAACTGTGCTCCACAGGGTTCCCAATGGCTGATTTTTCAGAAGTGGTGGAGAGGGTGTGTGCCCCTGAAGCAGAGAGATACCTCCTTGGCTTTAACAAAGGCCGCCTTTACAGGATTCCTGGAGGGAACTGCTCTAGGACCCCACAAGGCCCCTACTATCCTGGTCAGGACCGTGTAAAGGAAATTAGAGGAAGGATTAGGTTGTAGATTGCCAGCCCTGCTTGGGGTTCAATGCGGTGAGAGCAGGAGCTGATGCTAAGGACTCTGTACTGGGTTATTTGGGGTTCTTCCAAGTTCATGCTTAGGGCCATCATTTCACTTGCTGGCAGTGCCAGGGCCACTCCCCTCTGCTACTCTGAACTTGACACCTCAAATCCCTGTGGAACCCACAAGGAGGAACTGAAGGAATAGAATAGCTCAGCCACCACTCCTGGCATGGTATCCCAGTGATGACAGCACAGTAGGGCCTGTTCTTTCTGGGGTTCCTTACAGGTCGCAGTCCTCTACCAGGGTCCGCAAACTGGGTGACCAGATCCCCCACCTCCCTGAGATGCCCTGGACAAAGTAACTGCAACTCACTATGTCAACATGTCAGGTCCCCAGGTTTGAAAGCAGGGGTGGGGCTTTATGGTTCCCCTTATTTCTGGGAGGAGTCATCTCATCTTAACTTGGTGTACTCACCTTGATTCCTCTTAGGGACACAATCTCCTGCCTCTGCTGAGTGAGTAGGCCTCCCCATTAGTCCAAGGACTTCATGGCATTGAGATGACCCACCCTCAGGAGAAAACGAGGTGGCACCTCAGTGTGGTATCTCTGAACTTGGCGTCCCAGGTCCAATAGGAGAGGGGGGACATTGTACACCCTCCTCTCTTCTTGTTTGGTAGGGGGTTAATTTCATCTTTCCTCTTGAAGGATTTTTATTTACCTTGATGTCCACCAAGTTCTGGGATTCCTCTACTGCTGAATTGGGGCTTGAACATAAGCCCTCATTTCCCTGAAACCCTCCAGGCGGGAGTCAAGCATCACCTGAGCTTTTCGGATTTGTCCTCAGGTCCCAGGGCTCATGACATTAGCAGTGTTTAGCGTAGCCCTCCCCATTTTTGGACGATTGGTCCCTAGTACCTCAATAATGTCTTCCCCTTGACTCTGCACCATTCTTGTGACTCCACCCTCTGCTGACCTGAGGACACACCTCTCAGACCAAAGACTTCCTGAGACCTCAAAGTTGGAAGTCAGAGTGACCCGCATCCTCTGCAGGCTCTCTTGGGAATCCTAGGCCTGGCCAGGGCGGCAGAGTCACCTACCCTCAGAGTTCTCAATTGGTGATCCCTTTAATCCTCACTCAGGCTTCTGACCTTGCTTCTGGGTAGGACCTGGTATTTCTCCCTCCACTAACTTGCGTCCACCTGAAGGCAGGGGTGGGATTTATGGCTCAGACTAAGGCCCTCACCCCCCTAGAGGGTAGTCAGGGTGCTACACATCAGGCTACCCATGCCCAGGGGCTCCCAGAGCTTACACAGTGGTTCAGTCATGGGGCGCCCCTGTTTTAAAGGGAAGCTCCTCATTAGTACCAAGCGTCCTCGCCTGGCCTGCAGTTACAGTCTAAGTCTTCTCCTTCGTGGGAACCAGGGTACTTTCTTCCGGCCAAGGGTACAGGGGGGCCTCCAAGGGCCAACACCATTGGGGGGGGGGGTCTTTGAGGGCCAAAAGCAGGGGCAGGGCTCTTAGGACTCTGCTTTTTTTGGGTCAATTGTTCACCACAGTCCACATTCAGGTTTTTTACCTTGACTCCTGATCAGTCCTCAGACTCCACCCTCCTCTGCTGAGGAGAGCTTACAGGCCCCCGAACCAGAATCTGCACCTTCCCAGCACTTCATAGATGGAAGCCAGGACATGTCACATCTCTACAAGGCTGTAGGGAGGGCCTCCAAGATTCAAGACATTTGCGGTGGGGGCCGGGGGCCCCGAGGGTTGACAGCAAGTTCAGGATCCTTCGGACTCCAGTGTTCTGGAGTGAGTGGTCCGTTACTGCTCACGCAGGGTTCCCACCTTGATACGTGTCAGAGCCTGGGAGTCCCGGGTATGAAGACCTGACTACAGGCTCAGAACAAGATTCTCACCACGCCGAGACCCTAGAGGGACCGGTCAGGTTGTGCCTCACGACACAGATTCCAGAGGCCTCACAGGATTGCAGGCTGTTTCACTAATACTGGGAGATCCTTTTTAAGCAGTAAGTTGCCCCATAAACACTCACGGTCCAAACCTAGCTCCAGTTAGGGACAAGACTCCTCCCTCTGCAGAACTGGGGCCCCCCCTTTAGACCGGACCCTCCCCCCTCCCCGAGACTACTCAGGAAGAAACGACAGGCACCTCTGTCAGAGAGCCCTCCCAGAGGCTTCCCAGGACTAAGAACAGAGGCAATGCTCTCTTCTGCTCCTTCTGTTGATGGGGTTCCCACTCATAACACTCAGGATCCTCACCTTGGCTCCTTTGAGGGCCTGAGTCTCCTCCCTCTATGGACCTGGGGTATGCCCACAAGACCTGATACCCTCCAGGCAGAACTGAGGAGACTCCTCATCCTGACAACTCTCCCAGGGCTGACAGAGGGGGCATTTTGTGTGAACTCCTCCATCTAGGTTGGGTGGTTTCCTCCTTCCCCTTTCACAGTCTTCATCTTGAACCTGACCAGTCCTGATACCCACGCCCTGCTGAATCCAAGGCTGCTCCCCTTATATTAAGGTCTTCACTTACCTGGGACCTCTGATTTGGACATCAGGATGAGTCATATCCAGCCAGGAGTTTCCAAGATCTCTCAGGGCCAACTGCAACTCCAGGACACTAGGGGGATGTCACTCTTCTCAAGGGCCCGCCCATTATCTTCATTTAGGGTCATTACATAGATATCTGTCAGAGGCTGAGTGTCCTTCCTTTACTGACTTAGAGGGTGTCCTTAGGCCAATGTCTAAGGTCCCTGAGAAACCAGAATAAGTGAGGGCACTACCTGGGGCTCTCCTAGTCTCACAGCAAGCCCTGCAGTTCTTTGTGTAATCCCTAAATTCTGGGATTCCTCTCTGTTTTCATTCACTGGGGTCCTCTTCTTGGCTCCTCTTTGATTAAAGGCTTCCTGAGAAATGCCACACCCTTGCAAACTCGAGCAAATTTGCTATTGGAAATCTTGCAGAGATTGGTGCCCTGTCCAAGAATGAGGAGTGGCATGAATGGGGAAGCTGCAGCCAAAGACAAGAAGCCCAACACAGGTGGTGGGCTGTCAGAAAACCAGGCTGATCTCATCCTTCTCTCCTTCAGCCACACACAGAGGCTCATGTAACATTGGTTCTGATAGATCTACTTTCTACAGCCAGGGGCTCTCCAGGATGATTTTCTGAGCCTCAAATCTTTCAGGTTATCTGGCCTTGTATATGTCAGTGATTGTATTGTCACTGAATATTATCTTTTCCTTTTCCTTATTCATACGTCTCACTTATTTTAGTTTTCACATAGCTCTGGCTATACAGTCCAACTCAATGCTCTGGGCACAGCGTTATTCATTTTCTTACCTGAGAAACATTGTAGCAGAGAGAAGAACAGTGAAATAAGAGACACAGGGTGAGCCTCTGGCTGGGAGGAGTGGTGGAACAGTGTGGGCTCCAGACGGATTCAAACCAGGGGTCTAGTCTAGCATGTACTAGACTTACAAACTCAAACACATTACCAAACACTCTGAGCTCCAGGTTCTTCTTCTGGGAAGTGGGGTTGATAAGCCCTGTCTTCTAGGGAGGGTGCATTGTGTGCAAGGCATGAGAGAAGCACCTGGCAAAGTGACTGCACATACTGGGTCGTTAAAAAATGGCACTGATTTCTAAGATTATTCTGGCACCACAAAATACCACCCACCCACCTGAGAATTTTTTATTTTTATTTTGTTTCTCCAAATGAGAAGAAATACTACTTAGAAAGAAGAACTAAGTAATATTTTTCAATAACTTCTTGCCGTCAAGTCAATTCCAACCAAATGCAACCCCATGTACAACTGCCCTATAGGGTTTCCTTGGCTATCAATTTTAAGGAAACAGATTGCCAGGTCTTTCTTCTGCAGTGCCACTGGGTGGGTTTGCACTCCCAACATTTATGTTAGTAGTCAAGGTCAAAGCATTTTATCACTCATTAGGGAGTGTTATAGTTCTCCAGTGCTGTTATAACAGATAGACCACAAGGGGAAGGCTTTAACAAATAGAATTTTCTCACAGTTTAGAAGCCTAGAAATCTGAATTCAGGTTTTGGCTCTAGGGGAAAGCTTTAACTCTTTGTTTGCTATGGGGTAAGGTCCTTGTCTTTCTTCAACTTTTTTTCCTTGTTTCCTTGGAGGTCTCACGTGGCATGGAAACTATCATTCCCCACTTGTGATAAACCTGCTTGCTCAATCACCTCCTATATATTTCAAAAGTGATTGGACTTAAGACACCCCCCCTCAAAACAAACAAAAAGCACTACTGTCCAGAAGATTCTGACTTACTGTGACTTAAAGCAAATAACGTTCTCTCAACCTCCATTTCTGCATCTGTAAAATGGGGTCAATAACAGGGTTGGCGTATGAACTAACGTAAGCTAAAAGATTAACATGGTAGATGGTATCTATAAAACACCCAATAAATTTAACTTATCATTATATTCTTTGTTCTATAAGGATAGTTTCCATGTCTATTACTGCTTATACCTCTCATGATATTTTCACATATTCACTGCAAAGGGAAAGTTGCTGATGAACAAAGCAAGATAAACTTCTGAAAGGACAGATGAGTTCAAAGGACCAAGAATTTTCAGGAGCCAGAAGGGTTCCTGGACGTCTCTTCCTCTGAAACTCAAAGGAGAGATGAAGTGAAGGGTATAAGAGGGGGATGTGGCCCTTAACAGAAACTAAGGCAGTTCACAACCTTACCAGTTATTGTTGCATTGATGCCAACTCATGGCAACCCCATGTGTGCCAAGAACAACTGTGCTCCATGGGCTTTCCAATGACTGATTTTTCAGAACTGGATTGCCAGGCCTTTCTTCTGAGGTGCCTCTGCTTGGACTGGAACATCCACCCTTTGGATTAGCAGCCCAATGTAAAGTGTTCCCTCATTCCTTATTCAGGGTCCTCACCTTGACACTTGACTTGTCATGGGACTCCATGCTCTGTTGACCTGAGGCTGCTCCCCTCAGATCAAGCTCCCTGCTGACTTGGGTCCCCTGAGCTACATCCAGATAGGGCTGTTCTGGAGCTGCAAGGACTGATAGCCAGGGTAGAACTCTATGGGACCCCACTGTTCTGGCTGGGTCCTTCCATCATCCTCAGTCAGGACCATCACCTTGTTGTCTATCAGAGGCGGAGACTCCTGCATCTACTGACTTGAGGTGCCCTTCTTAGGCCAAGGCTTTCAAGTCCCTTAGAACTCTCAAAGATAAGTGATGGGATGCTCAGCCTCACTGTCCTGCCTGGGGCTTTCTAGGTCAGAGCACATGGTATGAATTGAATTATGTCCCCTCCAAATTCTGTGTATCAATTTGGCTGGGCCATGATTCCCAGTGTTGTGTGGTTGCCCTCCATTTTGTGATTGTAATTTTACGTTAGGGAGGATTAGGGTAGGATTGTAACACCCTTAACAGGACACAGCCCTGATCCAATGTAGAGGGAGTTTCCCTGGGGTGTGGCCTACACCACCTTTTACCTCTGAAGAGATAAAATGGAAGGGGAAGCAAACAGAAAGGGGAGACCTCATAGCACCACGAAAGCAATACTGGGAGCAGATTGTGTCCTTTGGACCCGGGGTCCCTGCACGGAGAAGCTCCTAGTCCTGGGGAAGATTGATGAGAAGGCTGACAGAGAAGGAAAGCCTTCCCCTGGCCTGACACCCTGAATATGGACTTTTAGCCTACACTGCTGTGAAGAAATAAATTTCTCTTTGTTGAAGCCATCCACTTGTGGTATTTCTGTTACAGCAACACTAGATGACTAAGTTAGAGCAGGTGCCAGTCAGTCTCTGGGTGACTCCTAAACTCTAGTGTGTTGGTTTCCCCAGTCTTCCTACATGGGGGTCTCTATTTTAGCTCCTGAATCTTGGATTAAAAACCTGAGCAGTTTTTAATCAAAGAATGGGTGCCTGTCCCAGCTGCAGCACAAGGCAGGAGGCCCAGGACAGGTGGTCTATGCTGTCAGAGAAAAAAAAATTTCAGCTATCCCTTCTTTTCATCAGCCACATGTAGGGTGTCATGTAATTTGTGCTCTAATAGATATATTTTCTCCAGGCAGGGGCTCCCCAGGATGGTTTTGTGAGCCCCTCATCTTCTCAGGTCATCTGGCGTTGCATGTATAGATGTCGCCAGATATTATCTTTCTTTTCCTTATTACTGTTGTTATTGTTAGGGGCTGTCCAGTCGGTTTCTACTCACAGTGACCCCTGTGACAGAGCAGAACTGCCCCACGGGCTGTAATCTGTATGAGGGCAGATCACCAGGTCCTTGTCCTGTGGAGCCGATGGATGGGTTTGAACTGCCAGCCTTTTGGTTAGCGGCTGAGTGCTTAACCACTGCTCCACCCGGGATTTCTCCTTATCATTATCTCTCATTTACTCTTACAACTCCGGCTGTGTAGTCCAACCCAGTGCTTTGGGCACAAAGTGATTGTTATTCTTGCCTCAGATACATTTTGGAGCAGTGAGAAGAAAAGTGAATTTAGAGACAAGTCAGTCTTTATCTTGGGCGAGTAAAACCATGTGGGCTCCAGAAAAATTCGAACTAGCGGTCTAGTGCAGCTTGGTCGTGTACTAGAGGTGTGCACTCGCCCACATCACCAAACTCTCAGAGCTCCAGGTTCTTCGTCTGTGAAGTGGGTTTGATAAGCCCTGTCTCCTAGGGCCGGTGCATTCTGTGAAATGCATGTGAAGCACCTGGCAAAGTCCCTGGCAAATATTGGGTCTTTAAATAATATCAGCTATTACTTTATTCTGACACCACACAGTACCACCCTCCTCTCTGAGAATGTTTTGTTTTGATTTCTCCAAGAGAAGTCAGAGAATATACAGTGTTCTAGGAAAAAAAAAATCAGAAGAAATAATTGCTTAGAAAGAAAAACTAAATTATATTTTATATTCAGTTCTTGCCGTTGAGTTTATTTTGGCTCAGTGTGACTCCATGTGTTAGAGACTAGAACTGCACCCATAGGGTTTTCTTGGTGGTAATATTTACAGAGACATATTGCCTGGCCTTTCTTCTGAGGTGCCACTGGGTGGGTTCGTACTTCCAACCTTCAGATTAGTAATTAAGGGCAAAGCTTTTTGACACCCATTAGGAAATGTCTAACCTATGTAGTGTTGCTATAATAGAAATGGCTCTAGGGAGTGGTTTTAACACACAAATTTATTTTCTCACAGTTTAGGAGGCTAGAAATCTGATTCCATGGCACCTGCTCTAGGGGAAGGCTTTCTCTCTCTGTTGGCTCTGGGGGAAGGTTCTTGTCTGTGTTCAGCTTCTGTTTCTTGGTTCCTTCGAGATCTCAGGTGGAGTGGTACGAATCTTCCCCTATCTGTGCTTACTTGGTTCACTAGTTGCTCAATCTGCTCTTTTATATCTCCATAGAGATTGAGTTAATAAAACCCCTCCAAAAAATAAAATAAAATAAAAGCCCCACAAAAACACTAACCCCACTGCCATTGATTTGATTCCCTCCCTATAGGACGAAGTAGAAATACCCCATAGGATTTCCAAGGCTGTAATCTCTATGGAGGAAGAGGGCCACACCTCTTTGCAGTGGAGCCACTGGTAGGTTGACTTAAGACAGGCCCTATACTAACACTGTAACATTAACATAACAAAGGAAACCAATGCCCAGATGGGATTAT
Organism: Loxodonta africana; assembly: GCF_030014295.1. Classification (NCBI taxonomy): domain Eukaryota; kingdom Metazoa; phylum Chordata; class Mammalia; order Proboscidea; family Elephantidae; genus Loxodonta; species Loxodonta africana. Next base: position 33,308,365 of record NC_087369.1, on the reverse strand, counting down.
ATCCACAGCAATAGGGTTAGGAATCACAATAACTATTTGGGGAGGGGGGAATTCAATCCATATTAGGCAGTAGGATATTTAATGTGCATGTGGAGCAGGCTGCCTCAGATTAATGCAACACAAAACTCCTAGAATTATTGTTCAGGACCAACAACTCACCCTTCCAGCTGCACTTCCAGCTCAGTCACCCCAATTTTTATTCACATCACCACGGCCAAGAGTCTAGTCTATACCTGGGGTTTGCCAAATGACACTCAAGGTGACCTAATTCTAAAGTGCTTTCAATGGCATGGGCTCTGGCTCCCCCAGCTCAGCACAAGAGGCTTCTAACAGTGGCTTCCTGACACGAAGGAGTAGCTCCCTATTTCTCAGGAACTCCGTGGACACACTGTGCAGACACACGCAGTCAGTGCATGTGTTCAAGTGCACCAGGACAAGAACACAGGGCATCTTCTAGTCCTGACCCAGGAGGGAATTGCTCTCTGCTTTGTCCACAAACCCAGAGTTAACTGGGAAGAGCTGGTTTCCATTCCAGGCTCGGCCTCTCCATGCTGGGGCATCATGGGAGTGTCTGGCCCTGCTCACCCCCCACCACAGCCTCATCTGGACTCCCCCCCACCTCACCCAACCCACCTTACCCACCCCCTACCCTTGTCCACCCCATGTAGCCTACTGTGAAAATCCACTCCCTAACACTATCCCCCACCCCCACCATGAGAGATCAAAGTGTCCCAAGGCCCCAAACTGACTTCCCTCAGGGCATTTACACCAGAGGGATCCCTATAGTGCACACTCCTTTTGTACTAGCCCTTAGGTCTTACAGAGTATCTCAACCTCCTCCTTAGTTCATAGCTGCTCTTAGAGTTTAAAATCTATGCACAGGGGCTGCGATGTCGTTGCCTAAAGGTCCCCAGTACTAGCATGAAGCCTTCCAAAGAGTCAAACCAAAAAACCAAACCCAGTGCTGTCAAGTCGATTCCAACTCATAGCAACCCTATAGGACAGAGTAGAACTGCCCCATAGAGTTTCCAAGGAGCACCTGGTGGATTCGAACTGCCAACCCTTTGGTTAGCAGGTGTACTACTTAACCACTATGCCACCAGGGTTTCCAAAGAACAGATGCTCAATTACTTTTTGGGGAAAATAAGAACCGGTGAATAAAAGATGGAAATCATCACGATTTATTTTCTCCCATATCTTTGAATAAGCTAAATGAATCCAGGTGGATGTATATTTTACTTTTACCAGAAGGAATGAGGGAAACCAAGAGTTGACCAACTTTTATATATTTCCACCTCTGCCTTGTGCACCCAGCTGCTCTTTGCAGACTCTTTAACATTTCCAAGGTTATCCCTATTCTGATCCCATGTTAACTGGCTCTAGATCACAAAAAAAGATTCAAGAATTTTCAATTTGTTTTACACAATACAAAACTCTTACTCCTAAATCAAGCAATAAATGCATGACGATGAATTTAGATTCTGAATCTTAATAAACCTTCAATTAAAAAGAACAACATTTGAAAAATGCAAAAAAACGAGCTAAATGTATAAGTCACTCAAGTATAACAGCAACACAAGAAGACATACATGTGCTCCCTCCAGCCCCACCTAGCCTCCACTAATTAGAAGGTTAACAGCCATTTTCAACAACAAAGTGAACAATCTCCATCAGACTTCACTAGGGGTGGGAGGACATGCTGGACTTCACCCTGAAAGGGGCCCAGGCCCTGGCATTAGGACTGGCCCCGGTGCATTCTCTGCCTGCGGCTCTCTCTTCTTCAATCTCCAAATTTCTTCATACACGGCTTGGAAGGCACTGGGGTCTGTACCATCAATCTTGGCCAAAAACTCCAGGACTTTTTTCTTGTTGGCTTACGTGCGGGCTCTGGGACCCTACAGGAATTCGTAGCGTGGAGGATCACTGCTGGGCACCTGCCGGTACTCCAGGTACTCTTCCTGCACCAAATCTTTGGTGATGAGCTTCCTGGGCTCCCCAAACATGAAATGCCACTTCCCATCGTAGATCCCCAGCACATTCAGGAATGCCCACATCTCCTCCTCGGTGGCCCGGTCGCCATTCCTGTAGATCATGCCCAGGAGAGGCATCAGGAGCCCATTCTTGGGAAACCCCCTGCTACCAATAAAATTCTCTTCCTTGGTGATCTCCAATTTGCTGACAAGGGCATAGGATTGACCTTTGGAGTCGACTTCCTTCAGCTCAAGCCCAAAGACCACCTCCAGGTGCACAGAGGCTCTCCTCAGGATGTCAGGGAAGTGCTCCTTGTACCTTTTGTTGATGATCTTCATCATTTCTGCCTTCGTAATGGGCTCTTTCATTTTATACTTGTACAGCAGGAACTGCAACAACGTGCTCACCCTCCGGGTTACGGGGTCTCTTTGAGACCTCTCAGTGGGGGCCGGGGCCGCAGAGGAACTTGGAGCTCCTTCATCTTGGCCCTCGGCCCCTCCAGCAGCTCTTGTGCCCGAAGCGCCTGCAGCAGCAGAGGTGGTGGGCAGGATGCTCTGAGGCCCCTGGGGAATGCCAGCAGCAGGGGAGCTCTGGGGAGACCCCCTAAAAGGAGGCGAGGAAGAGGAAGGGAACCCTTCCTGTTCTGCTGCAGTGGCCTGAGCACCGTTGACACTTTGGGTGTCACATTGGGCCTGGTGACGTTTGTCACAGGCACGGAGCTCACTCTTGTGACCATGAGGCATGATGACTCTGGTCAAGGACAGCAGGCAGGAGTGTAAGGAGGGCAGGTGATGTGGGCCCACTGGAGGAGCAAGGCTGAGAGGGTGTGCACCCCTGCAGCAGAGAGATCTCTCCTTGGCTTTAACAAATGCCGAGTTTGCAGGATTCTTGGAGGGCACTGCTCTAGGACCCCACAAGGCTCCTACTATCCTGCTCAGGACCCTGTAGAGAAAATTAGAGGAAGGATTAGGTTGTAGATTGCCAGCCATGCTTTGGGCTTACTGGGGTGACAGCAGGGCCTGGCACTACGGACTCTGTACTGGGTTATACGGGGTTCTTCTAAGTTCACTCTTAGGGCCATCATCTCACCTGCTGGCAGGGCCAGGGCACATCCCCTATGCTACTCTAACTTGACACCACAAATCACTCTGTGACTAACAAGCAGGAACTAAAGGAGCAGCTCAGCCACCACTCCTGGCAGGTCGTCTCAGTGATGAGAGCATGGTGGGGCCCATTCTGTCTGCGGTTCCTTGGGGGCCTCGGCCCTCCACCAGGGTCCTCACCATGGCTGCCCCCTTTCACCAGGTCCCTCACCTCCATGGGATGCTCTGGGTGTTAGTGAGTGCAACTCACTACGTCACCATACCCAGGTCCGAAAGCAGTGCTGGGCTTTATGTTTCCCCCTCATTTCTGGGAGGAGTCTTCTCATCATAACTTCGTATCCTGACCTTGACTCCTACTAGGGACCAAGTCTCCTGCCTCTGCTGAATAAGCCTCTCCATTAGTCCAAGGACTTCATGTCCCTGAGACCATCTGCCCCTAGGAACAAACCAGGGGCACCTCAGCCTGACACTTCTGACCGTGGCTCCCCTGGGCCAACAGCAGTGGGAGGCTTTGCTGCATCTTCCTCTCTTCTTGGGGGAGGGGAGAAGAGGGGTTAATTCCCTATTGCCTTCTAAAGATTTTTACTTTGACTCCCACCAGTTTCTGGGATTCCTCTATCTCCTGAATTGGGGCTTAAACAAAGTCGCTCATCTCTCTCACACATTCCAGGCAGGATTCCAGAGTCCCTGGAACTTGCCAGATTTGACCTGGGCTTCCAGGGCTAATGGAATTAGCAGAGCCCACTGCAATCCTCCCCATTTTGGGTTGAGTGTTCCCAGTACCTCAGTCATGTCTTCCCTTCACTCTGCACCATTCCTGGGACCCCACCCTCTGCTGTCATGAGGCCACATCCCTCAAAGAGCACACCTTCCTGAGACCTCACAGTTGAAAGTCAGAGTGAGCCATATCCTTTGCAGGCAGTTTTGGGAATCCTAGGGCTGGCCAGGGCAGTGGGGGTCACTTGATGCCAGAGGTCTCAATTGGTGACCCTTCATTCCTTACTGAGTCTTCTGAACTTGCTTCTAGGAAGGACCTGGGTTTCCTCCCTCTAGTAACCTGAGTCCCCCTGAAACCAGGGGTGGGATTTCTGGCTCAGTCCAAGGCCCCCACCTCTCTAGAGGGAAGTCATCTCCCAAGCCTCTCCTCTTGTTCACTTCAGTCAATGATAATTGCTCCCATGTGTTCCTTGGAGTCACAGAGCAAGGTCCTATGTCAGGGTAGTTACATTTCACAGTACTTCCAGAAATGCTCATTTTCTGGATATCCATATTGTTTTCTTTCTCATCTCTTTCACGCTTCTGTGCAAGTATCAGTTCCCCATGGTGACCTGCATGACAATTCAGAATGAACTCAAATAGCTTCAAATTCTATTTGATTTGGCAAGAGAGAAGACAATGGTAATCTTCAAGAATTTAGGTTCCTGAACACATGGCATTAACAGGATGCAAACCGTAACTAGCAATACACAAACACCAGAAGATAAACTAGATAACTGGGGTCTTCTAAAAATTAAACACTTATGCTCATCAAAAGACTTCACCAAAAGAATAAAGAACAAACCTACAGACTGGGAAAAATTTTTGACTATGGCAAATCCAACAAAGGTTTGATGTCTAAAATCTGCAGGAAAATCCAACACCTCTACAACAAAAGACAAATAATACAATTAACAGACGGGCAAAGGATGTGAACAGACACACTTCATCAAAGAAGACATTCAAGCGGCTAACAGATATATGAGGAAATGCTTGCGATCATTAGCCAGTAGAGAAATGTAAATCAAAACTACAATGTGATATCATCTGACCCCAATAAGAGTGGCATTAATCAAAAACACACAAAATAATACATGTTGGAGAGGTTGTGGAGAGACTGGAACACTTATACACTGCTGGTGGGAATGCAACATGGTACAATCACTTTGGAAATCGATTTGGTGCTTCCTTAAAAAGCTAGAAATAGTACTACCATAGGACCCAGCAATCCCACTGCTTGGAGTATATCCTAGAGAAATCAGAGCCTTTACATGAGCAGATACGTGCACACCTATGTTCACTGCAGCACAGTTTACGATAGCAAAAAGGTGGAAACAACCTATATGAATGGATAAACAAACTGTGGTACATACACACAATGGAGTATTACACAAGGATAAAGAACAGCGATGATTCTGTGAAGCATCTCATACCATGGATGAATCTGGAGGGCATTATGCTGAGTGAAATAAGTCGATCACAAAAGGACAAATATTGTATGAGTTCACTCCTGTACTGAAAAGGTTTATGCACAAAAAGAAACAATCTTTGATGGTTACGACGGAGGGGAGCGGTGGGGAAGGAAAAACACTAGATAATAGGTAAGTATTAAGTTTGGTAAAGGGTAAGAGAGTACACAAAACTGGGGAAGCCAGCACAACTTGTCCAAGGTAAGGTTATGGAAGCGCCATAGACACATCCAAAATCCCAGAGGGACCAAGTTACTGGGCGGGGGGCTGTGGGGACCGTGCTCTCGGGGAACATCTAGCTCAGTTGGTGTAACATAGTTTACAAAGAAAATGTTCTACAGTCTACCTTGGTGAGTAGCATCTGGGGTCTTAAGAGCCTGTGAGTGGACATCTAAGATACTCCACTGGTCCCACCCCATCTTGAGCAAGGGAGAATGAAGAAAACTAAAGATACAAGAGAAAGATTAGTCCAAAGGACGAATGGACTACAACTACCATAGTCTCTACAAGACTGAGTTCAGCACGGCAAAATGGAGCCCGGCTACCACCACTGACTGTTCCGACAGGGATCACAATAGAGAGTCCTGGACATAGCTGGAGAAAAATGTAGAACAAAGTTCTAACTCAAAAAGAAAGACCAGACCCTACTTGTGTCATGTTTGATATTAACCCATTGAACAAAGCAAGCACTATGGCCAAGCCCAGAGTCAGTATGGGAAGAAACAAGGCTTGAACAACAGGGAGGGTAATCAGTGTGGCCATTTATGCACAGGTGTAAAAAATGTACCAGATAGATCTCATGATATTTGAGCATATTTACTGCAAAGGGAAAGTTGCTGATGAAGAAAGCAACATAAACTTCTAAAACGATACATAAATTCACAGGACCAAGAATTTTCAGGAGCCAGAAGGGTCCCTGGACGTCTCTTCCTCTGAACTAAAAGGAGAGATGAAGTGATGAGTATAAAAGGGAGATGTGGCTGCTAAGAGAAACTAAGGCATTTCACGACCTTACCAATTACTGTTGATTCCAACTCATCGTGTCCCCATGTGTGCCGAGAACAACTGTGCTCCACAGGGTTTCCAATGGCTGATTTCTTAGACGTGAATGGCCAGGTTTTTGTCCTGAGGTACCTCTGGTTGGACTGGAACCTCCAACCTTTTGATTAGCAGCCCAATGTAAACTGTTAACCATCTGCACCACCCAGGGACTCCCAGTTCACGACAACCTCCCTGATTAACTGAAGTCTGACGTCTTGATCATCTTGCTAGTTTCCGTTTCTTCTTTTGGGTGCTCCCTAAGACATGTATTCTCAACCACATTCTACCAGAGATGCAAACATCTCCTTCATCTATATATGATTTTAAAAGACTCCAAGCCCGGAAAGCGTTTTAAAATACACTAAACATAACAGCACTAGAAGAGGTACTTTTTGAGTAAGTGTTCTTGCTGATTGTCCACAAATTCTAGATCATCTCAGTGTGACTCTGTGGTCTATGCAAAACCAAACCAAACCTCTTTCTGTCAAGTTGATAACTACTCACGGCAGCCCCATGTGTGTCAGGGTGGGAGTGTGCTCCACAGGATTTTCAAGGACTGATTTTTTGGGAAATAGACAGCCAGGCCTTTCTTCTGAGGCACCTCTGGATTGACTTGAACCACCAAAACTTTCCTCCCAGTAAATAAACTGCTCATTGGGTTGACATCATGTTGAGATAGCCTTAGATCCAATTACTTTTCCCAGTGTTCATTTTTAAAAGGATAGTTATTACAAAAAAATCATTTATTTTAATATCTTTTAAAATTGTGTTGAATTTCAAACTATATTACTTTCAAAATTAGCTTTAAAATTTTGTTACAAAAGTAATACATGTACATGATACAAAATGTCAAATAGTAAAAAACTCTTTAAATGGAAAGAATGTCCTCTTCCCCAAAAACAACTACTGTTACGAGTTTTTATATCTTACTGGTAAATTTGGTGAAGGGTAAGACAGTACACAATACTGGGGAAGCCAGAACAACTTGTACAAGGCAAGGTCACGGTAGCTCCGTAGACACATCCTAACTCCCTGAGGGATGAAATTACTGGGCTGAGGGCTGTGGGGTCCATGGTCTCTGGGAACATCTAGCTCAACTGGCATAATGTACTTTATAAAGAAAGTGTTCTACATTCTGCTTTGGTGAGTAATGTCTGCACTCTTAAAAGCCTGTAAGCGGCTGTCTAAGATACTCCACTGGTCCCACACCATCTGAAGAAAGAGAAAATGACAAAAACCAAGGACACAAGGGAAAGATTAGTCCAAACGACTAATGGACCACAATTACCACAGCCTCCACCAGACTGAGTCCAGCACGACTAGATGGCGCCCGGCTACCGCCACTGACTGCTCTGACAGGGATCACAACAGAGGGTCATGTACAGAGCTGCAGAAAAAGGTGGAACAATATTTGAACCCACACACACGCAAATAAAAAAGACTAGACTTACCATCTCACAGAGACTGCAGAAACCCCACAGAATGGCCCCCGAACCCTTACAACTCAATACTGAAGTCACTACTGTGGTACACCGTTCAGCCAGAAATTAAACAGGCCATTAAATGAAATGAGTCTAAATGGGCACACCAGCCTAGGGGTGAGGAGCAGAAGGCAGCAGGGGCCAGGAAAGCTGGTAACAGACAACTCAAGGTCGAGAAGTGGAGACTGTTGACATGTCATAGGTTTGGCAACTGATGTTACAAAACAATATGTGTATTAATTGTTTAATAAGAAACCAGTTTGCTCTGTAAACCTTCATCTAACGTACAATAAAAAAATAAAATAAAAATTTTAGTTTTCTGACAGAGGAGGACAGGGACTAATGAACAAAATATTCAGCACAGTGTAAAGGGCAAGGAACTGGCCTCAGGTTCAAGAGTTTTTATTTTGGATCATAGTAAAAGGGTAGCTAGAGAGACCCTTAAAAAAAAGAAAGGAGACTAGCATTCTCTTCACTGATGCAGAACTTACTGTCACAGCTAAGACTCAATTCCTAGGTTTCTTTATATTTGTTCTTAAACTAAAGTATAATGCTTCAGAGCACAAGTGCTGGAAAAAGATCTGAATTCCATCAGTTACTGTGACTTAAAGCAAATATGTTAACATTCTCTGAACCTCCATTTCTGCATCTGTAAAATGGGGTCAATAGTAGGGTTAGTGTATGAACTAATGTATGCTAAAAGATTAACATGGTAGATGGTACATAGAAAACAGTCAATGAATTTTAGCTATCATCATTTTCTTTGTTCCATAAAGGTAGCTCCTATGTCTCTTATTGCTTACTATTATATGCATTTTTGGTTAGCACAGTCCCTATCACATAGGTAGATATATAATTATGTGTTAGGTAAGTGAGTATTTGATAGGAAATAAAATATTCGGGAATGAATGAAAGAACATAAAGCAGTAGGTAGAACGGTTATATAGTTAAGTAAAGATTTAAGTTATATAACAAACCATGTGAAGACTTAGTGGCTCAAAACAACAGCCGTTTATTTGTTCACGAGTCTGTGGTTTCAGTTGGGATGGCACATCTCTGCACCATTTAGTGCTGTCTGGGGTCACTCCTGAGGTGTGGTCAGCTGATGGTCCATGGCCTCACTCACATGTCTGTTGCTTGGCTGTCTGCCTTTCTGTTGGCAGGGGCAAAGGAGGAATCTAGGCCATTTAGCTCTCACCATCTAGCAGGTAGCCTGCATTTGTTCACATACTGGTGGTTCCAAGGTATCACAAGAAATGTAAGAGTGGGCAAACCCCAATGTCTCATCTATTTCTAAGTCTATATTTGAGTCATGTTTGCTATTATCCTATTGAGCAAAGCAAGCACTATGGCCAAGTGCAGAATCACTATGGGAAGGGACTTCCCAAGTCTAGGACAACAGGGAGGGTAATCAGTGTAAACACTTAAGCACATGTGAAAAAAATGTACACGATAGATCTAATAATATTTTAGCATATTTACTGCAAAGGCAAAGTTGCTGATGAAGCAAGATAAACTTTTGAAAGGAAAGACGAGACCATAGGACCAAGAATTTTCAGGAGCCAGAATGGTTCCTGGACGCCTCACCTCTAAAACTAAAAGGAGAAATGAAGTGATGGGAATAAGGGTTGGATGTGGCTGCTAAGGAAAATCCAGTGGCATAATGGTTAAGTGCTACGGCTCCTAAACAAAAGCTTGGCAGTTTGAATCCACCAGGCACTCCTTGGAAACTCTATGGGGCAGGTCTACTCTGTCCTATAGGGTCGCTAAGAGTCAGAATTGACTCGACAGCAGTGGGTTTGCTTTTTGGGGTGGCTGCTAAGAGAAACTAAGACAGTTCACAACCTTACCAGTTATTGTTGATTCCAACTCATTGCGACCCCATGTGTGCCGAGAGCAACTGTGCTCCACACGGTTTCAAATGGCTGATTTTTCAGAAGTGGACTGCCAGGCCTTACTTTCAAGATGACTCTGGCTGGACTGGAACCTCCAACCTTTTGATTAGCGGCCCAATGTAACGTGTTAACCATTTGCACCACCCAGGGACTCCCAGTTCACAACAACGTCCCTGATTAAGTGAAGTCTGATGTCTTGGTCATGTTGCTAGTTTCCTTTCAGCTTCTGTCTATTCTTTTGGGTGCTCCCTAAGACACCTATCCTAGGCCACATTCCACCAGAGATGCAAACATCTCCTTCATGTTTATGTGATTTGAGAAGACTCCAAGCCTGGACAGCATTTTAAAATACATTCAATGTAACAGGCACCAGAAGAGGTCATTTTTGAGTAAGGCTTCTTGCTGATTCTCCACAAATTCTAAATCATCTCAGTGTGACCCTGAGGTCTATCCAAAACCAAACCAAACCTCTTTCTGTCAAGTTGATTACAACTCTTGGCAATACCATGTGTGTCAGGGTAGAACTGTGCTCCACAGAGTTTTCAATGAGTGAGTTTTTAGGAAATAGAGCGCCAGGCCTTTCTTCTCTAGCTACCCTGGATTGACTGGAACCACCAAAACTTTCCTCCTCACGTATACACTCCTGGTTGGGTTGACGTCACGTAGAGACAGACAGCCTTAGATGCAATTACCTTTCCTCAGTTTTCATTTTCAAAAGGACAGTTACTATAACAGAATCATCGATTCGAATATTATCTCTTAAAAGTCTGTGGAATTTCAAAAGATATTACTTTCAACTTTGGCCTAAAATTTTGTTGAAAAATTAACACATGTACATGACACAAAATTTAAATAATTAAAAAAATTTTATATGGAAAGAATGTCCTATTCCCCAAAGATAACAACTGGTAACAGTTTTTTTTTTTTGTCCTAGTGGTAACTTGAAAACCCTGGTGGTGCTTTGGTGAAGTGCTACCAGGGCTGCGAACCAAAAGGTCTGCAGTGGGAATCCACCAAGTGCTCCGTGGAGACTCTATGGGGCAGTTCTTCTCTGTCCTATAGGGTTACTATGAGTCGGAATTAACTACTGGGCTGAGGGCTACAGGCACCTTGATCTTGGGGAACATCTAGCTCAAGTGGCATAACATAGTTTATAAAGAAAATGTTCTACATTCTACTTTGGTGAGTAGCGTCTTGGATCTTAAAAGCTTGTGAGCGGCCTTCTAAGATACTGCACTGCTTCCACCCCATCTGGAGCAAGGGAGAACGAAGACACCAAAGATACAAGGCCCAGATTAGTCCAAAGGACTAATGGACCATAACTACACAGCCTCCACCAGACTCAGTACAACCAGATGGTGCCAAGCTACCAAAACTCACTGCTCGGATGGGGAGCAATAATAGAGAGTCCTGGGCAGAGTTGTAAAAAAAAAAAAAAAAAAAAGCACAAAATTCTAACTCACCAAAAAACAAAACAAAACAAAACCAGACTTCGTATGTAACAGAGAGTGGAGAAACTCTGAGAGTATGGCTCCGGACACTATTATACCTCAGTGCTGACTTCACTACTGAGGTTTACCCTTCAGCCAAAGATTAGGCAGGCTCAGAGAGCAAAAGAAGTCTAAATGAGCACACCACCCCAGAGGCGAGGACGAGAACCAAAGAGAAGACAGGAAAGACGGCAACGGGGAACCCAAGGTGGAGAAGGGGAGAGTGTTGACATGTCGTGGGGTTGGCAACCAATGTCACAGAGCAATATCTGTACTGTTCAAGAAGAAACTAGTTTGCTCTGTAAACCTTTATCTAACGTATGAGAAAAAAAGAAAAAATTTAGTTTCCTGATAAAGGAAGACAGATACTAATGGACAAGATACGAAGCAAAGTACAAGTGGCGAGGAACTGGACTCGGGTTAAAGACTTTTTAGTTCGGATCATACTAAAAGGGTAGCTAGACAGACACTTAAAGATAAAGAGAGGCGATCTGCATTCTCTTCACTGATGCGGAAGTTACTGTCACATCTAAGACTCAATTGCTAGGTTTCTTTATATTTGTTCTTAAAGTATAATGGTCCAGATTCCAAGTGCTAGAGAAAGGTATGAATTCTATCACTTACTGTGAGATAAAGCAAATATCTTAATGCTCACTGAACCTCCATTTTTGCATCTCTAAAATGGGGTCTATAATAGAGTTGGTGTATGGACTAACACGCTAAAAGACTAACATGGGAGATGGTATACAGAAAACACTCAGTAAATTTCATCTATCATCATTTTCTTTGTTCCATAAAGATAGTTTCCATGTCTGTTATCACTACTGTATGCATTATTAGTTAGCACAGTCCCTATCACACAGTATGCTTATATAATTACATGTTAGATGAGTTAATATTTCTTAGGAAAAAAAAAGATTTGGCAATAAACAGAAGAAAATAATAAAAGCAGTAGCTAGAAGAGTGAATAGGTAAGCAAAGATTTATCTTATATAACAAACCATGCCAAAATTCTAAGCCATTAACCTGTCACCATCCACCAGGCTGTCCTGCATTTGTCCTCATGGCGGTGGTCACAGGGTATCTCCAAGTCCTACTTGTATCACGTTTGCTATTATCCCACTGAGCAAAGCAAGCACTATGGCCAAGCCCAGGGACAGGAGAGGAAGGGACGTGCCAAGGCTTGGACGATAAGGAGGGTAATCAGCGTGGCCATTTACGCACAGGTGAAAAAAATGCGCCAGATAGATCTCAGGATATTCCTGCATATTTACTGCAAAGGGAAGGTTGCTGACGAAGAAAGCGACATAAACATCTTAAAGGGAAGACGAGTTAATAGGACCAAGAATTTCCCGGAGCCAGAAGGGTTGCTGGATGTATCTTCCTCTGAAACCAAAAGCAGAGATGAAGTGATGGGTATGACCGGGAGACGTGGCTGCCAAGAGAAATGAAGGCAGTTCACAACCTTACCAGTTCCTGTTCAGTTGCTTCCAACCCATGGTGACCCCATGTGTGCCACAGAACAACTCTGCTCCATAGGACTTACAACGGTTGATTTTTCAGATGTGGATTGCCAGGCCTTTCTTCCGAGGTACCTCTGGTTGGACTAGAGCTTCCACACTTTTGATTAGCGGCCCAATGTAACGTGTTAACCATCTTTACCCCCCAGGGACTCCCAGTTCACAACAACCTCCCTTATTAACTGAAGACTCATGTCCTGGTCATCTTGCTAGTTTCCTTTCAGCTTCTGTCTGTTCTTTTGGGTGCTCCCTAAGACACCTATCCTAGGCCACATTCCACCAGAGATGCAAACATTGCCTTCATGTTTATGTGATTTTAGAAGACTCCAAGCCTGGAAAGAATTTTAAAATACATTCAACATAACAGGCACCAGAAGAGGTCATTTTTGAGTAAGCCACATTGCTGAATCTCCACAAATTCTAGATCATCTCAGTGTGACCCTGAGGTCTATCCAAAACCAAACCAAACCTGTTTCTGTCAGGTTGATAACTAGTCATGGCAATCCCATGTGTTTCAGGGTAGAACTGTGCTCCATAGGCTTCTCAATGACTGAATTTTCTGGAAACGAATCACCAGGCCTTTCTTCTGAAACACCTCGCCATTGACTTGAACCACGAAAACTTTCCTCCCAATGAACAAGCTGCTCGTTGGTTTGACATCATGTAGAGATAGACATAGATCCAAGTCCCTTCTCCCAGTGTTCGTTTTAAAAGGAAAATTACTTTAAAAAATCATTTACTTTAATATCTTTTAAAGTTTTGTTGAATTTTAAAAGATATTACTTTCAAATTAGGTTTAAAACTCTGTTAAAAAACTAATACATGTACGTGTTACAAAAGTTCAAATAATTAATAATTGTTTAAACAGAAAGAATGCCTCTTTCCTAAAGACAACTACTGTTAAGAGTTTTTGTATCCTAGTGGTAACTTCAAAACCTTGGTGTTGTAGTGGGTAAGAGGTACGGCTAGTAACCCAAAGATCAGCAGTCCAAAACCACCAGGCGCTCCCTGGAAACTCTGTGTGGCAGTTCTACTCAGTCCTATTGGGTCACTATGAGTTGGAATTGACTCAATGGCAATGGGTTTAGTTTTTGTTTTTTTTAGAGGTAACTTTGGTGAAGGGTAAGACAGTACACAATACTAGGGAAGCCAGCACAAATTGTCTAAGGGAAGGTCATGGAAGCTCCATGGAAACATCCAAAGTCCATGAGGGATGAAATTACTGGGCTGAGGGCTGTGGGGCCATGGTCTTGGAGAACATCTAGCTCTACTGGCATTACATTGTTTATAAAGAAAACATACTACATTCTACTTTGGTGAGTAGCCCCCTAAGATATTCCACTGGTCCCAACCCAAATGGAGCAAGGGAGAATGAAGAAAACCAAAGACACAAGGGAAAGATTAGTACAAAGGACTAATCGACCACAACTACCACAGCCTCCACCAGACTGAGTCCAGCACAACTAGATGGAGCCTGGCTACCAGCACTGACTGCTGTGACAGGGATCACAGTAGAGGGTCCTGGACAGAGCCCCCAAAAAATATAGATGAAAAATCTAACTCACGCACACACCCAAAAAAGACCAGACTTAGTGTCTGACGTAGACTGGAAAAACCCTGAGAGTATGGCTCCGGTACACCCTTATAGCTCAGTACTGAAGTCATTCCTGCGGTTCACCCTTCAGCCAAAGATTAGGCAGGCCCATAAAACAAAACAAGTCTAAATGGGCAAACCAGCCCAAAGGCAAGGACAAGAAGGTAGGAGAAGACAGGAAAGCTGGCAACAGGGATACCAAGGTGGAGAAGGGGAGAGTGTTGACATGTTGTGGTGCTGGCAACCAATGTCACAAAAAAGTATGTGTATTAATTGTTTAATAAGAAACGTGTTTATGAAAATTGCAGGCGGGGCCATGATGGTGGAGTAGTCAGACGCTTCTGGTGAGCACTCTTACTACAAAGACCCAAAAAACAAGTGAAACAATTATATTTATGACAAGCTAGCAGCCCTGAACATCAAAGGCAAAGTTTGAAAATGGATGCAATGTCAGGGGGAAGGAGAGACAGTTCAGATGTGAAGAGGAGCTGCCAGACCTGAATTGCTGGAAACCCTCAGGTGCCATTCCCTGGAGCGACCACGGTGGGGCTGACGGTATCGTTCTGGATGCATTTTCCTCAGGGAGGAACAGCTAGCCCCACAGCCTACTCACACCTCCAGTAACAGAGAAGAACACTGCTTTTCGCAAAAGCTAAGTACATACATTCATTTTACCACGGCCCCAGCCCCCAAGCTGGCTTCAGTGGTTGTCGATTTCCCTGGGCCTGATATAGGCCTTGCTGAGTGACCTTAGCCATTCTCCCGACCTTAGAGAAGGAAAAAATTCACGATTGGGAGAAAAAATAATCTGCTAGTTTCACAGGACAGAAGCAGCTCCTGCCCAGGCACAAACGGTCTATACACACTGAATACTTTTTACCCCTGCGTTGACCTGTGTGGGCCCATTTCAGGAAAATAGGCCCTTGTTGGCAAACTGCAACTCTTTTAGCTGTACAGTGGAGAGGTGGGTATTTGATGTTTGACACTGTATTGCCTATTAAAAACAATCCTCACGTACTCACATCAGGGGCCTAAGGACTGGTGGTTCCACTCTGGTCACCCACCCACCCACGACAGGGATCCAGGGATAACTGGTTCCTCCCAGTCCTTACAACCAAGAACATTAGGTGCCCATGGTCTGTCTGCAGAATCCACCCACCTGTACACTCTAGGGAAGAAGGACATGCTCTCCTCACAGACACTTGGTGGATGCTTCTCAGCCCCATGCCTTGTTCAGAGCATGACCTCCTGCTGCAACCAGATACTGGTACCTACACCAATCACCCCTTCCCCTCTAAGACTGTAGGACAGAGCCTGTATCACACACTTGACAGCCAACTACCTGGACACCTGATCTGAATCCATACAAGAAAAGTGAATGGATTCCTAGGCTCATATATCTGTTAACATCTCTAGCCACCTGGTGACAGGATGTTAGAGCTTCAAAGGCGAAAATAATTAAGCTAGCTCACTCAAGCAGCCTATTTGTGCATATCAAAAAAAAAAATCAAGAAGCTAGATACAGTAAGCAAACATAAAATAACCTAATACAATAACTTATAGATAGCTTGGGAACAACAGTCAGTATCAAATCACATAAAGAAGCAGACCATGATAGCGTCTACAAGCTCTCAAAACAAAGAATCAAGGGATCTTCCAGATGAAGGTGCCTTCCGGGAATTACTGAATGCAGGATACGAAAGATTAACGTACAGAACTCTTCAAGACATCAGGAATGAGATCGGGAAGGAGATCAGGCCTTAAACAGAACAAGACAAGGAAATCACAAGCAAAGCAGTTGAAGAAATTCAAAAGGTTATTCAAGAACATAAAGAAAAATTTCATAAGCTGCAAGAATCCACAGAGACGGGAATCAGAAATTCAGAAGATTAACAATAAAATTACAGAATGAAACAACTCAAAAGAAAGTCAGAGGAGCAGAATAGAGGAAGTAGAAGGCAGAATTAGTGAGAATGAAGACAAAACACTTGGAACCAATATATTTGAAGAAAAATCAGATAAAAGAATATAAAAAATTGAAGAAACCCTAAGAATCATGTGGGACTCTATCAGGAGAAAAAAATTACACGTGATTGCAGTACCAGAACAGGGAGGGATAACTCAAAATACACAGAGAATTGTTGAAAATTTGTTGGCATAAAACTTCCCTGATATTGTGAAAGATAAGAAGATGTCTATCCAAGATGCTCATCGAACTCCTCATAAGGTAGAATTCAAAATAAAGTCAGGAAGACATATTATAAACAAACTTGCCAAAACCAAAGATAAAGAAAGAATTTTAAGAGTGGCTAGGGATAAATGAAAAGTCACCTACAAAGGAGAGTCAATAAAAATAAGCTCAGACTACTCAGCAGAAACCATGCAGGCAAGAATGCAGTGGAATGACGTATACAAAGCATCGAAGGAAAAAAACTGCCAGCCAAGAATCATATATACAGAGAAACTGTCTCTCAAATATGAAGGCGAAATGAGGACATTTCCAGATAAACAGAAGTTTAGGGAATTCGTAAAAACCAAATCAAAACTACAAGAAATATTAAAGAGAGTTCTCTGGTTAGAAAATCAATAATATCAGATATTGACTCAAGACAAGAACACAGGACAGTCCAACTGGATATCAACCTACATAGGGAAATCACAAAAATAAATCAAGATAAATGTTCAAAACAGGGAAATGGCAATGGCATTATGTAAAACAAATCCACATTAAAAGATAAAGAGGGACTAAGAAATGTAGTCATAGATCTTTCATATGAACCGGAAGTCAAGGCGATATAAAAAAATAAAAGTTAGGCTTAAAATTAGAAAAATAGGTGTAAATATTAAGGTAACCATAAAGGAGACTAACAATACTACTCAATACAAAATACAAGAATAAAATAAAGACTCAGCAAAAAAAAAATCAACAACAATGAATAAGAGGAAAAGTAAATACCTAAACATGAACTACTCAGCAAAAAAAATTAACTGGGAAAAAGAAACTGTCAACAACACACAAAAAAAGACATCAAAATGATAGCACTAAACTCATACCTATCCACAATTACGCTGAATGGAAATGGACTAAACGCACCAATAAAGAGACAGAGAGTGGCAGAATGGATTTAAAAACCACAATCCTTGTATATGCTGCCTACAAGAGACACACATTAGACTTAGAAATACAAAAAAACTAAAACTCAAAGGATGAAAAAAAATATATCCAGCAAACAACAATCAATAAACAGCAGGAGAGGCGATATTAATTTCTGACAAAATAGACTTTAAAGCTAAATCTACCACAAAGGATAAAGAAGGACAGTATATAATGATTAAAGGGACTACATACCAGGAGGATATAACCATATAAAATATTTATGCGCGCAATGACAGGGCTGTGAGACACATAAAACAAACTAACAGCATTGAAAAGTAAGAGAGACAGCTCCACAATAATAGTAGGAGACTTCAACACACCACTTTTGGTGAAGGACAAAACATCCAGAAAGAAGCTCAATAAAGACATGCAAGATCTAAATGCCACAACCAACTTGACCTCATAAACATATACAGAACACTCAACAGCAGCCAAGTATACTTTCTTTTCCAGCGCACATGGAACATTCTCTAGGTTTTAAAGCAAGCCTTAACAGAATCCAAAACATCGAAATATTACAAAGCATCTTCTCAGACCATAAGGCCATAAAAGTAGAAATTAATAACAGAAAAAGCAGGGAAAAGAAATCAAACACTTGGAAACTACAATACCCTGCTCAAAAACGACTAGGTTATAGAAGACAGTAAGGATGGAATAAAGAAATTCATAGAATCAAATGAGAATGAAAACACTTCCTATCAGAACCTTTGGGACACAGTGAAAGCAGTGTTCAGAGGTCAATTTATATCAATAAATGCATACATCCAAAAAGAAGAAAGGGCCAAAATCAAAGAATTATCCTTACAACTTGAACAAATAGAAAGAGAGCAAGAAAAAAAAAAAAAAAACCCTCAGGCACCAGAAGAAAACAAATAATAAAAATGAGAGCTGAACTAAATGAAATAGAAAACAGAAAAACAATTGAAAGAATTAACAAGACCAAAAGCTGGTTCTTTGAAAAAACCAACAAAATTCATAAACCATTACCCAAACTGTCAAAAGAAAAACAGGAGAGGAAGCAAATAACCCAAATAAGAAATGAGATGGGTGATATTAACAACAGACCCAACTGAAATTAAAAGAATCACATCAAATTACTATAAAAAATTGTGCTCTAACAAGTTTGAAAACCAGAAGAAACGGGTGATTTCCTAGAAACACACTACCTACCTAATATAAACAGAGGTAGAACAACTAAACAGACCCATAACAAAAGAAGAGATCGAAAAGTTAATCAAAAAACTCCCAAGAAAAAAAAGCTCTGACCCGGATGGCTTCACTGCAGAGTTCTACCAAACTTTCAGAGCAGAGTTAACACCACTACTACTAAAGGTATTTTAGAGCATAGAAAAGGACGGAAGACTTCCGAACTCATTCTATGAAGCCAGCATATCCCTGATACCAAAACCAGGTAAAGACACTTCAAAAAAAGAAAATTATAGACCTATATCCCTCATGAACACAGATGCAAAAATCCTCAACAAAATTCCAGCCAATAGAATTCAACAACATATAAAAAAAAAAAATTCACCACGACCAAGTGAGATTCATACCAGGTATGGTTCAAAATTAGAAAAAACAATTAATGTAATCCATCATATCAATAAAACAAAAGATAAGAATCACATGATTTTATCAATTGATGCAGAAAAAGCATTTGACAAACTTGAGCACCCATTCATGATAAAAATTCTCAGCAGAATAGGAATAGAAGAAAATTCCTCAACATAATAAAGGGCATTTATACAAAGTCAACAGCCAACATCATCCTAAATGGAAAGAGTCTGAAAGTATTCCCTTTGAGAATGGGAACCAGACAAGGATGCCCTTTATCACCACTCTTACTCAACACTGTGCTGGAGGTCCTAGCCAGAGCAATTAGTCTAGATAAAGAAATAAAGGGCATCCAGATTGGTAAGGAGGAAGTAAAAGTATCTCTATTTGCAGATGACATGATCTTATACACAGAAAACTCTAAAGAATCCTCAAGAAAACTACTGAATCTAATAGAAGAGTTCAGCAGAGTGTCAGGATACAAGATAAACATACAAACATCAGTTGGATTCTGCTGCACCAACAAAGAGACCATCGAGGAGGAAATCATCAAATCAATACAATTTACAGTGGACTGCAAGAAGATAAAATAGTTAGGAATAAATCTCACCAGAGACATAAAAGACCTATACGAAGAAAACTACAGGACACTACTGCAAGAAACCAAGAGACCTACATAAGTGGAAAAACATATCTTGCTCATGGATAGGAAGGCTCAACATTGTCAAAATGTCTATTCTACTCAAAGCGAATTATAAATACAATGCAATTCTGATCCAGATTCCAATGATATTTTTTAATGAGGTAGAGAAACAAATCAACAATTTCATATGGAAGGGAAAGAGGCCCTGGATAAGTAAAACATTACTGAAAAAGAAGAACAAAGTAGGAGGCCTCACACTACCTGATTTTAGAACCTATTATACCGCCACAGTAGTAAAAACAGCCTGGTACTGGTACAACAACAGATACATAGCCCAATGGAACAGAATTGAGAATCCAAACATAAATCCATCCACATGTGAGCAGCTGATATTTGACAAAGGCCCAAAGTCAGTTAAATGGGGAAAAGACAGTCTTTTTAACAAATGGTGCTGGCATAACTGGATATCCATCTGCAAAAAAATTAAACAAGACCCATACCTCACTCCATGCACAAAAACTAACTCAAAATGAATCAAAGAACTAAAAATAAAATGATAAAGATCATGAAAGAAAAAAATTGGGACAATGCTAGGAGCCCTAATACATAGCATAAACAGTATACAAAACATTACTAACAATGCAGAAGAGAAACTAGATAACTGAGAGCTCCTAAAAGTCAAACACCTATACTCACCCAAAGACTTCACCAAATGAGTAAAAACATTACCTACAGACTGGGAAGAACTTTTTAGGTATGGTATTTCCAATCAGTTTCCGATCTCTAAAATCTACATGATATTGCAAAAACTCAACAACAAAAAGACAAATAGCCCAAAGAAAAATGGGCAAAGGAAATGAATAGGCACTTCACTAAAGATGACATTCAGGTAGCTAAAATACACATGAGGAAATGCTCATGATAATTAGCCATTAGAGAAATGCAAATCGAAACTAAAATGAGATTCCATCTCACTCCAACAAGGCTGGCATTAGTCCAAAAAACACAAAATAATAAATGTTGAAGAGGTTGTGGAGAGACTGGAACATTTATACACTGCTGGTGGGAATGTAAAATGGTGCAACCAATTTGGAAATCGATGTGGTGCTTCCTTAGAAATCCAGAAATAGAACTACCATGGGATCTAGCAATCCCACTTCTTGGAATATATCCTAGAGAAATAAGAGCCTTTACAGCAAGAGATATATGCACACTCATGCTCATTGCAGCACTGTTTACAAGAGCAAAAAGATGGAAGCAACCAAGGTGCCCATCAATGGATGAATGGATAAATTATGGTATATTCACACAATGGAATACCATGCATCCATAAAGAACAACAATGATCTCTGAAACATTTCATAACATGGAGGAATCTGGAAGGTATTATGCTGAGTGAAATAAGTCAGTTGCAAAAGGACAAATATTGTATGAGACCACTATTATAAGAAATCAAGAAACAGTTTAAACTGAGAAGAAAATCTCCTTTGATGGTTACAAGAGTAGGGAGGGAGGGAAGGTGAGGGTATTCACTAATTAGATAGTAGATAAGAACTACTTTAGGTGAGGGGAAATACAACACACAATATAGGCGAGGTCAGCACAACTGGACTAAATCAAAAGCAAAGAAGTTTCCTGAATAAACCAAATGCTTCGAAGGCCAGCGTAGCGGAGGCGGGGGTTTGGGGACCATGGTTTCAGGAGACATCTAAGTCAATTGGCATAATAAAATCTATTAAGAAAACATTCTGCATCCCACTTTGGAGAGTGGTGTCTGGGGTGTTCTAAGAAGCATCAATTGGTCTCAACCCACCTGGAGCAAAAGAGAATGAAGAACACCAAAGACACTAGGTAATTATGAGACCAAGAGACAGAAAGGGCCACATAAATCAGAGACTCCATCAGCCTGAGACCAGAAGAAATAGATGGTGCCCAGCTACAACCAATGACTGCCCTGACAGGGAACACAACAGAGAACCACTGAGGGAGCAGGAGAGCAGTGGGATGCAGACCTCAAATTCTCACAAAAAGACCAGACTTAATGGTCTGACTGAGACTAGATGGACCCCGAAGTTCATGGTCCCCAGACCATCTGTTAGCTCTAGACAGGAACCAATCCCAAAGCCAACTCTTCAGACAGGGATTGTACTGGACCATAGGATAGAAAATGACACTGGTGAGGAGTGAGCTTCTTGGATCAGGCACTCATATGAGACTATGTGGGCGGCTCCTGTCTGGAGGGGAGATGAGAAGGCACAGGGGGACAGAAGGTGGCCGAACGGACATCGAAATAGAGAGTGAAGAGAAGGAGTGTGCTGTCTCATTAGGGGAGAGCAACTACGAGTGTACAGTAAGGTGTAAATAAATTTTTATATGAGAGACTGAGTTGATTTATAAACTTTCACTTAAAGCACAGTAAAAATTTAAAAAAGAAAAGAAAAAGAGTTTGCTCTGTAAACCTTCATCTAAAGTATAATTAAAAAAAAAAAAGAATTTAGTTTCCCCATAGAGGAGGACAGATACTAACAAACAAGATATGCAGCAACGTGTAAGTGGCAAGGAACTGGACTCAGGTTAAAGACTTTTTATTTTGGATCATAGTAAAAAGGTCGCTAGAAAAAAAAAAGACAGACACTTAAAGATAAAGAAAGGAGACTTGCATTCTCTTCGTTGACGCATAAGTTCCTGTCAGAGCTAGGACTCAAATTCCTAGGTTTGTTTATATCTGTTCTTAAACCAAAGTATAATGGTCCAGAGCACAAGCGCTGGAATAAGATCTGAATTTCATCACATATTGTGACTTAAAGCAAATACCCTAATGTCCTCTGCATCTGTAAAACGGGGTCAATAACAGAGTGGGTGTATGAACTAATGTATACTAAAAGTCTAACATGGAAGATGGTACACAGAAAACAATATATTTTAGCTATTATCATTTTGTTTGTTCCATAAAGATAGTTCCCATGTCTGTTATTGCTTACTACTCTATGCATTATTGGTTAGCACAGTCCCCATCACATAGTACACTTACATGTGTCAGATAAGTGACTATTTGCTAGGAAATGAAACATTTGGCACTGAATGGAGGAAAATAAGTAAAACAGCAGCTAGAAGGGTTATATAGTTAATTACGGATTTATGTTCTGCAAGAAACCATGACAAAATTTAGTGGCTCAAAACAACTATTTGTTCATGAGTCTGTGGTTTCAGTTGGGATGGCACATCTCTGCACCATGTAGTGTTGTCTGGGGTCACTCCCGAGTTTGTGGTCAGCTGATGGTCCATGGCCTCACTCACAGGTGTCTATTTAGCTGTCTTTCTGTTGGCAGGGGCAAAGGAGGCATCTAGGCCATTCAGCCGTCACCATCCAGCAGACTAGCCTGCATTTGTTCACATGGGGTGATGGTCACAAATTATCTCAAGTCTCCACTTGTGTCATGTTTGCTGTTATCCCACTGAGTAAAGCAAGCGCTATGGCCAAGCCCAGGGTCAGTATGGGACGGGACGTCCCAAGGCTTGGACAACAGGGAGGGTAATCAGTGTGGCCATTTATGCTCAGGTGAAACAAATGTACAAGATATTGTTGTTGTTGTTGTTAGGCGCCGTCGAGTCGGTTCCAATTCATACCGCCTCTATGCACAACAGAACGAAACACTGCCCGGTCCTGCGCCATCCTTACAATCGTTGTTATGCTTGAGCTCATTGTTGCAGTCACTGTGTCAATCCACTTCGTTGAGGGTCTTCCTCTTTTCCGCTGACCCTGTACTCTGCCAAACATGATGTCCTTCTCCAGGGACTGATCCCTCCTCACAACATGTCCAAAGTATGTAACACACAGTCTCGCCATCCTTGCCTCTAAGGAGCATTCTGGCAGCACTTCTTCCAAGACAGATTTGTTCGTTCTTTTGGTAGTCCACGGTATATTCAATATTCTTCGTCAACACCACAATTCAAAGGCTTCCACTCTTCTTCGGTCTTATTCATTGTCCAGCTTTCACATGCATATGATGCGACTGAAAATACCATGGCTTGGGTCAGCGCACCTTAGTCTTCAGGGTAACATCTTGTTCTTCAACACCTTGAAGAGATCCTTTGCAGCAGATTTGCCCAATGCAATGCGTCTTTTGATTTCTTGACTGCTGTTTCCATGGCTGTTGATTGTGGATCCAAGTAAAATGAAATCCTTGACAACTTCAATCTTTTCTCCATTTATCAGGATGTTGCTCATTGGTCCAGTTGTGAGGATTTTTGTTTTCTTTATGTTGAGGAGCAATCCATATTGAAGGCTGTGGTCTTTGATCTTCATTAGTAAGTGCTTCAAGTCCTCTTCACTTTCAGCAAGCAAGGTTGTGTCATCTTCATAATGCAGGTTGTTAATGAGTCCTCCTCCAATCCTGATGCCCCATTCTTCCTCATATAGTCCAGCTTCTCGGATTATGTGTTCAGCATACAGATTAAATAGGTATGGTGAAAGAATACAACCCTGACGCACACCTTTCCTGATTTAAGCCAATCAGTATCCCCTTGTTCTGTCTGAACAACCACCTCTTGATCTATGTAAAGATTCCTTATGAGCACAATTAAGTGTTCTGGAATTCCCATTCTTCACAACGTTATCCATAATTTGTTATGATCCACACAGTCGAATGCCTTTGCATAGTCAATAAAACACAGGTAAACATCTTTCTGGTATTCTCTGCTTTCAGCCAGGATCTACCTGACATCAGCAATGATATCCTTGGTTCCACGTCCTCTTCTGAAACCAGCCTGAATTTCTGGCAGTTCCCTGTTGATATACTGCTGCAGCCGTTTTTGAATGATCTTCAGCAAAATTTTGCTTGCGTGTGATATTAATGATATTGTTCTATAATTTCCACATTCAGTTGGATCACCTTTCTTGGGAACAGGCATAAATATGGATCTCTTCCAGTCAGTTGGCCAGGAAGCTGTCTTCCATATTTCTTGGCATAGACGAGTGAGTACCTCCAGCACTGCATGTGTTTGTTGAAACATCTCAGTTGATATTCCATCAATTCCTGGAGCCTTGTTTTTCGCCACTGCCTTCAGAGCAGCTTGGACTTCTTCCTTCAGTACCATCGGTTCCTGATCATATGCCACCTCTTGAAATGGTTGAATATTGACTAATTCTTTTTGGTATAATGACTCTGTGTATTCCTTCCATCTTCTTTTGATGCTTCCTGTGTCAATACTTTCCCCATGGACTCCTTCACTATTGCAACTCGAGGCTTGAATTTTTCCTTCAGTTCTTTCAGCTTGAGAAACGCCGAGCGTGTTCTTCCCTTTTGGTTTTCCATCTCCAGCTCTTTGCACGTGTCATTATAATACTTTACTTTGTCTTCTTGAGAGGCCCTTTGAAATCTTCTATTCGGTTCTTTTACTTCATCAATTCTTCCTTTTCAAGAGCAAGTTTCAGAGTCTCCTCTGACATCCATCTTGGTCTTTTCTTTCTTTCCTGTCTTTTCAATGACCTCTTGCTTTCTTCAGGGATGATGTCCTTGATGTCATTCCACAACTCGTGTGGTCTTCGGTCACTAGTGTTCAATGGGTCAAATCTATTCTTGAGATGGTCTCTAAATTCAGGTGGGATATACTCAAGGTCATATTTTGGCTCTCGTGGACTTGCTCTGATTTTCTTCAGTTTCAGCTTGAACTTGCATATGAGCAATTGATGGTCTGTTCCACAGTCGGCCCTTGGCCTTGTTCTGACTGATGATATTGAGCTTTTCCATCGTCTCTTTCCACTGATGTAGTCAATTTGATTTCTGTGTGCTCCATGTGGCGAGGTCCATGTGTATAGTCGCTGTTTATGTTGGTGAAAGAAGGTATTTGCAATGAAGAAGTCACTAGTCTTGCAAAATTCTATCATTCGATCTCCGGCATTGTTTCTATCATCAAGGCCATATTTTCCAACTACTGATCTTTCTTCTCTGTTTCCAACTTTCGCATTCCAATTGCCAGTAATTATCAATGCATCTTGATTGCATGTTCCATCAATTTCAAACTGTAGCAGCTGATAAAAATCTTCTATTTCTTCATCTTTGGCCCTAGTGTTTGGTGCGTAAATTTGGATAATAGTCATATTAACTGGTCTTCCTTGTAGGTGTATGGATATTATCCTATCACTGACAGTGTTGTACTTCAGGATAGATCCTGAAATGTTCTTTTGGACGATGAATGCAACACCATTCCTCTTCGAGTTGTCATTCCCAGCATAGTAGACTATATGATTGTCCGATTCAAAATGGCCAATACCAGTCCTTTTCAGCTCACTAATGTCTAGGATATGGATGTTTAGGCATTCCATTTCATTCTTGACGCTTTTCCAATTTTCCTAGATTCATACTTCATACATTCCAGGTTCCGATTATTAATGGATGTTTGCAGCTGTTTCTTCTCATTTTGAGTCGTGCCACGTCAGCAAATGAAGGTCCCAAAAGCTTTACTCCATCCGCGTCATTAAGGTCGACTACTTTGAGAAGGCAGCTCTTTCCCAGTCATCTTTTGAGTGCCTTCCAACCTGGGGGGCTCATCTTCCAGCACTATATCAGACAATGTTCCGCTGCTATTCATAAGATTTTCACTGGCTAATGCTTTTCAGAAGTAGACTGCTGGGTCCTTCTTCCTAGTCTGTCTTAGTCTGGAAGCTCAGCTAAAACCTATCCTCCATGGGTGACCGTGCTGGTATCTGACTAATGCTGGCATAGCTGCCGGCATCACAGCAACACACAAGCCCCCACAGTACGACAAACTGACAGACACGTGGGGGAATATACGAGATAGATCTCATGATATTTGAGCATATTTACTGAAAAGGGAAAGCTGCAAATGAAGCAAGATAAATTTCTGAAAGAATGTTGAGTTCATAGGACCAAGAATTTTCAGGAGCCAGGATGGTTCCTCGACTTCTCTTCCTCGGAAACTAAAAAAAGGAGACATGAAGTGATGGTGTAGAGGGGAGATGTGGCTGCTAAGGGAAACTAAAGCACTTCACAACCTTACAACTTACTGTTGAGTTGATTCCAACTCATGGCGATGCTATGTGCACCAGAGAACAACTGTCCTCCACAGGGCTTACAGTGGCTGATTTTTGAGAAGTGGATTACAAGGCCTTTCTTTCGAGGTGGCTCTGATTGGACTGGAACCTCCAACCTTTTGATTGGTAGGCCAATGTAAAGTGTTAACCATTTGCACCACCCAGGGACTCCCAGTTCACAACAAAGTCCCTTATTAACTGAAGACTGATGTCTTGGTCATCTTGCTAGTTTCTTTTTAGCTTCTGTCTATTCTTTTGGGTGCTACCTAAGAATTTTTTTTTAAGACATCTATCCTAGGCCACATTCCACCAGAGATGCATACATCTCCTTTTTGTTTGTATTATTTTAAAAGACTTCAGGCGGGGAAAGCATTTTAAAATACATTAAACATAACAGGCACGAGAAGGGTATTTTTTTGAGTAAGCCTTCTTGCGGATTCTCCACAAATTCTAGATCATCTCAGTCTGACCCTAAGGTCTATCGAAAACCAAACCAAACCTCCTTCTGTCAAGTTGATTACAACTCATAGTAACCCCATGTGTGTCAGGGTACAACTGTGCTCCACAGGATTTTCAATAAGTGATTTTTTGGAAATAGATTGCCAGGCCTTTTTTCTGAGGCACCTCTGGATGGACTGAAAACATGAAAATGTTTCACCCAATGAATAAACTGCTTGTTGGGTTGTCGTCATGTAGAGATAGCCTTAGATCCAATTACCTTTTCCCAGTGTTCGTTTTTAGAAGGATAGTTATTACAATAAAAAAATAATTTATTTTAATATGTTTTAAAGGTTTGTTGAATTTCAAAATAGATTACTTTCAAATTAGGTTTAAAATTCTGTTACAAAAGTAATACATGCACATGGAACAAAAACTGAAATAGTAAAAAATTGTTCAAATGGAAAGAATATCCTCTTCCCCAAAGACAACCACTATTAAGAGTATTTGTGTCCTAGTGGTAACCTGGAAATCCTGGTGCTGTAGTGGTTAAGCGCTATGGCTGCTGACCCAAAGGTTTGCAGTTCAAATCCACCAAGTGCTAACTGGAAAAACTATGGGGCACTTCTATTGTGCCCTATAGGGTCACTATGAGTCAGAATCGACTCGATGGCAATGGGTTTGGTTTTTGGTTTTTCTGGTGGTAACTTTGGTGAAGGGTAAGGCAGTACACAATCCTGGGGAAGCCAGCACAACTTATCCAAGGTCAGGTTGAAGTTCCAGCCCAGACTTCCCCCCGCTCCGCAGCGGTTCCCCACTCCCCTTGCAGCCTGCCAAGCCATAGCTTCTAACTATGGTTTTGCCCAACGACGTTGTGGCCCTAACCACAGTTTGAATTTGGTGCCAGAACCCTGTACATGCACGAATCACGATTTTGGCATATGCGCAGGACCTGAAGACCTGTGTTCTCAATCTGTACTTGGATGTGAACATCATCAACATGATTTAACATCGGGACTTCCAAATGTGGACATGGGAAGGTGAAGGGCAGAGAGTTCCAGGCACCAAACCCAACCCCTAGACGCCGCTGGAAATAAAAAGCTCTCTAACCCCCTCAGTCAGCGAGCTCATGACCTTATGGTCCCTACACCCCATGTTGCTCCTTGTCTGCACAGACGGTAAATTTCCACTTTCTGTTTCCCTTGCAACTGGTGGTGTGGCGTCCGTCTTATTTCGGTCGGCTAATAGGACTTTTTTTTAATAGGACTGGACAAGAACCCTCGTTTGGTTACAGATTTTGGCGACTCTGGACGGGACTTGTGGACTCCAATACTTGGGCACTGAGTATCCAGAACCCCCGGAACCCCTTAAGATGTTCCCTGACCCCATTTGGTCAGTAAGGAGTGTCGGGTGGCCACCATGATCCCCGTCCCAGGATGAAGTCCGCCGGCTCCCTACCTCAGGTCGGAAACAGAAACTGGAAACTGGATGGGAAAAGGCCTCTGAATTAAGGTAAGCGGGTGGGACCAGGTTGTTCCACTGGTCATCTGGCGGGGCTAAAGTCTCCCCTGAGGGGGTTACAGTCCTCCCAGGGAGCTAGGCAAAGAAGAGGGTGGCAAAAGCACAGTCCTAAGACTTGACCCCAAGGTTTGTAAAATGAGGGAATTGGGGGTTGTGGCCTCTGAGACCCAACCTCACCCTCGTTGGGGTCGCTCAGCCTCTCTGAAACCAAGGGTATCAGGTCACTCTGCCATCTGCGACGATCTTTGTCCATCTGTGATCACCCAAGGTTAACCGGCAGTTGATAGAGGGTATTTTAAGTCCCTCAGAGGCTGCCCTGCCATCGCGACAATCTTTCCTTCAGAAACTCTTTTCCTCTTTGCCTTTCTTTCTCTCTATCTCTGCTCTCTGACAGCAGACCACTGGTAATTTAGTTTATGGTCATTGATTTTGGTTAAGTCCTGGTTTTGGTTTTGGTTCAGGTTTCCGTTTTTGGTTTTTGGTTTAGAGGATGTCCTTTTTGCATTGTTATTCTTTGTCTGTCTGATGGGCGCTCCTCTAGGTGGGGAGGCATCCTTCTGTATGAATGCATTTAAAACTAGTGTTCTTTGTCTGCCTGTGTCTTTGTGCGAGTGTGTAGAGTAGGAACAGGATAATCCTAAAAACATTCCAAAGCGTTCACCCTTAAGGTGTACTTCAGAGAACTGAGATAAATTTGGTTGTGACCGTGGGAAAAAAGAGAAAGTCCTGTGTGCCGCGGCCAGGGTTGGTGATGAATAGGCCTTACAGCTGCAGCAGCGTGTGCGGCTCACCTCCTGGACCTGTGTCGGGTCGGAGGAAAGCTAGACAATTAACCAGGGAAGGCAGTTCAGGTGTCCTGGGAATTTTCCCTTGCCATTGCCCCATACGAGTGGGGGATATCCTATTGAGGGACAAATGTGGCCCTGGGTGCCACAAAGGCAGAACAGAGTCAACAGGGAGGGCTAGTCCCCGGCCAGTATCCCCTCCACCAAACGACTCTGGTGGTGAAAGGGGCCAGGTTCCCTTTAGCACAGTGGGCCTGATTAACTGGAAGAATAACACCTCAGGATGTCGACAGAAACCAAAGAAATTGTATGAACTGTTTACTGCCACCTTTAACTCTTTTGATTCCACCTGGGCAGGCTGTCAATCTCTCTTAAGCACCTTCCCCTTCCCGGAAGAGAAGAAGATGATCCTAGACAAGGCTGGAGAGAAAGCCCAGAGGTGACATGATGCTTGATGGAACAGAGATGTAGTCAATGACGTCTTTCTCCTTCAAGACCCCACTGGCACCACAATCACACAGTAGAATATGGTAGGCTCCCCTGATGTCGGGACTGTCTTTTAGTGGGCCTTAGATGTGGAATGCCTAAGCTCTAAGATTGGAACAAAGTACAAGAAATTAACCAGTGTAAAGATGGAGGACCCTGCAGCCTTCCTCGAAAGTGTTATAGAGCCTTTGGACAATATACTCATTCAAGACCCAACACATGTTCACATTGTCAATAACATTTTTATAAGACAGTGTGACCCGGATGTTGGGAACCAAATTCACAAAATGGAGGGAGGAGTAACTATGAGTATCGAACACCTAGTCGAGTTGGCATTCAAGGTCTATAACAACAGAGAAGAAGACAAAGGCAGGAAGTGGCAGGTTGACCTACAGCCAACAGCAGCAACAGTACAGAAACGGTATAGGCCCCATAGGAGGAAAAGACCCTAGCGAGGCCTGGCCCTGACCCCCGCTGGGAGAGAACCAGTGTGCATATTGTGAGCAGGAGGCCCACTGACAGAGAGAGTGTCCTGAGAGAGAGTGAGTACCAACTAACTCAATACCAGGCCTCTCTAGTCGGTAATCACCACGCATCAGTCCAATCTGTTGTGGCTCCAGATTCAGCCACCCCTCTTCCCACTCTGTTCCTGAGAGACTGTGTCCACCGTGATCCACAAAATCAACCTCTAAGAGATGCCAGTTTAGAGATCTTCATAGATGGGAGTAGCTTCATTGAGGGTGGCCAAAGGAGAGTGGGCCACGCAGTTGTCAGCCATACTGAGGTCCCCGATGCAAACGCTCTCCCAAATGGAACCTCAGCCCAAAAAGCTGAGCTGGTTGCAGTGATCCAGGCCTCGTAGCTGGCCAAGTGGAAGACAGTGACCATTTATATAAATTTAGAGTACGTGTTGTCAGTTTTATGTGTATATGTGAAAGCAAAGAGACTTTGTGAAAGCAAAGAGAACTTTGTGAAAACAAAGAGAACTTTTAAATTGGTTCAGAAAAGAAAATCAAACACGGCCAACAGATTTTACAGCTCCTTGATGTGGTGTCACTCCACACCACTCTGGCTATGGTGCATTGCAAAGGACACCAACAGGAAGATACAGTAGTGGCCCAAGGCCACCAAAGGACTGACTTATAGGCCAAGCAAGCAGCTAGAACTGTGACCTCAGTAGTAGTGACTGATTCTAGCTTGCCATAAGCTACAGAAGACCTTTATAGTTGCAAAAATAGGGGTCTGATGGAAGAAACAGCTGATGAGGCTTGGAGGAGTAAAAAGGTAGAGAGCAAGAAGAAGAAAGAAAAAACAAAAAGGTGAGAAGGAAATAGAAAGGTAGAGAAGAAAGGGAGGGATGGCTCCAGACTGGAGTTCCCTGGGTCTGCAGGAAAAACCCAAATGTAAATATATTGATTTATTCTGCTACTGGATCAGGTTTTAGAGTCTTGTGAGCTGCTGGCTCTGTACCACTTGTCACTCTGTATGGTCCCTCTCAATATAAAAGGCAGGTAAATAAAAGCAGGTACTTACAAAAAATACAAAAGAGAGACAAGATCTTCTTAGAAGCATAAGAGGAGACTAAGCACCAGGAATATGCTCTGGAAAAAGATTGCAATAATAAGGTAAACTGGACTATTGAAACCCGCCGGGCCAAACCTTGCAAGAAGACCTAATTAGCACTGGCTAAGACCCTTCCTTTGGCTCTGTTCAGGACTAGGGTTGCACCTCATACCAAACTTAAGGTAAGCCTTTTGAGCTTATGTATTGGGGTCCCCTCCTCTGTAATTTGTGGGATGGCTTCAGTATTCTGGGTGCTGAGGATACCTAGGAGGCTCGCCTCCTCTGTAATTTGTGGGACGGCTTCAGTATTCTGGGTCCTGAGGATACCTTGGAGGCTAGGGACATATACAAAGCTAGCTCACTATTAAACAATATTTGTATTCTGTAGCAGGGGGGCTTGACCCTCCTTACAGGTACATGTCGTGACAGACTCTTCCACAGCCTGAAGTCTCTCTCTCCATGTCAAGACCTGGAGCACTACAGACCCGGCAGGAGAACAAACCCCTGGCACTGCAGTCAAGACCACCAAAAAGGGAGAGTAGATCCACAACTCTCGCATGGAGCCGGCTGCTACTCACGACACTGACCAACAAGCCCTGGAGAAGAGTAAGAATTGACAAGACAGTAAAAACTGAAAAACTCAGGCTTCAGAGGATTTAAAGTGATAGACAATTGTGCCAGTTGACTGTCATCCCCTGGCAATTGTGCAGGTTGTTATTCGTCACTCTGCTCAAGTTTGCCACCAGTATGCGGCCTTATATCCTGCTTGTTTATTTCCTGTTTCTCTTTAGAAGAAAAACGGGTCCCCAGAATGGCAGGATAATTATCTCATAAACACCTCAAACGCTCTCCACTTAAAAGATCACTGGGTCTGCTTCACCCTCCCCCCACCAGAACTAAAGACAATGAGGAGGCAGTCCCAGTCCAGGTGCCCCCACCTACTAAAAACACCACTAGATTCCCCATACAATGGGTCTCCCCCAGGGCCCATCGTTCATTAATTACAATAGGGACTTTGTCCAACAGACTATGCAGGGTCTCACCGACTCCACTGCTAAAATCCCAGGCAATTGGAATGAGACAGCTTATCTCCACACTAATCTGACCAACCAAATGTGTTACATGGAAATACCTAATGAGAGAAGAGAATCAGGAATTTCCCGAGAACTTTTTATTTGCTCCTTAACTTTTGCTTGCCCAACCACATGGGGCCTACACCCCGGACACACTCATTTACCTCCGAAACACATTTACAATGTCACAAGAAAAAAATACCAGAGCCTGGAGTGCCAAGTGTGCCAACCTGGGCTTTGTGGTCCCCTGGCTCAGAGGTTCTGGAGCTGCAGTTGGCCCGAATGAGCTACTGCCACCCTCGGCGGCTGTGCCATCGCTGAATCTTTGTGTGCCCCCGGTGAATGTGTCTGAGTGTGTGGGTCTGCCCGGTGCCTGGGTGACCGCAGCCTGGCTTGTTGTTGCCCTGGCTGTGGATGGACAGCTTCTTACATCGGCCCTGTCACAACCACCAGTCACTGTTCCCTAGGACTTTTGTTTCTCTCAGGCACCAGTGTCTGCATGTCCTGGGCCTCCAGGAGAGCCTCAGTTTGTAGACTAAAGAGGGCGCTGGGTTTAATCCTAACTGGGGCAGGCGCAGTAACAGGGCTCCTGGCCCCTTTTTGAGGACTTGAGTCCCTCCAAAATAAATAGCTACACAAGTTCAACCAGGGCCCAACTGCACAAACTGAGATACAGTAAAGGCGGCAATCCCAAACCTAACATGGTGTCTTCCCCTTCTAAGATCCTTGGCTGTGGTCATCTTGCTGCTTGTATTCAGGCCTTGTTTCTTTAACCTTTTAGTAGAGATTGTGTCTCACAGGCTTCAAAAGTTCCGCCTGCAAATGATGCTACGACGGGGATATCACCCCATCTCCCCCGAGCAGGTTCCAGCTACAGCCCTGTTCTACGCCAGCGTCCCTAGGCAGCAGGAAGAAGCTACAGAAGATGAGACCTTCAGCCCTAAACCCCTTATAAGATTAAAAGGAACCTGTTAGAGGGTGGATTGAAGCCTCTACCAAGTCATCCCCCCATTCTGTCGCGGTTCCCCGCCCCTCTCACAGCCCGCCAAGCCACAGCTTCTAACTTCAGTTTGGCCAGACCACGCTGTGGCCCTACCAACATTTTGAATTTGGTGGCATAATTCTGTACATGCGCGAACCACGATTTTGGTGCATGCGCAGGACCTGAGGAGCAGTGTCCTCCATCTGTACTTGGACCTGAACATCACCAACATTATTCAACATCTGGACCTCCAAATGTGGACATGGGAGGGCTCAGGGTAGAGCGTTCAGGGCACCAAATCCAACCCCCAGATGCCACTGGAAACAAAAAACTTCCCAACCCCCTCAGACAGCAAGCAACTGGCCTTATGGTTGCTAGACCCTGCATTGCTCCTTGTCTATGCAGACAATAAAATTCCACTTTCTGTTTCCCTTGCAAC
The DNA here is from genome assembly GCF_030014295.1 of Loxodonta africana. Taxonomy (NCBI): domain Eukaryota; kingdom Metazoa; phylum Chordata; class Mammalia; order Proboscidea; family Elephantidae; genus Loxodonta; species Loxodonta africana. The sequence continues at coordinate 33,274,350 of NC_087369.1, read as the reverse complement.
TGATGGTGAGGCATGCATCTTATTTCAGTCGGCTAATAGGACTGGACGAGAACCTTTGTTCGGTTACAAGGTCATGGAAGCTCCATAGACACATCCAAAGTCCATGAGGGACCAAATTACTGAGCTGAGGGCTATGGGGCCATGGTATTAGGGAACATCTAGCTCAACTGGCATAACATACTTTATAAAGAAAATGTTCTACGTTTTACTATAATGAGTAGTGTCTGAGGTCTTAAAATATAAATTATGAGTGGCCATCTGAGATGCTCCACTGCTCCCAACCCATCTTGAGCAAGGGAGAATGAGGAAAACCAAAGGCACAAGGGAAAGACTAGTCCAAAGTACCAATAGACCACAAGTACCACAGCCTCCATCAGACTGAGTCCAGCACAACTAGACTGTGCCTGGCTACCAGCACTGACTGCTCTGACAAGGATAACAATACAGGGTCCTGGACAGAGATGGAGAAAAATGTAGAAGAACATTCTTACTCACAATAAAAAAAAAAGGGGCAGACTTAGTGTCTGACAGAGACTGGAGCAACCCCGAGAGTATGGCTCCTGGACACCCTTATAGCTCAGTGCTGAAGTCACCAATATATTCAAAGAAAAATCAGATAAAAGAATTCCAAAAAATGAAGAAACCCTAAGAATCATGTGAGGTTCTATCAAGAGGAATAACCTATTAGTGATTGGAGTAGCAGACCAGGGAGGGATAACAGAAAATACAGACAGAATTGTTGAAGATTTGTTGGCAGAAAACATCCCTGATATTGTGAATGATGAGAAGATATCTATGCAAGATGCTTATCGAACTTCACTTAAGGTAGATTTTAAGAGAAAGCCACCAAGGCATAATCAAACTTGCCAAAACCAAAGATAGAGAGAGAATTTTAAGAGCATCTAGGGGTAAACGAAAAGTCACCTACAAAGGAGAATCAATAAGAATAAGCTCAGAGTACTCGGTAGAAACCATGCAGCCAAGAAGGCAATGGGATGAATTATATAAAGCACGGAAGGAAAAAAATTGCCAGCCAAGAATGATATATCCAGCAAAACTGTCTCTCAAATATGAAGGTGAAATTAGGACATATCCAGATAAACAGAAGTTTAGGGAATTCATAAAAACCAAAGTGAAACTAGAAGAAATATTAGAGTTCTCTGGTTAGAAAATCAATAATATCAGACAGCAACCTAAGACCAGAACACAGGACAGAGCAACCGCATGTCAACCCAGATAGAGAAATCACAAAAATAAATCAAGACAAAAAAGCTCTCAAAACAGGGAAACAGCGATGTCATTATGTAAAAGAAGACAACATTATACCAATAAAGAGGGACTAAGAAATGTAGTCACAGATCTTTCATATGGAGAGGAAGACAAGTTGACATAAAGAAATAAAAGTTAGGTTTAAACTTAGAAAAACAAAGATAAATATTAAGGCAACTGCAATGGAGACTAACAACCCTACTCATCAAAATAAAATACAAGAAAACAAAGAGATTCAGCAGAAAAAAAATCAGCGACAACAAATAGGAGGAAAAGATGATATATAAACTACTCGGCACAAAAAATTAAGTGGGAAAAAGAAACTGTCAACAACACACAAAAAAAGACATCAAAATGACAGCACTAAACTCATACCAGTCTATAATTACTCTGAATATAAATGGACTAAACGCACCAATAAAGAGATAGAGTGTGGTAGATGCATTAAAAAAACACGATCCGTCTATATGCTGCCTACAAGGGACACACCTTAGACTTAGAGACACAAAGCAACTAAAACTCAAGGGATGGAAAAAAATATATCAAGCAAACAACAATCAAAAAAGAGCAGGAGTGGCAATATTTATTTCTGACAATATAGACTTTAAAGTTAAATCCACAACAAAGGATAAAGAAAGACACTATATAATGATTAAAGGGACAATATACCAGGAGGATATAACCGTATTAAATGTTTTTGCACCCAATGATAGGGCTGCAACATACATAAAACAAACTCTATCAGCATCGAAACGTGAGACAGACAGCTCCACAATTATAGTAGGAGAATTCAACACATCACTTTTGGTGTAGGACAGAACATCCAGAAAGGAGCTCAATAAAGACACACGAGATCTAACTAAATGCCACAGTCAACCAACTTGACCTCATAGACATGTATAGAACACTCCACTCAACAGCAGCCAAGTATACTTTGTTTTCTAAAGCATGTGGATAATAGTAAAAAGGGTGGTCAGACAGACTTTAAAGAAAGGAGATCTGCATTCTCTACACTGACTCAGAACTTGCTTTGAGAGCTAAGACTAAATTCCTAGGTTTTTTTATACCTGTTCTTCAACTAAAGAATAACGGTCCAGAGTACAAGCACTGGGGAAAGATCTGAATTCCATCACTTACTGTGACATAAAGCAAATATCTTAACGTTCACTGAACCAATACAATAGAGTTGATATATGAACTAACATACGCTAGAAGATTAACATGGGAGATAGTACACAGAAAACACTCAGTAAACTATAGCTAACATCATTTTCTTTGGTCCATAAAGATAGTTTCCATGTCTGTTATTACTACTGTATGCATTATTGGTTAGCACAGTCCCTATCACACAGTATGCTTATATAATTATGTGTTAGATAAGTGAATATTTGGTAAGAGATAAAGATTTGGCAATAAACGGAAGAAAATAATGAAAGCAGTAGCTAGAAGGGTGAATAGTTAAGTAAAGATTTATCTTATATAACAAGCCATGCCAAAATTTAGTGGCGCAAAACAACAGCCATTTTTTTCTCCATGAGTCTGTGGTTTCAGTTGGGATGGCACATCTCTGCACCATGTAGTGTTGTCTGGGTTCACTCCTGAGTCTGTGGTCACCTGACGGTCCATGGCCTCACACACATGTCTCTTGCTTGGCTGTCTGTCTTTCTGTTTCTGGAGGCAAAGGAGGTATTTAACGATTTAGCTATCACCATCCAGCAGGCTATCCTGCAATTCATAGCTGTGGTCAAGTCTACTTGTGTCATATTTGCTATTATCCCACTGAGCAAAACAAGAATTATGGCCAAGCCCAGGGACAGCAGAGGAAGGGACTTCCCAAGGCTTGGACAATAAGGAAGGTAATCAGGGTGGCCATTTAATCACAGGTGAAAAAAATGCGCCAGACAGATCTCATGATATTTGTGCATATTTACTGCAAAGGGAAAGTTGCTGATGAAGAAAGCAACATAAACTTCTGAAAGGATGCACAAATTCACAGGACCAAGAATTTTCAGGAGCCAGAGGGTTCCTGGATGCATCTTCCTCTGAAACTAAAAGGAGAGATGAAGTGATGGGTATAAATGCGAGATGTGGCTGCCAAGAGAAATGAAGGCAGTTCACAACCTTACCAGTTACTGTTGAGTAGATTCCAACTCATGGCGACCCCATGTGTGCCAGAGAACAACTCTGCTCCATAGGGCTTACAATAGCTGATTTTTCAAACGTGGATTGCCAGGCCTTTCTTCTGAGGTACCTCTGTTAGGACTAGAACTTCCAAACTTTTGATTAGCAGCCTAATGCAAAGTGTTAAACATTTGTGCCACCCAGGGACTCCCAGTTCACAACAACCTCCCTTATTAACGGAAGACTCATGTCCTGGTCATCTTGCTAGTTTCCTTACAGCTTCTGTCCATTCTTTTGGATGCTCCCTAAGACATCTATCCTAGGCCACATTCCACCAGAGATGCAAACATCTCCTTCAAATTTGTATTATTTTAGAAGACTCCAAGCCTGGAAAGCCTTTTAAAATACATTCAACATAACAGGCACCAGAAGAGGTCATTTTTCAGTAAGCCTTCTTGCTGATTCTCCACAAATTCTAGATCGTCTCAGTGTGACCCTGAGGTGTTTCCAAAACCAAACCAAACCTCCTTCTGTTAAGTTGATTACAACTCTTGGCAATCCCATGTGTGTCAGGGTAGAACTGTGCTCCACAGAGTTTTCAATGAGTGAGTTTTTGGGAAATAGAGCGCCAGGCCTTTCTTCTCTAGCTACCCTGGATTGACTGGAACCACCAAAACTTTCCTCCCCACGTATACACTGCTGGTTGGGTTGACATCATGTAGAGACAGCCTTAGATGCAATTACCTTTTCCCAGTGTTCATTTTTAAAAGGACAGTTACTATAACAAAATCATTGATTTGAATATTATCTTTTAAAAGTTTGTTGAATTTCAAAAGATATTACTTTCAAATTTGGTTTAAAATTTTGTTGAAAAATTAATACATGCACATGATACAAAAATTTAAATAATTAAAAACTGCCTATATGGAAAGAATGTCCTATTCCCCAAAGATAACAACTGTTAACAGTTTTTCTATCCTAGTGGTAATTTGAAAACCCTCGTGGTGCAGTGGTTAAGTGCTACAGCTACAAACCCAAAGACTGGCAGTTGGAATCCACCAAGTGCTCCTTGGAAACTCTATGGAGCAGTTCTTCTCTGTCCTATAGGGTCACTATGAGTCGGAATTAACTCAATGGCAATGGGTTTGGTTTTTGCTTTTTTTTAGTGGTAAATTTGGTGAAGGTTAAGGCAGTAAACAATACGAGGAAAGGCAGCACAAGCTATCCAAGGTAACGTTGAGGAAGCTCCATAGACACAACCAAACTCCCTAACAGACCAAATTACTGCGCTGAGGGCTACAGGCACCTTGATCTTGGGGAACATCTAGCTCAAGTGGCATAACATAGTTTATACAGAAAATGTTCTACATTCTACTTTGGTGAGTAGCGTCTGGGGTCTTAAAAGTTTGTGAGCATCCATTTAAGACACTCCACTGTTCCGACCCCATCTGGAGCAAGGGAGAATCAAGAAAACCAAAGACACAAGGGAAAGGACTAATGGACCACAACTACCACAGCCTCTATCAGACTGAGTCCAGCACAACTAGATGGAGCCCGGCTACCACCATCGACTGCTCTGACAGGGATCACAATAGAGGGTCCTGGACAGAGACAGAGAAAAATGAAGAACAAAATTCTAGCTCAGAAAAAAAAATAAAGGCCAGTCTTAGTGTCTGAGAGAAATTGGAGAAATCCTTAGAGTACGGTCCCTGTACACCCCTATAGCTCATTACTAAAGTCACTCCTGAGGTCCAGCCAAAGATTAGGAAGGCCCATAAAACAAAATGAGTCTAAATGGGCACACCAACCCAGCAGCGAGGATGAGAGGGCAGGAGAGGACAGGAAAGCTGATAACAGGAAACCAAAGTCAAGAAGGGGAAAGTGTTAACATATCGTGGGGTTGGCAACTAATGTCACAAAACAACATGTGTATTAATTGTTTAATAAGAAACTAGTTTGCTCTGTAAGCCGTCATCTAAAGTACAATAATAAAAAAAAAGAATTTAGTTTCCCCATAGAAGACAGATACTAATGAGCAAGACAGTAAGCAAAGTGCAAGTGGCCAGGAACTGGACTCAGGTTAAAGACTTTTTGTTTCGGATCATAGGAAAAGGGTAGCTAGACAGACCCTTAAAGATAACGAAAGGAGATCTGCATTCTCTTCATTGATGTGGAAGTTACTGTCAGAGCTAAGACTCAATTCCTAGGTTTCTTTTTATCTGTTCTTAAAGTGCTGGATAAACATCTGAATTCCATCACTTACTGTGACCTAAAGCAAATATCTTAACATTCTCTGAGACTCCATTTATCCATCAGTAAAATGGGGTCAATAATAGTGTTGGTGTATGAGCTAATGTATGCTAAAAGATTAACATGGTAGAAGGCACAGAGAAAACACTGAATAATTCTAGCTATCATCACTTTCTTTGCTCCATAAAGGTAGTTCCCATGTCTGCTATTGCTTACTATTCTATGCATTATTGGTTAGCACAGTCCCTATCACATAGTTAGATATATAATTATGTCTTAGGTAAGTTAGTATTTGATAGGAAATAAACAATTTGGCAATGAATGGAAGAAAATAATTAAAGCCGTAGCTGGAAAGGTTATATAGGTAAGTAACGATTTATGTCATATAACAAACCATGCCAAAATTTAGTGGCTCAAAACAACAGCCATTAATTTGTTCATGAGTCTGTGGTTTCAGTTGGGATGGCACATCTCTGCACCATGTAGTGCTGTCTGGGGTCACTCCTGAGTTTGTGGTCAGCTGATGGTCCGTGGCCTCACTCACATGTCTCTTGCCTGGCTGCCTGTCTTTCTGTTGGCAGGGGCAAAGGAGGTATCTAGGCCATTTAGCTCTCACCATCCAGCAGGTTAGCCTGTGTTTGTTCACATGGTGGTGGTTCCAAGGTATCGCAAGAAAAATAAGCGAGGGCAAAAGCCATGGTCACATCTCTTCTTAAGTCTATACTTGCGTCATGTTTGCTATTATCCAATTGAACAAAGCAGACACTATGGTCAAGCCCAGAAGGGACTTCCCAAGGCTTGAACAACAGGGAGGGTAATCAGTGTGGCCAATTATGCACAGGTGTAAAAAATGCACCAGGTAGATCTAATGATATTTGAGCATAGTCACACCAAAGGGAAAGCTGCTGATAAAGAATGCAACATAAACTCTGAAAGGAAAGACGAGTTCAAAAGACCAAGAAATTTCAGGAGCCAGAAAAGTACCTGGATGTCTCTTCCTCTGAAACTAAAACAAGAGATGCGGGGATGGGTATAAGAGGGGGATGTGGCCCTTAACAGAAACAAAGGCAGTTCACAACCTTACCAGTTTCTGTTGAGTTGATTCCAACTCATGGAGACCCCTTGTGTGCCAGAGAACAACTATGCTCCACAGGGTTTCCAACGGCTGATTTTTCAGACGTGGCTGAGAGGGTGCAAGCCCCTGCAGCAGAGAGATGCCTCCTTGGCTTTAACAAAGGCCGCCTTACAGGATTCGTGGAGGGCACTGCTTTACAACCTCACAAAGCTCCTACTGTCCTGGTCAGGACCCTGTAGAGGAAATTAGAGGAAGGATTAGGTTGTAGATTGCCAGCCGTGCATGTGGCTTACTTGGGTGACAGGAGGGCTGACACTAGGGACTCTCTCTACTCAGTCAGTTTGGGGTCTTCCCAGTTCACCTTCAGGGCCATCATATCAAATGCTGGCAGGGCCAGGGCCACTCCCCTCTGCTACTCTGAACTTGACACCTCAAATCCCTCTGGAACCCTCAAGGAAGAACTGAAGGAGTAGCTCAGCCATCACTCCTGGCAGCGTGTCTCAGTGATGACAGCACAGTGGGGCCCGTTCTGTCTGGGGTTCCTTAGAGGCCTCAGTCCTTCACCAGGGTCCTCACCTTGGGTACTCACTTTGACCAGATCCCTCACCTCCCTGAGATGTCCTGGAAGAAGTAACTGCAACTCACTAAGTCAGTATGTCCAGTCCCCAGGTCTGAAAGCAGGGGTGGGGCTTTATGGTTCCCCTTATTTCTGGGAGGAGTCGCCTCATCATAACTCGGTGTCCTCACCTTGATTCCTCTTAGGGACCCAGTCTCCTGCCTCTGCTGAGTAGGCCTCCCCATTAGTCCAAGGACTGCATGGCATTGAGATGACCCACCCTCAGGAGAAAACAGGGGGGCACCTCAGTGTGATATCTCTGACCTTGGCTTCCTAGGTCCAATAGTAGAGGGGGAACTTTGTACAACCTCCTCTCTTCTTGTTTGGTGGGGGGTTAATTCCATCTTTCCTCTTGAAGGGCTTTTACCTTGACTTCCACCAGGTTCTGGGATTCCTCTCTCTGCTGAATTGGGGCTTGAACATAGGCCTTCATCTCCCTGAGACCATCCAGGCGGAGTCAACGGTCACCTGAGCTTGTCAGATTTGTCCTGGGCTCCCAGAGCTCATGGCATTAGCAGGGTTCAGTGTAGTCCTTTCCATTTTGGGTCGATTGGTCCCTAGTACTTCAATCATGTCTTCCCCTTGCCTATGCACCATTCTTGTGACTCCACCCTCTGTGGACCTGAGGCCACAATTCTCAGACCAAAGGACACACCTTCCTGAGACCTCATAGTTGGAAGTCAGAGTGACCCATATCATTTGCAGGCTGTTTTGGCAATCCTAGAGCTGGCTAGAACCTGACCACAGAGTTCTCAATTGGTGACCCCTTCATTCCTCACTCAGGCTTCTGACCTTCTTCCGGGTAGGACCTGGTATTTCTCCCTCTACTACCTTGAGTCCACCTGAAAGCAGGGGTGGGATTTATGGCTCAGACCAAGGCCCTCACCTCCCTAGAGGGTAGTCGGGGTGCTGTACATCTGACATCTGTCTACCCCTGCCGGGCGTCTCCGGAACCTAATAGCAAGGTTGAGCTGTGGGCCGCCCCTGTTTTAAAGGGACGCCTCCTCATTAGCACCAAAGGTCCTCGCCTGTCCTGCAGTTACAGTCTAGGTCTCCTTCCTCATCGGAACTCGGGTGCTTTCTTGGACAAGGCCCGCCCACCCTGAGACTTTACAGGCAGAAGTCAGCCTGCTGGCCTTGAGGCTGACGGTGGGGGCGGGACTTTGTGGGACCTCCTATGTTCTGGGCTAGGTGTCCCCTTAGTCCACTTTCAGGGTCCTCACCTGGACTCCTGACCAGTTCTGAGACTCCACCCTCCTCCGATGATGAAAGTCTCAACCCGGTCAGACCAGACGCCTCGCCTTCCCGGCGCTTCCTGGATGGAAGTCGGCGCATGCCCGCCCGTCACTTCCGGCCAAGGCTATGGCAGGGGGGCTCCGAGGGCCAAGGCCGTTAGGGGGTGCTCCGAGGGCCAACAGTAGGGGCGGCGCTCTTAGGACCCCGCTCTTCTGGGGTTAATTGGTCAGCACAGTCCACATTCAGGGTCCTCACCTTGACTCCTGATCAGTCCTGAGACTCCGCCCTCCTGGTGAGTAGAGCTCACAGACCCCCAAACCAGAAGCTACACCTTCCTAGCACTTCCTAGATGGAAGCCAGGACATGTCACATCCGTATAAGGCTGTACCAGGGGTTTCCAAGGACCAAGATCCTCCTACAGAGGCGGAGGGACTCCGAGGACCAACAACAAGGGCAGGAAACTTGGGACCGCATTGTTCTGTAGTGAGTGGTCCCTTAGTGCTCACGCAGAGTCCTCACCTTGATACCTATCAGAGCCTTGGAGTGCCGTGTACGGAGACCTGACTCACAGGCTCAGAAGATTCTCAACCACGCCGAGACCCTAAAGGGACAGATCAGGGTGTGCCGCACCATACACTTTCCTGGGGCCTCACAGGATTGCAGGCTGTTTAACTGCACCTGGCAGATCCTTTTGAGGCGGTAGGTCGCCCCATAAACACTCACGGTCCGCACCTAACTCCAGTTAGGGACAAGACTCCTCCTTCTGCAGAACTGGGGCTGCCCCTTTAGACCGGACCCTCCCTCCCTGAGACCATTCAGGAAGAAACAATGGGCACCTCTGGCAGAGAGCTCTCCCAGAGGCTTCCCAGGACTAAGAACAGAGGCAAAGCTCTTTTCTGCTCCTTCTGTTGATGGGGTTCCCACTCATAACAACTCCGTTGAGGGCCTGAGTCTCCTCCCTCCATGGAACTGGGGTATGCCCACCAGACCTGATACCCTCCAGGCAGAACTGAGGAGACTCCTCATTCTGACAGTTCTGCCCTTTGCCTCCCAGGGTGGACAGCAGGGGGCATTTTGTGTGGCCTCCTTTGTCTGGTGTGGGTGGTTCCCTCCTTCCTCATTCACAGTCTTCATCTTGAACCTGACCAGTCCTGGAAATCCACTCCCTGCTCAATCCCAGGCTGCTCCCCTCATATCAAGGTCTTCAGTGACCTGGGACCTCTGATTTGGACGTCAGGATGAGTCATATCCAGTCAGGACTGTCCAAGCTCTCTCAGGGCCAACTGTAAGGCCAGGACACTAGGGGACGTCACTCTTCTTGAGGGGCCGCCATCATCTTCATTCAGGGTCACCGCTTAGATGTCTCTCAGAGGCTGAGTGTCATTGTCTTACCAACTTGGACAGCGTCCTTAGGCCACCCTCTCCGGTCCCTGAGAAACCTCTAGAATAAATGAGGGCACTACCTGGGGCTCTCTAGGTCTGAGAGCAAGCCCTGCGGTTCTTTGTGTAATCTCTAAATTCTGGTGTGTTTTTCCTCTCTGTTTTCATTCACTGGGGTCCTCTTCTTGGCTCCTTGTTGATTAAAGGCTTCCTGAGAAATGGAACATCCTTGCAAACTTGAGCAATTTTCCTATTGTAGAGATTGGGTCCCTGTCCCAGGGTTAGAAGTGGCATGAGGTGGGGAAGCTGCAGCCAAAGATAGGGAGCCCAACACAGGTGGTGGGCTGTCAGAAAAACAGGTTGACCTCATCCTTCTCTCCTTCAGCCACACCTGGAGGTGCACGTAACCCTGGTTCTAATAGATCTCCTTTCTACAGTCAGGGACTCTCCAGGATGATTTTATGAGCCCCAGATCTTTTCAGATTATCTGGCCTTGCATTTGTCGATGATTACATTGTCACTGAATATTTTCTTATCTTTTCCTTATTCATACCTCTCACTTATTTTAGTATTCACATAGCTCTGGCTATACAGTCCAACTCAATGCTCTGGGCACAAGTTATTCATTTTCTGATCTGAGAAACATTTTGTAGTGGAGAGAAGAACAATGAATTAAGGGACACACGGTAAGCCTCTGGCTGGGAGGACTGGAACAAGCTAGGCTCCAGATGGATTCAGACCAGGGGTCTAATCAAGTGCGGTCATATACTAGACTTGCAAACACATTACAAACTCTCTGAGCTTCAGGTTCTTCTTCTGTGAAGTGGGATTGATAAGTCCTGTCTTCTAGGCAGGTGCATTGTGTGCAAGGCATGAGAAGCACCTGGCAAACTGATGGCACGTATCAGGTCTTTATAGAATGGCACTTGTTACTATGATTATTTTCACATTCTGCAATACCAAGCACCTTGTGAGAATTTTTGGTTTTGTTTACTCCACGATATGTCAGAATATGCAGCACTCTAGGACAAAGAAAACAAAATTAGAAAAAATGCTGATTCAGAAGAAAAATGAAGTAATATTTTACATTAACTCGTTGCCGTCGAATCAATTCCAACTAAATTCCACACCGCGTGGAACTGCCCTATAGGGTTTCCTTGGCTATAAACTTTAAAGAAACAGATTGCCAGGTCTTTCTTCTGCAGTGCCTCTGGATGGGTTTGCACTGCCAACATTTATGTTAGTAGTCAAGGACAAAGCATTTTATCGCTCATTAGGGAGTGTCATAGTTATCTAGTGCTGTTATAACTGAAATACCACAAGTGGATGGCTTTAACAAATAGAAATTTATTTTCTCACAGTTCAGGTGCCTAGAAATCCTGGCTGTAGGAGAAAGCTTTAACTCTTTGATTACTGTGGGGGAAGGTCCTTGTCTTTCTTCAGCTTCTGTTTCTTCTTTCCCTGGAGATCTCATGTGGTGTGGCACCTATCTTTCCCCAGTTGTGATTACTTGCTTGGTCAATCAACACCCCCTGGGAAAAAAAACCCACTGCTGTCCAGAATATTCTGACTCACAGGGATGCAACAGAACAGAGTGGAACTGCTCCATAGTGTTTCCAAGGCTGTAAATCTTTACAGAAGCTGACCGCCACATCTTTCTCCATTGGAGCAACTTCTGGGTTGACTCAAGAGACACCTTACAATCCAGTCTCTTTAACAAAAAAAAAATATTCCCAAATGGCATTATAACCATAGTTATTGGGTAAGGATTTATAGCACCTGTTTTTGAGGGGTGTGGTGTGTAAATTCAGTCCATATTAGGGAGTATATTCTTTAATATGGGTGATAGAGTGTCCCAGTTTAATGTAACACAAAACTCCTAGAAGTGCTGTCAAGGACCAACAATTTCCCTTCCCAGCTGTCCTTCCATGTATGTCACCGTAATTTTCATTCACATCACCATGGCCAAAAGTCGTCTTCACTTGGAGTTTGCCAAATGACACTCAAAACAACCTCATTCTACCGTCCCCTCAATGGCATGCCCTTTGGCTCCCCCAGCCCAAAGCAACAGGCTATTATCAGTGGCTTCCTGACACCAAGGGAGGAGTGCCCTATTTCTCAGGAACTCCATGGACATGGTGTGCATAACACACCTAGTCAGTGGGTGTGTTCAAGTGCACTGGGACAAGAGCACAGGACACCTGCCAGTCCTGCCCCAAGTGGGGATTTCTCTCTGCTTTACCCCCTATCCCAGAGTCACTGTGAAGAGCTGGTTTCCATTCCAGGGTCAGCCTCTCCAGGCTCAGACACATCATGGGAGTGTCCTACCCTGCTCACCCTGCCCACAGGCTTATCTGGACTCCCTCCCCCCAACCTCACCCCTACCTGCTCTTCTCACCCCCTACTCTTCCCTACCCTATGCTTCCTAACTTAAAATTCCCCCCACCCCCACTGAGACATTAAAGTTTCCCAAGGTCCCAAACTGCCCTCCCTCAGGGCATTTACACTAAAGGGAACCCTGAAGCGCTCACTCCTTTTCTATTAGTCCTGAGGTCTTGGACAGTATCTCAATCTCCTCCTTATTTCATATCTGCTCCTAGACGCACACGGGCTTTGACGCCTTTGCCTAAAGGGCCCCAGTACTGGCATGAAGCCTTCCAAAGAGCAGATGTTCAATTACTGTTTGGGGAAAATAAGAGCCACTGAACAAGAGGTCAAATCATCACGATTTATTTTCTCCCACATCCTTGTATAAACTAAACACATCCAGGCACATGTATGTTTTACTTCTACCAAATGGAGTAAGGGAAACCAAGACTTGGCCATCTTTTATGTTTTTACACCTCTATCTTGTGATCCTAACTAATTGTTGTGGATGTCTTTAATATTTCCAAAGACATCCTTACTCTGATACTTTGTTAACTGGTTCTGGATCACGAAAAAATATTCAAGGATTTTCGTTTTCTTTTATGTAACACAAAACTCTTACTCCTAAATCTGATAAACAGCAATAAATGCATGAGGAGGAATTCACATTCTGAATGTAAATAAGCTTCAACTAAAAGGAACATTTGAAAAAGACAAAAAATGAGCTAAATCTACAAGTTACTCAAGTATAACAGGAACACAAAAAGACATAACGTGTGCTCCCTCCAGCCTAACCTCTCCTCCACTACTTAGAAAGTTAACAGCCCTGTTCAACAACAAAGTGAAGAATCTGCCTCAGACTTCACTACGGGTGGGAGGACCTACTGGACTTTACCCTGACGCTAGCCTGGCCATGATATTCAGACCAGCCCTGGCCCATTCTCTGCCTGCAGCTTGCTCTTCCCGATCTCTCCAAATTTCTTCATACAGGGCTTGGAAGGCAGTGGGGTCAGTATCACTGATCTTGGCCAAAAACTCTATGACTTTTTTCTTGTTGGCTTCAGTGTGGGCTCTGGGATCCCACAGGAATTCGTGGCGTGGAGGATAACTGTTGGGCACCTGCCGGTACTCCAGGTACTCTGCCTGCACCAAATCTTTGGTGATGAGCTTCCTTGGCTCCCCAAAGATGAAGTGCCTCTTCCCATCGTACATCCCAAACACATTCAGGAATTCCCACATCTCCTCCTCGGTGGCCCGGTTGCCATTCCTGCAGATCATGCCCAGGAGAGGCATCAGAATCCTGGTCTTGGGAAACCCCCTGCAACCACTCAGATTCTCTTCCTTGGTGATCTCCAATTTGCTGACAAGGGCATAGGATTGACCTTTGGAGTTGACTTTCTTCATGTCAAGGCCAAAGACCAGCTCTATGCACTTAGAGGCTCTCCTCAGGATGTCAGGGAAGTGCTCCTTGTACCTTTTGTTGATGATCTTCATCATTTCTGCCTTCGTAATGGGCTCTTTCATTTTATACTTGTACAGCAGGAACTGCAACAACATGCTCACCCTCCGGGTTACGGGGTCTCTTTGAGACCTCTCAGTGGGGGCTGGGGCCGCAGAGGAACTTGGACCTCCCTCATCTTGGCCCTCGGCCCCTCCAGCAGCTCTTGTGCCCGAAGCACCAGCAGCAGCAGTGGTGATGGGCGGGATGCTCTGAGGCCCCTGGGGAATGCCAGCAGCAGGGGAGCTCAGGGGAGACCCCCCCAAAAGGAGGAGAAGAAGAGGAGGGGACCCTTCCTCCTCTACTGCAGTGGCCTGAGCACCGTCGACACTGTGGGTGTCACCTCGGGCCTGGCGACGTTTCTCACGGGAGCGGAACTTACTCTGATGACCACGAGACATGATGACTCTGCTCAGGGGTAGCAGGCAGGAGTGTAAGGAGGGCAGGTGATTCAGGACCGCTGGAGAAGGCAGACTGAGAGGGTGTGTGCCCCTATAGCAGAGAGATGTCTCCTTGGCTTTCACAACTGCTGCCTCTGCAGGATTCTTGAGGACACTGCTCTTGGACCCCTCAAGGCTCCTATCGTCCTGGTCAGGACCCTGTAGAGGAAATTAGAGGATGGATTAGGCTGTAGATTGTCAGCCCTGCTTGGGGCTTACTGGGTTGACAGCAAGGGCTAACACTAGGGACTCTCTGTACTGGGTTATTGGGGGTTCTTCTAATTTCATTCGTAGGACCATCATATCATCTGCTGGCAGGCCCAGAGCACCTCCCCTCTACTACTCTGACCTTGACACCTCAAATCCCTTTGGGACTCACAAGCAGGAACTGAAGGAGCAACTCTGCCACCACTCCTCCCAGGGTGTCTCAGTGATGACAGCACATGGGGCCCATTCCATCTGGGGTTCCTTGGAGCCCTCAGTCCTCCACCACGGTCATTACCTGAGTTGCCACCTTTCACCAGGTCCTTCACCTCCCTGAGATGCCCTAGGAGGAAATAAATGCAACTCACTAAGTCAGCATACTCAAGTCTTCCAGGTCTGAGAGCAGGATCGGGATTATGGTTTCCCCTGATTTGAGGGAGGACTCACCTCAGTATAAGTCAGTATCCTCACATGACTCCTTTTAGGGACCTAGTCTCCTGCCTCCCCATTAGTCCAAGGACTTCCTGTCCCGGAGTCCACCCGCCCCAGGAACAAACGAGGGGGCACCTCAGCCTGACATCTCTGACCTTGGCTTCCCAAGGCCAATATCAAAGGGGAGACTTTGTGCAGAGTCCTCTCTTCTTGGAGGGGGGAAAAAAAAGGAGGGGGAGGGTGGTTAATTCCCTGTTTCCTCTTAAAGGATGTTTATCTTGATTCCCACTAGGTTCTGAATTCCTCTCTCTGCTGAACTGGGGTTTAAACTAAGGCCCTCATCTCCCTGAGATGCCCCAGGCAGGAGTCCAGAATCACCTGAACTTGCTTTATTAGTCCTGGGTTCTCAGGGCCAAAGGCAGCAACTGGGCTCAGTGCAGCCCTCCCCATTTTGGATCGGGTGGTCCCCAGTACTTCAATCTTGTCTTCACCTTGACTCTGCACCTTTCCTGGGACCTTACCCTCTGCTGACCTGAGGCCACATCCCTCAGACCAAAGACCACACCTTCCTGACACCTCAGAGTTGAAAGTCAGTGTGAGCCACATCCTTTGCAGGCTGTTTTGGGAATCCTAGGGCTGGTCAGGGCGGCGGGGGTTACTTGACCCCAGTTCTCAATTGGTGACCCCTTCATTTCTCACTCAGGCTTCTAAACTTGTTCCCGGGTAGGAATTGGGATTCCTCCCTCTACTAACTCAAGTCAGCCTGAAAGTAGGGGTGGGATTTGTGGCTCAAACTAAGGCCCTCACCTCCCTAGAGGGGAGTCAGGGAGCTGCACATTTGGCTACCCCTGCCCGGGGCTCCCAGACTCGAGTGCAGGGTTGGGTTGTGGGCGGCCTCTCTTTTGCGGGAGGGCCTCGCCTTACCTGGCCTGCAGTTAGTGTCCAAATATCCTCCCTGTTCAGAACTGGGGTGCTTCCTTGGACCAAGACCCTCCCTTCGCGAGACTTTCCAGGCCGATATTGGCCTGGAGACTTTGAAGCTGGCGGTGGGGTGGGTGGGTATTTTATGGGATCTCCTCTGTTTGGGGTTATGTGGTCTCTCAGTCCACCTTCAAGGTCCTCACCGGGACTCCTGATCAGTCCCGAAACCCCACCCTCCTCTGGTGATGAAAGATCACAGCCTCTCGGAGGAGAGGCCACGCCTTCCCGGCACTTCCTAGATGGAAGTCAGGACAAGTCATATCCGGCCAAGTCTGCTGGGGGGGGGCCTTTGAGGGCCAACAACAAGGGCGGGAGCCTTGGGACCCCACTCTTCTGGCTTGAGTGGTCCCTTAGTGTGCAAACAGAGTCCTCACCTTGATACCTGTGGGAGCCTGGGATTCCTTCCTATACCGACCTGAGTCATAGGCTGAAAACACGATCCTCACCTCGTGGAGATCCCAGAGGGAGAGGTCAGGGCGTGCCTCACACCATCCCTTCCTGGGGCCTGACAAGAGTGCCAGCTGCTTCAGTGCTCTGGGCAGACCCTCTTTTTGGAGGAGTACTCCCTTTAGCAGTCCGGATCCACAAGTTACTACAGCTAGGGACAAGATTCTCCCTCTGCAGAGCTGGGCCCCCTCCTTTAGACCAAGGCCCTCCCTTCCTGGGATGAGTCAGGCAGAACTGAGGGAGCCGCTCAGATTATTAGGCCTGTTGTGCGTCCACTGATTGTGGCATTCCACCTCGTAAGGCTCAGAGTCTTTATCTTGACTCCTTTTAGAACCTGGGTCTTCTCCCTCTTCGGACTTGGGACAGCCCCCACTGGATCAATTCCCCCACCAGGCAGAGACCCTTCAGACAAACATGTGGGGACTCTGCATCCTGAGGGCTCTCCCCCTGGCCTCCCAAGGCTGACAGTGGGGCTGGAGCGGGGGGGGCGGGGGCAGGCAGGGGGTTGGAGGTCTTCTTTGTTCTGAGGTGGATGGTTCCCTCATTCCTCATTTGTGGTCCTTGTTTTGACAAGTGAACAGTCCTGGGGCTTGAGACTGCTCCTCTCAGATCAACTTCCTAACTGACTGTGTCTCCAAGCTGGAAGTCAGGATGAGCTACATCTAGCCAGGACTTTCTGGACCTCCAGTGGCTGACTGCTGGTCTGGGCCTCTACAGAGCCCCACAGTTGTTGCCAAGCCATTTCATCATCCTCATTCAGGGTCACCACTTGGACCTCATTCTGAGGCTGGGACTCAACACTCTAATGACCCGAGATTGCCCTTTTAGGCCAAGGCTCTCAAGCCCTGGGAACCTTGGAGAATAAGTGAGGGGATGCTCGGCCTGACAACCGTGTCTGAGGCCTTCTAGGTCTGAGAGGAAGCCCAGCTGGTCTCTGTGACCCTTTATATTGTGAGGTTTCATCTGCCCAATCCTCCTACACCAAAAACCCAAACCAAACCAAACCCATTGCCATCAAGTTGATTCCGACTCACAGTGACCCTATAGGACAGAGTAGAACTGCCCCATAAGGTTTCCAAAGAGTGGCTGGTGGATTTAAACGGCTGACCTTTTGGTTAGCAACCCAACTCTTAATCACTGCACCACCAGGGCTCTGATCCTCTTACATGTAGGTCCTAATCTTGGCTCTCATCTTTTTGATTAAAAACTTCCTGGGAAATGTCACATTCCTGCAAATTCTTGAGCAGTTTCGAAACACAAACCTTGCAGAGATTGGGCCCCTGTTCCAGAGTGAGGGTGGCGCGAGATGGGGAAACTGCAGCAAAAGGCAGGAAACTCAGCACAGGTGGTGGGCTGTCAGAAAAACACGCTGATCTATTCCGTTTTCTTCAGGCACATTTAGAGGCTCATGTAACTTCGGTTCTAATAGACCTACTTTCTATGGGCAGGGGCTCTCCACGATAAAGGGTTGCTATGTGTTGGAAGCAACTTGATGGCAACAGGATCTTTTGAGGTAATCTGACATTACATATGTAGATGATTATATTGTCATGAATATTATGTTTCTTTTTCTTAGTCATACTCCTCAATTATTTTGGTATTCTTAGGGCTCTGGCTCTGTATTCCAATAATACTTTGGCCACAGAGTCCTTCTTTTGATTGCCTGAGATACATTTTGTAGTGGAGAGAAGAAAAGTGAATTTAGAGACAGAAGGTAAGCCTCTGACTGGGAGGAGGGGAACAGTGTGGGCTCCAGGCGGATTCAGATCAGGGATCTGGTCCAGGTTCATCATCTACTAGACTTGCAAACTTTTGCACAGTACCTAACTCTCTGATCTCTAGAGACTTCATCTATACAGTGGGTTTGATAAGCTCTGTATTCTAGGGCTGATAAAATGTACATAATGCATGTAAAGCCCCTGACAAAGTGACTGGCAAATGTTGGATCTTGAAGGAATGGTAGTTATTACTATCAGTACGACCATGGGCACATCCTCTGCAAAAGATCTCTTTAAAGTGTTGAAAAGCAAAGACATCATCTTGAAGACCAAGATGTGCCTGACCCAACCCATGGTGTTTTCAATTGCCTAATATGCATGCAAAAGCCAGACAATGAATAAGGAAGGCCAGAGAAGAATTGACGCCTTTGAATTGTGGTGCTGGCGAAGAATATTGAACATACTGTGGACTGCCAAAAGAATGAACAAATCTGTCTTGGAAGAAGTACAACCAGATGCTCCTTAGAAGCAAGGATGGTGAGACTACGTCTCACATACTTTGGACATGTTGTCAGTCCCTGGAGAAGGACATCACGTTTGGTAAGGAGAGGGTCAGCAAAAAAGAGCAAGACCCTCAATAAGATGGATTGACACCACAGTGGATGCAACAGTGGGCTCAGGCATAACAACGATTGCAAGGATGGGGTAGGACCAGGCAGTGTTTCCTTCTGTTGTAAATAGGGTCGCTTTGAGTCGGAACCGACTTGACGACACCTAACAACAACAACAGTTATTACTCTGATTATTTTGACCCCAGATATTAGCAAACACTACACTCTGAAATATATATATATATATATATATATATATATATATATATATATATATTTAATTCAGAATATGTCAGAGAATATACAGCATTCTAGGGCAAACAAAAAGGGCCTCCATGGCACAATGGTTAAGCGCTTGGCTGCTAACCCACCAATGCATTCCAAGGGAGAAAGATGTGGCAGTCTGCTTCTGTAAAGGTTACAGTCTTGGAAACCCCATGAGGCAGTTCTACTCTATCCTATAGGGTTGTAGGGTTGCTGTGAGTCGGAATTGACTCGAAGGAAATGGGTTTGGTTTTTTGAGGTTGGGACAAAGAAAAAGGAGCCTAGGTGCTGAAAATGGTTTACAATCAGCTGCTAACCTAAGGGTTGGCAGTCCCAACCCACTCAACTGCTCCGTGGAATAAAAAGCCTAGCTAATTGCTTCTGTAAAGATTACAGCCAAGAAAACCCTGTGGAGCAGTTCTACTCTGTAATACCTGGGGCCACCATGAGTCAGGGGCAGGTTTGATGGCAAAAATCCTATGGGGCAGTTCTACTCTGTCCTGTAGGGTCACTGTAGGGTCGCTATGAGTTGGAATTGACTCAACGGCAACAGGGTTTTGATTTTCATAACAACAAAGAAAAGGAAAGCAGATCAGGCCAAATCCTGCTTAGTAAGGAAAACTAATATTTCTCCATTAGGGCATAAGTTATTTAATGTGAGTGTGAAATAGACCTTCCCAGTTAAATACAACTCAAAGCTCCTAGAATTCGTGTCACAGACCAACAACTTCCCTCCCTCCCAGCTAAATGCCTCCTATATTCATGGATTCAACCACCACCAAAAATGTAGACCTTGCTTAGAGTTTGCCATTTTACCCACAAGATAACCTAATTTAAATGTCCTTTTATTAGAGAGGAGTCCCACTCAGATGCTAACCGAAAGGTCGGTGGTTGGAACACACCTGCTGCTCCTTGGGAGAAAGATGTGGCAGTCGGCTTCTGTAAAGATTACAGCCTTGGAAAACCTGACAAGGACAAACTGTGAGAGAACCAGTTCCTGTTTGTAAAAGGCAGCTACTTTTTTGTGGTATTTCTGTTACAGCAGCACTAAGTAACTAAGACACACACCATCTGAGTGTCTGGCCTCTGCACACCACTCCCACAGCCTCATCTAGCACCCCAGGCAGCCTAATTAAAAATTCCTAACTGAAAATGACCTTCCGTTGTTGTTGTTAGGTGCCGTCGAGTCGGTTCCGACCCATAGCGACCCTATGCACAACAGAACGAAACACTGCCCGGTCCTGCGCCATCCTTACAATCGTTGTTATGCTTGGGCTCGTTGTTGCAGCTACTGCGTCAATCCATCTCTTTGACGAACTTCCTCTTTCCCACTGACCCTGTACTCTGCCAAGCATGATGGCCTTCTCCAGGGACTCATCCCTCCAGACAACACGTCCAAAGTATGTAAGACGCAGTCTCGCCATCCTTACTTCTAAGGAGCATTCTGGCAGCACTTCTTCCAAGACAGATTTGTTCGTTCTTTTGGCAGTCCATGGTATATTCAATATTCTTCGCCAACACCACAATTCAAAGGCGTCAATTCTTCTTCGGTCTTTGCTATTCATTGTCCAGCTTTCACATGCATGTGATGCAATTGAAAATACCACGGCTTAAAAAAAAAAAAAAATTTTTTTTTTTTTTTTTGGGTCAGGCGCACCTTAGTCTTCAAGGCGACATCTTTGCTCTTCAACACTTTAAAGAGGTCTTTTGCAGCAGATTTACCTTCCGTTGAGGGACTGGGAATTTCTCCATGTCTCAAATTGGCCTGTCTTCCGGCCTTTACACTGTACTGCTTTCCTCTAGGAGCCATGGTGGCTCAGGGATTAAATGCTCTGCTGCTAACTGAAAGGTCGGCAGTTGGTACCCACCAGCCGCTCTGCAAGAGAAAGATGTGGCGGTCTGCTCCTGTAAAGATTATAACCTATGGGGCAGTTCTACTCTGTCGTATACGGTCACTCTGAGTCAGAATTTGACTGGACAGCGATGGGTTTTTGGTTCTTTCATATGGATGCACCCTGTGGGACAAAGAACGAAGTTTGGCTTTTTGCCTCTGGTTTTTTGGTTTTTGTTTAATGTGAGTTTTTTTTAATTCTAATTTACATAAAAATTTACAGAGTAAATTAGTTTCTCATTGAGTAGTTAATACACAAGTTGTTTTGTGATATTGGTTGCCTACCTTGTGATATGTCAACACTCTTCTTGTTTTCATTCATTCAGTTTTCCTGCCCCTTCCTGTGTTCTTGTCTTTGCTTTTGAGCTGATGCACCCATTAGTCTCATATAAATGATTGAACTTTGAAGCACGTCCTTCACGTATGCTATTGTTGGCCTTCTAGACCTGCCTAATCTTTAGCTGAAGAGCGAACCTCAGGAGTGACTTCAGTACTGAGTTAAAAGGGTGTCCTTGGGCCATACTACAGGGTTTCTTCAGTCTCTGTCAGGCCAGCAAGCTTGGTCTCCATGTGTGTGTGTCTGTGTGTGTCTGTGTGTGTGTCTGTGTGTGTGTGTGAATTTCATTCTACAGTTTTCTCCCGCTCTGTCAGGTGTTCTCCATTGCCCTGCCAGAGCAGTCGGTGATGGTAACCAGGCACCATCTAGTTGTTCTGGGCTCAGTCTGGTGGAAGTTGTGGTAGTTGTGGTTCATTAGTCCTTTGGACTAATCTTTTCCTTGTTTCTTTGGTTTTCTTTGCCTCTGGTTTTTTGGAAACAACCTGAGCATTTAAGTTTCAAGTGGCAGCTAAACATGGGCCCCACACCTGGCAAACAACCTTCAGGAAGGTGGGGGGGGGCATGATGCAGTCATGCATATTCATTGAGGTCCAGGGAATCTGGACCTTGAAGGTCTCTCTTTGGGGTCCTCTGGCTTGGGTGAGAACATCCAGGTACAGGTCAGGGTACAGCACCTCCCTGGTAACAATGGAAGCCTTGTGGTGCCAGGGCCTCTCCCAGACCTCGCCTGATGTATCTTTCTATATCCTTTCTGGTTATAATAAATGGGTAAGTGTAAGTATAGGAAACAGTCTCTGTGAATTTTGTGAGCCATTAGAGAATTAACGAGCCCACAGGGGCAATGAGCCAGCAGGGGCTGGCAGTACAGAGTTGATTTGGATAGACCCAGTTCTGAGTGGCTTGGTGATAAGGAAAGGCTACATGAGCAGTCACTGAAGAAGGATAGAGTCCTTCTAGTTTGTGACCTGGTCCCAGGGGCCTAGAGAAAGAGAGAGACAGAGACAGAGAGAGGTGAGTTGATCCGAAGTGCAGGGAGTTGTGTAGACTCCTGAACCTACGGCTGCTTCCCAATGACCTGGCCTCAGGTGGCCCGGGATGTTTTCTCCCAGCTTAGGATAGCTGGGGATGAGGTCTGATCTAACCCTGGGTAGTTAGGATTTGAGAGAGAGTTTTTGCCACGGAAGTGGCTGGTGATGAGGGATGGAAACATGGGAATTGGATTCATGCTCATCCTTGCCAAGCAGCTAGTGATAAAGATGGGTGCCCACTTAGCCCCTTTTACAGTACAGTTTGTAGTATGGTCCACACACCTCCACACGTGTCCCCTCCTTTTTACTTGTCTTTTAGGTAGTAGTGAAGATCTTGGTATCTTCCTATATGATTGTTGCTACTAGAGTCTACATTTCCATGGGCAGTATCTCCATCTCCCATTTTGGACCCTTGCCAGCAGGGAACCGTCAATGAATTAATGTTTGAAATAATTGAATTAACTAATGTTTAGGGAATACAAGAGAGGGTGAATAAATCTAACATATTATGAATTAATTTCTCATACATTTTGAAGGACATAAGCAAATCCAGGTATAAAATTTTAACATTATAAAGAGTTAAAAAGAAATAAGGAAAACAAACAATTAACCACCCTTTACTTTTTTCTCCTCGTCATTTAATGATTCCAGCTACTTGACTGTGAAGTTCTTTTACAATTTCATGACAAGCCCTGTGCCAAGGCCATGTTGTCTTGTTGTAGAACAACAAAACAAAGCAAACAAACAAAACGGCCTGTTTTACAAAGACCAAAACTTTTAGCCTTAAACCTGATAAACAGCAATAAATGTGTGCGATCCATGACATTCACAAACTTAGATTCTGTAAGAAAATAAATCTTCTCTTAAGAGAAAGATTTGAAAAAGAAACAAAACATATATATAAAGATAGATGATGGATAGAGATACACACATAGAGTGTATGTGTATGTGTGCATGTGTGTGTGTGCATGTGTGTGTGTGTGTATAACAAACAAAACCAGTTGCCATCAAGTTGATCCTGACTCATGGCACCCCCAAGTTTTAGAGAGCAGAGCTACTCCCTAAAGTTTTCTTTATGGAAGCAGATCCCCGGGACTTTTTTTTTTGCAGCACTGCTGGGTGGGTTTGAACTGCCAACCTTTAGATTAGTAACCGAGCTCAAACCATTTGGGCCACTCATGTGTATGTACGTATATGTGCGTGTGTGTGTGTGGGTGTTGTATATCTATATATATAGGAGCCCTGGTGACACAGTGGTTAAGTGACGTGGCTGCTAACCAAAAAGTCGGCAGTTGGAATCCACCAGCTACTCCTTGGAAGCCCTATGGGGCAGTTCTACTCTGTCCAATAGGGTTGCTGTGGGTCCGAATCGACTCAGTGGCAACGGGTTTGGTCTTATATATATAAAACAATAAAGTTATTCATGTAGAATAGGAAAACAAAGAAGATACACGTTTTGTTCCCTCCAACCCACTTTGCCTCCACTATTTAGAAGGTCAACCACCCTTTTCAACAGCAGAGTGAAGAATCTTCCTGAGAGTTCACTTGGGGTGAGAGGAGCTGCTGGACATGCCCTGAAATGGGCACTGGCCATGGCAGTATGGGCACCTGCCTGCAGTTCTGGCTTGGGCTCTCTCTTCCTCATCTCTCAAAGCCTTTTCATGGAGGGATGGGAATAAACTGACCATTACATCATGAATCTTGGCCAAAAACTCCAGAATTTCATCTTGCTGGTTGCAGCATGGGCTTGTGGACCCCAAAGGAATTCATAGAGTTGAGAGACCCTGGGTGTCACCTCAGGCCTGGCGTTGTTTCTCAAGGGAACAGAACATACTCTTCTGACCACGAGGCATGCTAACTCTGGCCAGGGACAGCAGGTAGGAGTGGCAGGAGGACAGGTGATATGGACCTAATAGCGGAAGAAGGATAAGATGGCATGCACACTTTCAGCAGGGAGATACCACCTTGAATTTAACGAAAGTACCCTCTGTGGTTTTCCTTGAGGGCAGTGCTCTAGGAACCCACAAAGGCAGCCTGTCCCCTGAGAATCCTGTAGAGGAAATTAGAGTGAAGTTTAAGCTGCAGCCTCCCAGCTCTGCCTGGGGCTTGCTGGGGTGACATAAGGGCTGGCAGTGGGCTCCTCTGTACTGGGGCCAAGGGGCCCTCTCAGTCCACTTTCATGGCCATCACATCAACAGTTGGCAGGACTTGGGCCCCCTTCCCTCTGCTACTCTGAACTTGACACATCAGAGCCCCTTGGGACCCTCTAGGAGGAAGGGAAGGGGCAGCCCAGCCACCATCCCTAGCAGGAGACCCCTCTCATGACAGTGCAGTGGGGCCCTTTCTATCCTTGGTTCCTTCGAGGCCTCAGTCTTCATTCAGGGTCCTCACTTAACTCCATGTAGGGGCGGGGCCTCCTTCCTTCCACAGAGCAGTGCCGGCACCTACAGACAAAGAATCTCCCCCCTCCTTTGACCTAATATACAGAAGTGTGGGGGCCTCAGCCTAACAGCCCTCCCTGGGCCTGCAAGGGCTGAAAGCAGGGGCAGGGCCGGACTCTGCCTCGTTCCCTCCATTCAGCAGTGGGTGGTCCCGTCAGTCCTCACCTGGGGTCCTCACTTTGACTCTGGACAGGGCCTGGGATTCCTCTCTCTCTTGACTTCACTCCTATCTCTAACACAAAGCCTGTACTTTCTGAGATCCAATAGGAGGAAGCTAGGTTTGCCTTATCAGGCCACACTTGCCCAGGTTCTCTCAAGGCTGAAAGCTGCAGCAGGCAAGTTGAGGGCTTGTGGTGAATGGTCCCACCATCCTTAGTCACGGTCCTAAATCTGACTTTGGGGAGGGCTCAAGCTTCTTCCCTCTGCTGACCCGGGACAACTCCCAAAGGAGGAATTGAGGGGCACCTCTGGCTGACATTTATGCTTAGGGTCTCCCAGGGCTGACAATATGGGAGGGATTCTGTGGGGGTCCCTCTGTTAGTGGATGGGTGGTCCTTGAAGTTCTTAGTGTTCTTCACTGACAGCTAGTATAACCTAGACCCTGGAAATCCTCCCTCTGTTAACCTGAGTCCCCTCCCATGAAATCAAGGTCTTCACCCTCCTGAGGCCACAGAGGCATAAAAAGGCATGAGCCACACTCAGCCACCCCTGCTTATGGCTTCCCTGGATTGGTAGCAGCGGGGAGACTACAAGACCCCACGTTTCTGGGATCAGCGGCCCTTTTACTTCTTACTCAAGCAGGATCTGGGACTCCTTCCTCAGTCCATCTGAGTCCTCCAGCCTCGGACCAAGGCCCTCAGATCCCTGACAGCGTCCCTGGAGGAAATGAGCAGGCACTTCAGCCTGACAACTTTGCCCTGGGCCTCCCAGGCCAGACAGTAGGAGCGGCACTCTCTGCTGGCCCCATTTTCTGGGGGGGAGTAGTTCTCTCTGTCCTCACTCAAGGCTCTCATTTTAACACTTAATCAGTCCTCGGTCCTCACCCTTGGCTGATCTGGTACCAGGCCCTTCAGATCAAGGTCATCACCTTCCTGGGACCTCCAGGCAGCATTCAGGATGAGCCACACCCAGCCACAACTGTTTGAGTCTTCTCAGGGCTGATGGCAGGGCTGTGTTTCTATGGGACTGTACTGTTTTAGAGTCAGTGGTCCCCTCACTTTTCACTCAGAATCCTTAACTTGGTATCTATCAGAGCCTGTGACTCCTCCCTCTACTGACCCAAGTCCTCTATCCCGAGAACAAGGGCCTTGCCTCTCTAAGTCTCTAGAGGGGGGAGTAAGGGTGTGCCACATCTGGCTACTCCTGCCTAGGGCCTATCATGCCTGACAGAAGGGACAGTACTCCACTCATCAGCATGCAGGGTCGTCACCTCGATTCCAGTTAAGGCCTGTTAGGAACTCCTTCTGCAGAATGTGGGTCACCACCAATACACCAAGGTCCTCACCTATCTGAGACCACCCGCCAGAGAAAATGAGGAATTAGGAAGTATCTTAGCCAGACAGTACTGCACATGGCTGCCCAGTGGGTCCCCACTGTTTCTGCAGTGAATGTTTCCCTCATTCTTCATTCAGGGTCCTCACCTTAACACCTAAAGAGTTCAGGGACTCCACTCTTGGTTGATCAGGGGCTGCTACCCTCAAACGAAGGCAATTTGGCTGGGCCATGATTCCCAGTATTGGGTGGTTGTCCTCCATCTTGTGATTGTAATTTCATGTTAAAGAGGATTAGGGTGGGGTTGTAACACCCTTACCCAGGTCACATCTCTGATCCAATGTAAAGGGAGTTTCCCTGGGGTGTGGTCTACACCACCTTTTATATCTCAAGAGATAAAAAGGAAAGAGAAGCCAGCAGACAGAAGGACCTCATACCACCAAGAAAGCAGTGCCTGGAGCAGAGCGCATCCTTTGGACTTGAGGTTCCTGCGCTGAGATGCTCCTAGTCCAGTGGAAGATTGATGAGAAGGACCTTCCTCCAGAGCCGACAGAGAGAGAAAGACTTTCCCTGGAGCCAGCACCCTGAATTCCCACTTTCAGCCTATTGGACTGTGAGAAAATAAATATCTCTTTGTTAAAGCCATCCATTTGTGGTCTTTCTGTTATAGCAGCACTAGATGACTAAGATAGTCTTCTAGGTCGGAGTGTAGGCAGCGCTGGTCTCTATGTGACCCCCTATGTTCTTGGCACTGTTCTCAGTCTTCATTCACTGGGGTCCTCTTGTTGACTCCTGCCTCTTTAATGAAAGGTATCCTATGAAATGTCACATCCCTGCAACACCTGAGCAGTTTCCCTACTGCACACTTTGCAGAGGATGGGTCCCTGACCCAGAGCAATGTGAGATGGCATGCTGCAGCACAAGGCCTCGTGCGGTGGCTGTCAGAGAAAACACCTGGGTTTTCTCCACCTATTGGCCAGGGTTCCACAGCCTCAGAAAAAGGCCCTCAAATCCCTGACTCCCCAGAGGGGGAAGTCAGGAAATGGTACATGAGGCTAACCCTGCCTGGCCCTCCCAGGGATCACATCGAGATCTAGGCACTGTGGGACCCTCTTTATTCAAGGATTGGCTGTGCTCTCAGTCCTCAGGGTCCTCACTTTGGCCCCTGCCAGGTCCTTGGACTGCTCCCTGGGCTTGCCTGAGGCCACCCTCCTTAGACAAAGTCCCTCACTTCCTGAGGCCCCCCGGTAGTAGGCAGTGCCTGCTGCTCAGCTCTTTAGCAATAATGGGATCTCCAGGGATACCAGCAGGGGCAGGCCCCTCTGGTGCCCTCTCTTTTCTGGAGTGTGTGGTACCTTC
This sequence comes from Loxodonta africana, assembly GCF_030014295.1. NCBI lineage: Eukaryota > Metazoa > Chordata > Mammalia > Proboscidea > Elephantidae > Loxodonta > Loxodonta africana. The sequence continues at coordinate 33,246,894 of NC_087369.1, read as the reverse complement.
CATGTTCATTAAAAAAAAAAAAGTTGCCATATAGTCATTCCTGCTCATGGCGACCTTCTGTGTTTCAGAGTAGAACTGCACTCAATAGGGTTTTCAAGGCTGTGATATTTTGGAAGTAGATTGCCAGGCCTTTCTTCTGAGGTGCTTCTGGGTGGATTTGAACCAGGCAGATTCAAACTGCCAACCTTTCAGCCACTAGCCAAGCCTAAACCATTTGTACCACCCAGAGACTCCTCAATGTTTATATAAGTTTCATAATTTGACTTCTGCTAGGGCCTGGGACTCTTAACCTCTGCTCTTCTGGGGCCACCATCTTTAGACCAACACCCTCAGCTTTCTGAGACGCTTTACAGGAGTTAGCCCTACAGTCCTGACTTAGGCCTCCCAAGGCTGAAGACAGGTGAGGGATTTGTGTCACCCTACTGTTTTGGCGTCAGTGGTCACCTCGTTCTTCACCCAGTGCTCTGTTCTTGATTCCTGAGAGGGCCTAGGACTTTGCTCCCTATTGACGTGGGCCCCACAGCCTCAGACTAAGGCCCTCACAACACTACAGCCCAGAGGGGGCAATCAGGGGCAGCTACATCTGGCTACCTCTGCCTGGGTCTTCCTCAGTACTGGGGTGGAGAGTGCCGCAGCCTTCATTCAGGGATCTTACCTTGACACCTGGCAGCCTCTGGGACTCCTGTTTTCTGAGCTGAGGTCGACCCACTTAGACCAAGGCTCACAATGGGATACTCACCTGACACCCCTGCCTGGGGCTTTCAAGGTCTGAGAGCAGGCAGGGCCGGTCTCTGTGTGACCCCTTATAACCTTGTCTGCTTTCTTTCTCAGTCCTCGTTCACTGGGGTCCTCTTGTTGACTCCTACCTCTTTAATGAAAGGCTTCCTATGAAGTGTCACATCCCTGCAACCCTTGAGCAGTCTCCCTACTGCACACCTTGCAGAGACTGGGTCCCTGTCCCAGAGCAATGTGAGATGGCATGCTGCAGCCCAAGGCAGGAGGCCCAGGACGGGCGGTGGGCTGCCGGAGAAGACGCACACGCTGAATTGTTCCTTCTCTTCACCACCCAGACTTAGTCTTTTATGTAACTTACGTTCTGAAGGATTTACTCTCTACAGGGGAGACCTTGGACCAGATACTTTTACAAGCCCCTGATCTTCTGAGGTGAAGCGACACTGCGTATGAAGATGATCATATTGACGCTGATTGAATTTCTTCTCTTTCCTCATCCATCTCATTTATTTTGATATTTTTATTGCTCTGGCTATGTACTCTAATCCAGTACTTTGAGTGTGAAAAGTCCTTCCTATGTCGTCTGAGACATTTTGGAGTGCTGAGAAGGAAAGCAAATTAAGAAACAAGGTCTGCCTCAGGCTGGGAGGAGTGGAATGGTATGGGCTCTAGAGGGATTCAGACCTGAGATGGAGTCCAGCTCTGTCGCTTACTACCTTATCACCTTGAGAATGGTGTAGGTTCTTCATCTGCCCGGTGAGTTTCCTAAGCCCTGTCTTGTAAGACTGTTAGAATATATGTACAGCATGTAAAGCACCTGGCAAGATGACTGAAAAATAATGGGTCAATTTAATGAAGGACATAGGACCTCGACTGCTAGCCAAAAGATCAGCAGTTCGAATCCACCAGCCACTCCTTGGAAACCCTGTGCGGCAGGTCTACTCTATTATTATGAAAGCTTTGACCCAGACAGTTCCACCCTCCTCTCTGGGATTTTTTTTTTTAATCCAGAAGATACCAGAGAATATGCAATGCTCTTGGACAAAGAACACCATAGCAGCCAAAAATTCTTCTTAGCAAGTAAACCTACACACCTACTATTTAATTTGGGTATGGGATTGACTTCGGTCCCAGAGTGTTGTGAGATGGGACACTGCAGCATGGGGCAAAAAGCCCAGGATAGGTGGTGGGCTGCCAGAGAGGGAAAAAAACCACCCTGATCTATTCCTTCTCTTTGCCACCTAGACTCAAAATGCCAAGATGTTTTGTCAAGGTGCAACTACTATCCCTCCCAGGTGCCCTTTTATCCAAACTACCTCTATTTACATTCATTTCACCCACACCAAAAATCTAGCCCTCCCTTACAGTTTGCCTCTGTCACACAAGATAACTTAATTCAAATGTCCTTTAATGGAGGAGGCCGTGGCTCTCCCAGCCCAGGACAAAAAGCGCCAGCCCAGTGAATTTTTGGCATCTCACTTCAGGGGACTCTCACCGTTATGTCTCAGAAGCTCCCTCTAGACATTGTGATAAAACACCTGGTTTGTGGACTGTGTTCAAATGCACTGAGACAAGAAAAAAGGATACCTTCTATTCCTGCCCCACGTGGAGATTTCTTTCCGGTCAATCTAGTATCCCAGAGTCAATCATAAGAGCAGTTTTCTACTGCAGGGTTCTGTCTCTCAACTCCGAGACCCACGAGTTGAGGGTCTGGCCTCTGTTCACCACTTCCACAGCCTCATCTAGCCCACCACCCAGCTGCTTCTAAAATTATATACCCCTGAAGGACTTGCCATTTCCCAAAGTTCCAAACTGCTTTGTCTCGGGAAATTTACCCTTGACTGCTTTCATCTGGAACAGCCCCTTGGCACCCACTCTTTTTGCTTTTCCTGTAGGTCATAGGCAGCGCGACATCTTCCTTATATGGCTGCAGCTCCTAGCCTCTAAAATTCTATAGCCAGGGCTGGCTCTTTATCTTAGCATCCCCAGTACTAGCACTGAGCCTTTCAAAGAGCAGATGCTCAATTAATGTTTAGGGAATAAAAGAGCAAGTGATCTAATTTATTAGGATTTCATTTACCCCCGTTCTAGAATAAGCTAAGCATAAGAAAAAAAATTTTTTTATCCAGGTACATAAACTTTAAAGAAACAGATTGCCAGGTCTTTCTTCTGCAGTGCCTCTGGATGGGTTTGCACTGCCAACATTTATATTAATAGTCAAAGACAAAGCATTTTATTACTTTTTAGGGAGTCTCATAGTTATCTAGTGCTGTTATAACAGATATACCACAAGTGGATGGCTTTAACAAATAGAAATTTATTTTCTCACAGTTTAGGTGCCTAGAAATCTGAATTCAGGGTCTTGGCTGTAGGGGAAAGCTTTAACTCTTTGATTACTGTAGGGGAAGGTCCTTGTCTTTCTTCAGCTTCTGTTTCTTCTTTCCTTGGAGATCTCATGTGGTGTGGCCCTTATCTTTCCCCAGTTGTGATTACTTGCTTGGTCAATCAACACCCCCTGGGAAAAAACCACCGCTGTCCAGAATATTCTGACTCACAGGGATGCAACAGAACAGGGTAGAACTGCCCCATAGGGTTTCCAAGGGTGTAAGTCTTTACAGAGCTGACCGCCACATCTTTCTCCACTGGAGCAGCTTCTGGGTTGACTCAAATCACACCTTACAATCCAGCCTCTTTAACAAGACAACACACATTCCCAAATGGCATTATAACCGTAGGTATAGGGTTAGAATTTACAACACCTGTTTTTGAGGGGCGTGGTGCATAAATTCAGTCCATATTAGGGAGTATATTCTTTAATATGGGTGATGGTAGAGTGTCCCAGTTTAATGCAACACAAAGCTCCTAGAAATGCTGTCAAGGACCAACAATTTCCCCTCCCAACTGCCCTTCCATCTATGTCACCCCAATTTTTATCGCCGTGGCCAAAAGTCCAGTCTTCACTTGGTGTTTGCCAAATGACACTCGAGATAACCTCACTCTACTGTCCTTTCAATGGCATGGCCTCTGGCTCCCCCAGTCAAAGGCAAAAAGCTACTAACACTGGCTTACTTACACGGAGTATCTCCCTATCTCTCAAAAACCCTGGAAATGATGTGCATATGACACGAAGTCAGCGCTTGTGTTCAAGAGCACTGGGACAAGAACACAGGACACCTTCCAGTCTTGCCCCAGGGGGAGGTTTCTCTCTGCTTCACCCCCAATCCCAGAGTCACGGTCAAGAGCTGGTTTCCATTCCAGGCACAGCCCTTCCAGGCTGAGACACGATGGGAGTTTCTGACCCTGCACACCCCTCCCACAGCCTCATCTAGAATTGTCCCCACCCCCAGCCTCACCCCTACCTGCTCTTCTCACCCCCTACCCTTCCCTACCCTATGCTTCCTAACTTAAAATTCCCCCAGCCCCCACTGAGAGATCAAAGTTTCCCAAGGCCCCAAACTGCCCTCCCTCAGGGCATTTACACAAAGGGAACCCTGAAGTGCTCACTCCTTTTCTACTACTCCTTAGGTCTTGGAGAGTTATCTCAACCTCCTCCTTATTTCATAGCTTCTGTTAGACGCTAAAATCTATGCACAGGGGCTTTGACGCCTTTGCCTAAAGGGCCCCAGTACTGGCATGAAGCCTTCCAGAGAGCAGATGCTCAATTACTGTTTGGGGAAAATAAGAGCCAGGGAACAAGAGATCAAATCATCATGATTTATTTTCTCCCACATCCTTGTATAAGCTAAACAGATCCAGGAACGTGTACGTTTTACTTTTACCGAAAGGAACAGAGGAAACCAAGAACTGACCAACATTTATGTTTATCCACCTCTATCTTGTGATCCCAACTAATTGTTGCGGATGTTTTTAATGTTTCAAAGAAAATCCCTATTCCGATACCATGTTAACTAGTTCTGGATTCATAAGAAAAGATTCAAGGATTTTCAATTTGTTTTACACAATACAAAACTCTTACTCCTAAATCAAGCAATAAAACAGCAATGAATGCATGAGGGTGAATTTAGATTCCGAATCTTAATAAACCTTCAATTAAAAGGAACACTTGAAAAATACAAAAAAACGAGCTAAATCTACAAATGACTCAAGTATAACAGGAATACAAGAAAACATACATGTGCTCCCTCCAGCCCCATGTGGCCTCGATTACTTTGAAGGTTAACAGCCATTTTCAACAACAAAGTGAAGAATCTGCAACAGAGCTAACTAGGGATGGGAGGACCAGCTGCCCTCTCCCTGTTAGTAGACCCAGCCCTGGCATGAGAAGCAGCTCCGGCCCATTCTCTGCCTGCGCCTCTCTCTTCCTCATCTCCCCAAGTTTCTTCATACATGCCTTGGAAGGCACTGGAACACGTATCGTTGACCTTGGCCAAAAACTGCAGGACTTTTCTCTTGCTGGCTTCAGCTTGGGCTCTGGGACCCCACAGGAATTCGTAGCATGGAGGATTACTGTTGGGCACCTGCCAGTATACCAGGTATTTTGCCTGCACCAAATTGGTGATGAGCTCCTGGGATTCCCCAAAGATGTAGTGTATCTTGCCATCCTACATCCCAAACACATTCAGGAATTCCAGATCTCCTCCTCAGTGGCCTGGTTGCCGTTCGTGGAGATCATGGCCAGGAGAGGCATCAGAATCCCGGTCTTGGGAAACCCCCTGCCACCACTCAGATTCTCTTCCTTGGTGATCTCCAATTTGCTGACAACATTATAGGACTGACCTTTGGAATCGACTTCCTTCAAGTCAAGGCCAAAGACCAGATGTATGTACTCAGAGGCTCTCCTCAGGATCTCAGGGAAGTGCTCCTTGTACCTTTTGTTGATGATCTTTATCATCTTTCCCTTCGTAAAATGCTCTTGCATTTCATACTTGGACAGCAGGAACTGCGACAACATGATCACCCTACTGGTGAGAGGGACTCTCTTTGTGACCTTTCATTGGGTGCTCCGGTAGAAGAGGAACTTGGACCTCCCTCATCTTGGCCTTCGGCCCCTCTAGGAGCTCTTCTGCCTGAAGCATCTGCAGCGGGAGTGGTGGTGGATGGTGCTTTCTGAGACCCCTGGGAACTGCAAGCAGCAGGGGAGCTCTGGGGAGGCCACCCAGAGGGAGGAGAGGAAGAGGAGGGGGACCCTTCCTCCTCTGCTGCACTGGCCTGAGCACCCTGGACACTGTGGGTGTCACCTTGGGCCTGGCGACGTTTCTCACAGGAGTGGAGCTTACTTTTATGACCACGAGGCATGATGACTCTGCTCAAGGATAGCAGGTAGGAGTGCAGAAGGAGGGCAGGTGATGTGGGCCCACATAGGAGGAGGGAGGCTCAGAGGGTGTGCGCCCCTGTAGCAGAGAGATGCCTCCTTGGCTTTCACAACCGACGCCTCTGCAGGATTCTTGGGGACACTGCTCTAGAACCCCACAAGGCTCCTATTGGCCTGGTCAGGACCCTGTAGAGGAAATTAGAGGAAGGATTAGGTTGTAGATTGTCAGCCCTGCTTGGGGGTTACTGGGGTGACAGCAGGGGCTAACACAAGGGACTCTCTGCACTGGGTTATTGGGCGTTCTTCTAATTTCACTCCTAGGGCCATCATATCAACTGCTTGCAGGGCCAAAGCACTTTCCCTCTACTAATCTGACCCTGAAGCCTCAAATCCCTCTGGGAACCACAAGCAGAAACTGAAAGAGCAGCTCAGTCACCGCTCCAGGCAGGGTGTCTCAGTAATGACAGCACACTGGCACCCGTTCTGTCTGGGGTTCCTTGGAGGCCTCGATCCTCCACCAGGGTCCTCACCATGGCTGCCCCCTTTTACCAGGTCCCTCACCTCCCCAAAATGCCCTGGGAGTTAGTGAGTGCAACTCACTAAATAACCATACCCAGGTCCTCCAGATCCGAACGCAGTGTTGGGGCTCAATGTTTCCCCCTTTCTTCCAGCAGGAGTCACCTCATCAGAACTCAGTATCCTCATGTTGACTCCCATTAGGTACCATGTCTCCTGCCTCTGCCGAATCCCCCATTGGTACCCGTTGCTGTTAAGTCGATTCCACCTCAGAGTGACACTATACAATAGAGTAGAACTGCCCCATGGAGTTTCCAGGAAGCACCTGGTGGATCTGAACTGCTGACCTTTAGTTAGCAGCCACACTACTCAACCATTACTCCACCAGGGTTTCCTCTGCTGAATAAGCCTCTCCATTTGTCCAAGGACTTCATGTCCCTGAGACCATGTGTCCCTAGGAACAAACGGGGAGGCACCTCAGCCTGACTCTCTGACCATGGCTCCCCTGGACCAACAGAAGTAGGAGGCTTTGCTGCATCCTCCTCTCTTCTTGGGTGAGGGAAGTAGAGGGGTTAATTCCATATTGCGTTCTAAAGGATTTTTACCTTGACTCCCACCAGTTTCTGGGATCCCTCTATCTCCCGAATTGGGGCTTAACTTAAGGTGCTTATCTCGCTCAGACACTCCAGGCAAAAGTCCAGGGTCCCCTGAACTTGCCAGATTTATACTGTGCTTCCAGGGCTAATGGCATTAGCAGAGCTGACTGCAATCATTTTGGGTTGAGTGTTCCCAGTACCTCAGTCATGTCTTCCTTTCACTCTGCACCATTCCTGGAACCCCACCCTCTGCTGTCATGAGGCCACATCCCTCAGACCAATGGCCACACCTTTCTGAGACCTCAGAGTTGAAAGGCAGAGTGAGCAACATCCTTTGCAGGCTGTTTTGGGAATCCTAGGCCTGGCCAGGGTGGCGGGGTTTACCTGACCCCAGAGTTCTCAGTTGGTGATCCCTTCATTCCTCACTCAGGCTTCTGAACTTGTTCCCGTGCAGGGATTCCTCCTTCTACTAACTTAAATCCGCCTGAAAGCAGGGCTAGGATTGATGGCCCAGACTAAGGTCCTCACCTCCATACAGGGAAGTCCGGGTGCTGCATATCTGGCTATGCCTGCCCAGGGGCTCCCAGAGTTGAGGGTAAGCTTGGGCTGTGGGTGGCCCCTCTTTTAAGTGGAAGCCTCCTCATTAGCACTAAAGGTCCTCGCTTCGCTTGCAGTTAGGGTCTAGGTCTCCTCTCTCTTCGCAGCTCGGGCGCTTTCTTGGATCAAGGCCCGCCCATCCTGAGACTTTACAGGCCTAAGTCAGCCTGGTGGCCTTGAGGCTGGCGGTAGGGGCAGGACATTGTGGGATTTCCCCTGTTCTGGGTTAGGTGTCCCCTTAGTCCACATTCAGGTTCCTCACCTGAACTCCTGACCAGTCCTGAGGATCTACCCCCCCTCCCATGATGAAAGTCTCAACCCCGTCAGACCAGAGGCCTCGCCTTCCCGACACTTCCTGGATGGAAATGAGTGAACATCACATCTGGCCAAGCCTATGGGGGGGCCTCCGAGGGCCAAGGTTGTTACGGGGGGCGGTTTTCAAGTGCCAATAGCATGGGCGGTGCTCTTAGGACCCCGCTTTTCTGGGGTTAATTGCTCACCACAGTCCACATTCAGGGTCCTCACCTTGACTCCTGATCAGTCCTGAGGCTACATGCTCCTCTGCTGAGGTGAGCTCACAGCTCCCCCCAAACCAGAAGCTGCACCTTCTTAGCATTTCCTAGATGGAAGCCAGGACATCACAACTGTACAAGGCTGTACCCAGGGCCTCCAAGGATCAAGGCCCTCCTACAAGGGCAGGGGTTCTCCGAGGGCCGATAGCAAGGGCAGGATCCTTGGGACTCCAGTGTTCTGGAGTGAGTGATCCCCTACTGCTCATGCAGGGTCCTCACCTTGATATCTATCAGAGCCTGGGTGTCCCGCGTATAAAAGACCTGACTCACAGGCTCAGACCAAGATTCTCACCACGCCGAGACCCTAGAGGGACACATCATGGTATGCCGCACCATACACTCGTCTGTTGCCTCACAAGATTGCAGGCTGTTTCACTGGTCTTGGCAGATCCTTTTTAGGCAGTAGGTTGCCCCATAAACACCCAGGGTCCACACCTAACTGCAGTTAGGGACAAGACTCCTCCCTCTACAGAGCTGGGGTCGCCCCTTTAGACCTGACCCTCCCTCCCTGAGACCACTCAGGAAGAAAGGATGGGCACCTCTCTCAGAGAGCTCTCCCAGGACTAAGAACAGAGGCAATGCTCTCTTCTGCTCCTTCTCTTGATGGGGTTCCCACTCATCACTCAGGGTCCTCACCTTGCCTCCTTTGAGGGCCCGAGTCTCCTCCCTCTATGGACCTGGGGTATGCCCACAAGACCCGATATCCTCCAGGCAGATTTGAGGAGACTCTTCATCCTGACAACTCTGCACTGTGCCTCCCAGGACCGACAGAGGCGGCATTTTATGTGAACTCCTCCATCTGGGGTGGGTGGTTCTCTCCTTCCTCATTCACTGTCATCTTGAACCTGACTGGTCTGAAAATCCACTCCCTGATGAATCCCAGGCTGGTCCCCCGACATCAACGTCTTCACTGACCTGGGACCTCTAATTTGGAAGTCAGGATGAGGCATATCCACCCAGGACTGTCCAAGATCTCTCAGGGGCAATTGAAAGGCCAAAACACGTGGGGACCAAACTCTTCTCGAGGGGGCCGCTCATCATTTTCATTCAGGGTCATCTCTTAGGTATCTATCAGAGGCTGAGTGTCCTCACTTTATTGGCTTGAAGAGTGTCCTTAGGCCAACGTCTCAGGTCCCTGAGAAACCTGAAGAATAAGTGAGGGCACTACCTGGGGCTCTCTAGCTCTGAGAGCAATCCCTGCAGTTCTTTGTGTGATCCCTAAATTCTGGTGTGTTTTTCTTCTTTGTTTTCATTCACTGGGGTCCTCTTCTTGGTTTCTGTTTCATTAAAGGCTTCCTGAGAAATGCAACATCCTTGCAAACTTGAGGAATTTTGCTATTGCATATCTTGCGAGATTGGGTCCCTGTCCCAGAGTGAGAAGTGGCATGAGGTGGGGAAGCTGCAGCCAAAGATAGGAAGCCCAACACAGGTGGTGGGCTGTCAGAAAAACAGGCTGATCTAATCCTTCTCTCCTTCAGCCACACACAGAGGCTCATGTAAAGTTGGTTTTGATAGATCTACTTTCTACAGGCAGGGGCTCTCCAGGATGATTTTATGAGCCCCAGATCTTTTCAGGTTATCTGGCCTTGCATTTGTCAATGACTATATTGTCACTAAATATTTTCTTTTCCTTATTCATACGTCTCACTTATTTTAGTATTCACATAGCTCTAGCTATACAGTCCAACTCAGTGCTCTGGGCTCAGCATTATTCATTTTCTTACCTGAGAAACATTTTGTAGTGGAGAGAAGAACAGTGAATTAGGAGACACAGGGTAAACCTCTGGCTGGGAGGAGTGGAACAAGCTAGGTTCCAGACGGATTCAGACCAGGGGCTAATCTAGTTCACTTGTGTACTAGACTTGCAATCTCAAATACATTAACAAACACTCTGAGCTTCTTGTTCTCCTTCTGTGAAGTGGGATTGATAAGCCCTGTCTTCTAGGGCAGGTGCATTGTGTGCAAGGCATGAGAGAAGCACCTGGCAAAGTGAGTGCACATGTCTGGTCTTCAAAGAATGGCACTTGTTACTTTGATTATTTTCACACTACAGAATACCACCTTCCTCTTGAGAATTTTTGGTTTTGTTTACTCCACGATCTGTCAGAATATGCAATACTCTAGGACAAAGAAAACAAAATCAGAAAAAATGCTGATTCAGAAGAAAAAGGAAGTAATATTTTACATTAACTCCTTGCTGTGGAATCAATTCCAACTAAATACAACCCCGTGTAGAACTGCCCTATAGGGTTTCCTTGGCTATAAACTTTAAAGGAAGAGATTGCCAGGTCTTTCTTCTGCGCTGCCACTGGATGGGTTTGCACTGCCAACATATATGTTAGTAGTCAAGGTCAAAGCTTTTTATCACTCATTAGACAGTGTCATAGTTATCTAGTGCTGTTATAACAGAATACCACAAGTGGATGGCTTTAACAAATAGAGATTTGTATTCTCGCAGTTTAGGAGCCTAGAAATATGAATTCCCTGTGTGGCTCTAGGGGAAAGATTTAACTCTGTTTGCTGTGGGGGAAGGTCCTTGTCTTCCTTCAGCTTCTGTTTCCTCATTCCTTGGAGATCTCGTGTGGCGTGGCAACTATCATTCCCCACTTCTGATTACTTGCTTGCTGAATCACCTCCTTTATATCTGAAAACAGATTGGACTTATGATACCCCCCGGGGGAAAAAAAAAAGCACTACTGTCTAGAAAATTCTGACTCACAGGGATGCAACAGGACAGAGTAGAACTGCCCCATCGGGTTTCCAGGGCTGCAAATCTTACAGAAGCTGACTGCCACATCTTTCTCCCTTGGAGCAGCCGATGGGTTGACTCAAGACACACCTTACAATCCCATCTCTTTAACACAACAACACACATTCCCAAATGGCATTATAACTATAGGTATAGGGTTAGGATTTACAGGACCTGTTTTTGGGGGGCATGGTGGTTAAATTCAGTCCATATTAGGGAGTATATTTTTTCATGTGGGTGTGGGTAGACTGTCCCAGTTTAATGCAACACAAAGCTCCTAGAAGTGCTGTCAAGGACCAACAATTTCCCCTCCCAACTGCCCTTCCATCTATGTTACCCCAATTTTTATCACCACGACCAAAAGTCCAGTCTTCACTTGGTGTTTGCCAAATGACCCTCAAGACAACCTCATTCTACCGTTCTTTCAATGGCATGGCCTCTGGCTCCCCCAACCAAAGGCAAAAAGCTACTAACACTGGCTTACTTACACGGAGTTATCTCCCTATTTCTCAGAAACCCTGGAAATGGTGCGCATAACACACACAGCCAACACTTGTGTTCAAGAGCACTGGGACACCTTCCAGTCTTGCCCCAGGGCGGATTTCTCTCTCGTTTACCCCCAATCCCGGAGGCAGTGTGAAAAGCTGGTTGCCATTCCCGGCACAGCCCTTCCACACTGAGACACATGATGGGAGTGTCTGACCCTGCACTTGGTGCCACAGCCTCATCTGGACTCACCGCGGACCCAGCCTCACCCCTACCTGCTCTTCTCACCCCCACCCTTCCCTACCCTATGTTCCTAACTTAAAATTCCCCCAGCACACACTGAGAGATCAAAGTTTCCCAAGGCCCCAAAATGCCCTCCCTCAGGACATTTACACTAGAGGGAATCCTGAAGTGCTCACTCCTTTTCTACTAGTCCTTAGGTCTTGGAGAGTATCTCAACCTCCTCCTTATTTCATAGCTGCTGTTAGACTCTAAAATCTATACACAGGGCTTCGACACCTTTGTCTAAAGGGCCCCAGAACTAACATGAAGCCTTCCAAAGGGGAGATGCTCAATTACTCTTTGGAGAAAATAAGAGCCAGGGAACAAGAGGTGCAATCATCACGATTTATTTTCTACAACAGCTTTGATAAGCTGAACAAATCCAGGCACATGTATGTTTTAGTTTTACCAAATGGAATAAAGGAAACCAAGAACTGACCAACATTTATGTTTATCCACCTCTATCTTGTGATCCCAGCTAACTGTTGCGGATGTCTGTAATATTTCCAAGAACATCCCTATTTTGATACCACCTTTACTGAGGCGGTAAAGAGAATGCAAATCTCCTTTCTTTATCTTTAAGGGTCTGTCTAGCCACCCTTTTAATATGATCCATGTGCCTTAGAAAAGACAGTATACTTGGCTGCTGTTGGGTGGAGTGTTCTGCATATGTCTATGAGGTCAAGGTGGTTCACTGTGGCATTTAGATCTTCCGTGTCTTTATGGAGCTTCTTTCTGGATGTCCTGTCCTTCACTGAAAGTGGTGTGTTGAAGTCTCCTACTATTATTGTGGAGCTGTCTATCTCACTTTTCAATGCTGACAGTTTGTTTTATGTATCTTGCTGCCCTGTCATTGGGTGCATAAATATTTAATATGGTTATATCTTCTTGGTGTATTGTCCCTTTAATCATTACATAGTGTCCTTCTTTATCCTTTCTGATGGATTTAACTTTAAAGTCTATTTTGTCAGAAATGAATATTGCCAGTCCTGCTCTTTTTTGATTGTTGTTTGCTTGATGTATTTTTTCCATCCCTTGAGTTTTTGTTTGTTTGTGTCTCTAAGTCTAAGCTGTGTCTCTTGTAGGCAGCATATAGATGGATCATGTTTTTTATCCATTCTGCCACTGTCTGTCGCTTTATTGGTACATTTAGTCCATTTACATTCAATGTAATTATGGATAGGTATGAGTTTAAGGCTGTCATTTTGATGTCTTTTTTGGGTGTTGTTGACAGTTTCTTTTTCCCACTTAATTTTTTGTGCTGAGTAGTTTATCTTTATATATTATCCTTTCCTCTTATTTGTTGTTGTTGATTCTGTTTCTGCTGAGTATCTATGTTTTTCCTGTATTTCATTTTGATGAGTAGGATTGTTAGTCTCCTTTGTGGTTACCTTAACATTTATCACTATTTTTCTAAGTTTAAACCTAACTTTTATTTCTTTATATCGCCTTGTCTTCTCTGTAAATGAAAGATCTATAACTATATTTCTTAGTCCCTCTTTATTGTTTTAATGTTGTCTTCGTTGACATAATATCATCGCTGTGTCCTCTTCTGAGTGTTTTTTTTTTTTTATCTTGATTTGTTTTTGTGATTTTCCTATCTGGGTTGACATCTGGTTGCTCCGTCCAGTGTTCTCGTCTTGGGTTGATACCTGATACTATTGGTTTTCTAACCAAGAACTCCCTTTAGTATTTCTTGTAGTTTCGTTTGGTTTTTAAGAATTCCCTAAAGTTCTGTTTATCTGGAAATGTCCTAATTTCACCTTCATATTTGAGAGACGCTTTTGCTGGATATATGGTTCTTGGCTGGCAATTTTTTCCTGCAATGCTTTATTTAGTTATCCGATTGCCTTCTTGCTTGCATGGTTTCTGCCGAGTAGTCCGAGTTTATTCTTATTACTCTCCTTTGTAGGTGGCCTTTCATTTATCCCTAGGTGCATGAAAATGCTCTGTTTATCTTTGCTTTTGGCAAGTTTAATTATAATACGTCTTAGTGGCTTTCTTTTAACATCTACCTTATGTGGAGATCCATGAGCATCTTGGATAGATATATTATAATCTTTCAAGATATCAGGGAAGTTTTCTGCCAACGAATCTTCAACAATTCTTTCTGTGTTTTCTGTTATTCTTCCCTGTTATGGTACTTCCATCACTCAGGTTATTTCTCTTGATAGAGCCCCACATGGTTCTTAGGGTTTCTTCATTTTTTCAAATCATTTTATCGGCATCTGTTGAATTGAATTGATTCCAACTCATGGACACATCATGTGTGCCAGAGAACAACAGTGCACCATACGGTTTTTGATGGCTGATTTTTCAGATGTGGATTGCCAGGCCTGCCTTCTGAGGTGCCTCTGGTTGAACCGGAACCTCCAACCTTCTACTTAGCAGACCAATGTAAAGTGCTAACCATTTGCATCACCCAGGGACTCCCAGTTCACAAGACCCCTTATTAAGTGAAGTCTGATCTCTTGGTCATCTTGCTACTTTCCTTTTAGCTTTTGTCTATTCTTTTGCGTGCTACCTAAGACATCTATCCTAGGCCACATTCCACCAGAGATGCAAACATGTCCTTCATGTTTGTACTATTTTAGAAGACTCCATGCCTGGGAAGCATCTTAAAGTACATTAAACATAACATGCACAAGAAAAGGTATTTTTTGAGTGAGGCTTCTTGCTGATTCTCCACAAATTCTAGATCATCTCAGTTTGACTCTGTGCTCTATCCAAAACCAAACCAAACCTCTTTCCATCAAGTTTATTACAACTCATGGCAACTGCCTGTGTGTCTGAGTACAACTGGGTTTGCTCCATAGGGTTTTCAGTGAGTGATTTTTTGGAAATAGATTGCCAGGCCTTTCTTCTGAGGCACCTCTGGATTGACTGAAGCCACCAAAATATTTCCCCCAATGAATAAACTGCTCATTGGGATGACGCCATGTAGAGCTAGCCTTAGATCCAATTACCTTTTCCCAGTGTTCATATTTAAAAGGATAGTTATTACAAAAAAAATCCTTTATTTTAATGTTTCATAACATGGATGAATCTGAGTGAAATAAGTCAATTACAAAAGTACAAATATTGCATAAGTCCACTCCTGTACTGAAAAGGTTTACACACAAAAAGAAACAATCTTAGATGGTTATGGGGGAGGGAAGGGGTGGGGATGGAAGAACACTAAATAGACAATAGATAAGTGGTAACTTTGGTGAGGGGTAAAAGAGTACACAAAACTGGGGAAGCCAGCACAATTTGTCCAGGCAAGGTCGTGGAAGCTCCACAGACACATCCAAAATCCTTGAGGGACTAAATTACTGGGCTGAGGGCAGTGGGGACCATGCTTTTAGGAACATCTAGCTCAACTGGGACAACATAGTTTATAAAGAAAATATTCTACAATCTACTTTGGTGATTACTATCTTGGGTCTTAAAAGCCTGTGAGTGGCCATCCAAGATACCCCACTGGTCTCACCCCTTCAGGAGCAAGGGAGAATGAAGAAAACTAATGATACAAGGGAAAGATTAGTCCTAAGGACTAATGGACCACAGCTACCATGGCCTCCACCAGACTGAGTCTAGCACAAATAGATGGTGCCCGGCTACCACCACTGACTGCTCTGACAGAGATAACATTAGAGGGTCCCGGACAGAGCTAGAGAAAAATGTAGAACAAAATTCTAACTCAGAAAGAAAGTCCAGACTCTACTTGTGTCATGTTTGATATTAACCCATTGAGCAAAGCAAGCACTATGGCCAAGCCCAGAGTCAGTATGGGAAGAAACAAGGCTTGAACACCAGGGAGGGTAATCAGTGTGGCCATTTATGCACAGGTCAAAAAAATGCACCAGATAGATCTCATGATATTTGAGCATATTTACTGCAAAGGGAAAGCTGCTGATGAAGAAAGCAACATAAACTTCTGAAAGGATAGACAAATTCACAGGACTAAGAATTTTCAGGGGCCAGAAGGATTCCTGGATGTCTCTTCCTCTGAACTAAAAGGAGAGATGAAGTGATTGGTATAAAAAGTGGATGTGGCTGCTAAGAAACTAAGGCATTTCACAAGCTTACCAATTACTGTTGATTCCAACTCATGGTGTCCCCCCCCCCCATGTGTGCCGAGAACAACTGCGCTCCACAGGGTTTCCAATGGCCGATTTTTCAGAAGTGGATTCCCAGGCCCTTGTCCTGAGGTGCCTCTGGTTGGACTGGAACCTCTAACCGTTTCATTAGCCACCCGATGTAACGTGTTAACCATTTGCACCACCCAGGGACTCCCAGTTCACAACAACTTCCCTGATTAAGTGAAGTCTGATGTCTTGGTCATCTTGCTAGTTTCCTTTTAGATTCTGTCCATTCTTTTGGGTACTCCCTAAGACATCTATCCTAGGCCACATTCCACCAGAGATGCAAACATCTCCTTTTCGATTGTATTATTTTAGAAGACTTCAGGTGTGGAAAGCATTTTAAAATACATTAAACATAACAGGCATGAGAAGGGGTATTTTTTGCATAAGCCTTCTTGTAGATTCTCCACAAATTCTAGATCATCTCAGTTTGACCCTGAGGTCTATCGAAAACCAAACCAAACCTCCTTCTGTCAAGCTGATTATAACTCATAGTAACCCCATGTGTGTCAAGGTAGAACTGTGCTCCATAGGATTTTCAATAAGTGATTTTTTGGAAATAGACCGCCAGGCCTTTTTCTGAGGCACCTCTGGATGGACTCAAAACATGAAAACGTTTCACCCAATGAATAAACTGCTTGTTGGGTTGTCGTCATGTAGAGATAGCCTTAGATCCAATTACCTTTTCCCAGTGTTCGTTTTTAAAAGGATAGTTTTTACAATGAAAAAATCATTTATTTTAATACGTTTTAAAGGTTTGTTGAATTTCAGAATAGATTACATTCAAATTAGGTTTAAAATTTTGTTACAAAAGTAATACATACTCATGGAACAAAAATTCAAATAGTAAAAAAATTGTTTAAATGGAAAAAAATGTCCTCTTCCCCAAAGAAAATCACTGTTAAGAGTATCTGTATCCTAGTGGTAACCTGGAAATCCTGGTGCTGTAGTGGTTAAGTGCTATGGTTCAAATTCACCAAGTGCTAACTGGAAAATCTATGGGGCAGCTCTACTGTGCCCTATAGGGTCGCTATGAGTCAGAATTGACTCAATGGCAATAAGTTTGGTTTTTGGTTTTTCTAGTGGTAACTGTGGTGAAGGGTAAGGCAGTACACAATACTGGGGAAGCCAGCACAACTTATACAAAGTAATGTTGAAGTTCTAGCCAAGACTTCCCCCGCCCCGCCGCAGTTCCCCAACCCCCTCACAGCCTGCCAAGCCACAGCTTCTAACTATGCTTTTCCCCGACCAGCTGTGGCTCTAATCACCATTTGAATTTGGTGCCAGAACCCTGTGCATGCACTAATCAAGATTTTGGCGCATGCGCAGGACCTGAAGAGCTATGTCTGCAATCTGTCCTTGGATGTGAACATCATCGACATGATTCAACATCTGGACTTCCAAATGTGGACATGGGAAGGTGAAGGACAGAGAGTTCCAGGCACCAAACCCAACCCCCAGACGCCGCTGGAAATAAAAAGCTCTCTAAAACCTTGGAAACTCTATGGGGCAGTTCTACTCTGTGCTATAGGGTCGCTATGAGTCGGAATGGACTCAAGGGCAGTAGGTTTAACCCCCTCAGTCAGGGAGCACATGGCCTTTTGCTTGCAAGACCCCACGTTGGTCCTTGTCTGTGAAGAGGGTAAATTTCCACTTTCTGTTCCCCTTGCAACTGGTGGTGTGGCATACGTCTTAATTTGACTGGCTTAATAGGACTGGATAAGAACCCTCATTCGGTTAGAGATTTTGGCAACTCTGGCCGTGACTTCTGGACTCCACAACCTGGGTGGTGAGTATCTGGATCCCCCCCAACCCCTTAAGATGTGCCGTGACCCCATTTGGTCAGTAAGGAGTTTCGAGTGGCCACCGTGATCCCCGCCCCAGGATGAGGTCCACCAGGTCCCCACCTTAGCTTGGAAATAGAAACTGGAAACTGGATGGGAAAGGCCTCTGAATTAAGGTAAGCGCGTGGGACCGGGTTATTCCACTAGTCATATGAGGGAGCTAAAGTCTCCCCTGAGGGGGTTACAGTCCTCCCAGGGAGCTAGGCAAAGAAGAGGGTGGCAACAGCGCCAGTCCTAAGACCCAACCCCAAGGTTTGTAAAATGAGGGAATTGGGGGTTGTGGCCCCTGAGACCGATCCTCAGCCTAGTTGGGGTCCCTCACCCCATCTGAAACCAAGGGTATCAGGTCACTCTGCCCTCGGCGACGATCTTTGTCCATCTGTGATCACCCAAGGTTAACTGGTAGTTGATAGATGGTATTTAAGTCCCTCGGAGGCTGCCCTGCCATCGCGACAATCTTTCTTTCAGAAACTCTTTTCCTCTTTCCCTTTCTTTCTCTTTATCTCTGTTCTCCGACAGCAGACCACTGGTAATTTAGTTTACGGTTGTTGATTTTGGTTAAGTCCTGGTTTTGTTTTTTTGTTTAGAGGAGGTCCATTTTGCATTGTTATTCTTTGTCTGTCTGTCTGTTGAGCACTCCTCTAGGTGGGGGGGCATCCTCCTGTCTGAATGCATTTAAAGCTGGTGTTCTTTGTCTGTGTCTTTGTGCGAGTGTGTAGGGTTAGGAACAGGATAATCCTAAAAACATTCCAAATTGTTCACCCTTAAGGTGTACTTCAGAGAACTGAGATAAATTTGGTTGTGATCGTGGGAAAAAGAGAAAATCCTCCATGCCTCAGCCAGGGTTGGTGATGGACAGCCCTCACAGCTGCAGCAGCGTGTGCGGCTTACCTCCTAGACCTGTGCTGGGCCAGAGGAAAGGTAGACAATTAACCAGTTCAAATGTCCTGGGAATTCTCCCTTGCCATCAACCCATACGACGGGGAGTGGGGGGATTCCTACAGGGGGAGAAATGTGGTCCTGGGTGCCGCAAAGCCAGTACAGAGCCAACAGGGAGGGCAAGCCCCCAGCCAATACCCCCTCCACCAAACAACCCTGGTGGTGAAAGGGGCCAGGTTCCCTTTAGTACAGCGGGCCTGATTAAGTGGAAGAATAACACCTCAGGATGACGAGAGAAACCAAAGAAATTGTATGAACTGTTTACTGCCATCTTTAACTCTTTTGATTCTACCTGGGAAGGCTGTCTATCTCTCTTAAGCACCTGGAGAGAAAGCCCAGAGGTGACATGATGCTCAATGGACCAGAGATGCAGTCAATGACATCTTCCCCCTTCAAGACCCCACTGGGACCACAATCACACAGTAGAATATGGTAGGCTCCCCCGATGTCGGGACTGTCTTTTAGTGAGCCTTAGATGTGGAGTGCCTAAGCTCTTAGATTGGAACAAAGTACAAGAAATTAACCAGTGTAAAGATGGGGACCCTGCAGCCTTCCTCGAAAGAATTATAGAGCCTTTAGACAATATACTGATCAAGATCCAAAGGACCCAACAAATGCTCACATTGTCAATAACATTTTTTTTAATTAACTTTTATTAAGCTTCAAGTGAACGTTTACAAATCCAATCAGTCTGTCACATATAAGTTTACATACATCTCACTCCCTACTCCCACTTGCTCTCCCCCTCTTGAGTCAGCCCTTTCAGTCTCTCCTTTCGTGACAATTTTGCCGATTTCCCTCTCTCTCTATCCTCCCATCCCCCCTCCAGACAAGAGTTGCCAACACAATCTCAAGTGTCCACCTGATATAATTAGCTCACTCTTCATCAGCATCTCTCTCCCACCCGCTGACCAGTCCCTTTCATGTCTGATGAGTTTCTTCGGCGATGGTTCCTGTCCTGTGCCAACAGAAGGTCTGGGGACCATGGCCGCCGGAATTTTGGTCTTTTTATGAGAATTTGGGGTCTGCATCCCACTGATCTCCTGCTCCCTCAGGGGTCCTCTGCTGTGCTCCCTGTCAGGGCAGTCATCTATTGTGGCCGGGCACCAACTAGTTCTTCTGGTCTCAGGATGATGTAGGTCTCTGGTTCATGTGGCCCTTTCTGTCTCTTGGGCTCTTAGTTGTCGTGTGGCCTTGGTGTTCTTCATTTTCCTTTGCTCCAGGTGGGTTGAGACCAATTGATGCATCTTAGATGGCCGCTTGTTAGCATTTAAGACCCCAGACGCCACATTTCAAAGTGGGATGCAGAATGTTTTCGTAATAGAATTATTTTGTCCATTCACTTAGAAGTCCCCTCAAACCATGTTCCCCAGACCCCCGCCCCTGCTCCGCTGACCTTTGAAGCATTCATTTTATCCCGGAAACTTCTTTGCTTTTGGTCCAGTCCAGTTGAGCTGACCTTCCATGTATTGAGTGTTGTCTTTCCCTTCACCTAAAGCAGTTCTTATCTACTGATTAATCAATAAAAAACTCTCTCCCACCCTCCCTCCCTCCCCCCCTCGTAACCACAAAAGTATGTGTTCCTCTCAGGTTTACTGTTTCTCAAGATCTTGTAATAGTGGTCTTATACAATATTTGTCCTTTTGCCTCTGACTCATTTCGCTCAGCATAATGCCTTCCAGGTTCCTCCATGTTATGAAATGTTTCACAGATTTGTCACTGTTCTTTATCGATGCGTAGTATTCCATTGTGTGAATATACCACAATTTATTTACCCATTCATGTGTTGATGGGCACCTTGGTTGCTTCCAACTTTTTGCTATTGTAAACAGAGCTGCAGTAAACATGGTGTGCATATATCTGTTTGTGTGAAGGCTCTTGTATCTCTAGGGTATATTCCGAGGAGTGGGATTTCTGGGTTGTATGGTAGTTCTATTTCTAACTGTTTAAGATAATGCCAGATAGATTTCCAAAGTGCTTGTACCATTTTACATTCCCACCAGCAGTGTATAAGAGTTCCAATCTCTCTGCTGCCTCTCCAACATTTATTATTTTGTGTTTTTTGGATTAATGCCAGCCTTGTTGGTGTGAGATGGAATCTCATCGTAGTCTTAATCTGCATTTCTCTAATGGCTAATGATCAGGAGCATTTTCTCATGTATCTGTTGGCTGCCTGAATATCTTCTTTAGTGAAATGTGTGTTCATATCCTTTGCCCACTTTTTGATTGGGTTGTTTGTCTTTTTGTGGTTGAGTTTTGACAGAATCATGTAGATTTTAGAGATCAGGCGCTCTTCGGAGATGTCATAGCTGAAAATTCTTTCCCAGTCTGTAGGTGGTCTTTTTACTCTTTTGGTGAAGTCTTTAGATGAGCATAGGTGTTTGATTTTTAGGAGCTCCCAGTTATCAGGTTTCTCTTCATCATTTTTGGTAATGTTTTGTATTCTGTTTATGCCTTGTATTAGGGCTCCTAGGGTTGTCCCAATTTTTTTTTCCATGATCTTTATCGTTTTAGTCTTTATGTTTAGGTCTTTGATCCACTTGGAGTTAGTTTTTGTGCATGGTGTAAGGTACGGGTCCTGTTTCATTTTTTTGCAAATGGATATCCAATTATGCCAGCACCATTTGTTAAAAGGCTATATTTTCCCCAATTAATTGACACTGGTCATTTGTCAAATATCAGCTGCTCATACGTGGATGGATCTATGTCTGGGTTCTCAATTCTGTTCCATTGGTCTATGTGCCTGTTGTTGTACCAGTACCAGGCTGTTTTGACTACTGTGGCTGTATAATAGGTTCTGAAATCAGGTAGAGTGAGGCCTCCCACTTTCTTCTTCTTTGTCAGTAGTGCTTTGCTTATCCGGGGCTTCTTTCCCTTCCATATGAAATTGGTGATTTGTTTCTCTATCCCCTTAAAATATGACATTGGAATTTGGATCGGAAGTGCGTTAAATGTATAGATGGCTTTTGGTAGAATAGACATTTTTACTATGTTAAGTCTTCCTATCCATGAGCAAGGTATGTTTTTCCACTTAAGTATGTCCTTTTGAATTTCTTGTAGTAGAGCTTTGTAGTTTTCTTTGTATAGGTCTTTTACATCCTTGGTAAGATTCATTCCTAAGTATCTTATCTTCTTGGGGGCTACCGTGAATGGTATTGATTTGGTTATTTCCTCTTCGGTGTTCTTTTTGTTGATGTAGAGGAATCCAAGTGATTTTTGTATGTTTATTTTATAACCTGAGACTCTGCCAAACTCTTCTATTAGTTTCAGTAGTTTTCTGGAGGATTCCTTAGGGTTTTCTGTGTATATAATCATGTCGTCTGCAAATAGTGATAACTTTACTTCCTCCTTGCCAATCCGGATACCTTTTATTTCTTTGTCTAGCCTAATTGCCCCGGCTAGGACTTCCAGAACGATGTTGAATAAGAGTAGTGATAAAAGACATCCTTGTCTGGTTCCCGTTCTCAAGGGAAATGCTTTCAGGTTCTCTCCATTTAGAGTGGTATTGGCTGTTGGCTTTGCATAGATGCCCTTTATTATGTTGAGGAATTTTCCTTCAATTCCTATTTTGGTAAGAGTTTTTATCATAAATGGGTGTTGGACTTTGTCAAATGCCTTTTCTGCATCAATTGATAAGATCATGTGGTTTTTGTCTTTTGTTTTATTTATGTGATGGATTACATTAATGGTTTTTCTGATATTAAACCAGCCTTGCATACCTGGTATAAATCCCACTTGATCAGGGTGAATTATTTTTTTGATGTGTTGTTGGATTCTATTGGCTAGAATTTTGTTGAGGATTTTTGCATCTATGTTCATGAGGGATATAGGTCTATAATTTTCTTTTTTTGTAATGTCTTTACCTGGTTTTGGTATCAGGGAGATGGTGGCTTCATAGAATGAGTTGGGTAGTATTCTGTCATCTTCTATGCTTGGAATACCTTCAGAAGTAGTGGTGTTAACTCTTCTCTGAAAGTTTGGTAGAACTCTGCAGTGAAGCCGTCCGGGCCAGGGCTTTTTTTTGTTGGGAGTTTTTTGATTACCATTTCAATCTCTTTTTTTGTTATGGGTCTATTTAGTTGTTCTACTTCTGAATGTGTTAGTTTAGGTAGGTAGTGTTTTTCCAGGAATTCATCCATTTCTTCTAGGTTTTCAAATTTGTTAGAGTACAATTTTTCATAATAATCTGAAATGATTCTTTTAATTTCATTTGGTTCTGTTGTGATGTGGTCCTTCTCGTTTCTTATTCGGGTTATTTGTTTCCTTTCCTGTATTTCTTTAGTCAGTCTAGCCAATGGTTTATCAAGTTTGTTAATTTTTTCAAAGAACCAACTTTTGGCTTTGTTAATTCTTTCAATTGTTTTTCTGTTCTCTAATTCATTTAGTTCAGCTCTCATTTTTATTATTTGTTTTCTTCTGGTGCCTGATGGATTCTTTTGTTGCTCAGTTTCTATTTGTTCAAGTTGTAGGGACAGTTCTCTGATTTTGGCTCTTTCTTCTTTTTGTATGTGTGCATTTATTGATATAAATTGGCCTCTGAGCACTGCTTTTGCTGTGTCCCAGAGGTTTTGATAGGAAGTATTTTCATTCTCGTTGCTTTCTATGAATTTCCTTATTCCCTCCTTGATGTCTTCTATAACCCAGTCTTTTTTCAGGAGGGTATTGTTCATTTTCCAAGTATGTGATTTCTTTTCCCTAGTTTTTCTGTTATTGATCTCCAGTTTTATTGCCTTGTGGTCTGAGAAGATGCTTTTAATATTTCGATGTTTTGGACTCTGCAAAGGTTTGTTTTATGACCTAATATGTGGTCTATTCTAGAGAATGTTCCATGTGTGCTAGAAAAAAAAGTATATTTTGCAACAGTTGGGTGGAGAGTTCTGTATAATGAGGTCAAGTTGGTTGATTGTTGTAAGTAGGTCTTCCGTGTCTCTATTGAGCTTCTTACTGGATGTCCTGTCCTTCTCCGAAAGTGGTGTGTTGAAGTCTCCTACTATAATTGTGGAGGTATCTATCTCACTTTTCAATTCTGTTAAAATTTGATTTATGTATCTTGCAGCCCTGTCATTGGGTGCATAAATATTTAATATGGTTATGTCTTCCTGATCAATTGTCCCTTTTATCATTATATAGTGTCCTTCTTTATCCTTTGTGGTGGATTTAAGTCTAAAGTCTATTTTGTCAGAAATTAATATTGCTACTCCTCTTCTTTTTTGCTTATTGTTTGCTTGATATATTTTTTTCCATCCTTTGAGTTTTAGTTTGTTTGTGTCTCTAAGTCTAAGGTGTGTCTCTTGTAGGCAGCATATAGATGGATCGTGTTTCTTTATCCAGTCTGTGACTCTCTGTCTCTTTGTTGGTGCATTTAGTCCATTTACATTCAGCGTAATTATAGATAAATAAGTTTTTAGTGCTGTCATTTTGATGCCTTTTTATGTGTGTTGTTGACAATTTCATTTTTCCACATACTTTTTTGTGCTGAGGCGTTTTTCTTAGTAAATTGTGAGATCCTCATTTTCATAGTGCTTGACTTTATGTTAGTTGAGTCGTTACGTTTTTCTTGGCTTTTATCTTGAGTTATAGAGTTGTTATACCTTTTTGCGGTTACCTTATTATTTACCCCTATTTTTCTAAGTAAAAACCTAACTTGTATTGTTCTATATCGCCTTGTATCACTCTCCATATGGCAGTTCAATGCCTCCTGTATTTAGTCCCTCTTTTTGATTATTGTGATCTTTTACCTATTGACTTCCATGATTCCCTGTTATGTGTATTTTTTTTTAATTAATCTTAATTTGTCTGTTTTTGTGATTTCCCTATTTGAGTTGATATCAGGACGTTCTGTTTTGTGACCTTGTGTTGTGCTGATATGTGATATTATTGGTTCTCTGACCAAACAATACCCTTTAGTATTTCTTGTAGCTTTGGTTTGGTTTTTGCAAATTCTCTAAACTTATGTTTATCTGAAAGTATCTTAATTTCACCTTCATATTTCAGAGAGAGTTTTGCTGGATATATGATCCTTGGCTGGCAGTTTTTCTCCTTCAGTGTTCTGTATATGTCGTCCCATTCCCTTCTTGCCTGCATGGTTTCTGCTGAGTAGTCTGAACTGATTCTTATTGATTCTCCCTTGAAGGAAACCTTTCTTTTCTCCCTGGCTGCTTTTAAAATTTTCTCTTTATCTTTGGTTTTGGTGAGTTTGATGATAATATGTCTTGGTGTTTTTCTTTTTGGATCAGTCTTAAATGGGGTTCGATGAGCATCTTGGATAGATATCCTTTTGTCTTTCATGATGTCAGGGAAGTTTTCTGTCAGGAGATCTTCAACTATTTTCTCTGTGTTTTCTGTCCCCCCTCCCTGTTCTGGGACTCCAATCACCCGCAGGTTATCCTTCTTGATAGAGTCCCACATGATTCTTAGGGTTTCTTCATTTTTTTAAATTCTTTTATCTGATTTTTTCCAGCTATGTTGGTGTTGATTCCCTGGTCCTCCAGATGTCCCAGTCTGCATTCTAATTGCTCGAGTCTGCTCCTCTGACTTCCTATTGCGTTGTCTAATTCTGTAATTTTATTGTTAATCTTTTGGATTTCTACATGCTGTCTCTCTATGGATTCTTGCAACTTATTAATTTTTCCACTATGTTCTTGAATAATCTTTTTGAGTTCTTCAACAGTTTTATCAGTGTGTTCCTTGGCTTTTTCTGCAGTTTGCCTTATTTCATTTGTGATGTCTTGAAGCATTCTGTAAATTAGTTTTTTATATTCTGTATCTGATAATTCCAGGATTGTATCTTCATTTGGGAAAGATTTTGATTCTTTTGTTTGGGGGGTTGGAGAAGCTGTCATGGTCTGCTTCTTTAAGTGGTTTGATATGGATTGTTGTCTCCGACCCATCTCTAGGAAACTAGTTTTTCCAGAAAATCCGCTAAAAAAAATGCAGTCAGATCCCTATCAGAGTTCTCCCTCTGGCTCAGGCTATTCGGATGTTAATCAAGCCGCCTGGGGAGGGTGGAGGAGGGGACAGAGAGATAGGAGAGTAGCACCTCAGAATATAGCCAGAGTTGCTTGTCTTGCTTGGAATGACTATTATATCTGAGATTCCCGTGGGGTGCATCGCCTATGTGTGCTGGCTGTGTGGAGATTGCCCCCGGGGGGTCTGGCCCGCTGGAGTCACGGTCAGATCCTCCGCTTCCAGCCCCACGCCCAGCGTCAAGGCTCCCCTGCTGGGATGGTGCACTCTCGACTCCAAAATCAGTCGCTGCCTCCTGGGGACTTCTCGTCCCGCCAGCCGCGTTGCCGTGTCACCTCCTCGAACCGGTTGGGCCCCCTCCCGGGGTTAGTTCAGGTGGGTGGAGCAGCTCCCCGTGGTTGTGCCGTGACCGAGTGTCCCAGCTGGAACGCTGTTCTCTCCGCTCCAATACCAGTCGCTGCCTCCCGGGGACTTCTCCTACCGGCTGCGTCCCACGCCGCCCGCCCGAACCAGCTGGGCCCCCTCCCGGGGTTAGTTCAGGGGGGTGGAGCAGCTTTCTGTGTTTATGCCGTACCTGCGTCCAGTCCAAATCCCGGCGGAACGGTTCCCCAGCTGGGACGCTGCTCTCCCCGTTCCAAGACCAGTCACTGCCTCCCAGGGACTTCTCCTACCGGCTGCGTCCCACGCCGCCCGCGGAACCGGCTGGTCCCCCTCCCAGGGTTAGTTCAGGGGGGTGGAGCAGCTCTCTGTGCTTGTGCCGTACCTGACTGGTACGCTGCCTTCAGGCGCTGAAAACAATCGCTGCTTCCCCGTATTAGTTCGTTCTCCATCTCTAAATCTGTGTTTGTTGTTCAGGGTTCGTAGATTGTTATGTATGTGATCAATTCACTTGTTTTTCTGTGTCTTTGTTGTAAGAGGGATCCGAGGTAGCGTCTGCCTAGTCCGCCATCTTGGCTCCGCCTCCTCGTCAATAACATTTTTATAAGACAGTGTGACCCGGATACTGGGAACCAACTTCACAAAATAGAGGGAGGAGTAACTATGAGTATCAAACACCTAGTCGAGTTGGCATTCAAGGTCTTTAACAACAGAGAAGAAGACAAAGCCAGGAAGTGCCAGGTTGCCCTACTGGCAACAGCAGCAACAGTATAGAAACAGTATAGGCCCTGTAGGAGGAAGAGACCCTAGCAAGGCCTGGCCCTGACCCCCGCTGGGAGAGAACCAGTGTGCATATTGTGAGCAGGAGGCCCACTGACAGAGAGAGTGTCCTGAGAGAGAGTGAGTACCGAGTGACTCAATACCAGGCCTCTCTAGTCAGTAATCCCCGCACATCAGTCTGATCTCTTGCGGCTCCAGATTCAGCCACCCCTCTGCCCTCTCTGTTCCTGAGAGACTCCGTTCACCGTTAGCCACAAAATCAACCTCTAAGAGATGCCAGTTTAGAGATCTTCATAGGTGAGAGTAGCTTCATTGAGGGTGGCAAAGGAGAGTGGGCCACGCAGTTGTCAGCCACACCGAAGTCCTCGATGCAAAAGCTCTCCCAAATGGTACCTCAGCCCAAAAAGCTGAGCTGGTTGCAGTGATCCAGGCCTCGCGGCTGGCCAAGTAACAGACAGTGACCATTTATATAGATTCAGAGAATGTGTTGTCAGTTTTACATGTATATGAGACTTTGTGGAAGCAAAGAGAGCTTTTAAATTTGGTCAGTAAGAAATCAAACATGGCCAGCAGATTTTACGACTCCCTGAGGTGGTGTCACTCTTGCTACTCTGGCTGTGGTACACTGCAAAGGAGATCAACAGGAAGATACAGTAGTGGGCCAAGGCCACGAAAGGGCTGACTTATAGACCAAGCGAGCAGCAAGAACTGTGACCTCAGTAGTAGTGCCTGATTCTAGCTTGCCATAAGCTACAGAAGACCTTTATAGTTGCAAAAACAGGGGCCAGGCAGGGAAGAAACAACTGATGAGGCTTGGAGGAGTAAAAAGTTAGAGAGCAAGAAGAACGAAGAGAAATAAAAAAAGGTGAAATGGGAGTAGAAAGGTAGAGAAGAAAGGGAGGGATGTCCCCAGAGTGGACTGTCCTAAACGTAAATATATTGATTTATTATGCTACTGGATAGGGTTACAGAGTTTTGTGAGCAGCTGGCTCTGCACCATTTCTCAATCTGTATGGTCCCTCTCAACATTAAAGACCACTACTTAAAAAAAAAAAAAAAGAGAGAAAGACAAGAACTTCTCGGAAGCGTAAGACTGAGCACCAGGAATATGTTCTGGGAGAAGACTGCAAGAGAAAAGTAAACTGGACTATTGAAGCCCACCGGGCCAAACCTTGCAAGAAGACCTAATTAGCACTGGCTAAGACCCTTCCCCTTCCCTTGGCTCTGTTCAGGACTAGGGTTGCACCTCAAACCAAAGTTAAGATAAGCCTTTTGGAGCTTATGTATGGGCGTTCCCTTCTCAGTAACTCGTGGGAGGGTTTCATTACTCTGGGTCCTGAGGATACCTTGGAGGCTAGAGACATACAAAGCTAGCTCGCTATTAAACAATATTTCTGTTCTGTAGCAGGGGTGCTTGACTCTCATTACAGGTACATGACATGACAGACTCTTCCACAACCTGAAGTTTCTTTCTCCGTGTCAAGACCTGGAGCACTACAGACCCAGGAGGAGAACAAACCCCTGGCACTACAATCAAGATCGCCGAACAGGGAGAGTAGATCCACAACTCTCCTCTAGCTGCCTGCTACTCGGGACAGTGACCAACGAGCCCTGCAGAAGAGTAAGAACTGACAAGACAGTAATAACTGAAAAACTCAGGCTTCAGAGGATTTAAAGTCATAGACAATTGTACCAGTTGACTGTCATACCCTGGCAGTTGTGCAGGTTGTTATTCATGACTCTGCTCAAGTTTGCCACCAGTATGCGGCCTTATATCCTGCTTGTTTATTTCCTGTGTCTCCATAGAAGAAAAAAGGGGTCCCAAGAAGGGCAGGATAATTATCTCATTAACACCTCAAACACTCTCCACTTAAAAGATCACTGGGTCTATATCACCTCCCCACCAGAACTAAAGACAATGTAGAGGCAGTCCCCGTCCAGGTGCCCGCGCCTACTAAAAACACCACTAGATTCCCCATGCCATGGGTCTCCCCCAGGGCCCATCTTCCATTAATTACAATAGGGACTTTGTCCAACAGACTATCCAGGGTCTCAATGACTCCAGTGCTAAAACCCCAGGCAATTGGAATGAGACAACTTATTTCCAGACTAATCTGACCAACGAAGTCTGTTACATGGAGATACCTAATGAGAGAATCAAGAATTTCCCAAGAACTTTTTATTTTCTCCTTGACTATTACCACCTTGCGGCCCTATACAGTTTGAATTTGGCATCAGAATCCTGTGCATGCGTGAAACAATATTTGGGCACATGCACAGGACCTGAAGAGCTGTGTCCCCAATCTGTCCTTGGACCTGAACATCACTGACATGGTTCAACATCTGGGCCTGCAATTGTGGACATGGGAGGGCTAAGGGCAGAGAGTTCAGGGTACCAAATCCAACCCCCAGACGCCATTGGAAATAAAAAGCTCCCCAACCCCCTCAGACAGCGAGCACCTGGCCTTATGGTTGCTAGACTCCACATTGCTCCTTGTCTGTGCAGACAATAAATTTCCACTTTCTGTTTCCTTGCAATTGGTGGTGTGGCATCCATCTTATTTCGATTGGCTAATAGGACTGGACAAGAACACTAGTTCAGTTACAAGGTCATGAAAGCTCCACAGACACATCCAAAGTCCATGAGGGACCAAATTACTGAGCTGAGGGCTATGTGGCCATGGTACTGAGGAACATCTAGCTCAATTGGCATAACATACTTTATAAAGAAAATGTTCTACATTCTAATACACTGAGTAGCATCTGGGGTCTTAAAAATCGTGAGTGGCCATCTAAGATACTCCACTGCTCCCAACTCATCTGGAGCAAGGAAAAATGAAGAAAACCAAAGACACAAGGGAAAGATTAGTCCAAAGTACTAATCGACCACAACTACCACAGCCTCTATCAGATTGAGTCCAGCAGAACTAGATGGAGCCTGGCTACCACCACTGACTGCTCTGACAGGGATCACAATAGAGGATCCTGGACAGAAATGGAGAAAAACGTAGAACAAAATTCTAACTCACAATTAAAAAAAAAAAGTCCAGACTTAGTGTCTGACGTAGACTTGAGAAACCCCGATGGTATGGCCCCTGGACACCCTTATAGCTCAGTGCTGAAGTCACACCTGAGGTTCAGCCAAGGATTAGGCAGGCCCATAAAACAACATGAGTCTAAATGGCCATACCAGCCTAGCGGCGAGGACAAGAAGGCAGGAGAGGACAGGAAAGCTGGTAATAGGGAAACTGAACTCGAGAAGCAGAAAGTGTTATCATGGGGATGGCAACCAATGTCACAAAACAATATGTGTATTAATTGTTTAATAAGAAACTTGTTTGCTCTGTAAATCTTCATCTAAAATACAATTTAAAAAATTTATTTTCCCCATAGAGGAAAAAAAAATTATTTTATTTTATTTTTTTTACAGATATTAATGAACAAGATAGTAAGCAAAGTGTAAGAGGAAAAGAACTGGACTCAGGTTAAAGACTTTTGAATTTGGATCATAGTAAAAGCTAGACAGAGCTTTAAAGATAATGAAAGGACATTTACATTCTCTTCATTGACTCAGAAGATACTGTCTAATTGAGCTAAGACTCAATTCCTAGGTTTCTTTATATCTGTTCTTAAAGTATAACGGTTCAGAGCACAAGTGCTGGAGAAAGGTCTAAATTCCTTCACTGTGGCTTAAAGCAAATACCTTAACATTCTCTGAACCTCCATTTCTGCATCTGTAAAATGGGGTCAATAATAAAATTCGTGTATGAACTAATGTATGCTAAAAGATTAACATGGTCGATGGTACATAGAAAACAGTCAATAAGTTTCAGCTAACATCATTTTCTTTGTTCCATAAAGATAGTTTCCTGTCTGTTATATTGCTTCCTATTTTTTTTTATTCTATGCATTATTGGTTAGCACAGTCCCTATCACATAGTATGCTTGTATGATTATGTGTTCGATAAGTATTTGATAGGAAATATAAGATTTGGCAATGAATGGTAGAAAATAATTAAAGCCGTAGATGGAAAGATTATATAGTTGCGTACGAATTTATATTATATAACAAACCATGCCAAAATTTAGTGGCTCAAAACAACAGCCATTAATTTGTTCATAAGTCTGTGGTTTCAGTTTGGATGGCACGTCTCTGCACCATGTAGTGTTGTCTGGGTTCGCTCCTGAGTCTGTGGTCACCTGATGGTCCATGGCCTCACTCACATGGCTCTTGCTTGGCTGCCTGTCTTTCTGTTGGCAAAGGGCAAAGGAGCTATCTAGGCCATTTAGCTCTCACTATCCAGCAGGCTAGCCTGCATTTGTTCACATGGTAGTGGTCACAAGGTATCTCTTTTCAAGTCTCTACCTGTGTCATGTTTGTTATTATCCAATAGAACAAAGCAAGAACTGTGGCCAAGCCCAGGGTCAGTATTGGAAGGGACTTCCCATGGCTTGGACAACAGGGAGGGTAATCAGTGTGGCCATTTATGCACAGTGAAAATAAAACGCAGTAAATAGATCTCATGATATTTGAGCGTATTTACTGCAAAGGGAAAGTTCCTGATTAAGAAAGCAACATAAGCTTCTGAAAGGAAAGACAAGTTCATAGGACCAAGAAATTTCAGTAGCCAGAAGGGTTCCTGGACGTCTCTTCCTCTGAAACTAAAAGGAGAGATGAAGTGATGGGTGTAAAGGGGAGATGTGGCTGCTAAGAGAAGCTAAGGCAGTTCTCAACCTTACCAGTTACTGTTGAGTTGATTCCAACTCATGGAGACCCCATGTGTGTCAGAGAACAACTGTGCTCCACAGGGTTTCCAATGGCTGATTTTTCAGAGGTGGTGGAGAGGGTGTGCACCCCTGGAGCAGAGAGATGCCTCCTTCGCTTTAACAAAGACCGCCTTTACAGGATTCTTGGGGGGCACTGCTCTAGGACCCCACAAGGCTCCTACTGTCCTAGTCAGGACCCTATAGAGGAAATTAGAGGAAGGATTAGGTTGTAGATTGCCAGCCCTGCTTGGTTCTTCCTGGGGTGACAGTAGGGGCTGGCACTAAGGTGTCTGTACCGGGTTAGTGAGGAATTTGCTCAGTTCATGTCAGGGTCATCCTATCAACTGCTGGCAGGGCCAGGGCCACTCCTCTCTGCTACACTGAACTTGATACTTCAAATCCCTCTGGAACCCACAAGGAGGAACTGAAGGAGTAGCTCAGCCACCACTCCTGGCAGGGTGTCTCAGTGATGACAGCACAGTGGGGCTCGTACTGTCTCAGGTTCCTTGGAGGGCTCACCCTTCCACAAGGGTCCTCACCTTGGGTGCCCACTTTGACCAGATCCCTCACCTCCCTGACATGCCCTGGAAGAAGTAACTGCAATTCACTAAGTCAGCATGCCAGTTCCCCAGGTTTCAAAACTGGGGTGGGGCTTTATGTTTCCGCCTTACTACAGAGAGGAGTCACCTCATCATAATTCGGTGTCCTCACCTTGATTCCTCTTAGGGACCCAGTCTCCTGCCTCTGCTGAGTAGGCCTCCCCAGTAGCCCAACAACTTCATGGCATCGAGACGACCCACCCTCAGGAGAAAATGAGGGGGCTCCTTAGTATGGTATCTCTTACCTTGGCTTCCGAGGTCCAGAAGTAGAGGGGGGACGTTGTACAGCCTCCTGTCTTCTTGTTTGGTGGGGGGTTAATTCCATCCTTCCTCTTTAAGTATTTTTACATTGATTTCCACTAGGTTCTGGGATTTCTCTCTCTGCAGAATTGGGGCTTGAACATAGGCCCTCATCTCCCTTAGACCCTCCAGGCGGGAGTCAAGGGTCGCTTGAGCTTGTCAGATTTCTCCTGGGCTCCCAGGGCTCATGGCATTGGCAGGATTCAGTGTAGCCCTCCCTATCTTTGGTCGAGTGGTCCTTAGTACCTCAATTATGTCTTCCCCTTGACTCTGCACCATTCTTGGGACCCTATCCTCTGCTGACCTGAGGCCACACCTCTCAGACCAAAGACCACACCTTCCTGAGACCTCACATTTGGAAGTCAGAGTGACCCATGTCCTTTGCAGTCTGTTTTGGGAATCCTAGGGCTGGCCAGGGTGGCAGGGGTCACCTGACCGCAGACTTCTCAATTTGGTGACCCCTTCATTGCTCACTCAGGCTTAT
The DNA here is from genome assembly GCF_030014295.1 of Loxodonta africana. Taxonomy (NCBI): domain Eukaryota; kingdom Metazoa; phylum Chordata; class Mammalia; order Proboscidea; family Elephantidae; genus Loxodonta; species Loxodonta africana. The sequence continues at coordinate 33,213,908 of NC_087369.1, read as the reverse complement.
GACCTTGTTTCCGGGTAGGACCTGGTATTTCTCCCTCTACTAACTTGAGTCCACCTGAAAGCAGGGGTGGAATTGATGGCTCAGACCAAGGCCCTCACCTCCTTAGAGGGGACTCAGGGTGCTTCACATCTGGCTACCCCTGCCTGGAGGCTGTCAGAGCTGAGAGCAAGGATGGGCTGGGGGCAGCCCCTCTTTTAAGGGGAAGCCTCCTAATTAGCACTAAGGTCCTCGTCTTGCCGGCAGTTAGGGTCTAGGTCTCCCCCCTCTTCACAACTCGGGTGCTTTCTTGGACCAAGGCCCTCTCATCCTGAGACTTTACAGGCTGAAGTCAGCCTGGTGGCCCTGAAGCCAGCGGTAGGGTCAGGACTTTGTGGGACCTCCTCTGTTCTGGGATAGGTGACTCTGTAGTCCACATTCAGGGTCCTCACCTGGACTCCTGACCAGTCGTGAGACTCCAACCTCCTCTGCTGATGAAAGTCTCAACCTGGTCAGACCAGAGGCCTTGTCTTCCTGGCCCTTCCTAGATGGAAGTCAGCGCCTGCCCGTCACATCTGGTCAAGGCTATACGGGGGCCTCCGAGTGCCAACAGGAGAGGTGGCACTCTTAGGACCCTGCTTTTCTGGGGTTAACTGCTCATCACAGTCCACATTCAGTGTCCTTATCTTGACCCCTGATCAGTCTTGAGACTCCACCTTCCTCTGCTGAGGAGAGCTCACAGCCCCCCAAACCAGAAGATGCACCTTCCCAACACTTCCTAGATGGAAGCCAGGACACGTCACATCTGTACAACGCTGTAGGGAGGGCCTCCAAGATTCAAGACATTGGTGGCAGGGGCCGGGGCCCCAAGGGCTGACAGCAAGGGCAGGATTCTTTGGAATGCAGTGTTCTAGAGTGAGTGGTCCCTTAGTGCTCACGCAGGGTTTTCACCTTGATACTTACCAGAGCCTGGGAGTCCCTTGTATGAAGACATGACTCACAGGCTCAGGATAAGATTCTTGCCAGCCGAGACCCTGGAGGGACAGCTCAGGGTGTGCTGTACCATACACTCATGTGCGGCCTCACAGTAGTGCAGGCTGTTTCACTTCTCCTGGAAGATCATTTTTAGGCAGTAGGATGCCCCATAAACACTCAGGGTCCACACCTAACTCCTGAGGTCTTGGAGAATATCTCAATCTCCTCCTTATTTCATTGCTGCTCTTAGACTCTAAAATCTATACACGGGCTCCCACACCTTTACTTAAAGGGCCCAGTACTAGCATGAAGCCTTCCAAAGGAGAGATGCTCAATCACTGTTTGGGGAAAATAAGAGCCAGGGAACAAGTGATCAAATCATCACAATTTATTTTCTCCCACATCCTTAAATAAGCTAAACAAATCCAGGCACATGAGTGTTCTACTTTTACCAAATGGAATAAGGGAAACCATGAACTGACCAACTTTTATGGTTTTCCACCTCTACCTTGTCATCCCAACTAACTCCTGTGGAGATTTTTAATATTTCTAAGAACATTCCTATTCCAGTACCACATTAACGTGTTCTGAATTCGTAAGAAACGATTCAAGGATTTTCAATTTGTTTTACACAATACAAAACTCTTACCCCTAAATCTGAAAAACAACAATCAATGCATGAGGTGAATTTAGATTCTGAATCTTAACAATCCTTCAATTAAAAAGAACATTTGAAAAATACAAAAAACGATCTAATCTACAAGTCACTCAAGTGTAACAGAAATACGAGAAGACATACATGTGCCCACTCCAGCCCCATGTTGCCTCTACTACTTAGAAGGTTAACCAGCCATTTTCAACAACAAAGTGAAGAATCTGAATTAGACGTCACCAGGGATGGGAGGACCGGCTAGACTCTCCCTGACACTAGCCCTGGCCCTGGCATGAGGACCAGCCCCAGCCCATTCTCTGCCTGCGGCTATCTCTTCCTCATCTCTGCAAGTTTCTTTATACAGGGCGTGTAAGGCACTGGAGTTGGTATCCTTGACCTTGGCCGAAAACTCCAGGACTCTTCTCTTGCTGTCTTCAGCTTGGGCTCTGGGACCCCACAGGAATTCATAGCGTGGAGGATCACTGTTGGGCACCTGCCGGTACTCCAGGTACTTTGCCTGCACCAAATCTTTGGTGATGAGCTTCCGGGGCTCCCCAAAGATGAAGTGCGTCTTCCCATCGTACATCCCAAACACATTCAGGAATTTCCACATCTCCTCCTCGGTGGCCCGGTTGCCATTCCTGTAGATCATGGCCAGGAGAGGCATCAGAAGCCCGGTCTTGGGAAACTCCCTGCCACCACTCAGACTCTCTTCCTTGGTAATCTCCAATTTGCTGACAAGGACATAGCATTGACCTTTGGAATCGGCTTCCTTCAGGTCAAGGCCAAAGACCAGCTCTATGCACTCAGAGGCTCGCCTCAGGATCTCAGGGAAGTGCTCCTTGTACCTTTTGTTGATGATCTTTATCATCTTTCCCTTCGTAAAATGCTCTTGCATTTCATACTTGGACAGCAGGAACTGCGACAACATGGTCACCCTCCTGGTTAGAGGATCTCTATGTGGCCTCTCACTGGGGGCTCGGGCAGAAGAGGAACTTGGACGTCCCTCATCTTGGCTCTCAGCCCCTCTAGGAGCTATTCTGCCTGAAGCACCTGCAGCAGGAGTGGTGGTGGACGGTGCTCTCTGAGACCGCTGGGGAGTGTGAGCAGCAGGGGAGCTCTGGGGAGGCCCCCCAAAAGGAGGAGAGGAAGAGGACGGGGAGCCTTCCTCCTCTGCTGCAGTGGCCTGAGCACCCTGGACACTGTGAGTGTCACCATGGGCCTGGCGACGTTTCTCACGGGCGCGGAGCTTACTCTTATGACCACGAGGCATGATGACTCTGCTCAAGGACAGTAGGCAGGAGTGCAGAAAGAGGGCAGGTGATGCAGGCCCACAGGAGCAGGGAGGCTGAGAGGGTGTACGCCCTGTAGCAGAGAAGTGCCTCCTTGGCTTTCACAACAGACGCCTCTGCAGCATTTTTGAGGACACTGCTCTAGGGCCGTACAAGGCTCCTATTGTCTTGGTCAGGACCCTGTAGAGAAAATTAGAGGAAGGATTAGGTTGTAGATTGTCAGCCCTGCTTGGGGCTTACTGGGTTGAGAGCAGGGCTGATACTAGGGACTCTCTGCAGTGGGTTATTGGGGATTCCCTAATTTCACTCGTAAGGCCATGATATCAACTGCCGGCAGGGCTAGGGCACCTCCCCTCTACTAATCTGACCCTGAAACCTCAACTCCCTCTGGGATCCACAAGCAGAAACTGAAGGAGCAGATCAGCCACCACTCCTGGTAAGGTGTCTCAGTGATGACAGCACACTGGGGCCCGTTCTTTCTGGGGTTCCCTGGAGGCCTCAGTCCTCTGCCAGGGTCCTCACCATGGCTGCCCCCTTTTACCAGCTCCCTCACATCCCCGAAACGCCCTGAGAGTTAGTGAGTGCAACTCACTAAGTCACCATACCCAGTTCCTCCAGGTCTGAACGCAGTGTTGGGGCTCTATGTTTCCCCCCTTTTTTCTGGGAAGAGTTATCTCATCAGAACTCAGTATCCTCACCTTGACTCCTATTAGAGACCATGTCTCCTGCCTCTGCAGAACACCCCGTCGGTACCCCTTACCATCTAGTCGATTCCCAGTCAACGCGACCCTATATTAAAGAGTAGAACTTCTCCATGGAGTTTCCAAGAAGTGCCTGGTGGGTTTGAACTGCTGATCTTTTGGTTAGCAGCCATAGTACTTAACCATTCTGTCACCGGGGTTTCCTCTCCTGTATAAGCCTCCCCATTTGTCCAAGGACTTCATGTCCCCTAGGAACAAATCAGGGGGGCACCTCAGCCTGACACCTCTGACCGTGGCTCCCCTGGGCCAACAGCAGTAGGAGGCTTTTCTGCATCCTCCTCTTTTCTTGGGGGAGAGAAGAGGTGTTAATTCCCTATTGCCTTCTAAGAGATTTTTTCCTTGACTCCCACTAGTATCTGGGATCCCTCTATCTCCTGAACTGGGGCTTAAATGAAGGTGCTCAGCTCCCTCAGACACTCCAGGCAGAAGTCCAGAGTCCCCTGAACTTGCCAGATTTGTCTTGGGCTTCCAGGGTGACTGACATTAGCAGAGCCCACTGCAATCCTCCCCATTTTACGTTGAGTGGTCCCAGTACCTCAGTCATACCTTCCCTTCACTCTGCACTATTCCTGGAACCCCACTCTCTGCTGTCATGAGGCCACATCCCTCAGACCAAAGACCACACTTTCCTGACACCTCAGAGTTGAAAGTCAAGTGAGCTACACCGTTTGCAGTTTGCTTTGGGAATCCTAGGGCTGGTCAGGGCCGCGGGTGTTACATGACCCCAGAGTTCTCAACTGATGACACCTTCGTTCCTCACTCAGGCTTCTAAACTTGTTCCTGGGTAGGGATCCTCCCTCTACTAACGTTAAGTCCACCCAAAAGCTGGAGTAGGACTGATGGCTCAGACTAAGGGCCTCACCTCCCTAGAAAGCAGTTGGGGTGCTACACATCTGGCTACCCCTGCCCGGGGGCTCCCAGAGCTGACATCAAGGTTGAGCTGTGGCCGGCCCCTCTTTTAAGGGGAACCCTCCTCATTAGCACTAAGCTCCTCGCCTGGCCTGCAGTTAGGGTCTAGGTCTCCTCCCTCTTCGGAACTCGGGTGCTTTTTTGGACCGAGGCCCGCCCATCCGGAGACTTTACAGGCCGAAGTCAGCCTGGTGGTCTTGAGGCTGGTGGTAGAGGCGCGACTTTGTGAGACCTGCTCTGTCCTGGGTTAGTGTCCCCTTAGTCCACATTCAGGGTCCTCACCTGGACTGCTGACCAGTCCCGAGACTCCACCCTTCTCTGACGATGAAAGTCTCAACCCGGTCAGACCAGACTCCTCAGCTTCTGGGCACTTCCCAGATGGAAGTCGGCGCATGCCCGCCCGTCACTTCCGGCCAAGGCTAGCGGGGAGCTCCGAGGGCCAAGGTCCTTAGAGGGGGTTCTCCGAGGGCCAACAGCAAGGGCGGCGCTCATAGGACCCCGCTTTTCTGGGGTTAATTGCTCACCACAGTCCACATTCAGGGTCCTCACCTTGACTCCTGATCAGTCCTGAGACTCCACCCTCCTCCGATGATTAAAGCCTCAACCCTCTCAGACCAGAGGCCTCTCCTTCCCGGCACTTCCAAGATGGAAGTCAGCGCATGCCCGCCTGTCACATCCGGCCAAGGCAATACGGGGCCCTCCAAGGGCCAAGGCCGTTAGAGGGGGTTCTCCGAGGGCCAACAGTAAGGTGGTGCTCTTAGGACCCCAATTTTCTGGGGTTAATTGGTCACCACATTCCACATTCTCGATCCTCACCTTGACTCCTGATAGTCCTGAGACTCCACTCTCTGCTGAAGAGAGCTCACAGCCCCCCAGACCAGAAGCCGCACCTTCCTAGCACTTCCTAGATGGAAGCCAGGACATGCCACATCCGTACAAGGCTATACCCAGTGCCTCCAAGGATCGAGGCCCTCCTACAGGGGCAGGGGGGCCTCCGAAGGCCGACAGCAAGGGCAGGATCCTTGGGACTCCAGCGTTTTGGAGTGGTTCCTTACTGCTCAGGCAGGGTCCTAACATTGATACCTATCACAGCCTGGGGGTCCTGCTTAAGAAGACCTGACTCACAGGCTCAGAACAAGATTCTTACCAAGGCGAGACCCTAGAGGGACCGGTCAGGGTGTGCTGCACCATACACTTGCCTGGGGCATCACAGGATTGGAAGCTGTTTCACTGCACCTGGCAGATCCTTTTTAGGCGATAGGTCGCCCCATAAACACTCAGGGTCCACACCTAACTGCAGTTAGGGACAAGACTCCTCCCTCTACAGAGCTGGGGCCACCCCTTCAGACCAGACCCTCCCTCCCTGAGACCACTCAGGAAAAAAGGATGGGCATCTCTGTCAGAGAGCTCTCCCAGAGGCTTCCCAGGACTAAGAACAGAGGCAATGCTCTCTTCTGCTCCTTCTCTTGATGGGGTTCCCACTCATAACACTCAGGGTCCTCACCTTGCCTCCTTTGAGAGCCTGAGTCTCCTTCCTCTATGGACCTGGGGTATGCCCACCAGACCTGATACCCTCCAGGCAGAATTGAGGAGACTCCTCATCCTGACAACTCTGCCCTGGGCCTCCCAGGGCCGACAGAGGGGGCACTTTGTGTGAACTCCTCTTTTCGGGGTGGGTGGCTCCCTCCTTCCTCATTCACAGTCTTCATTTTGTAAATGACCAGTCCTGGAAATCCACACTCTACTGAACCCAAGGCTGCTCTGCTCATATCAAGGTCTTCACTGACCTGGGACCTCTGATTTGGAAGTCAGGATGAGTCATATCCAGCCAGGACTGTCTGAGATCTCGCAGGGGAAATTGCAAGGCCAGGACGCTTGGGGACCACACTCTTCTTGAGGGGCCCGCACATCAACTTCATTCAGGATCATCTCTTAGGTATCTCCCAGAGGCTGAGTGTCCTCGCTTTACTGGCTTTGAGAGTGTCCTTAGGCCACTGTCTCAGGTCCCTGAGAAACCTGAAGAATAAGTGAGGGCACTACCTGGGGCTCTCTAGTTCTGAGAGCAATCCCTGCAGTTCTTTGTGTGATCCCTAAATTCTGGTGTGTTTTTCCTCTGTCTTTTCATTCACTGGGATCCTCTTCTTAGCTTCTCTTTGCTTAAAGGCTTCCTGAGAAATCCAGTATCCTTGCAAACTTGAGCAATTTTGCTATTGCAAATATTGCCAGGATTGGGTCCTTGTCCTAGAGTGAGAAGTGGCATGAGGTGGGGAAGCTGCAGCCAAAGATAGGAAGCCCAGCACAGGTGGTGGGCTGTCAGAAAAACAGGCTGATCTAATGCTTCTCTGCTTCAGCCATGCCTGGAGGTGCACATAACCTTGGTTCTAATAGATTTACTTTCTACAGGCAGAGGCTCTCCGGGATGATTTTATGAGCCCCAACTCTTTTCAGGTTATCTGGACTTGCATTTGTCGATGATTATATTGTCACTGAATATTTTCTTTTCTTTTCCTTATTCATACCTCTCACTTATTTTAGTATTCACATAGCTCTGACTATACAGTCCAACTCAACGCCCTGGGCACAGCGTTATTCATTTTCTTACCTGAGAAACATTTCGTAGTAGAGAGAAGAACAGTGAATTAAGAGACACATGGTAAGCCTCTGGCTGGAAGGAGTGGAACAAGCTAGGCTCCAGACGGATTCAGACCAGGGGTCTAATCTAGCTTGCTCATGTACTAGACTTTCAAAGTCAAATACATTACCAAAAACTCTGAGCTCCATGTTCTCCTTCTGTGAAGTGGGATTGATAAACCCTGTCTTCTAGGGCAGGTGCATTGTGTGCAAGGCATGAAAAGCACTTGGAAATGTGACTGCACGTATTTGATCTTCAAAGAATGGTACTTGTTACTATGATTATTTTCACACTACACAATACCACCCTCCTCTTGAGAATTTTTGGTTTTGTTTACTCCACGATCTGTCAGAATATGCAGCACTCTAGGACAAAGAAAACGAAATCAGAAAAAATGCTGAGTAGGAAGAAAAATGAAGTAATATTTTACATTAACTCCTTGCCGTTGAATCAATTCCAACTAAATGCAAGCCCATGTAGAACTGCCGTACACGATTTCCATGGCTATAAATTTTAAAGAAACAGATTGCCAGGCCTTTCTTCTGGGGTACCACTGGATGAATTTGCACTGCCAACATATATGTTAGTAGTCAAGGTCAAAGCATTTTATCACTCATTAGAGAGTCTCATAGTTATCTAGTGCTGTTATAACAGAATACCACAAGTAGATGGCTTTAAGAAGTAGAAATTTGTCTCACAGTTTAAAAAAAGGAGCCTAGAAATCTGAATTCAGGTTTTGGCTCTAGGGGAAAGCTTTAACTCTTTGTTTGCTGTGGGGGAAGATCCTTGTCTTTCTTCAGCTTCTGTTTCTTTTTTCCTTGGAGATCTCATGTGGCTTGGCAACTATCATTCCCCACTTGAGATTACTTGCTTGCCGAATCACCTCTTTTACATCTCAGAAGAGAGTGGAGTTAAGACACCCTCTGGGGTGGGCGGGAACAAACACACTGCTGTCCAGAAGATTCTGACTCTCAGTGATGCAAAAAGGACGGAGTAGAACTGCCCCATATGGTTTCCAAGGCTGGAAATCTTTACAGAAGCTGACCACCACATCTTTTTCCCTTGGAGAAGGTGTTGGGTTGACTCTAGACACACCTTACAATCCAGTCTCTTTCACATAACAACACACATTCCCAGATGGCATTATAACCATAGGTATAGGGTTAGGACTTACAAGACCTGTTTTTGGGAGGCATGGTGGTTAAATTCAATCCATATTAGGGAGCATATTCTTTAATGTGGGTGCGGGTAGACTGTCCCAGCTTAATGCAGCATGAAGCTCCTAGAAGTGCTGTCAAGGACCAACAATTTCCCCTCCCATTGCCCTTCCATGTATGTCATCCCAATTTTCATTCACATCACCACACCCAAAAGTCTAGTCTTCACCTGGGGTTTGCCAAATGACACTCAAGGTAACCTAATTCTAAAGTCCCTTCAATGGCATGGGCTGTGGCTACCCCAGCTCAATGCAAAAGGCTTCAAACAGTGGCTTCCCTACACAAAGGAGTAGGTCTCTATTTCTCAGGAACTCCATGGACACACTGTGCAGACCATACCCAGTCAGTGCACGTGTTCAAGTGCACCAGGACAAGAGCACAGGGCACCTTCCAGTCCTGACCCCGGAGGGGATTCCTCTCCCATTCCCCAAAATCCCAGAGTAACTGGGAAGAGCTAGCTTCCATTCCAGGCTCAGCCTCTCCATGCTGGGGCATCATGGGAGTGTCTGGCCGTGCTCACCCCCCACCACAACCTCATCTGGACTCCCTCCACCTCACTCCACTCACTTTACCCACCCCCTACCCTTGTCTGCCCCATGTAGCCAAATGTGAAAATCCATTCCCTACCACTACCCATTCACCTGCTGGTACTCTAGGTACTTTTCCTGCACCAAATCTTTGGTGATGAGCTTCCTGGGCTCCCCAAACCTGAACTGCCTCTTCCCATCGTAGATCCCCAGCACATTCAGGAATTCCCACGTCTCTTCCTCGGTGGCCTGGTCCCCATTCCTGTAGATCATGCCCAGGAGAGGCAACACGAGCCCATTCCTGGGAAACCCCCTGCCACCAATAAAATTCTCTTCCTTGGTGATCTCCAATTTGCTTACAAGGGCATAGGATTGACCTTTGGAGTCGACTTTCTTCAGGTCAAGCCCAAAGACCACCTCCATGTGCACAGAGGCTCTCCTCAGGATGTCAGGGAAGTGCTCCTTGTACCTTTTGTTGATGATCTTCATCATTTCTGCCTTTGTAATGGGCTCTTTCATTTTATACTTGTACAGCAGGAACTGCAACAACGTGCTCACCCTCCTGGTTACAGGGTCTCTTTGAGACCTCTCAGTGGGGGCTGGCGCCTCAGAGGAACTTGGCCTTCCCTCATCCTGGCCCTCGGCTCATCCGGCAGCTCTCGTGCCCAAAGCACTTACAATAGTGTTGGTGGGCGGGACTCTCTGAGGCTCCTAGGGAATGCGAGCAGCAGGGGAACTCGGAGAAGACTCCCCAAAAGGAGGAGAGGAAGAGGAAGGGGACCCTTCCTCCTCTGCTGCAGTGGCCTGAGCACCCTGGACACTGTGGTTGTCACCTTGGGCCTGGCGACATTTCTCACGGGCATGGAGCTTACTCTTCTGACCGCGAGGCATGATGACTCTGGTCAAGGACAGCAGGCAGGAGTGTGTAAGGAGGACAGGTGATGTGGGCTCACTGGAGGAGGGAGGCTGAGAGGGTGTGCGTCCCTGCAGCAGAGAGATGCCTTCTTGGCTTTAACAAACACCGCCTTTGCAGAATGCTTAAAGGGCACCACTCTAGGACCCACAAGGCTCCTATTGTCCTGGTCAGGGCACTGTAGAGCAAATTAGAGGAAGAATTAGGTTGTAGATTTCCAGCCCTGCTTGGGGCTTCCTGGGGTGACAGCAGGGGCTGGCACTAGGGACTCTCTCTACTGGATGATTGGGGGTATTCTAAGATCACTCTCAGGGTCATCATATCAACTGCTTGCAGGTCCTGGTCCCTCCCCTCTGCTACTCTGAACTTGACACCTCAAATCCCTCTGGGACCCACAAGGAGGAACTGAAGGAGCAGCTCAGCCACCACTCCTGGCAAGGTGTCTCAGTGATGACAGCACAGTGGGGCCCATTTGACTGGGGTTCCTTGGAGGTCTCAGTCTGCCACGAGGGTCCTCACCTTGGGTACCCACTTTGACCAGATCCCTCACCTCCCTGAGATGCTGGGATAACGTAACTGCAACTCACTAAGTCATCACGTCCAGGTCCTAAGGTCTGAAAGCAGGGATGGGGCTCTGTGGTTACCCCTTATTTCTGGGAGGAGTCACCTCGTCATAACTCGGTGTCCTCACCTGGATTGCTCTTAGGAACCAAGTCTCCTGCCTCTGCTGAGTAGCCCTCCCCATTAGTCCAAGGACTTCATGACCCTGAGACGACCCACCCTCAGGAGAAAACGAGGGGGAACCTCAGTGTAATATCTCTGACCTTGGCTTCCCAGGTCCAACAGCAGAGGGGGGAGCGTTGTACAGCCTGCTGTCTTCTTCTTTGGTGGGGGATTAATTCCATCTTTACTATTAAAGAATTTTTACCTTGACTTCAATTTCTGTGTGCTGAACTGGGGATTAAACCTAGGACCTCATTTCCCTGAGACCCTCCAGGAGGGAGTCAAGGGTCACCTGAACTGGTCAGATTTGTCCTGGGTTCCCAGGGCTCATGGCATTAGCAGGGTTCAGTGTAGCCTTCCCATTTTGGGTCGAGTGGTCCCTAGTGCCTCGATCATATCTTCCCTTTAACTCTGCACCATTCTTGGGACCCCACTCTCTGATGACTTGACACCACACCTACCAGACCCAAAGACCACACTTTTCTGAGACCTCAGAGTTGGAAGTCAGAGTGACCCATATCCTTTGCAGGCTGTTTTGGGATTCCTAGGGTTGGCTGGGGTGGCGGGGGTTACCTGACCCCAGATTTCTCAATTTGGTGACCCCTTCATTGCTCACTCAGGCTTCTGACCTTGCTTCTGGGTAGGACCTGGTATTTTTCCTTCTACTAACTTGAGTCCAGCTGAAAACAGAGGTGGGAATTACGGCTCAGACCGAGGCCCTCACCTCCCTAGAGGGGAGTCAGGGTGCTACACATCTGGCTACCCCTGCCTGGGGGTTCCCAGTGCTGAGAGCAAGGTTGGGCTGTGGGCAGCCTCTCCTTTGTGGGGAGGCCCCCTCATTAGCACTAAGGTTCTCGCCTTGCTTGTAGTTAGGGTCCAGATCTCCTCCTCTCTCTTCAGAACTGGGGTGCTTCCTTGGACCAAGATCTTCTGGTAATGAGACCTTCCAGGTAGATGTTGGAGTGGCGTCCATCTTATTTCGATCCACTAATAGGACTGGACAAGAACCCTTGTTCTGTTACAGATTTTGGCGACTCTGGCCGGGACTTGCAGACCTCAAACCCTGGGCGGTGAGTATCCAGACCCCCTGCAACCCTTTAAGATGTGCCCTGACGCCATTTGGTCAGTAAGGAGTTTCGGGTGGCCACGGTGATCCCTGCCCCAGGATGAGATCCACTGGGTCCCCACCTCAGCTTGGAAATAGAAACTGGAAACTAGATGGGAAAGGCCTCTGATTTAAGGTAAGTGCATGGGACCAGGTTGTTCCACTGGTCATCTGGGGGGCTAAATTCTCCCCTGAGGGGGTTACAGTCCTCCCAGGGAGCTAGGCAAAGAAGAGGGTGGCAACAGCGCAGTCCTAAGACCCGACCCTGTTAGAGTGGGGATTGAAGCCTCTGCCGAGACATCCCCCAACTCTGTGGCAGTTCTCTGCCCCGCTCTCAGCCCACCAAGCCACAGGTTCTAACTGCAGTTTAGCCAGACCACGCTGCATCCCTAACAACAGTTTCAATTTGGTATCAGATTCCTGTGCATCTGTGAACCTAGATTTTGGCACATGTGTAGGACCTGAAGAGCTGTGTCCACAGTCTCTCCTTGGACCTGAACATCACTGACATGATTCAACATCTGGGCCTCCAAATGTGGACATAGGAGGGCTAAGGGCGGAGAGTTCATGGCACCAACTCCAACACCCAGAAGCCACTGGAAATAAAAAACTCCCCAACCCCCTCAGACAGCGAGCATGTGGCATTATGGTCGCTAGACCCCCACACTGCACCTTCTCTGTGCAGACAATAAATTTCCACTTTCTGTTTCCCTTGTAACTGGTGGTGTGGTGACCATCTTATTTCTATCGGCTAATAGGACTGGACAAGAACTCTTGTTCGGTTAAAAGATCATGAAAGCTCCATGGACATTTCCAAAGTCCATGAGGGACCAATTTACTGGGCTAAGTGCTATGGGGCAATGGTATTGGGGAACATCTGGGTTAACTGGCATAACAACATAGTTTATAAAGAAAATATTCGACATTCTACCTTGGTGAGTAGCATCTGGGATCTTAAAAGCTTCTGAGCAGCCTTCTAACATATTGCACTAGTCTTACCCCATCTGGAGCAAGGGAGAATGAAGAAACCAAAGACACGAGGCTCAGATTAGTCTAAAGGACTAATGGACTATAACTACCACAGCTTCCACCAGACTCAGTCCAGTACAACCAGATGGTGCCAAGCTACCAAAACTAACTGCTGTGATGGGGAGCAATAATCGATAGTCCTGGACAGAGTTGTAAAAAAAAATGAAAAAAAAAAAACAGTTAGCTCAAAATTCTAAATCACAAAAAAACAAAAAAAAAAACACCAGACTTTGTATCTAACAGAGACTGGAGAAACTCTGAGGGTATGGCCCCGGACACCATTATACTTCAGTGCTGACTTCACTACTGAGGTTTACCCTTCAGCCAAAGATTAGGCAGGCTCATAGAGCAAAAGAAGTCTAATTGGGCACACCAGCCCAGAGGCAAGGACGAGAAGAAAAGACAAGACAGGAAAGATGGTAACGGGGAACCCAAGGTGGAGAAGGGGAGGGTGTTGACATGTCGTGGGGTTGGCAACCAATGTCACAGAGCAATATCTGTATTGTTCAATAAGAAACTAGTTTGCTCTGTAAACCTTCATCTAACGTACAACAAAAAAAATAAAAAATGTAGTTTCCTGATAGAGGAGGACAAATACTAATGGACAACATATGAAGCAAAGTGTAAGTGGCAAGAACTGGACTCAGGTTAAAGACTTTTTATTTCGGATCATAGGAAAAGAGTAGCTAGACAGACCCTTAAAGATAAAGAGAGGAGATCTGCATTCTCTTCACTGATGGGGAAGTTACTGTCACAACTAAGACTCAATTCCTAGGTTTCTTTATATTTGTTCTTAAAGTATAATGGTCCAGATTACAAGTGCTAGAGAAAGGTATGAATTCTGTAACTTACTGTGACATAAAGCAAATATCTTAACGTTCACTGAACCTCCATTTTTGGATCTGTAAAATGGGGTCTATAATAGAGTTGGTGTATGGACTAACACGCTAAAAGACTAACATGGGAGATGGTACACAGAAAACACTCAGTAAATTTCAGCTGTCATTATTTTCTTTGTTCCATGAAGATAGTTTCCATGTCTGTTATTACTACTGTATGCATTATTAGTTAGCACAGTCCCTATCACACAGTATGCTTATATAATTATGTGTTAGATGAGTGAATATTTGGTAGGAAATAAAAGATTTGGCAATAAACAGAAGAAAATAATGAAAGCAGTAGCTAGAAGGGTGAATAGTTAAGTTATATAATAAACTATGCCAAAATTTAGTGGCACAAAACAACAGCCATTTTTTTTCTCCATGAGTCTGTGGTTTCAGTTGGGATGGCACATCTCTGCACCATGTAGTGTTGTCTGGATTCACTCCTGAGTCTGTGGTCAGCTGATGGTCCATGGCCTCACTCACATGTCTCTTGCTTGGCTGTCTGTCTTTCTGTTTGCAGAGGCAAAGGAGGTATCTAAGCCATTCAGCTGTCACCATCCAGCAGGCTATCCTGCATCTGTCCTCGTGGCGGTGGTCACAGGGTATCTCTCTTCAAGTCCTACTCGTGTCATGGTTGCTATTATCCCACTGAGCAAAGCAAGCACTATGGCCAAGCCCAGGGACAGTAGAGGAAGGGACATTCCAAGGCTTGGACAATAAGGAGGGTAATCAGTGTGGCCATTTATGCACAGGTGAAAAAAATGCACCAGATAGATCTCATGATATTCGTGCATATTTACCGCAAAGGGAAGGTTGCTGATGAAGAAAGCAACGGAAACATCTTAAAGGGAAGATGAATCAATAGGACCAAGAATTTCCAGGAGCCAGAAGGGTTGCTGGATGTATCTTCCTCTGAAGCCAAAAGCAGAGATGAAGTGATGGGTATGACCGGGAGATGTGGCTGCCAAGAGAAATGAAGGCAGTTCACAAACTTACCAGTTCCTGTTCAGTTGCTTCCAACTCATGGCGACCCCATGTGTGCCAGAGAACAACTCTGCTCCATAGGGCTTACAATGGTTGATTTTTTAGATGTGGATTGCCAGGCCTTTCTTCCGAGGTACCTCTGGTTGGACTAGAACTTCCACACTTTTGATTAGCAGCCCAATGTAAAGTGTTAACCATTTGTACCATTCAGGGACTCCCAGTTCACAACAACATCACTTATTAACTGAAGACTCATGTCCTGGTCATCTTGCTAGTTTCCTTTCAGCTTCTATTCTTTTGGGTGCTCCCTAAGACATCTATCCTAGGCCACATTCCACCAGAGATGCAAACATTGCCTTCATGTTTATGTGATTTTAGAAGACCCCAATCCTGGGAAGCATTTTAAGATACATTAAACATAACAGGCACTAGAAGAGGTCATTTTTGAGTAAGTCTTCTTGCTGATTTTTCACAAACTCTAGATCATCTCAATGTGACCCTGAGGTCTATCCAAAACCAAACCAAACCTCTTTCTGTCAAGTTGATTACAACTCTTGGCAATCCCACACGTGTCAGGGTAGAACTGTGCTCCATAGAGTTTTCAATGAGTGAGTTTTTGGGAAATAGAGCGCCAGGCCTTTCTTCTCTAGCTACCCTGGATTGACTGGAACCACCAAAACTTTCCTCCCCACGTATACACTGCTGGTTGGGTTGACGTCATGTAGAGACAGCCTTAGATGCAATTACCTTTTCCCAGTATTCATTTTTAAAAGCATACTTACTATAACAAAATCATTGATTTCAATATTATCTCTTAAAAGTTTGTTGAATTTCAAAAGATATTGCTTTCAAATTTGGTTTAAAATTTTGTTGAAACATTAATACATGCACGTGACACAAAAATTTAAATAATTAAAAACTACTTATATGGAAAGAATGTCCTATTCCCCAAAGATAACAACTGTTAAGAGTTTTTCTATTTTTTAGTGGTAACTTGAAAATCCTGGTGGTGCAGTGGTTAAGTGCTATGGCTACAAACCCAAAGGTTGGCAGTTGGAATCCACCAACTGCTCCTTGGAAACTCTATGGGGCAGTTCTTCTCTGTCCTATAGGGTCAGTATGAGATGGAAATAACTCAACAGCAATGGGTTTGGTGTCAGTTTTTTTTAGCGGTAACTTTGGTGAATGTTGAGACAGTAAATAATACTGGGAAAGACAGCACAGTTTTTCCAAGGCAACATAATGGAAGCTCCACAGACACATCCAAACTCCCTAACAGACCAAATTACTGCGCTGAGGGCTACGGGCACCTTGATCTTGGGGAACATCTAGCTCAAGTGGCATAACATAGTTTATAAAGAAAATGTTCTACATTCTACTTTGGTGAGTAGCGTCTGGGGTCTTAAAAGTTTGTGAGCATCCATTTAAGATACTCTACTGTTCTGACCTCATCTGCAGCAAGAGAGAATCAAGAAAACCAAAGACACAAGAGAAAGGACTAATGGACCACAACTACCACAGCCTCTATCAGACTGAGTCCAGAACAACTAGATGGAGCCCGGCTACCATCACTGACTGCTCTGACAGGGATCACAATAGAGGGTCCTGGACAGAGATTCAGAAAAATGAAGAACAAAATTCTAGCTCAAAAAAAAAAGGCCAGACTTTGTGTCTGACAGAGATTGGAGAAATCCTTAGAGTATGGTCTCCGTACACCCCTATAGCTCATTATTACAGTCATTCCTGAGGTCCAGGCAAAGATTAGGAAGGCCCATAAAACAAAATGAGTCTAAATGGGCACACCAACCCAGCAGCGAGGACAAGAGGGCAGGAGAGGACAGGAAAGCTGGTAATAGGGAAAACAAGTTCGAGAAGGGGAAAGTGTTAACATATCGTGGGGTTGGCAACTAATGTCACAAAACAATATGTGTATTAATTGTTTAATAAGAAACTGGTTTGCTCTGTAAGCCGTCATCTAAAGTACAATTAAAAAAAAGAATTTAGTTTCCCCATAGAAGACAGATACTAATGAACAAGACAGTAAGGAAAGTGTAAGTGGCCAGGAACTGGACTCAGGTTAAAGACTTTTTATTTTGGATTGTCGTAAAAGGGTAGCTAGACAGGCCCTTAAAGATAACGAAAGGAGATCTGCATTCTCTTCCCTGATGTGGAAGTTACTGTCAGAGCTAAGACTCAATTCCTAGGTTTCCTTATATCTGTTCTTAAGCTAAAGTGTAATGGTTCAGAGCACAAGTGCTGGACAAAGATCTGAATTCCATCACTTACTGTGACTTAAAGCAAATATCTTAACCTTCTCTGAGACTCCGTTTATGCATCAGTAAAATGGGGTCAATAGTAGGGTTGGTGTATGAACTAACGTATGCTAAAAGATTAACATGGTAGAAGGCACACAGAAAACACTCATTAATTTTAGCTATCGTCACTTTCTTTGTTCCATAAAGGTAGTTCCCATGGCTGGTATTGCTTACTATTCTATGCATTATTGGATAGTACAGTCTCTACCACATAGTTAGATATATAATTATGTGTTATGTAAGTTAGTATTTGATAGGAAACAAAAGATTTGGCAATGAATGGAAGAAGATAAAGCAGCAGCTAGAAGGGTTACAGACTTAAGTAATGATTTATGTTATATAAAAAACCATGCCAAAATTTAGTGGCTCCAAACGACAGCCATTTATTTGTTCACGAGTCTGTGGTTTCAGTTGGGATGGCACATCTCTGCACCATGTAGTGTTGTCTGGGTTCACTCCTGAGTTTGTGGTCAGCTGATGGTCCATGGCCTCACTCGTTTCTTGCCTGCCTGCCTGTCTTTTTGTTGGCAGGGGCAAAGAAGGTATCTAGGCCATTTAGCTCTCACCATCCACAGGCTAGCCAGGGTTTGTTCACATGGTAGTGGTCTCAAGGTATCACAAGAAAAGTAAGAGAAGGCAAACTCCAGTGTCACATGTCTTTTCAAGTCTCTACTTTTGTCATGTTTGCTATTATCCCATTGAGCAAAGTAAGCACTATGGCCAAGCCCAAAGTCAGTATGGGAAGGAACTTCCCAAGGCTTGAACACTAGGGAGGGTAATCACTGTGGCCATTTATGCACAGGTGAAAAAATGCACGAGAGATCTCATGATATTTGAACATATTTACAGCAAAGGGAAACTTGCTGATGAAGGAAAGAGGAGTTCATAGAACCAAGAATTTTCAGGAGTGGAAAGGTTCCTGGATGTCTCTTCCTCTGAAACTAAAAGGAGAGCTGAAGTGATGAGTATAAAAGGGAAATATGGCCCTTCACAAAAACTAAGGCAGTTCACAATCTTACCACTTACCGTTGAGTTGATTCCAACTCAAGCCGACCCTATGCGTGCCAGAGAACTACTGTGCTCCACAGGGTTTCCAATGGCTGATATTTCAGATGAGGATTGCCAGTCCTTTCTCCTGAGGTGCCTCTGGTTGGACTGGAACCTCCAACATTTTGATTAGCAGCCCAACGTAAAGTGTTAACCATCTGCACCCCCCAGGGACTCCCAGTTCACAACAACATCCCTTATTAACTGAAGACTGATGTCTTGGTCATCTTGTTAGTTTCCTTTTAGCTTCTGTCTATTCTTTTGGGTGCTCCCCAAGACATCTATCCTAGGCCACATTCCACCAGAGATGCAAACATCTCCTTCATGTTTGTATGACTTTAGAAGACTCCAGGCCTGGAAAGCATTTTAAAATACATTAAACACAACAGCACTAGAAGAGGTACTTTTAGAATAAGCCTTCTTGCTGATTGTCCACAAATTCTAGATCATCTCAGTGTGACCCTGTGGTCTATCCTAAACCAAACCCAACCTCTTTCTGTCAAGTTGATAACTACTCATGGCAGCCCCGTGTGTGTCAGGGTAGGAGTGTGCTCCACAGGATTTTCAAGGACTGATTTTTTGGAAATAGACAGCCAGGCCTTTCTTCTGAGGCACATCTGGATTGACTCAAACCACCAAAACTTTTCTCCCAGTAAATAAACTGCTCATTGGGTTGACATCATGTAGAGATAGCTTTAGATCCAATTACCTTTTCCCAGTGTTCTTTTTTAAAAGGATATTTATTACAAAAAAAATCATTGATTTTAATAATATCTTTTAAAATTCTGTTGAATTTCAAAAGATATCAGTTTCAACTTGGCTTTACAATTTTGTTACAAACCTAATACATGTACATGGTACAAAATTTCAAATAGTAAAAAATTGTTTAAATGGAAAGAATTTCCTCTTTCCCAACAACAACTACTGTTACGAGTTTTTGTATCCTAGTGGTAACTTTGGTGAAGGGTAAGACAGTACACAATACTGGGGAAGCCAGCACAACTTATCCAAGGCAAGGTCATGGAAGCTTCATAGACACATCCAAACTCCCTGAGGGACTAAATTACTGGGCTAAGGGCTTTGAGGGCCATGGTCTCTGGGAACATCTAGCTCAACTGGCATAACATAGTTTATAAAGAAAATGTTCTACATTCTACTTTGGTAAGTAACATCTGCGCTCTTAAAAGCTTGTAAGTTGCCATTTAAGATACTCCACTAGTCTCCCCCATCTGAAGCAAGAGAGAATGATGGAAACCAAAGATACAAGGGGAAGATTAGTCCAGAGGACTAATGGACCACAACTATCACAGCTTCCACCAGGCTGAGTCCAGCACAACTAGATGGATTCCAGCTACCACCAGTGACTGCTCTGACAGGGATCACAATAGAGGGTCCTGTACAGAGCTGCAGAAAAACGTACAATATTTTAACACACACACACACACAACAACACCAGACGTTCTGTCTCATAGAGAGTGGAGAAACCCCAGAGAATGGCCCCGAGGCCCTTACAACTTAGTACTGAAGTCACTACTGAGGTACACCGTTCAGGCAAAAATTAAACAGGCCCATAAAACAAAACAAGTCTAAATGGGCACAGCAGCCTAGGGGTGAGGACGAGAAGGCAGTAAAGGACAGGAAAGCTGGTAACAGAGACTCCAAAGTTGAGAAGTGGAGACTGTTGACATGTCATAGGGATGGCAACCGATGTCACAAAACAATATGTGTATTAATTGTTTAATAAGAGACTAGTTTGCTCTGTAAACCTTCATCTAACGTACAATAAAAAAATAAAATAAAATAAAAATTTTAGTTTCCTGATAGAGGAGGACAGATACTAATGAACAAAATATTAAGCACAGTGTAAAGGGCAAGGAATTGGACACAGGTTAAAGACTTTTTATTTTGGATTACAGTAAAAGGGTAGCTAGACAGGCCCTTACACATAAAGAAAGGAGACTGGCATTCTCTTCACTGACACAGAAGTTACTGTCACAGCTAAGACTCAATTCCTAGGTTTCTTTATATCTGTTCTCAAACTAAAGTATAAGGCTTCAGAGAACAAGTGCTGGAAAAAGATCTGAATTCAGTCACTTACTGTGACTTAAAGCAAATACGTTAACAGTCTCTGAACCTCCATTTCTGCATCTGTAAAATGGGGTCAATAGTAGGGTTGGTGTATGTATGCTAAAAGATTAACATGGTAGATGGTACATAGGAAACACTCAATAAATTTTCTTTGTTTCATAAGGGTAGTTCCCATGTCTGTTATTGCTTACTACTCTATGCATTATTGGTTAGCACAGCTGTAGCACATAGTTGGATATGTAATTATGTGTTAGGTAAGTGAGTATTTGATAGGAAATAAAATATTTCGCAATGAAAGGAACAAAATAATGAAAGCAGTAGCTAGAAGAGTTATACAGTTAAGTAAAGATTTATGTTATATAAGAAACCATGTGAAAATTTAGTGGCTCAAAACAACAGCCGTTTATTTGTTCATGAGTCTGTGGTTTCAGCCGGGATGGCACATCTCTGCACCATGTAGTGTTGTCTGGGGTCACTCCTGAGTTGCGGTCAGCTGATGGTCCATGGCCTCACTCACATGTCTCTTGCTTGGCTATCTGTCTTTCTGATGGCAGGGTCAAAAGAGGTATCTAGGCCATTTAGCTGTCACCATTCACCAGGCAAGCCTGCATTTGTTCACATGCTGATGGTTCCAAGGTATCACAAGAAAAGTAAGAAAGGGCAAACCCCAATGTCAAATCTATTTTTAAGTCTATACTTGCTTCCTGTTTGCTATTATCCCATTGAGAAAAGCAAATACTATGGCGAAGCCCAGGGTCAGTATGGGAAGGGACTTCCCAATGCTTGGATGACATGGAGGGTAATCAGGGTGGTCATTTATGCACAGGTGAAAATTATGCACCAGACAGATTTCATAGTATTTTACCATACTGACTGCAAATGGAAGGTTTCTGACGAAGCATGATAAACTTCTGAAAGGAAAGATGAGTTCATAGGACCAAGAATTTTCAGGAGGCAGGTTTCCTGGATGTCTCTTCCTCTGAAACGAAAATGAGACAGGAATTGATGGGTATAAGGGGGAGAAGTGGCCCTTAACAGAAACTAAGGCAGTTCACAACCTTATCAGTTACTATTGAGTTGATTCCAACTCATGGTGACCCCATGTGAGCCAGAGAACAACTGTGCTCCACAGGGTTTCCAGTGGCTGAATTTTCATAAGTGGATCACTGGGCCTTCCTTTTGAGGTAGGTTTTGTTGGATTCAAACCTCCAACCTGTTGATTAGCAGCCCAATGTAAAGTGTTAACCATTTGCACCACCCAGGGACTCCCAGTTCAAAACACTGTCCCTTATTAAGTGAAATCTCACGTCTTGGTCATGTTGCTTGTTTCCTTTTAGCTTCTATTCTTTTGGGTGCTCCCTAAGACATCTATCCTAGGCCACATTCCACCAGACATGCAAACATCTCGTTTTTGTTCGTATTCTTTTAGACTTCAGGAGTAGAAAGCATTTTAAAATACATTAAACATAACAGGCACTAGAAGAGGTATTTTTTAAGTAAGCCTTCTTGCTGATTCTCCACAAACTCTAGATCATCTTCTGTTTGACTTTGAGGTCTATCCTAAACCAAACCTCTTTCTATCAAGCTGATTACAACTCATAGCAACCCCATGTGTGTCAGGGTAGAACTGTGCTTGATAGGGTTTTCAGTAAGTGATTTTTTGGAAATAGATCACCAGGCCTTTCTTCTGAGGCACCTCTGGATGGACTCGAACCATCAAAATGTTTCACCTAATGAATAAACTGCTCATTGGGTTGTTGTCATGTAGAGATGGCCTTAGGTCCAATTACCTTTTTCCAGTGCTCATTTTCAAAAGATGGGTTTTCATTTTCAAAAAGATAGTCATTACAAAAAAGTCACTTATCTTAATATCTTTTAAAAGTTTGTTGAATTTGAAACTAAAAAAAAAAAAAAAGAAACTAAAGTACTGTCAAATTAGGTTTAAAATTTTGTTACAAAAGTAATACATGCACATGGAACAAAAATTTAAATAGTAAAAAATTGCTTAAATGGAAAGAATGTCCTCTTCCCCAAAGACAACTAGTGTTTAGAATTTTTCTATCCTAGTGGTAACTTTGGTGAAGGGTAAGACAGTAGGCAATACTAGGGAAACCAGCACAACTTATTCAAGACAAGTTCATGGAAGCTCCACAGACACATCCAAATTCCCTGTGGGACCAAATTGCTGGACTGAGGGCTGGGGCAATGTGGTCTCAGGGCACATCGAGTTCAATTGCCATAATCTAGTTTGAAAAGACAATACTCTACGTTCTTTGTTGAGTAGCATCTAGGATCTGAAAATCCGGCTAGTCGCCATCTAAGATACTCTAACTGGTCTCACCCTTTTGGGAGCAAGGCAAAATGAAGAAAACTAAAGATTGGAGGGCAAGATTAGTCCAAAGGACTAATGGACCAAAACTACCACAGCCTCCACCAGAGTCAGTGCAGTACAACCAGATGGTGCCAGGCTACCACCACTAACTTCTCTGATGGGGATCAATAGTAGAGAGTCCTGGACAAAGCTGGAGAAAAAAGTATTACAAAATTCTAACTCACACACACACACACAAAAAAAACCAGACTTAGTGTCTGACAGAGACTGGAGAAACACCTAGAGTATGGCACCCGGACACCATTATAACTCTCTATTGACGTCACTGCTGAAGTTCACACTTTAGCCAAAGACTAGGCAGGCCCATGAAACAAAAGGAGTTTAAATGGGCACACCATCCCAGGGGTGAGGACGAGAAGGCAGGAGAGGACAAGAAATCTGGTAAGAGGGAAACCAAGGTCGAGAAGGGGAGAGTGTTGACATGTCGTGGGGTTGGCAACCAATGTCACACAACAATTTGTGTATTCATTGTTTAATAAGAAACTAGTTTGCTCTGTAAATCTTCATCTAATGTAGAATTAAAAAAATAAAATAAAATTTTTGTTTCCTGATATAGTAGGACAGATATTAATGGACAAAATATTAAGCAAAGTGTGAGTGGCAAGGAAATATAGTCAGGTTAAAGAGTTTTTATTTCAGACCATAGGAAAGAGAGATGGGCCAAGCTGGGGGAGCAATCAGACGCTTCTAGTGATCCCTCTTGCAAAAAAGACCCCAAAACAAGTGAAACAACTATATTTATGACAAGCTAGGAGCCCTGAACATCAACAGTAAAGTTAGAAAATGGACTGAGCGGGGGGGGGGGGGGGTGGGGAGAGACGGACCAAAAGCAGCAAGGAGTTGCTCGACCTGAATCGCTGTGAACCCTCAGGCACCATTCCCTGGAGCAACCGCAGCAGGGCTGGAGATAGCGATCTGGATGCAGTTTCCTAAGGGAGAGGCAACCAGCCGCATAGCCTACTCACACCTCCGGAACCAGAGGAAAATGGCGCTCTTAGCAAAAGCTAAGCACTTCCCTGTATTTTACCCCACGACCAGCTGCCAAGCCGGCCTCACTGGCTGTCAATTTCCCTGGGCCTGACACAGGCCCTTCTCAGAGCTCTGGCCCATTCTCCCAGCCTTGGAGAAGGAATGAACTCACAATTGGGGGAAAAGATAATCTGCTAGCTCCACTAAGCTGGGGAGCTCAGGAGAGAAGCAGCTCTGTCCTGGCATAAAAGGTCTGTGGACTTTGAATACCTTTCCCCTCTGCATGGACCTATGTGAGCCTATTTCTGGAGAACAGGCCCTTCTTGGCAGACTGCAACTGTTTCAGCTGTGCAGAGGAGAGGTGGGTGTTTGATGTTTGACACCACTTTGCCTATTGAATAGGGTCCTCACCTACACACATCAGGGGCCTAAGGAATGGTGGCTCCAACCATGTCACCTAGCCAACCATGACAAGGGTCCAAGGATAGCTGGTAACTCCCAGTCCTTACCACCAAAAACTCTGGGTCCTCATGGTCCATCTGCTGAACCCACCCACCTGTGTGCTCTAGGGAACAGACCCCCGCATTCCTCACAGACACATGGGGGATAGTTGTCAGCTTCCTGCCTGTTCAGAGCATGACCTCCTGCTACAACGATACCTGTGCCTACAACAATCACCCCCGCCCCTCTAAGACTGTAGGACTGAGCCTGTATCACGCACTTGATGACCAACTACCTGGACACCTGAGCTGAATCCACACAAGAAAAGTGAATGGACTACTAGGTTCATACACCTGATAACAGCTCTAGCCAACTGGTGACAGGATGTTAGAGCTTCAAAGATGAATATAATCAAGCTAGCTCTCTCAAGCAGCCTATTTGGGCATATCAAAACAGAACAAAGCAAGAAGATAGGATACAGTAAGCAAACATAAAATAAACTAATACAATAACATACAGCTGGATTGGAGACAACAGGCAATATGAAATCACATAAAGAAACAGACCACGATCACTTCAACAAGCTCTCAGAACAAAGACTCAAGGGATCTTCTGGATGAACGTGCCTTCCAGGAATTACCAGATGGAGAATACAAAAGATTAATATACAGAACTCTTCAGGATACCAGGAACGAGGTCAGGGAGGAAATCCAGCAATACGCAGAATAACCCAAGGAACACACAGATAAAGCAGTTGAAAAACCTAAAAAGGCTATTCAAGAACATAATGAAAAATTCAATAAGCTGCAAGAATACATAGAGAGACAGGAATCAGAAACTCAGAAGATTAACAATAAAATTACAGAACTAAACAGCTCAATAGAAAGTCAGAGGAACAGAATTGAGGAATTGGAAGGCAGAATTAGTGAGACTGAAGAAAAAACATGTGGCAACAAGAAAAATGAATGGACTCCTAGACAGATGTACCTGATAACATCTCAAGTCATCTGGTGACAGGATGTTAGAGCTTCAAAGGCAAAAAAAATCAAGCTAGCTCACTCAAGCAACCCATTTGGGCATCTCAAAACAAAACAAAGCAAGAAGCTACGATACAGTTAGCAAACATAAACTAATACAATAGCTTATAGATGGCTCGGAGAGAACAGTCAATATCAAGTCACATAAAGAAAAAGACCATGATCACCTCAACAAGCTCTCAAAACAAAGAATCCAGGGATGTTCTAGATGAAAGTTCATTCCAGGAATTAACAGAGGCAGAATACAAAAGTTTAATATACAGAACCCTTCAAGACATCAGGGAGGAAATAAGGCAATATGCAAAACAAGCAAGGAACACACAGATAAAGCAATTGAAGAAATTACAAAGATTATTCAGGAACATAATGAAAAGTTTAATAAGCTGGAAAAATCCATATACAGACAGCAGACAGAAATTCAGAAGATTAACAATATAATTACAGGATTAGATAACTCGATAGAAAGTCAGAGGAGCAGAACTGAGCAAGTAGAACCTAGAATTTCTGAACTCAAAGATAAATGACCTGGAACTAATATATTTGAAGAAAAATCAGATAAAAGAATTAAAAAAAATGAAGAAACCTTAAGAATCATGTGGGGCTCTATCAAGAGAAATAACCTAAGAGTGATTGGAGTACCAGAACAGAGAGCGATAGCAGAAAATACAGACAGAATTGTTGAAGTTTTGTTGGCAGAAAACTTCCCTGATATAGTGAAAGATGAGAAGATATCTATCCAAGATGCTCATCGAACTCCACATAAGGGAGACCTGAAAAGAAAGTCACCAAGACATATTATAATCAAACTTGCCAAAACCAAAGACAAAGGGAGAATTTTAAGAGCAGCTAGGGATAAATGGAAAGTCACCTACAAAGGAGAGCCAATAAGAAGCTCGGACTACTCGGCAGAAACCATGCAGTCAAGAAGGCAGCGAGATGACTTATTTAAAAAATTGAAGGAAAAAACTTGCCAGCCAAGAATCATATACCAAACAAAACTGTCTCTTAAATGTGAAGGTGAAATTAAGACATTTCCAGATAAACAGAAGTTTAGGGAATTCTTAAAAACCAAACCATGACTACAAGAAATACTAAAGGGAGTTCTTTGGTTAGAAAATCAATAATATCAGGTATCAACCCAAGATTAGAACACTGGGGAGAGCAACCAGAAGTCAACCCAGAAAGAGAAATCAACAAAAACAAAGCAAGATTAAAAAAAAAATGCTCAAAACAGGGTAACAGCAATATTATTATATAAAAGAAGACAACATTAGAATAATAAAGAGGGACTAAGAAATGTAATCATACACCTGCCATATGGAGAGGAAGATACGGTGATACAAAGAAATAAAAGTTAGGTTTAAGTTTAGAAAAATAGGGGTAAATAATAAGGTAAACACAAAGGAGAAAAACTATCCTACTCATCAAAATAAAATACAAGAAAAAAATAGAGACTCAGCAGAAACAAAATGAACAACAACAAATATGAGGAAAGGACAATATATAAAGATAATCTACTCGGCACATAAAATTAAGTGGGAAAAAGAAACTGTCAACAACACACAAAAAAGACATCAAAATGATAGCAACAATTCATATCTATCCATAATTATGCTGAATGTAAATGGACTAAATGCACTAATAAAGAGACACAGAGTGGCAGAATGGATGAAAAAACATGATGCATCTATATGCTGCCTACAAGAGACACAGCTTAGACTTAGAGACACAAACAAACTAAAACTCAAAGGATGGAAAAAAATATATCAAGCAAACAAGAATCAAAAAAGAGCAGGAGTGGCAATACTAATTTCTGACAAAATAGACTTTAAAGTTAAATCCAACATAAAGAATAAGGAAGGACACTATATAATGATTAAAGGGACAATATACCAAGAAGATATAACCATATTAAATATTCATGCACCAATGGCAGGGCTGCAAGATACGTAAAACAAACTCTATCAGCATTGAAAAGTGAGATAGACAGCTCCACAATAATAGTAGGAGACTTCAACACACCACTTTTGGTGAAGGACAGGACATTCAGAAAGAAGCTCAATAAAGACACGGAAGATCTAAATGCCACCATCAACCAACTTGACCTCATAGACATATACAGAACACCCCACTCAACAGCAACCAAGTATACTTTGTTTTCTAGTGCACAAGGAACATTCTCTAGAATAGACGACATATTAGGGCATAAAGCAAGCCTTAGCAAAATCCAAAACACTGAAATATTACAAAGCATCTTCTCTGATCATAAGGCCATAAAAGTGGAAATCAGTAACAGAAAAAGCAGGGAAAAGAAATCAAACACTTGGAAACTGAACAATATCCTGCTCAAAAAAGACTGGATTATAGAAGACATTAAGGATGGAATAAAGAAATTCAGAGAATCCAATGACAACGAAAACACTTCCTACCAGAACCTTTGGGACACAGTGAAAGCAGTGCTCAGGGGTCAATTTATATCCATCAATGCACACATACAAAAAGAAGAAAGGGCCAAAATCAAAGAATTATGCCTACAACTTGAACAAATAGAAAGAGAGCAAAAAAAGAAACCCTCAGGCACCAGAAGAAAACAAATAATAAAAATTAGAGCTGAACTAAATGAAATAGAAAACAGAAAAACAATTGAAAGAATTAAGAAGACCAAAAGCTGGTTCTTTAAAAAAATCAACAAAATTCATAAACCATTGGCCATAATGACAAAAGAAAAACAGGAGAGGAAGCAAATAACCCGAATAAGAAATGAGATGGGTGATATTACAAGAGACCCAACTGAAATTAAAAGCATTATATCAAATTACTATCAAAAATTGTGCTCTAACAAATTCGAAAACCAGAAGAAATGGATGATTTCCTAGAAACACACTACCTACCTAAACTAATTCAAACAGAGGTAAAACAACTAAATAGACCCATAACAAAAGAAGAGATAGAAAAGGTAATCAAAAAACTCCCAACAACAACAAAAAAAAACCCTGACCCAGATGGCTTCACTGCAGAGTTCTACCAAACTTTCAGAGAAGAGTTAACACCACTACTACTAAAGATATTTCAGAGCATTGAAAAGGACGGAACACTCCTAAACTCATTCTATGACGCCAGCGTATCCCTGATACCAAAACCAGGTAAATAACCACAAAAAAAGAAAATTACAGACCTATATCTATATCCCTCATGAACTTAGATGCAAAAATCCTCAACAAAATTCTAGCCAATAGAATTCAACAACATATAAAAAAAAAATTCACCATGACCAAGTGGGATTCATACCAGGTATGGTTCAAAATTAGAAAAAACAATTAATGTAATCCATCATATCAATAAAACAAAAGACAAGAATCACATGATTTTATCAACTGATGCAGAAAAGGCATTTGACAAAGTTCAGCACCCATTCATGGTAAAAATTCTCAGCCAAATAGGAACAGAAGGAAAATTCCTCAACATAATAGAGGGCATTTATACAAAGCCAACTGCCAACATCATCCTAAATGGAGAGAGCCTGAAAACATTCCCCTTGAGATTGGGAACCAGACAAGGATACCCTTTATCACCGCTCTTATTCAACATTGTGTTGGAGGTCCTAGCCAGAGCAATTAGGCTAGACAAAGAAATAAAGGGCATCCAGATTGGCAAGGGGGAAGTAAAAGTATCTCTGTTTGCAGACGACATGATCTTATACACAGAAAACCCAAAGGAATCCTCAAGAAAACTTCTGAAACTAATAGTTCAGCAGAGTATCAGGATACAAGATAAACATACAAAAATCAGTTGGATTCCCCTACACCAACAAAGAGACCATCGAAGAGGAAATCACCATATCAATACCATTTACAGTAGCCCCCAAGAAGATAAAATACTTAGGAATAAATCTTATCAGAGACCTAAAAGGCAAGAAACCAAAAGAGACCTACATAAGTGGAAAAACATACCTTGGTCATGGATAGGAAGACATAACAGTATAAAAAGTCCATTCTACCAAAAGCAATCTATACATTTAATGCAATTTCGAGCCAAATCCCAAGGACATTCTTTAATAAGATGGAGAAACAAATCACCAACTTCGTACGGAAGGGAAAGGGACCTTGGATAAGGAAAGCATTACTGAAAAAGAAGAACGAAGTGGGAGGCCTTACTCTACCTGATTTTAGAACCTATTATACCGCCACAGTAGTCAAAACAGCCAGGTACTGGTACAACAACAGATACATAGACCAATGGAACAGAATTGAGACTCCAGAAATAAGTCCATCCACATATGAGCAGTTGATATTTGACAAAGGCCCCAAAACAGTTAAATGGGGAAAAGACAGTCTCTTTAACAAATGATGCTGGCATAATTAGATATCCATCTGCAAAAAAATGAAACAAGACCCATACCTCACTCCATGCACAAAAACGAGCTCAAAATGGATCAAAGACCTAAATATAAACTCTCAAACAATAAAGATCATGGAAGAAAAAACAGGGACAACGTTAGGAGTCCTAATAAATGGCATAAACAGTATATAAAACATTATTAAGAATGCAGAAGAAAAACTAGATAACTGGGAGCTCCTAAAAATCAAATACCTATGCTCATCCAAAGACTTCACCAAAAGAGTAAAAAGTTAACCTACAGACTGGGAAAAAGTTTTTAGCTATGACATTTACGATCAGCGCCTGATCTCTAAAGTCTACGTGATACTGCAAAAACTCAACTGCAAAAAGACAAATAACCCATTTAAAAAATGGGCAAAAGATATGAACAGACACTTAACTAAAGAAGACATTCGGGTAGCTAAATATACATGAGGAAATGCTCACGATCATTAAAATACAAATCAAAACTACGAGATTCCATCTCACTCCAACAAGGCTGGCATTAATCCGAAAAACACAAAACAATAAATGTTGGAGAGGTTGTGGAGAGACTGGAACACTTATACACTGCTGGTGGGAATGTAAAATAGTACAACCACTTTGGAAATCGATCTGGCTCTTTCTTAAAAAGCTAGAAATAGAACTACCCTATGATCCCGTAATCCCACTCCTTGGAATATATCCTAGAGAAATAAGAGCCTTCACATGAACAGATACATGAACATCTGTGTTCACTGCAGCACTGTTTACAGTAGCAAAAAGATGGAAGCAACCAAGGTGCCCATCAATGGATGAATGGGTAAATAAATTACGGTATATTCACACAATGGAATACTACGCATCGATAAAGAACAGTGATGAATCTGTGAAACACTTCATAACATGGAGGAACCTGGAAGGCATTATGCTGAGTGAAATTAGTCAGTTGTAAACAAAATACAATGTTGTATGAGACCACTATTATAAGAACTCCAGAAATAGTTTAAACAGAGAAGAAAATATTCTTTGATGGTTATGAGACGGGGGAGGAAGGGAGAGTGTGAGAAGGAAATTCACTAATTAGATAAGAGATAAGAAGGACTTCAGGTGAAGGGAAAGACAACACCCAATACAGGGGAGATCAAACTAACTGGATTAAGAAAAAGCAGAGAAGTTTCCGGAATAAACTGAATGCTTTGAAGGCCAGTGTAGCAGTGGCAGGGGTTTGGAGACCATGGTTTTAGGAGACATCTAAGTCAATTGGCATAATAAAATCTATTCAGAAAACATTCTGCATTCCACTTTGGAGAAAGGCGTCTGGAGTCTTAAACACTAGCAAGCGGCCATCTAAGAAGCATTAATTGGTCTCAACCCACCTGGATCAAAGGAGAATGAAGAACACCAAGGACACAAGGTAATTATAAGTCCAAGAGGCAGAAAGGGCCACATGAACCAGAGACTACATCAGCCTGAGACCAGAAGAGCTAGATGGTGCCCGGCTACAACCGATGACTGCCCTGACAGGGAAAGCAACAGAGAACCTCTGAGGGAGCAGGACAGCAGTAAGATGCAGACCCCAAATGCTCGTAAAAAGACCAGACTTAATGGTCTGACTGAGACTAGAAGGACCCCAGTGGTCACGGCCCCCAGACCTTCTGTTGGCCCAGGACGGGAACCATTCCATTCCAAAGTCAACTCTTCAGACAGGGATTGGACTGGACAATGGTTGGAGAGGGATGCTGGTGAGGAGTGAGCTTCTTGGATCATGTGGATGCTTGAGAGTATGTTGGCATCTTCTCCCTGGAGGGGAGATGAGAGGGCAGAGCGGGTTAGAAGCTGGTGAAATGGACATGAAAAGAGAGAGTGGATGCAGGAAGCAGTTGTCTCATTACGTGGAGAGCAATTGGGAGTATATAGCAAGGTGTATGTAAGTTTTTGTGTGAGAGACTGACTTGATTTGTAAACTTCCACTTAAAGCACAATAAAAATTAAAAAAAAAAAGTTAAAGAAAGAATCTTAAGAGCAGCTAGGGATAAACGAAAAGTCACCTACAAAGGAGAGTCGATAAGAATAAGCTCAGAGTACTCGGCAGAAACCACACAGGCAAAAAGGCAATGGAATGACTTATATAAACCACTGATGGAAAAAAATTGCCAGCCAAGAACCATATATCCTGCAAAACTGTCTCTCAAATACGATGGTGAAATTAGGACATATCCAGATAAACAGAAGTTTAGGGAATTCGTAAAACCCGCACCAAAACTATAAGAAATACTAAAGGGAGTTCTTTGGTTAGAAAATCAATAATATCAGGTACCAACCCAAGACTAGAACAATGAACACAGCAATTAGATGTCAACCCAAACCAGGAAATCACGAAAATAAATCAAGATTTAAAAAATGCTCAAAACAGGGAAACAGCGATGTTATTACGTAAAAGAAGACAATATTAAAACAATAAAGACGGACTAAGAAATGTAGTCATAGATCTTTCATATGGAGAGGAAGACAAGCTGATATAAAGAAAGAAAAGTTATGTTTAAATTTAGAAAAATAACGGTAAATATTAAGGTAACCACAAAGGAGAGAAACTATCTTATACATCAAAATAAAATACAAGGAAAAAATAAAGACTCAGCAGAAACAAAATTAACAACAACAAAGAAAAGGAAAAGACAATATATAAACTACTCAGCTCGAAAAAAATTAAGCAAGAAAAAGAAACTGTCAACACACAAAAAAAGACATCAAAATGGCAGCACTAAATTCATACCTATCCACAACTACACGCAATGTAAATGGACTAAATGAACCAATAAAGAGACACACAGTGGCAGAGTGGATTAAAAAAACATGATCTGTCTATATGCTGCCTACAAGAGACACATCTCAGACTTAGAGACATAAACAAACTAAAACTCAAAGGACAGAAAAAATATATGAAGCAAGTAACAATCAAAAAAGAGTAGGAGTAGCAATATTAATTTCTGACAAAATAGACTTTAAAGTGAAATCCAGCACAAAGTAAAAGGAAAGACATTATATAATGATTAACGGGACAATATACCAAGAAGGTATTACCATATTAAATATTTATGCACCCAATGACAGAGCTGCAAGATACATAAACTGTATCAGCATTGAAAAGTCTGATAGATAGCTTCACAATTATAGTAGCGAAATTCAACACACCATTTTTGGTGAAGGACAGGACATCCAGAAAGAAGCTCAATAAAGACATGCAAGATCTAAATGCCACAATCAACCAACTTGACCTCATAGACATACACAGAACACTCCACCCAACAGCAGCCAAGTATGCTTTCTTTTCTAATGCACATGGATTGTAGTAAAAGGGTGGCTAGACAAACCCTTAAAGATAAAGAAAGGAGATTTACATTCTCTACACTGTCTCAGAACTTACTTTCAGAGCTAAAACTCAATTCCTAGGTTTCTTTATATCTGTTTTTAAGTATAATAGTTCAGAGCATAGCTCTGAACCTCCATTTCTGCATCTGTAAAATGGGGTCAGTAATAGGGCTGGTGTATGAACTAATGTATGCTAAAAGATTAACATGGTAGATGGTATCTAGAAAACACCAAATAAATTTTAGCTATCATTATTTTCTTTGTTCGATAAGGATAGTCCCATGTCTATTACTGCTTATAGCTCTCATGATATTTTAACATATTCACTGCAAAGGGAAAGTTGCTGATGAACAAAGCAAGAACAACTTCTGAAAGATGAGTTCAAAGGACCAAGAATTTTCAGGAGCCAGAAGGGTTCCTGGACGTCTCTTCCTCTGAAACTCAAAGGAGAGATGAAGTGAAGGGTATAAGGGGCAGATGTGACCCTTAACAGAAACTAAGGCAGTTCACAACCTTCCCAGTTACTGTTGTGTTGATGCCAACTCATGGCAACCCCATATATGCCAAGAACAACTGTGCTCCACAGGGTTTCCAATGAGTGATTTTTCAGAACTGGATTGCCAGGCCTTTCTTCTGAGGTACCTGAGGTTGGACTGGAACCTCCAACCTTTTGATTAGCAGCCCAATGTAAAGTGTTAACCATTTGCACCCCAGGGACTCCCAGTTCACAACAACGTCCCTTATTAACTGAAGACTGATGTCTTGGTCATCTTGCTAGTTTCCTTTTAGTTTCTGTCTATTCTTTTGGGTGTTCACTAAGACATCTATCCTAGGGCACATTCCCCCAGAGATGCAAACATCTCTTTCAGGTTTGTATTATTTTAGAAGACTCCCAGCCTGGAAAGCATTTTAAAATACATTGAACATAACAGGCACTAGAAGAGGTATTTTTTGGGTAAGACTTCTTGCTGATTCTCCACAAATTCTAGGTCATCTCAGTTTGACTCTGTGGGCTATGCAAAAGCAAACCAAACCTATTTCTGTCAAGCCGATTTCAACTCATGGCAACCCCATGTGTGTCAGGGTACAACTGTGCTCCATACGGTTTTCAATGAGTGATTTTTTGGGAAATAGAGCGCCAGGCCTTTCTTCTGAGGCACCCCTGGATTGACTTGAACCGCCAGAAATTTTCCCCCAGTGAATAAACTGCTCATTGGGTTGACATCAGATAGAGATAGCCTTAGATCTAATTACCTTTTCCCAGTGTTCATTTTTAAAAGTATAGTTACTATAACAAAATCATTAATCTTAATATTATCTTTTAAAATATTGTTGAATTTCAAAAGACATTACTTTCAAATCAGGTTTAAAATTTTATTGAAACAGTAATACATGCACATGGAATAAAAATTCAAATAGTAAATTCTTTAAATGGAAAGAATGTCCTCTTCCCCAAAGACAACTACTGTTAAGAGTTTCTGTATCCTAGTGGTAACCTGGAAACCCTGGTGCTGTAGTGGTTAAGGGCTATGGCGCGCTGACCCAAAGGTTAGCAGTTCGAATCCACTAAGTGCTAATTGGAAATTCTATGGGGCAGTTCTACTGTGCCCTATACGGTCGCTATGAGTCAGAATCCACTCAACGGCAATGGGTTTGGCTTATGGTTTTTCTGGTGGTAACTCTGGTGAAGGGTAAGACAGTACACAATCCTGGGGAAGCCAGCACAACTTATCCAACGTAAGGTAGAAGTTCCAGCCAAGACTTCCCCCTGCTCAGCTGCGGTACCCCACCCCCCTGGCAGCCTGCCAAGCCACAGCTTCTAACTATGATTTCGCCCGACCAGCTGCGGCCCTAACCACAGTTTGAATTTGGGGCCAGAATCCTGTGCATGCACGAATCAAGATTTTGGCGCATGCGCAGGGCCTGAAGAGCTGTTTCCTCAATCTGTCCTTGGATGTGAACATCATCAACATGATTCAACATCCAGACTTCCAAATGTGGCCATGGGAAGGCGAAGGGCAGAGAGTTCTGGGCACCAAACCCAACCCCCAGACGTGGCTGGAAATAAAAAGCTCTGTAACCCCCTCAGTCAGTGAGCACGTGGCCTTATGGTCGCTAGACCCGGCATTGTTCGTTATCTGCGCAGGCGGTAAATTTCCACTTTCTGTTTCCCTTGCAACTGGTGGCCTGGCGTCCGTCTTATTTCCATCGGCTAATAGGACCGGACAAGAACCCTCGTTCTGTTACAAATTTTGGCGACTCTGGCCGGGACTTGCGGACTCCAAAACCTGGGTGGTGGGTATCCTGGCCCCCCGCAACCCCTTAAGTTGGGCCCTGATCCCATTGGTCAGTAAGTAGTTCAGGTGGCCACCATGATCACCGCCCCAGGATGAGGTCCGCCAGGTCCCCACCTCAGCCCAGATAAAGAAACTGGAAACTGGATGGGTAAGAGCGTGGAACCAGGTTGTTCCACTGGTCATCTGGGGGGGGGGGTAAAGTTCTCCCGGGGACCTAGGCAAAGAAGAGGGTGGCAACAGTGCAGTCCTAAGACCCGACCCCAAGGTTTGTAAAATGAGGGAAGTGGGGGTTGTGGCCCCTGAGACCGATCCTGAGCCTAGTTGGGGTCCCTCACCCCATCTGAAACCAAGGGTATCAGGTCACTCTGCCACCAGTGACAATCTTTGTCCATCTGTGATCACCTAAGGTTAACTGGCACTTGATAGAGGGGATTTAAGTCCCTCAGAGGTTGCCCTGCCATCACGACTATCTTTGTTTCGGAACACTCTTTTCCTCTTTCCCTTTCTATCTCTGCTCTCTGACAGCAGAAAGTGGGTAATTTAGTTTATGGTCATTGATTTTGGTTAAGTCCTGGTTTTGGTTTTGATTCAGGTTTTCGTTTTTGGTTTAGAGGACGTCCTTTTTGCATTGTTATTCTTTGTCTGTCTGTTGGGCACTCCACTAGGTGAGGGGGGCATCCTTCGGTCTGAATGCATTTAAAACTAGTGTTCCTTGTCTGTCTTTGTGGGAGTGTGTAGGGTTAAAAAAAAAACAGGATAATCCTAAAAACATTCCAAAGCGTTCACCTTTAAGGTATACTTCAGAGAACTGAGATAAATTCAGTTGTGATCGTGGGAGAAAGAGAAAGTCTTCCGTGCCGCGGCCAGGGTTGGTGATGAATAGGCCTTACAGCTGCAGCAGAGTGTGCGGCTCACCTCCTGGACCTGTGCCGGGCTGGAGGAAAGGTAGACAATTAACCAGGGAAGGCAGTTCAGGTGTCCTGGGAATTTTCCCTTGCTATTTTTTATTGCCCTATACAGGGGCGGATACCCTATCGAGGGGGAAATGTGTCCCTGGGTGCTGCAAAGCCAGGACAGAGTCAACAGGGAGGGTTAGCCCCCAGCCAGTATCCCCTCCAATGAATAACTCCAGTGGCGAATAGGGGCCAGGTTCCCTTTAGTACAGCAGGCCTGATTAACTGGAAGAATAACACATCAGGATGTCGAAAGAAACCAAAGAAATTGTATGAACTGTTTACTGCCATCTTTAACTCTTTTGGTTCTACCTGGGCAGGCTGTCAATCTCTCTTAAGCACCTTCCTCCCCCAGGAAGAGAAGAAGAATGAACCTAGACAAGGCTGGAGAGAAAGCCCAGAGGCAACATGATGGTCGATGGACCAGGGATGCAGTTGATGACATCTTCCCCCTTCAAGACCCCACTGGGACCATAATCGCACAGTGGAATATGGTAGGCTCACCCGATGTGGGGGCTGTCTTTTACTGAGCCTTAGATGTGGAGTGCCTTAGCGCTTAGATTGGAACAAAGTACATGAAATTAACCAGTGTAAAGATGGAGGACCCAGCAGCCTTCCTCAAAAGAATTATAGAGCCATTAGACAATATACTGATCAAGATCCAAAGGACCCAACAAATGCTCACAGTTTCAATAACATTTTCATAAGACAGTTTGACCCAGATGTTGGGAACCAACTTCACAAAATAGAGGGAGGAGTAACTATGAGTATCGAACACCTAGTCGAGTTGGCATTCAAGGTCTTTAACAACAGAGAAGAAGACAAAGCCAGGAAGTGCCAGGTTGCCCTACTGGCAACAGCAGCAACAGTACAGAAATGGTATAGGCCCTGTAGGAGGAAAAGACCCTAGTGAGGCCTGGCCCTGACCCCTGCTGGGAGAGAACCAGTGTGCATATTGTGAGCAGGAGGCCCACTGACAGAGTGTCCTGAGAGAGAGTGAGTACCGACTA
Organism: Loxodonta africana; assembly: GCF_030014295.1. NCBI lineage: Eukaryota > Metazoa > Chordata > Mammalia > Proboscidea > Elephantidae > Loxodonta > Loxodonta africana. The sequence continues at coordinate 33,177,052 of NC_087369.1, read as the reverse complement.
ACTCAATACCAGGCCTCTCTAGTCAGTAATCCCCGTGCATCAGTCCAATCTGTTGCGGCTCCAGATTCAGCCACCCCTCTTCCCACTCTGTTCCTGAAAGACTCCGTCCACCGTGACCCACAAAATCAACCTATAACAGATGCCAATTTAGAGATCTTCATAGGTGGGAGTACCTTCATTGAGGGTGGCCAAAGGAGAGTGGGCCATGCAGTTGTCAGCCACACCGAGCTCCCTGATGCAAACGCTCTCCCAAATGGAACCTCAGCCCAAAAAGCTGAGCTGGTTGCGGTGATCCAGGCCAAGTCAAAGACAGTGACCGTTTATATAGATTTAGAGTTTGTGTTGTCAGTTTTACGTGTATATGGGACTTTAGGGAAGCAAAGAGGTCTTTTAAATTGGGTCAGTAAAGAATTCAAACACGGCCAACAGATTTTACAATTGCTTGAGGTAGTGTCACTCCTCCTCATTCTGGCTGTGGTATACTGCAAAGGACATCAACAGGAAGATAGAATAGTGGCCCAGGGCCACCAAAGGGCCGACTTATAGGCCAATTGAGCAGCGAGAATGGTGAGCCCAGTAATAATGACTGATTATAGCTTGCCATAAGCTAAAGAGGACCTTTATACTTGCAAAAATAGCGTCCGGACAGGGAAGAAACAACTGATGAAGCTTAGAGGATTAAAAAGGTAGAGAGCAATAAGAATAAAGAGAAAACAAAAAGGTAAGAAGGAAGTAGAAAAGTAGAGAAGAAAGGGAGGGATGGCCCCAGACTGGACTGTCCTAAACGTAAATATATTGATTTATTCTGCTACTGGATCAGGTTTTAGAGTCTGGTGAGCAGCTGGCTCTGCACCACTTGTCACTCTGTATGGTCCCTCTCAACCTTAAAGACCACTACTTACCAAAAAAAAAAAATAAATAAAGACAGAGACAAGATCTTCTTGGAAGCCTAAGAGGAGACTAAGCACCAGGAATATGTTCCGGAAAAAGATTGCAAGAGAAAGGTAAACTGGACTATTGAAGCCCACCAGGCCAAACCTTGCAGGAAGACCTAATTAGCACAGGCTAAGACCCTTTCCTTGGCTCTGTTCAGGACTAGGGTTACACCTCAAACCAAACTTAAGGTACGTCTTTTTGAAGTTATATATAGGGGTCCCCTCCTCCGTAACTTGTGGGAGGGCTTCATTACTCTGGGTCCTGAGGATACCTTGAAGGCTACAGACATAAAGAAAGCTAGCTCACTGTTAAACAATATTTGTATTCTTTACCAGGGGTGCTTGACTCCCCTTAAAGGTACATGACGTGACAGACTCCTCCACAACCTGAAGTCTCTTTCTCCGTGTCAAGGACTGGAGCACTACAGACCCGGCAGGAGAACAAACCCCTGGCACTGCAATCAAGATTGCCAAACAGGGAGAACAGGCCCACAACTCTCGCATCCAGCCGGCTGCCGCACACGATACTGACCAACAAGCCCTGCAGAACAGTAAGAATAGACAAGACAGTAGTAACTGAAAAACTCAGGCTTCAGAGGATTTAAAGTGATAGACAATTGCGCCAGTTGACTGTCATCCCGTGGCAGTTGTGCAGGTTGTTATTCATGACTCTGCTCAAGTTTGCCACCAGTATGCGGCCTTATATCCTCCTTGTTTATTTCCTGTGTCTTCTTAGAAGAAAAACGGGGTCCCCAGAAGGGCAGGATAATTATCTCAGAAACACCTCAAATGCTCTCCACTTAAAAGATCACTGGGTCTGCTTCACTCCCCCTATCAGAACTAAAGATACTGTAGAGTCAGTCCCGGTCCAGGTGCCCCCACCTACTAAAAGCATCCCTAGATTCGCCATGTGATGGGTCATCTCCTGGCCCATCTTTCATTAATTACAATAGGGACTTTGTCCAACATACTATCCAGGGTCTCACTGACTCCACTGCTAAAACCCCAGGCAATTGGAATGAGACAACATCTCCATACTAATCTGACCAACCAAGTGTGTTACATGGAAATACCTAATGAGAGAAGAGAATCAAGAATTTCCCAAGAACTTTTTATTTGCTACTTAACTTTTGCTTGCCCAACCACACGGGTCCTACACCCCCAGATACACTAATTTACCTCCAAAACACATTTAAAATGCCATAAGAAAAAAACACCAAAGCCCTGAGTGCTGAGTGTGCCCCCTGGGCTTTGAGCTCCCCTGGCTCAGAGCTTGTGGAGCGGAAGTTGGCTCGAATGAGCTGGTGCCTCCCTCGGCGGCTGTGCCATCACTTTGTGTGCCCCCCGGTGAATGTGTCTGAGTGCGTGGGTCTGGCTGGTGCCTGGGTGACCACAGCTCGGCTTGTCATTGTCCTGGCTGTGGATGGACAGCTTCTTACATCGGCCCTGTCACAACCACTGGCCAGTGTTCCCTAGGACTTTTGTTTCTCTCAGGCACCAGTGTCTGCATGTACTGGGCCTCCAGGCGAGCCTCAGGTTGTACACTAAAGAGGGCGCTGGGTTTAATCCTAACTGGGGCAGGTGCAGTAATAGGGCTGCTGGCTCCTTTTTGAGGACAGGAGTCCCTCCAAAATAAATGGCTACACAAGTTCAACCAGGGCCCAACTGCACAAACTATTTGAGACATGGTAAAGGCGGCAACCCTGAACTTAACATGGTGTCTTCCCCTTCTAAGATCCTTGGCCATGGTCGCCTTGCTGCTTGTATTCAGGCCTTGTTTGTTTCACCTTTTAGTAAAGTTTGTGTCTTCCAGGCTTCAAAAAGTTCCACCTGCAAATGATGCTACGACAGGGATATCACCCCATCTCCCCCAAGCAGGTTCCAGCTAGAGCCCAGTTCTATGCCAGCGCCTTAGGCAGCAGGAAGAAGCTACAGAAGATGAGACCTTCAGCCCTAAACCCCTTATAAGATTAAAAGGAACCTGTTAGAGCGGGGATTGAAGCGTCTGCGGAGACATCCCCCAGTCTGCCATGGTTCCCCGCCCCCCTTGCAGTCCACCAAGCCACAGCTTCTAACTGCCGTTTGGCCGGACCACGCTGCGGCCCTAACAACAGTTTGAATTTGGCATCAGAATCCTGTGCATCCAGAAACCAAGATTTTGGCACATGCGCAGGAACTGAAGAGCTGTGTCCTTAATCTGTTCTTGGACCTGAACATCACTGACATTATTCAATATCCAGGCCTCCAAATGTGGACATGGGAGGGCTAAGGGCACCAAATCCACCAAATCCAACACCGAGATGCCACTGGAAATAAAAAACTCCCCAACTGCCTCAGACAGTGAGCATGTGGCCTTATGGTCGCTAGACCCCCACACTGCACCTTCTCTGTGCAGACAATAAATTTCCACTTTCTGTCTCCCTTGCATCTGGTGGTGTGGCAATCATCTTATTTTGATCAGCTAATAGGACTGGACAAGAACTCTTGCTCGGTTAAATGTCATGAAATCTCCATAGGCACATCCAAAGTCCATCAGGGACCAAATTACTGGGCTGAGGGCTATGGGGCCATGGTATTGGGGAACATCTAGCTCAATTGGCATAACATACTTTATAAAGAAAATGTTCTACATTCTACTACAATGAGTACCATCTGGGGTCTCAAAAAATGTGAGTGACCATCTAAGATACTCCACTGCTCCCAACCCATCTGGAGCAAGGGAAAATGAAGAAAACCAAAGGCACAAGGGAAAAATTTGTCCAAAGTACTAAATGGCCACAAGTACCACAGCCTCTATCAGACTTAGTCCAGCACAACTAGATGGACCCAGATACCACCACTGACTGCTCGGACAGGGATCCCAGCAGAGGGTCCTGTACAGAGCTGGAGAAAAATGTAAAACAAAATTCTAACTCACAATAAAAAAAAAAAAAAAACCAGACTTAAGTGTCTGATGGAGACTGGAGAAATCCCAAGAGTATGGCCCCTGGACACCCTTATAGCTCAGTGCTGAAGTCACCAATATATTTGAAGAAAAATCAGATAAAAGAATTTCAAAAAATGAAGAAATCCTGAGAATCATGTGGGGCTCCATCAAGAGGAATAACCTATCAGTGATTGGAGCAGCAGAACAGGGAGGGATGACAGAAAATAGAGAACTGTTGAAGGTTTGTTGGCTGAAAACTTCCCTGATATTTTGAATGATGAGAAGATATCTATACAAGATGCTCACTGAACTCCATACAATGTAGATTTTAAAAGAAAGCCACCAAGACATATTACAATTAAACTTGCCAAAACCAAAGACAAAGAGAGAATTTTAAGAGCAGGTAGGGATAAATGAAAAGTCACCTACAAAGGAGAGTTAATAAGAATAAGCTTGGACTACTTGTGAGAAACCATGCAGGCAAGAAGGCAATGGTATGACATATAAAGCATTGAAGGAAAAGAGGGGCAGCCAAGAATCATATATCGGCAAAACTGTCTCTCAAATATGAAGGCAAACTTAGAACATTTCCAAATAAACGCATGTTTAGGGAATTCATAAAAATCAAAGTGAAACTACAAGAAATATTAAAGAGAGTTCTCTGGTTAGAAAATCAATAATATCAGATACCAACCCGAGACCAGAACACAGCACAGAGCAATCAGATGTCAACCCAGATAGGGAAATCACAAAAATGAATCAAGACAAAAAAACGCTCAAAACAGGGAAACAGCGATGTCATTATGTAAAAGAAGACAACATTACACCAATAAAGAGGGACTAGGAAATGTAGTCACAGATCTTTCATATGGAGAGGAAGACAAGGCAATATAAAGAAATAAAAGTTAGGTTTAAACTTAGAAAAATATAGGTAAATATTAAGGCAACCACAAGAGAGACTAACAATCCTACTCGTCAAAATAAAATACAAGAAAAAAAAAAAGATTGAGCAGAAAAAAAAATCAATGACAACAAATAAGAGGAAAAGGCAATATATAAACTACTCAGCACAAAAAATTAAGTGGGAAAAAGAAACTGTCAACAACACACAAAAAAAGACAACAAAATGATAGCACTAAACTCACACCAATCTGTAATTACTCTGAATATAAATGGACTAAGTGCACCAATAAAGACAGAGAGAGTGGTGGAATGGATTAAAAAAACACAATCCATCTATATACTGCCTACAAGAGACACAGCTTAGACTTAGAGACACAAACAAAAACTCAAGGAATGGAAAAAAATATACCAAGCAAACAACAATCAAAAAAGACCAGGACTGGCAATATTCATTTCTGACAATATAGACTTTAAAGTTAAATCCATCATAAAGGATAAAGAAGGACACTATATAATGACTAAAGGGAGAATATACCAGGAGGAGGTAACCATATTAAATGTTTATGCACCCAATGATAGGGCTGCAACATACATTAAAAACAAACTCTATCAGCATTGAAAAGTGAGAAAGACAGCTCCACAATAATAGTAGGAGAATTCAACACACCACTTTCGGGGAAGGACAGAACATCCAGAAAGGAGCTCAATAAAGACACCCAAGATCTAACTAAATGCCACAATCAACCGACTTGACCTCATAGACATATACAGAACACTCTACCCAACAGCAGCCAAGTATATTATCTTTTCTAATGCACATGGATTGTAGTAAAAGGGTGGCTAGACAAACCCTTGAAGATAAAGAAAGGAGATTTACATTCTCTACACTGTCTCAGAACTTACTTTCAGAGCTAAAACTCAATTCCTAGGTTTCTTTATATCTGTTCTTAAACTAAAGTATAATGGTCCAGAGCACTAGCACTGGAGAAAGATCTGAATTCCATCACTTATTGTGACTTAAAGCAAATACCTTACCATTCTCTGAACCTCCATTTCTGCATCTGTAAAATGGGGTCAATAATAGCGTTGGTGTATGAGCTAATGTATGATAAAAGATTACCATGGTAGATGGTACATAGAAAACAGTCAATAAATTTTAGCTACCATTATTTTCTTTCTTCCATAAAGATAGTTCCCATGTCTGTTATTGCTTACTATTCTATGCATTGTTAGTTAGCACACTGCCTATCACATAGTATGCTTATATAATTATGTGTTAGATAAGTATTTGACAGGAAATAAAATATTTGGCAATTAATGGAAGAAAATAATTAAAGCCGTAGACGAAAAGGTCATGTAGTTAAGTAAAGATTTATCTTATATAACAAACCATGCCAAAATTTAGTGGATAAAAACAATAGCCCTTTATATGTTCATGAGTCTGTGTTTCCAGTTGAGATGGCATATCTCTGTACCATGTAATGTTGTCTGGGTTCCCTCCTGAGTTTGTGGCCAGCTGATGGTCCATGGCTTCACTCACATGTCTCTTGCTTGGCTGTCTGTATTTCTGTTGGCAGGGACAAAGGAGATATCTAGGCCATTGAGCTCTCATGATCCAGGAGGCTAGCCTGCGTTTGTTCACACGGTGGTGGTCACAACGTAATGGAAGAAAAGTAAGAGAGGGCAAACCCCAATGTCACATCTCTTTTCAAGTCTTTACCTGAGTCCTGTTTGGTATTATCCCACTGAGCAAAGCAAGTACTATGGCCAAGCCTGGAGTCAGTACAGAAAGGGAGTTCCCAAGGATTGCACAACAGGGAGGGTAATCAGTGTGGCCGTTTATGCACAGGTGAAAAAAAATGCACCAGATAGTTCTCATGATATTTGAGCATAGTTACGGCAAACGGAAAGTTGCTGATGAAGAAAGCAACATAAACGTCTGAAACGACGGAAGAGTTTGCAGGACCAAGAATTTTCAGGAGCCAGAAGGGTTCCTGGACATCTCTTCCTCTGAAAATAAAAAGAGAGATGGAGTGATGGGTATAAGGGGGAGGGGGCTGTGGGCCTTAACAGAAAGTAAGGCAGTTCACAACATTACTAGTTACTGTTGAGTTGATTCCAACTCATGGCGACCCCACACGTGCCAGAGAAACACTGTGCTCTATACGGTTTCCAATAGCTGATTTTTCAGAAGTGGATTGCCAAGCCTTTCCTCCGAGGTGCCTCTGGCTGGAATAGAACCTCCAATCTTTTGATTAGCAGCCCAATGTAAAGTGTTAACAATTTGCACCACCCAGGGACTCCCAGTTCACAACAACGTCCCTTATTAAGTGAAGACTGATGTCTTGGTCATCTTACTAGTTTCCTTTTAGCTTCTGTCTGTTCTTTTGGGTGCTCCCTAAGACATCTATCCTAGGCCACATTCCACCAGAGATGCAAACATCGCCTTCACGTTTGTACTATTGTAGAAGACTCCAAGCCTGGAAAGCATTTTAAAATACATTAAACGTAACAGGCACTAGAAGAGGTATTTTTTGAGTTAGCCTTCTTGAAGATTCTCCACAAACTCTACATCATCTTAGTCTTATTCTGTGATCTATCCTAAACCAAACCCAACCTGTTTCTGTCAACTTGATTACAACTCATGGCAACCCCATGTGTATCAGGGCAGAACTATGCTCCATTGGGTTTTCAACGAGTGATTTTTTTGGAAATAGATCACCAGGCCTTTCTTCTGAGGTACCTCTGGGTTGACTTGAATGACCAAAACGTTTGCCCCAATGAATATACTGCTCGTTGGGTTGACATCATGTAGAGCTAGCCTTAGATCCAATTACATTTTTCCAGTATTCATTTTCAAAGGATAGTTAATATAACAAAATGATTTATTTTAATATTATCTTTTAAAATTTTGTTGTATTACAAAAGATATTACTTTCAAATTAGGTTTAAATTTTTGTTGAAAAAGTAATACAGGCACATGGTACAAAAATCAAATAATAAAAAATTGTTTAAACGGAAAGAATGTCCTCTTCCCCAAAGACAACTACTGTTAAGAGATTTGAATCCTAGTGGTAACCTAGAAACCCTGGTGGTATAGTGGTTAAGTGCTACGGTGCTAACCCAAAGTTGGCTGCTCGAATCCACCTGGCACTCCTTAGAAACTCAATGGGGCAGATCTACTGTGCCCCATAGGGTCGCTATGAGTGAGAATTGACTCGATTGCAATGGGTTTGGTTTTTGGTTTTTTTAGTGGTAACTTTGGTGAAGGGTAAGACAGTATAAAATAATGGGGAAGCGAGCACAACTTTTCCAAGGCAAGGTCATGAGCCTTCCACAGACACATCCAAACTCCCTGAGGGAACAAAATTACTGGGCTGAGGACTGTGGGGACCATGGTCTTGGGGAACATGTAGCTCAAGTGGCATAACAAATTTTATAAAGAAAATATTCTGCATTCTACTTTGGTGAGTAGCATCTGGGATCTTAAAAGCTCGTGAGCAGCCATCTAAGATAGTGCACTGGTCCTACCCCATCTGGAGCAAGGGAGAATGAAGAAACCAAAGATACAAGGCCCAGATTAGTCCAAAGGACTAATGGACCATAACTACACAGCCTCCACCAGACTCGGTCCAGTACAACCAGATGGTGCCAAGCTACCAAAACTGACTTCTCTGACAGGGAGCAATAATAAACAGTCCTGGACAGAGTTGTCAAAAAAAAAAAAAAAAAAAGCACAAAATTCTAACTCACAAAAAAACAAAAACAAAAAACACCAGACTTAGTAGGTAACAGAGAGTGGAGAAACTCTAAGAGTATGGCTCTGGACACTATTATACCTCAGTACTGAGGTTTACCCTTCAGCCAAAGATTAGGCAGGCTCATAGAGCAAAAGAAGTCTAAACGAGCACACCACCCCAGGAGCGAGGACGAGAACCAAAGAGAAGACAGGAAAGACGGCAACGGGGAACCCAAGTGGAGAAGGGGAGAGTGTTGACATGTCATGGGGTTGGCAACTAATGTCACAAAACAATATGTGTATTAATTGCTTAATAAGAAACTTGTTTGCTCTGTAAGCCTTCATCTAAGGTACAATTAAAAAAATAATTGTTTCCCCATAGAGGACAGATACTACTGAACAAGACAGTAAGCAAAGTGTAAGTGGCAAGGAACTAGACTCAGGTTAAAGACTTTTTTTTTTTTTTTTTTTTAGCTTTAACTAACAGAAATTTATTCTGTCACAGTTTAGGAGGCTACAATTCTGAATTCCAGGTGACAGCTCCTGCGGAAGATTTTCTGTCTCTGGCAGCTCAGGTCCTTGTCATCAATCTTCCCTGGTCGAGGAGCTTCTTAGTACAGGGACCCCAGGTTCAAAGGGCGTGCTATTCTCCTGGGTCTTGTTTCTTGATGTCCCCCTGTCTCTCTGCTTGCACCTCTCTTTTATATCTCAAAAGAGATTGACTTAAGACACAACCTAATCTTGTCGTTTGAGTCCTGCCTCATTAACATAACTGCCACTAATCCCACCTCATTATCATCATAGAAGTAGGATTTACAACAAAGAGCAAAATCACATCAGATGACAAAATGGTGGACTAACACACAATACTGGGAAATCATGGACTAGCCAATTTGACACTCAAATTTTGGGGGGACACAATTCAATCTATAACCACCAGCAGGGAATGATTACGTCAGGACATAAAGTAAGCTCAAACATAGGACATGTCTAAATATAATTTTAAATTCTATATAGATATTTCTTACTATGCTTAAGTATGTGTAGCTTTTTTAATACTGATAAAAATCTTTCATTTTCCTTCTCATTTAAAATTATTTACATCCATTTGGGATATTTTGTTGTATGCCACCAAATCAGTTCCTACTCATAGCGACTTTATAGGACAGAGTAGAACTGCCTCACAGGGTTTCCTAGGCTGTAATTTTTTTTTTTAATTAACTTTTATTAAGCTTCAAGTGAACGTTTACAAATCCAATCAGTCTGTCACATATAAGTTTACATACATCTCACTCCCTACTCCCACTTGCTCTCCCCCTCTTGAGTCAGCCCTTTCAGTCTCTCCTTTCCTGACAATTTTGCCGGCTTCCCTCTCTCTCTATCCTCCCATCCCCCCTCCAGACAAGAGTTGCCAACACAAGTATCCACCTGATATAATTAGCTCACTCTTCATCAGCGTCTCTCTCCCACCCGCTGACCAGTCCCTTTCATGTCTGATGAGTTTCTTCGGGGATGGTTCCTGTCCTGCGCCAACAGAAGGTCTCGGGACCATGGCCGCTGGGATTCCTCTAGTCTCAGTCAGACCATTCAGTTTGGTCTTTTTATGAGAATTTGGGGTCTGTATCCCACTGATCTGCTGTGTTCCCTGTCAGGGCAGTCATCTATTGTGGCCGGGCACCAACTAGTTCTTCTGGTCTCAGGATGATGTAGGTCTCTGGTTCATGTGGTCCTTTCTGTCTCTTGGGCTCTTAGTTGTCGTGTGACCTTGGTGTTCTTCATTTTCCTTTGCTCCAGGTGGGTTGAGACCAATTGATGCATCTTAGATGGCCGTTTGTTAGCATTTAAGACCCCAGACACCACATTTCAAAGTGGGATGCAGAATGATTTCATAATACAATTATTTTGCCAATTGACTTAGAAGTCCCCGCAAACCATGTTCCCCAGACCCCCGCCCTTGCTCCGCTGACCTTTGAAGCATTCATTTTATCCCAGAAACTTCTTTGCTTTTGGTCCAGTCCAACTGAGCTGACCTTCCAAGTATTGAGTGTTGTCTTTCCGTTCACCTAAAGCAGTTCTTATCTACTGATTAATCAATAAAAAACTCTCTCCCACCTTCCCTCCCCCCCCCCGTAACCACAAAAGTATGTGTTCTTCTCAGGTTTACTATTTCCCAAGATCTTATAATAGTGGTCTTAAACAATATTTGTCCTTTTGCCTCTGACTAATTTCGCTCAGCATAATGCCTTCCAGGTTCCTCCATGTTATGAAATGTTTCACAGATTCGTCACTGTTCTTTATCGATGCATAGTATTCCATTGTGTGAATATACCACAATTTATTTACCCATTCATCCGCTGATGGACACCTTGGTTGCTTCCAACTTTTTGCTATTGTAAACAGAGCTGCAATAAACATGGGTGTGCATATAACTGTTTGTGTGAAGGCTCTTGTATCTCTAGGGTATATTCCGAGGAGTGGGATTTCTGGGTTGTATGGTAGTTCTATTTCTAACTGTTTAAGATAACGCCAGATAGATTTCCAAAGTGGTTGTACCATTTTACATTCCCACCAGCAGTGTATAAGAGTTCCAATCTCTCCGCAGCCTCTCCAACATTTACCATTTTGTGTTTTTTGGATTAATGCCAGCCTTGCTGGTGTGAGATGGAATCTCATCCTAGTTTTAATTTGCATTTCTCTAATGGCTAATGATCTAGAGCATTTTCTCATGTATCTGTTGGCTGCCTGAATATCTTCTTTAGTGAAATGTCTGTTCATATCCTTTGCCCACTTTTTGATTGGGTTGTTTGTCTTTTTGTGGTTGAGTTTTGACAGAATCATGTAGATTTTAGAGATCAGGCGCTCTTCGGAGATGTCATAGCTGAAAATTCTTTCCCAGTCTGTAGGTGGTCTTTTTACTCTTTTGGTGAAGTCTTTAGATGAGCATAGGTGTTTGATTTTTAGGAGCTCCCAGTTATCAGGTTTCTCTTCATCATTTTTGGTAATGTTTTGTATTCTGTTTATGCCTTGTATTAGGGCTCCTAGGGTTGTCCCAAATTTTTCTTCCATGATCTTTATCGTTTTAGTCTTTATGTTTAGGTCTTTGATCCACTTGGAGTTAGTTTTTGTGCACGGTGTGAGGTACGGGTCCTGTTTCATTTTTTTGCAAATGGATATCCAATTATGCCAGCACCATTTGTTAAAAAGGCTATATTTTCCCCAATTAATTGACACTGGTCCTTTGTCAAATATCAGCTGCTCATACGTGGATGGATCTATGTCTGGGTTCTCAATTCTGTTCCATTGGTCTATGTGCCTGTTGTTGTACCAGTACCAGGCTGTTTTGACTACTGTGGCTGCATAATAGGTTCTGAAATCAGGTAGAGTGAGGCCTCCCACTTTCTTCTTCTTTTTCAGTAGTGCTTTGCTTATCCAGGGCTTCTTTCCCTTCCATATGAAATTGGTGATTTGTTTCTCTATCCCCTTAAAATATGACATTGGAATTTGGATCGGAAGTGCGTTAAATGTATAGATGGCTTTTGGTAGAATAGACATTTTTACTATGTTAAGTCTTCCTATCCATGAGCAAGGTATGTTTTTCCACTTAAGTATGTCCTTTTGAATTTCTTGTAGTAGAGCTTTGTAGTTTTCTTTGTATAGGTCTTTTACATCCTTGGTAAGATTTATTCCTAAGTATCTTATCTTCTTGGGGGCTACTGTGAATGGTATTGATTTGGTTATTTCCTCTTCGGTGTTCTTTTTGTTGATGTAGAGGAATCCAAGTGATTTTTGTATGTTTATTTTATAACCTGAGACTCTGCCAAACTCTTCTATTAGTTTCAGTAGTTTTCTGGAGGATTCCTTAGGGTTTTCTGTGTATATGATCATGTCATCTGCAAATAGTGATAACTTTACTTCCTCCTTGCCAATCCGGATACCTTTTATTTCTTTGTCTAGCCTAATTGCCCTGGCTAGGACTTCCAGAACGATGTTGAATAAGAGTGGTGATAAAGGGCATCCTTGTCTGGTTCCCGTTCTCAAGGGAAATGCTTTCAGGTTCTCTCCATTTAGAGTGATATTGGCTGTTGGCTTTGCATAGATGCCCTTTATTATGTTGAGGAATTTTCCTTCAATTCCTATTTTGGTAAGAGTTTTTATCATAAATGGGTGTTGGACTTTGTCAAATGCCTTTTCTGCATCAATTGATAAGATCATGTGGTTTTTGTCTTTTGTTTTATTTATGTGATGGATTACATTAATGGTTTTTCTGATATTAAACCAGCCTTGCATACCTGGTATAAATCCCACTTGATCAGGGTGAATTACTTTTTTGATGTGTTGTTGGATTCTATTGGCTAGAATTTTGTTGAGGATTTTTGCATCTATGTTCATGAGGGATATAGGTCTATAATTTTCGTTTTTTGTAATGTCTTTACCTGGTTTTGGTATCAGGGAGATGGTGGCTTCATAGAATGAGTTGGGTAGTATTCCATCATTTTCTATGCTTTGGAATACCTTCAGAAGTAGTGGTGTTAACTCTTCTCTGAAAGTTTGGTAGAACTCTGCAGTGAAGCCGTCCGGGCCAGGGCTTTTTTTTGTTGGGAGTTTTTTGATTACCGTTTCAATCTCTTTTTTTGTTATGGGTCTATTTAGTTGTTCTACTTCTGAATGTGTTAGTTTAGGTAGGTAGTGCTTTTCCAGGAATTCATCCATTTCTTCTAGGTTTTCAAATTTGTTAGAGTACAATTTTTCATAATAATCTGAAATGATTCTTTTAATTTCATTTGGTTCTGTTGTGATGTGGTCCTTCTCGTTTCTTATTCGGGTTATTTGTTTCCTTTCCTGTATTTCTTTAGTCAGTCTAGCCAATGGTTTATCAATTTTGTTAATTTTTTCAAAGAACCAGCTTTTGGCTTTGTTAATTCTTTCAATTGTTTTTCTGTTCTCTAATTCATTTAGTTCAGCTCTCATTTTTATTATTTGTTTTCTTCTGGTGCCTGATGGATTCTTTTGTTGCTCACTTTCTATTTGTTCAAGTTGTAGGGACAGTTCTCTGATTTTGGCTCTTTCTTCTTTTTGGATGTGTGCATTTATCGATATAAATTGGCCTCTGAGCACTGCTTTTGCTGTGTCTCAGAGGTTTTGATAGGAAGTATTTTCATTCTCGTTGCTTTCTATGAATTTCCTTATTCCCTCCTTGATGTCTTCTATAACCCAGTCTTTTTTCAGGAGGGTATTGTTCATTTTCCAAGTATTTGATTTCTTTTCCCTAGTTTTTCTGTTATTGATCTCCAGTTTTATTGCCTTGTGGTCTGAGAAGATGCTTTGTAATATTTCGATGTTTTGGACTCTGCAAAGGTTTGTTTTATGACCTAATATGTGGTCTATTCTAGAGAATGTTCCATGTGTGCTAGAAAAAAAAGTATATTTTGCAGCAGTTGGGTGGAGAGTTCTGTATAAGTCAATGAGGTCAAGTTGGTTGATTGTTGTAAGGAGGTCTTCCGTGTCTGTATTGAGCTTCTTACTGGATGTCCTGTCCTTCTCCGAAAGTGGTGTGTTGAAGTCTCCTACTATAATTGTGGAGGTGTCTATCTCACTTTTCAATTCTGTTAAAATATGATTTATGTATCTTGCAGCCCTGTCATTGGGTGCATAAATATTTAATATGGTTATGTCTTCCTGATCAATTGTCCCTTTTATCATTATATAGTGTCCTTCTTTATCCTTTGTGGTGGATTTAAGTCTAAAGTCTATTTTGTCAGAAATTAATATTGCTACTCCTCTTCTTTTTTGCTTATTGTTTGCTTGATATATTTTTTTCCATCCTTTGAGTTTTAGTTTGTTTGTGTCTCTAAGTCTAAGGTGTGTCTCTTGTAGGCAGCATATAGATGGATCGTGTTTCTTTATCCAGTCTGTGACTCTCTGTCTCTTTATTGGTGCATTTAGTCCATTTACATTCAGCGTAATTATAGATAAATAAGTTTTTAGTGCTGTCATTTTGATGCCTTTTTATGTGTGTTGTTAACAATTTCATTTTTCCACATACTTTTTTGTGCTGAGGCGTTTTTCTTAGTAAATTGTGAGATCCTCATTTTCATAGTGTTTGACTTTATGTTAGTTGAGTCGTTACGTTTTTCTTGGCTTTTATCTTGAGTTATAGAGTTGTTATACCTCTTTGTGGTTACCTTATTATTTACCCCTATTTTTCTAAGTAAAAACCTAACTTGTATTGTTCTATATCGCCTTGTATCACTCTCCATATGGCAGTTCAATGCCTCCTGTATTTAGTCCCTCTTTTTGATTACTGTGATCTTTTACCTATTGACTTCCATGATTCCCTGTTATGTGTATTTTTTTTAATTAATCTTAATTTGTTTGTTTTTGTGATTTCCCTATTTGAGTTGATAACAGGACGTTCTGTTTTGTGACCTTGTGTTGTGCTGATATCTGATATTATTGGTTCTCTGACCAAACAATATCCTTTAGTATTTCTTGTAGCTTTGGTTTGGTTTTTGCAAATTCTCTAAACTTGTGTTTATCTGAAAATATCTTAATTTCACCTTCATATTTCAGAGAGAGTTTTGCTGGATAAATGATCCCTGGCTGGCAGTTTTTCTCCTTCAGTGTTCTGTATATGTCGTCCCATTCCCTTCTTGCCTGCATGGTTTCTGCTGAGTAGTCTGAACTTATTCTTATTGATTCTCCCTTGAAGGAAACCTTTCTTTTCTCCCTGGCTGCTTTTAAAATTTTCTGTTTATCTTTGGTTTTGGTGAGTTTGATGATAATATGTCTTGGAGTTTTTCTTTTTGGATCAATCTTAAATGGGGTTCGATGAGCATCTTGGATAGATATCCTTTCGTCTTTCATGATGTCAGGGAAGTTTTCTGTCAGGAGTTCTTCAACTATTTTATCTGTGTTTTCTGTCCCCCCTCCCTGTTCTGGGACTCCAATCACCCGCAGGTTATCCTTCTTGATAGAGTCCCACATGATTCTTAGGGTTTCTTCATTTTTTTTAATTCTTTTATCTGATTTTTTTTCAGCTATGTTGGTGTTGATTCCCTGGTCCTCCAGATGTCCCAGTCTGCATTCTAATTGCTTGAGTCTGCTCCTCTGACTTCCTATTGCGTTGTCTAATTCTGTAATTTTATTGTTAATCTTTTGGATTTCTACATGCTGTCTCTCTATGGATTCTTGCAACTTATTAATTTTTCCACTATGTTCTTGAATAATCTTTTTGAGTTCTTCAACAGTTTTATCAGTGTGTTCCTTGGCTTTTTCTGCAGTTTGCCTTATTTCATTTGTGATGTCTTGAAGCATTCTGTAAATTAGTTTTTTATATTCTGTATCTGATAATTCCAGGATTGTATCTTCATTTGGGAAAGATTTTGATTCTTTTTTTGGGGGGGGTTGGAGAAGCTGTCATGGTCTGCTTCTTTAAGTGGTTAGATATGGATTGTTGTCTCCGAGCCATCACTGGGAAACTAGTTTTTCCAGAAAATTCGCTAAAAAAAAATGCAGTCAGATCCCTATCAGAGTTCTCCCTCTGGCTCAGGCTATTCGGATGTTAATCAAGCCGCCTGGGGAGGGTGGGGGAGGGAACAGAGAGATAGGAGAGTAGCACCTCAGAATATAGCCAGAGTTGCTTGTCTTCCTTCGAATGACTATTATATCTGAGATTCCCGCGGGGCGCGTCGCCTATGTGTGCTGGCTGTGTGGAGATTGCCCCCGGGGGGTCTGGCCCGCTGGAGTCACGGTCAGATCCTCCGCTTCCAGCCCCACGCCCAGCGTCAAGGCTCCCCTGCTGGGATGGTGCACTCTCGACTCCAAAATCAGTCGCTGCCTCCCGGGGACTTCTTGTCCCTCCAGCCGCGTTGCCGTGCCGCCTCCGCGAACCGGTTGGGCCCCCTTCCGGGGTTAGTTCAGGTGGGTGAAGCAGCTCTCCGTGCTTGTGCCGTGACCGAGTGTCCCGGCTGGGACGCTGTTCTCCCCACTCCAATACCAGTCACTGCCTCCCGGAGACTTCTCCTACCGGCTGCGTCCCACGCCGCTGACGCGAACCAGCTGGGCCTCCTCCCGGGGTTAGTTCAGGGGGGTGGAGCAGCTCTCCGTGTTTATGCCGTACCTGCGTCCAGTCCAAATCCCAGCGGGACGGTTCCCCGGCTGGGACGCTGCTCTCCCCGTTCCAAGACCAGTCACTGCCTCCCGGGGACTTCTCCTACCGGCTGCGTCCCACACTGCCCGTGGAACCGGCTGGTCCCCCTCCCGGGGTTAGTTCAGGGGGGTGGAGCAGCTCTCTGTGCTTGTGCCGTACCTGACTGGTACGCTGGCTTCAGGCTCTGAAAACAATCGCTGCTTCCCCGTATTAGTTCGTTCTCCATCTCTAAATCTGTGTTTGTTGTTCAGGGTTCGTAGACTGTTATGTATGTGATCGATTCACTTGTTTTTCTGAGTCTTTGTTGTAAGAGGGATCTGAGGTAGCGTCTGCCTAGTCCACCATCTTGGCTCCGCCTCCAGGTTAAAGACTTTTTATTTTGGATCGTAGTAAAAGGGTAGCTAGACAGACCCTTAAAGATGATGAAAGGAGATCTGCATTCTCTTCCCTGATGTGGCAGTTACTGTCAGAGTTAAGACTCAATTCCTAGGTTTCCTTACATCTGTTCTTAAGCTAAAGTGCACAAGTGCTGGACAAAGATCTGAATTCCATCACTTACTGTGACTTAAAGCAAATATCTTAACATTCTCTGAGACTCCGTTTATGCATCAGTAAAATGGGGTCAATAGTAGGGCTGGTGTATGAACTAATGTATGCTAAAAGATTAACATGGTAGAAAGCACACAGAAAACACTCATTAATTTTAGCTATCGTCACTTTCTTTGTTCCATAAAGGTAGTTCCCATGGCTGTTATTGCTTACTATTCTATACATGATTGGTTAGCACAGTCTCTACCACATTGTTAGATACATAATTACGTGTTAGGTAAGTTAGTATTTGATAGGAAATAAAAGATTTGGCAATGAATGGAAGAAGATAAAGCAGCAGGTAGAAGGGTTATACAGTTAAGTAATGATTTATATTATAAAACAAACCATGCCAAAATTTAGAGGCTCAAAACAACAGCCATTAATTTGTTCATGAGTCTGTGGTTTCAGTTGGGATGGCACATCTCTGCACCATGTAGTGCTGTATGGGTTCACTCCCGAGTTTGCAGTCAGCTCATGGTCCATGGCTCACTCACTTGTTTCTTGCTTGGCTACCTGTCTTTCTGTAGACAGGGGCAAAGTGGGTATCTAGGCCATTTAGCTCTCACCATCCACAGGCTTTTGGCAATTTCCAATTTTCCTAGATTCATACTTCGTACATTCCAGGTTCCAATTATTAATGGATGATTGCAGCTGTTTCTTCCCATTTTGTGTCGTGCCACGTCAGCAAATGAAGGTTCGGAAAGCTTTACTCCATCCATGTCATTAAGGTCGACTCTACTTTGAAGAGGCTGCTCTTCCCCAGTCATCTTTTCAGTGCCTTCCAACGGGGGGTGCTCATCTTCCAGCACTATATCAGACAATGTTCTGCTGCTATTCATAAGGTTTTCACTGGCTAATGCTTTTCAGAAGTAGACTGCTGGATCCTTCTTCCTAGTCTTGGTCTGGAAGCTCAGCTGAAACCTGTCCCCTGTGGGTGAAGGAGATTTTTATCAGCCGCTGCAGTCTGAAATTGATCGAACATGCAATCAAGATGCATTGATAATTACTGGCAATTGGAATGCGAAAGTTGGAAACAGAGAAGAAGGATCAGTAGTTGGAAAATATGGCCTTGGTGATAGAAACAATGCCAGAGATTGAATGATAGAATTTTGCAAGACCAATGACTTCTTCATTGCAAATACCTTCTTTCACCAACATAAACAGCGACTATACACATGGACCTCACCAGATGGAACACACAGAAATCAAATTGACTACATCTGTGGAAAGAGACGATGGAAAAGCTCAATATCATCAGTCAGAACAAGGCCAGGGGCCGACTGTGGAACAGACCATCAGTTGCTTATATGCAAGTTCAAGCTGAAACTGAAGAAAATAAGAGCAAGTCCACAAGAGCCAAAATATGACCTTGAGCACATCCCACCTGAATTTAGAGACCATCTCAAGAATAGATTTGACGCATTGAACACTAGTGACCGCAGACCAGACGAGTTATGGAATGACATCAAGGACATCATCCCTGAAGAAAGCAAGAGGTCACTGGAAAGAAAGAAAAGACCAAGATGGATGTCAGAGGAGACTCTGAAACTTGCTCTTGAGCGTCGAGCAGCTAAAGCAAAAGGAAGAATTGATGAAGTAAAAGAACTGAACAGAAGATTTCAAAGGGTCTCTCAAGAAGACAGAGTAAAGTATTATAATGACATGTGCAAAGAGCTGGAGATGGAAAACCAAAAGGGAAGAACACGCTCAGCGTTTCTCAAGCTGAAAGAAATGAAGAAAAAATTCAAGCCTCGAGTTGCAACGGTGAAGGATTCCATGGGGAAAATATTAAACAATGCAGGAAGCATCAAAAGAAGATGGAAGGAACACACAGAGTCATTATTCCGAAAAGAATTAGTTGATATTCAACCATTTCAAGAGGTGGCATATGATCAGGAACCGATGGTACTGAAGGAAGAAGTCCAACCTGCTCTGAAGGCATTGGTGAAAAACAAGCCTCCAGGAATTGATGGAATATCAATTGAGATGTTTCAACAAACAGATGCAGCGCTGAAAGTGCTCACTCGTCTATGCCAAGAAATATGGAAGACAGCTTCCTGGGCAACTGACTAGAAGAGATCCATATTTATGCCTATTCCCAAGAAAGGTGATCCAACCGAATGTGGAAATTATAGAACAGTACCATTAATATCACATGCAAGCAAAATTTTGCTGACGATCATTCAAAAATGGCTGCAGCAGTTTATCGACAGGGAACTGCCAGAAATTGAGGCTGGTTTCAGAAGAGGACGTGGAACCAAGATATCATTGCTGATGTCAGATGGATCCTGGCTGAAAGCAGAGAATACCAGAAGGATGTTTACCTGTGTTTTATTGATTATGCAAAGGCATTCAACTGTGTGCATCATAAGAAACTATGGATAACACTGCAAAGAAAGGGAACTCCAGAACACTTAATTATGCTCATGAGGAACCGTTACATAGATCAAGAGGCAGTTGTTCAGACAGAACAAGGGGATACTGATTGGTTTAAAGTCAGGAAAGGTGTGTGTCAGGGCCATACCTATTTAATCTGTATGCTGAACAAATAATACAAGAAGCTGGACTATATAAAGACGAATGGGGCATCAGGATTGGAGGAAGACTCATTAACAACCTGCGTTATGCAGATGACACAGCCTTGCTTGCTGAAAGTGAAGAGGACGTGAAGCACTTACTAATGAAGATCAAAGACCACAGCCTTCAGTATGGATTATACGTCAACATTAAGAAAACAAAAATCCTCACAACTGGACCAATGAGCAACATCATAATAAACAGAGAAAAGATTGAAGTTGTGAAGGATTTCATTTTACTTGGATCCACAATCAACAGCCATGGAAGCAGCAGTCAAGAAATCAAAAGACGCATTGCATTGGGCAAATCTGCTGCAAAGGACCTCTTCAAAGTGTTGAAGAGCAAAGATGTCACCTTGAAGACTAAGGTGGGCCTGACCCAAGCCATGGTATTTTCAATCACATCATAGGCATGTGAAAGCTGGAAAATGAATAAGGAAGACCGAAGAAGAGTGGAAGCCTTTGAATTGTGGTGTTGGCGAAGAATATTGAATATACCATGGACTGCCAAAGAACAAACAAATCTGTCTTGGAAGAAGTGCGGCCAGAATGCTCCTCAGATGCAAGGATGGCGAGACTGCGTCTTACATACTTTGGACATGTTGTCAGGAGGGATCAGTCCCTGGAGAAGGCCATCATGCTTGGCAGAGTACAGGGTCAGCAGAAAAGAGGAAGACCCTCAACAAGGTGGGTTGACACAGCGGCTTCAACAATAAGCTCGAGCATAACAACGATTGTGAGGATGGTGCAGGACTGGGCACTGTTTCGTTCTGTTGTGCATAGGGTCGCTATGAGTTGGAACTGATTCGACGGCACCTAACAACAACAACAATCCACAGGCTAGCTTGCATTTGTTCCTATGGTGATGGTTCCAAGGTATAGCAAGAAAAGTAAGAGAGGGCAAACCCCAGTGTAACATCTCTTCTTAAGTCTCTACTTGCGTCATGTTTGCTATATCCCTTTGAGCAAACCAAGCACCATGGTCAAGCTGAGAGTCAGGGTGGGAAGGGATTTCCCAAGGCTTGGACAACAGGGAGCGTAATCAGTGTGGCCATTTATGCACAAGTTTAAAAAGTCCACCAGATAGATCTCATGATATTTGAGCATATTTACTCCAAAGGGAAAGCTGCTGATAAAGAATGCAACATAAACTTCTGAAAGGAAAGATGAGTTCATAAGACCAAGATATTTCAGGAGCCAGAAAGGTACCGGGGTTATCTCTTTCTCTGAAACTAAAACCAGAGATGCAGTGATGGGTATAAGAGGGGGATGTGGCCCTTAACAGAAACAAAGGCAGTTCAAAACCTTACTACTTACTGTTGAGTTGATTCCAACTCATGGAAACCCCTGGTGTTCCAGAGAAAAACTGTGCTCCATAGGGTTTCCAATGGCTGATTTTTCAGACCGGGCTGAGAGGGTGCAAGCCCCTGCCGCAGAGAGATGCCTCCTTGGCTTTAACAAAGGCCGCCTTTACAGGATTCCTGGAGGGCACTGCTCTAGGACCCCACAAGGCTCCTACTCTCCTAGTCAGGACCCTGTAGAGGAAATTAGAGGAAGGATTATGTTGTAGATTGCTGGCCGTGCATGGGGCTTACTGGGGTGACAGCAGGGCTGACACTAGGGACTCTCTGTACTGGGTCAGTTGGGGGTCTTCTCAGTTCACCTTCAGGGCCATCATATCAACTGCAGGCAGGGCCAGGGCCACTCCCCTCTGCTACCCTGAACTTGACACCTCAAATCCCTCTGAAACCCTCAAGGAGAAACTGAAGGAGTAGCTGAGCCACCACTCCTGGCAGGGTGTCTCAGTGATGACAGCACAGTGGGGCCCGTTCTGTCTGGGGTTCCTTAGAGGCCTCAGTCCTTCACCAGGGTCCTCACATTGGGTACCCATGTTGATCAGATCTCTCACCTCCCTGAGATGCCCTGGAAGACCTAACCGAAACTCACTAAGTCAGCATGTCAGGTCCCCAGGTTTGAAGGCAGGGGCAGGGCTTTATGGTTCCCCTTATTTCTGGGAGGAGTCGCCTCATCATACCTCGGTGTCCTCACCTTGATTTCTCTTAGGGACCTAGTCTCCTGCCACTGCTGAGTAGACCTCCCCATTAGTTCAAGGATTTCATGGCACTGAGATGACCGCCCGCAGGAGAAAACAAGGGGGAACTTCAGTGTGGTATCTCTGACCATGGCTTCCCAAATCCAGTAGTAGAGGGGGGACTTTGTACAGCCTCCTCTCTTCTTGTTTGGTGGGGGGTTAATTCCATCTTTCCTCTTGAAGGATTTTTAACTTGACTTCCACCAGGTTCTGGGATTCCTCTCTCTGCTGAATTGGGGCTTGAACATTGCCCCTCATTTCCCTGAGACCCTCCAGGTGGGAGTCAAGGGTCACCTGAGCTTGTTGGATTTGTCCTGGGCTCCCAGGGCACATGGCATTAGCAGGATTCAGTGTAGCCCTCCCCATTTTGGGTTGATCGGTCCCTAGTATCTCAATCATGTCTTCCCCTTGATGTTGCACCATTCTTGTGACCCCACCCTCTGCTGACCTGAGGCCACACCTCTCAGACCAAAGGGCACACCTTCCTGAGACCTCAGAGTTAGAAGTCAGAGTGACCCATATCATTTGCAGGCTGTTTTGGGAATCCTAGGGCTGGTCAGGGTGGCGGGGTCACCTCACCCCCAAGTTCTCAATTGGTGACCCCTTCATTCCTCACTCAGGCTTCTGACCTTGCTTCCGGGTAGTACCTGGTATTTCTCCCTCTACTAATTGAGTCCACCTCAAAGCAGGGGTGGCATTTACAGCTCAAACCAAGGCCCTCACCTCTCTAGAGGGTAGTCGGGGTACTGTACATCTGTCTACCCCTGCCCGGCGTCTCTGGGAGCTAACAGCAAGGTTGAGCTGTGGGCTGCCCCTGTTTTGAAGGGAAGCCTCCTCATTAGCACTAAGGGTCCTTGCCTCGCCTGCACTTAGGGTCTAGGTCTCCTCCCTCTTCTTCCTTGGACCAAGTTAGGGTCTAGGTCTCCTCCCTCTTCTTCCTTGGACCAAGGCCCGCCCATCATGAGACTTTACAGGCAGAAGTCAGCCTGGTGGCCTTGAGGCTGGCGGTAGGGGCGGGACTTTGTGGGACACCACTATTCTGTCTAGGTCTTTCCAACATCCTCATTCAGGATCATCAGCTTGATATCTATCAGAGACAGAGACTTCTGCATCTACTGACGTGAGGTGCCCTTCTTAGGCGCAGGCTCTCAAGTCCCTGAGAACTCTAAAGGATAAGTGAGGGGATGGTCAGCCTCACAGCTCTGCCTGGGGCTTTCTAGGTTTTACAGCAGGTGCTAGTCGGTCTCTGGGTGAGCCCTATATTCTGGGATATTCATCTTCCCAGTCCTCACTCATGGATGTCCTGATCTTGGTTCCTGTGTCTTGGACTAAAGGCTTCCCGGGAAATGTCACATTCCTCCACGTCTTCAGTCATTTGCCTCCTGGAATCCTTGCAGAGTATGGGTCCCTGTCTGAGAGACATGTGAGATGGGGACGCTTCAGCACAAGACAAGGGGTCCAGAACAGCGCTCTCGGCAAAACCAAACCGCACTGCCATCGAGTTGATTCCAACTCATAGCGACCCTATAGGACCGAGTAGAACTGCCCCATAGGGTTTCCAAGGAGTGGTTGGTGCATTTGAACCGCCAACCTTTTGGTTAGCAGCCAAGCTCAACCACTGCCAGGGCTTCTCCTCTTGGGCAGTCTCCATAATGCACCACTCTGTTGTCCAACATCCAAAAGCTGCTGTTTAATAGATCTTGTCCAGTTTTCCAGTTGTTTTTAGCAGGAGGGCAAGTCTGTTACCAGTAACTTCCTTAAGGCCAGAAGCCTGTTGCTACTAATTTAGTAAAAACTCATTGCAACATACACAGCACTGAAACAGTTTACACGTTGGTTTCTTGCAGGGGTCTGGAAAGAATACAATTTCGTGTTTAGGGAAAGGACCTCAAAAAGAGTTTTTTGTTTTAGCCTCAGGCCATCCTTCCAGACTGTACGTTCTGTTTTGACAAACCTGCTCAGATGACCCTTAAATCCTTGCCTTATCCATCCAGTACAGGGGTACTCTGAAGGTACAGTGAAGGTATGCAAAAAATAAGTCCCTGCTTCTTCATCTTTCCTTGTTCTCTTTTTTTTTTCACCCTTTTGGGCCTATGAATAAGTATCTGCCATTATACAACTTTTGACACCTTTAAAAGTGCATATTATTTATTTCAACCATTTCATCGTATTTCTCAAAGTATAATTATTACACAATGAATGCTGTTTTCTGTTCAGATGCATAAAACTTGTTCAAGCTCTCCTGTAATTTTGAAAGGTATGTTTGATTTTTTTTTTTAAATCTTATAAAACTTTAGTCACTGACTCTATTTACCTGGATCACCAAGACTGCAACTCCAGAAAAGGGATATTTTTCAGGCTTAGAAAAGAAAGTGTAAGCGGTAGAGCTCGTGTTTTATACGCATAATGTCAATTTGCCTGCATTTTCTTTGGTATTGGTTTATTCCTTAAACAGGCTGACACAGTTCCAGTACTGAATTTTAGACCGGGAAAGGAAACTCTCTTGGTGCTCTCTGAGGGTCTAACCAGTCTCCAAGGCCTGCTTAAACTGGCCTCTGGGTACTTCTGTAAATTCATCTCCCAACTGTTTCCTCTTGTTCACTTCAGTCAATGATAATGGCTCCTGTGTGTTCCTTGGAGGCACAGAGCATGGTCCTATGGCAGGGTAGTTACCTTCCACAATCCTTCCAGAAATGCTCATTCCCAGATATCCATATAGTTTTCTTTCAGTCTTCTGTTCAAATATCAATTCCCCATGGAGAGCTGCATGACAGTTCAGAATGAACTCAAATAGCTTCAAATGCAAATCAAAACTATAATGAAATATCATCTCACCCCAATAAGACTGGCATTAATCAAAAGCACACCAAATAATAAATGTTGGAGAGGTTGTAGAGAGACTGAAACACTTACACACTGCTGGTGGGAATGTAAAATGGTACAACCACTTTGGAAATTGATTTGGTGCTTCCTTAAAAAGCTAGAAATAGAACTACCATGTTGTTGTTGTTAGGTGCCGTCGAGTTGGTTCCGACTCATAGTGACACTATGCACAACAGAACGAAACACTACCCGGTCCGGAGCCATCCTTACAATCGTTGTTATGCTTGAGCTCATTGTTGCAGCCACTGTGTCAATCCACCTCGTTGAGGGTCTTCCTCTTTACCGCTGGCCCTGTACTCTGCCAAGCATGATGTTCTCCAGGGACTGATCCCTTCTGACAACATGTCCCAAGTATGTAAGATGCAGTCTCACCATCCTCGCTTCTAAGCAGCATTCTGGTTGTACTTCTTCTAAGACAGATTTGTTCATTCTTTTCACAGTCCATGGTATATTCAATATTCTTCGCCAACACCACAACTCAAAGGCATCAATTCTTCTTTGGTCTTTCTTATTCATTGTCCAGGTTTCACATGCATATGATGCAACTGAAAATACCATGGCTTGGGTCAGGCACACCTTAGTCTTCAGGGTGACATCTTTACTTTTCAAAACTTTAAAGAGGTCCTTTGCAGCAGATTTACCCAAAGCAATGTGTCTTTTGATTTCTTGACTGCTGCTTCCATGGCTGTTGATTGTGGATACAAGTAAAATGAAATCCTTGACAACTTCAATCTTTTCTCCATTTATCATGATGTTGCTCATTGGTCCAGTTGTGAGGATTTTTGTTTTTCTTATGTTGAGGTGTAATCCAAACTGAAGGTTGTGGTCTTAGATCTTCATTAGTATTTGCTTCAAATCCTTTTCACTTTCAGCAAGCAAGGTTGTGTCATCTGCATAACACAGGTTGTTAATGAGTCTTCTGCCAATCCTGATGCCCCATTCTTCTTCATATAGTCCAGCTTCTCGGATTATTTGCTCAGCATACAGATTGAATAGGTATGGTGAAAGAATACAACCCTGACGCACACCTTTCCTGACTTTAAACCAATCAGTATCCCCTTGTTCTGTCCGAACAACTGCCTCTTGATCTATGTAAAGGTTCCTCATGAGCACAATTAAGTGTTCTGGAATTCCCATTCTTCGCAATGTTATCCATAGTTTGTAATGACAGAACTACCATAGGATCCAGCAATCCCACTGCTTGGAATATATCCCAGAGAAATAAGAGCCTTTACATGAACAGATATATGCATGCCCATATTCACTGCAGCACTGTTTACAACAGCAAAAAGGTGGAAACAACCTAGATGCTCAGCAACAGATGAATGGATAAACGAACAGTGCTACATACAAACAATGGAGTATTACACAATGATAAAGACCAATGAATGAATAAACAAACCGTGGTACATACACACAATGGAGTATTACACAACGATAAAGAACAATGAATGGATAAACAAATGGTGCTACATATACACACAATGGAGTATTACACAATGAGAAAGAACAGCGATGAATCTGTGAAGCATCTCATAACATGGATGAATCTGGAGGGCATTATGCTGAGTGAAATAAGTCAATCACAAAAGGACAAACATTGTATGAGTCCACTCCTGTCCTGAAAAGGTTTATGCACAAAAGAAACAATCTTTGATGGTTACGAGGGAGGGGACGGATGGGGATGGAAAAACACTAAATAGACAATAGGTAAGTGTTAAGTTTGGTGAAGGGTAAGAGAGTACACAAAACTGGGGAAGCCAGCACAACTTGTCCAAGCAAAGGTCATGGAAGCTCCATAGACACATCCAAAATCCCAGAGGCACCAAATTACTGGGCGGGGGGCTGTGGGGACTACGCTTTCAGGGACATCTAGCTCAACTGGGACAACATAATTTATAAAGAAAATGTTCTACAATCTACTTTGGTGAGTAACATCTGGGGTCTTAAAAGCCTGTGAGTGGCCATCGAAGATACCCCACTGGTCTCACCCCTTTAGGAGCAAGGGAGAATGAATAAGACTAAGCATACAAGGGAAAGATTAGTCCAAAGGACTAATGGACCACAGCTAGCATGGCCTCCACCACACTGAGTCTAGCACAAATAGATGGTGCCTGGCTACCACCACTGACTGCTCTGACAGAGAAAACATGAGAGGGTCCCAGACAGAGCTAGAGAAAAATGTAGAACAAAATTCTATCTCAAAAAGAAAGACCAGACTCTTCTTGTGTCATGTTTGATATTAACTGATTGAGCAAAGCAAGCACTATGGCCAAGCCCAGAGTCAGTATGGGAAGAAACAAGGTTTGAACAACAGGGAGGGTAATCAGTGTGGCCATTTATGCACAGGTAAAAAAAAAATGCACCAGATAGATCTCATGATATTTGAGCATATTTACTGCAAAGGGAAAGGTGCTGATGAAGAAAGCAACATAAACTTCTGAAAGGATAGACAAATTCACAGGACCAAGAATTTTCAGGAACCAGAAGGGTTCCTGGACATCCTTTCCTCTGAACTGAAAGGAGAGATGAAATGTTGGGTGTAAAAGGGGTATGTGGCTGCTAAGAGAAAGTAAGGCATTTCACAACCTTACCAGTTACTGTTGATTCCAACTCATGGTGTCCCCATGTGTGCCAAGAACAACTGTGCTCCACAGCGTTTCCAATGGCTGATTTCTTAGATGTGGATGGCCAGGCCTTTCTCCTGAGGTGACTCTGGTTGGACTGGAACCTCCGACATTTTGATTAGCAGCCCAATGTAAAGTGTTAACCATCTGCACCACCCAGGGACTCCCAGTTCACAACAACGTCCTTTATGAAGTGAAGTCTGATGTCTTGGTCATCTTGCTAGCTTCCTTTTAGCTTCTGTCTATTCTTTTGGGTGCTAAGACATCTATCTTAGGCTATATTCCACCAAAGATGCAAACATCTCCTTCATGTTTGTATGATTTTAGAAGACTCCAAGCCTGGAAAGCATTTTAAAATACATTAAACATAACAGGCACTAGAAGAGGTACTTTTTGAGTAAGGCTTCTTGCTGATTCTCCACAAATTCTAGATCACCTCAGCTTGACTCTGTGGTCTATCCTAAACCATACCAAACCTCTTTCTGTCAAGTTGATAACTACTCATGGCAATCCCATGTGTCAGGGTAGAAGTGTGCTCCATAGGATTTTGAAAGACTGATTTCTTTGAAAATAGACAGCCAGGCCTTTCTTCTGAGGCACCTCTGGATTGACCTGACCCACCAAAACTTTTGTCCCACTAAATAAACTGCTCATTGGGCTGCATCATGTTGAGAAAGCCTTAGGTCCAATTACCTTTTCCCAGTTTTCAAAGGATAGTTATTATGAAAAAAATTCTTTTTAATAATACCTTTTAAAATTTTGTTCAATCTCAAAATATGTTACTTTCAAATTAGCTTTAAAATTTTGTTACAAAAGCAATGCATGCACATGGTACAAACTTTCAAATAGGAAAAAATTGTTTAAATGGAAAGAATGTCCTCTTCCCCAACAACATCTACTGTTACGAGTTTTTATATCTTAGCAGTAACTTTGGTGAAAGGTAAGACAGTACACAATACTGGGGAAGTCAGAACAACTTGTACAAGGTCATGGTAGCTCCATAGACACATCCCAACTCCCTGAGGGATCAAATTACTGGGCTGAGGGCTGTGGGGTCCATGGTCTCTGGGAACATGTAGCTCAACTGGCATAATTTACATAGTGTATAAAGAAAAGTGTTCTACAGTCCACTTTGGTGAGTAGTGTCTGTGCTCTAAAAAGCCTGTAAGTGGCCATCTAAGATACTCCACTGGTCCCACGCCATCTGGAGAAAGAGAAAATGACGAAAACCAAGGACACAAGGGAAAGATTAGTCCAAACGACTAATAGACCAGAAGTATCACAGCCTCCACCAGGCTGAGTCCAGCACAACTAGATGGTGCCCGGCTACCACCACTGACTGCTCTGACAGGGATCACAACAGAGGGTCATGTACAGAGCTGCAGAAAAATGTACAACAATATGTTAACCACCCCCCACACACAAATAAAATAGACTTAATATCTCATAGATAATGCAGAAATCCCAAAGAATGGTCCCTGAAACCTTACAACTCAGTACTGAAGTCACTACTGAGGTACACCGTTCAGCCAAAAATTAAAGAGGCCACTAAACGAAATGAATCTAAATGGGCACACCAGCTTAGGGGTAAGGACGAGAAGGCAGCAAAGGACAGGAAAGCTGGTAACAGAGAACTCAAGGTCGAGAAGTAGAGACTGTTGACATGTCATAGGGTTGGCAACTTATGTCACAAAACAATATGCGCATTAATTGTTTAATAAGAAAGTAGTTTGTTCTATAAACCTTCATCTAACGTACAATAAAAAAATAAAATAAAATAAAAATTTTAGTTTCCTGATAGAGGAGGACAGATACTAATGAACAAAATATTAAGCACAGTGTAAGTGGCAAGGAACTGGACTCAGGTTAAATTCTTTATTTTGGATCATAGTAAAAGGGTAGCTAGAGAGACCCTTCAACATAAAGAAAGGAGACTGGCATTCTCTTCACTGATGCAGAACTTACTGTCACAGCTAAGACTCAATTCCTAGGTTTCTTTATATTTGTTCTCAAACTAAAGCATAATGCTTCAGAGCACAAGTGCTGGAAAAAGATCCGAATTCCCTCACTTACTGTGACTTAAAGCAAATGTCTTAATGTTCTCTGAACCTCCATTTCTGCATCTGTAAAATGGAGTCAATAGTAGGGTTGGTGAATGAACTAATGTATGCTAAAAGATTAACATGGTAGATGGTACATAGGGAACAGTCAATGAATTTTAGCTATGGTCATTTTCTTTGTTCCATAAAGGTAGCTCCTATGTCTGTTAAGCTTACTATTCTGTGCATTATTGG
This sequence comes from Loxodonta africana, assembly GCF_030014295.1. NCBI lineage: Eukaryota > Metazoa > Chordata > Mammalia > Proboscidea > Elephantidae > Loxodonta > Loxodonta africana. The sequence goes on along the minus strand of NC_087369.1, from coordinate 33,147,337 downwards.
TTAGCACAGTCCCTATCACATAGTTAGATATATAATTATGTGTTAGGTAAGTGAGTATTTGATAGGAAATAAAATATTTGGCAATGAATGGAAGAAGATAAAGCATTAGCTAGAAGGGTTATGCAGTTAAGTAAGGATTTATGTTATATAACAAACCATGTGAAAATTTAGTGGCTCAAAACAACAGCTGTTCATTTGTTCAAGAGTCTGTGGTTTCAGTTGGGATGGCACATCTCTGCACCATGTAGTGTTGTCTGGGGTCACTCCTGAGTTGTGGTCAGCTGCTGGCCCATGGCCTCACTCACTTGTCCCTTGCTTGGCTATCTGTCTTTCTGATGACAGGGGCAAAAGAGGTATCTATGCCATTTAGCTGTCACCATCCAGCAGGTAGCATGAATTTGTTCCCATGCTGGTGGTTCCAAGGTATCACAAGAAATGTAAGAGTGGGCAAACCCCAATGTCTCATCTATTTTTAACTCTATATATGACTCATGTTTGGTATTATCCCATTGAGCAAAGCAAGCACTATGGCCAAGCCCAGAGTCAGTATGGGAAGGGACTTCCCAAGTCTAGGACAACAGGGAGGGTAATCAGTGTGGCCATTTAAGCACATGTGAAAAAAAAATGTACACGATAGATTTAATAATATTTTAGCATATTTACCACAAAGGCAAAGTTGCTGATGAAGCAAGATAAACTTTTGAAAGGAAAGATGAGCCCATAGGACCAAGAATTTTCAGGAGCCAGAAGGGTTCCTGGACACCTCTTCCTCTGAAACTGAAAGGAGAGACGAAGTGATGGGAATAAGGGCGGGATGTGGCTGCTAAGGAAACCCTAGTGGCGTAGTGGTTAAGTGCTACGGCTGCTAACCAAAAGGTTGGCAGTCTGAATCCACCAGGTGCTCCTTGGAAACTCTATGGGGCAGGTCTACTCTGTCCTGTAGGGTTGCTATGAGATGGAATCGACTCGACAGCAGTGGGTTTGTTTTTTTTTGGGTGGCTGCTAAGAGAAACTAAGGCAATTCACAACGTTACCAGTTACTGTTGAGCTGATCCCAACTCAATGTGACCCCATGTGTGCCGAGAGCAACTGTATGCCACAGGGTTTCCGATGGCTGATTTTCCAGAAGTAGATTGCCAGGCTTTTCTTTCAAGATGACTCTGGCTGGACTGGAACCTCCAACATTTTGATTAGCGGCCCACTGTAAATTGTTAACCATTTGCACCACCCAGGGACTCCCAGTTCACAACAACCTCCCTTATTAACTGAAGTCTGCTGTCTTGGTAATCTTTCCACTTTCCTTTTAGCTTCCGTCTATTTTTTGGGGGGCTCCCTAAGATATCTATCGTAGGCCACATTCCACCAGAGATGCAAACATCTCCTTCAGGTTTGTATTATTTTAGAAGACTCCAAGCCTGAAAAGCAATTTAAAATACATTAAATATAACAGGCACTAGTGGACGTATTTTTTGAGTAAGTCTTCTTGCTGATTCTCCACAAATTCTAGTTCATCTCAGTTTGATTCTGTGATCCACTCAAAACCAAACCAAACCTGTTTCTGTCAAGTTGATTACACTCATGGCAACCCCATGTGTGTCAGGGTAGACTGTGCTCCATAGGCTTTTCAATGACTGAATTTTCTGGAAAAGGATCACCAGGCCTTTCTTCTGAAACACCTCTGGGTTGACTTGAACCACGAAAACTTTCCTCCCAATGAACAAGCTGCTTGTTAGTTTGACATCATGTAGAGATAGCCTTAGATCCAATTACCTTTTCCAAGTGTTCATTTTTAAAACGATAATTACTTTAAAAAATCATTTATTTCAATACCTTTTAAAATTTTTTTGAATTTCAAAAGATATTACTTTCAAATTAGGTTTAAAATTCTGTTAAAAACGTAATACATGTACGTGGTACAAAAGTTTAAATATTTAAAAATTGTTTAAACATAAAGAATGCCTCTTTCCTAAAGACAACTACTGTTAAGAGATTTTGTATCCTACTGGTAACTTAAAAACCCTGGTGTTGTAGTGGTTAAGTGCTACGGCTGGTAACCCAAAGACTTGCAGTCTAAATCCACGAGGTGCTCCTTGGAAAGTATATGTGGCAGTTCTACTCAGTCCTATTGGGTCACTATGAGTCAGAATTGACTGAATGGCAATGGGTTTGGCTTTTGTTTTTTTTAGAGGTAACTTTGGTGAAGGGTAAGACAGTACACAATACTAGGGAAGCCAGCACAACTTGTCTAAGGGAAGGTCATGGAAGCTCCATGGAAACATCCAAAGTCCATGAGGGATGAAATTACTGGGCTAAGGGATGTGGAGCCATGGTCTGGGAGAAGGTCTAGCTCTACTGGCATTACATTGTTTATAAAGAAAATGTACTACATTCTACTTTGGTAAGTAGCCCTCTAAGATACTCCACTGGTCCCAACCCAACTGGAGCAAGGGAGAATGAAGAAAACCAAAGACACAAGGGAAAGATTAGTACAAAGGACAAATGGACAACAACTACCACAGCCTCCACCAGACTGATTCGAGCACAACTAGATGGAGCCTGGCTACCAGCACTGACTGCTGTGACAGAGATCACAGTAGAGGTTCCTGGACAGAGCTCAAAAAATATATAGACCAAAAATCTAACTCACACACATACCCAATAAAGACCAGACTTAGTGTCTGACATAGACTGCAGAAACCCAGAGAGTATGGCCCCCGTATAGCCTTATAAGTACTGAATTCATTCCTGCGGTTCACCCTTCAGCCAAAGATTAGGCAGGCCCATAAAACAAAACAAGTCTAAATGGGCAAACTTGCCCACATGCAAGGACAAAAAGGCAGGAGAAGACAGGAAAGCTGGCAACAGGGAAACCAAGGTGGAGAAGGGGAGAGTGTTGACATGTTGTGGTGCTGGCAACCAATGTCACAAAAAAGTATGTGTATTAATTGTTTAATAAGAAACTTGTTTATGAAAATTGGAGGCGGGGCCATGACGGCAGAGTAGTCAGACGCTTCTGGCTATCCCTCTTACAACAAAGACCTGAAAAGACAAGTGAAATGATTATATTTATGACAAGCTAGCAGCCCTGAACATCAAAGGCAAAGTTTGAAAATGGACGCAGTGTCAGGGGGAAGGAGAGACAGTTCAGATGTGGAGAGGAGCTGCCAGACCTGAGTTGCCAGAAACCCTCAGGCACCATTCCTGGAGCGACCACACTGGGGCTGGTGGTATCATTCCAGATGCATTTTCCTCAGGGAGGAACAGCTAGCCCCACAGCCTACTCACACCTCTGGTACCAGAGAACGTCGCTTTTGGCAAAAGCCAAGTACATGCATTCATTTTACCACAGCCCCAGCCCCCAAGCCGGCTTCAGTGGTTGTCGATTCCCTGGGCCTGATATAGGTTCTGCTGAGTGACCTGAGCCATTCTCCCTGCCTTAGAGAAGGAAAAAATTCACAATTGGAAGAAAAGATAATCTGCTAGTTTCACTAAGCTGGGGAGCTCAGGACAGAAGCAGCTCCTGCCCAGGCACAAACGGTCTATGTACATCGAATACTTTTTACCCCTGCATTGACCTGTGTGGGCCCATTTCAGGAAAATAGGTCCTTGTTGGCAAACTGCAACTGTTTAAGCTGTACAGCGGACCTACACCAATCATTACTGCCCCTCTGAGACTGTAGGACAGAGCCTGTATCACACACTTGATGACCAACTACCTGGACACCTGAGCTGAATCCATACAAGAAAAGTGAATGGACTCCTAGGCTCATATATCTGATAACATCTCTAGCCGTCTGGTCACAGGATGTTAGAGCTTCAAAGGCGAAAGTAATAAAGCTAGCTCACTCAAGCAGCCTATTTGTGCATATCGAAAAAAAAACAATGAAGAAGCTAGGATACAGTAAGCAAACATAAAATAACCTAATACAATAACTTATAGATAGCTTGGAGACAACAGTCAATATCAAATCACATAAAGAAGCAGACCATAATCGCATCAACAAGCTCTCAAAACAAAGAATCAAGGGATCTTCTGGATGAAGGTGCTTTCTAGGAATTACCGGATGGAGAATACGAAAGATTAATATACAGAACTCTTCAAGACATCAGGAACATGATCAGGAAGGACATCAGGCTATACGCAGAACAAGACAAGGAACAGACAGATAAAGCAGCTGAAGAAATTAAAAAGCTTATTCAAGAACATAACGAGAGGGGTGGGGCCAAGATGGCTGACTAGGCAGAAGCTACCTCGGATCCCTCTTGCAACGAAGACTCAGAAAAACAAGTGAATCGATCACAGACATGACAGTCTATGGAACCTGACCATTGAACACAGATCTAAAGAGTTGACCTGAGTGACAGGGGATTGAAAAGCTGCACCCTGAAGCAACAACCGGTTCTAGAACTGGCATCCGGCTCCACAGTCTTGAGCCCTCACGGTTCCTGGGTGCCGAGTAGTGGGGCTGATTGTGGCTTGCTGAGGCGGGGATAGGCACGAGACACAGCCCTAACCCCTAGCCCCCTGGGGTAAACTCGGTAGAGACTCAGACAGCGCAAGCAGGCTGCACACTGACGCGGCTAACGACAGAACGAGCAACCACGGAGAAGGAGCGACTGTTTTCAAAGCCTGGAGCCAGCGTCTCACTCAGAAAACCTTGGTGCCGGGCTTTGGACTGGGCTCAGGGGAGCTGAGCATGGCTTCCTGAGATGGCGCAAGCACGGGACGCAGCCCTAGCCCCCTGAAGTGACCTCAGGGGAAGCCCAGCCAGCGCATGCAGCCAGTGCAATGACATGGCTGACAGGAGGAGAAGTCACCGGAAAGCTGCGACTGGTTTTGGAGCCCGGAGTGCAGTGTCCCAGCCTGGAAACCGTGGTGCTGGGCTTTGGACTGGGAGCAGAGGAGCTGATCACGGCTTCTGAGACAGCACAAGCACGGGCCACGGTCTGACCCTCAGGGGCAATCTGGACCCACAAAGGCTACATGCCCCTTGGGAATCTCAGATAAAACAGTCATCACCAAGCTAGATAAGTAACTTTGTCTATATTGCTGGGCGCCACTCTCTCCTATCTATCTGATCCCTCTCCTCCCTACCCCAGGTGGGCTTCATTAACATTGGAATTTCCTGGGCCAGGGACTGAAGTGCTCTGTGGGTTTTTTTTTTCTTTTCCTAACCCATTCTCCTGGCCTGAGAGAAGCAGCTACTAAAAACCCAGGGACCAAAAACCCTTCCCTGACTTCCCTAAACTGGAATAACAATACAGAACCAGCTCCAGCTAAGCATATGAGATCCACTGTCTTGGGCTTTCATCCCTACAGGGAACAAGGTGGCTATTATAATGCAAAGGCAATTCTGATAGAGGTCTGACTGAAATTGTTTTAGCTGAGCACTGGAAAGACAAGTTTTCTAGGTCTGATATCTCTACCTATTAAACAGAGGCCTCACTGATCTTCACTGATCCACAATGGGGAACTGAGGGCTGAAGCTCCACCCAAATCCCCTAGCCACCTGCCAAAGGGGTCTGAGGATACTGACACCTACCAGTCTTTAGAGGTACATGCATTGGGTGCCTAAGGTACAGCTGCAGAGCCCACCCATCAAAGTGCTTTAGGAATAGAGACATACCTACCTCACTGGCACATGGGGGAAGGCTGTCAGCATCCTGCCCCCCTGGAATGTGACCCCCACCTGCTACTAGAATCTGGTGCACACAACTATCACCACGACTCCTCTAAGTTAATAGGTGACAGTCTACACCACACACTTGGTGACCCAAAAAGAAACCACCTAAGCTTATTCTATTCAAGAATAGTGAAAGGACTCTTAGCCTTATATATCTGGTAACAGCCCAAACCAGCTGGTAATAGGACATAAGTGATTCAAGGGCTACAACAATCAAGACAGAGCAATCTAGTAGCCCATCTGCGTATATGGAAAGAAAACAAAACAAGATAAGACTCAGTGAGCAAATATAAAATAAATCATCACAATATCTTATAGATGGCTCAGAGACAGCAGTCAATATCAAACCACATAAAGAAGCAGACCATAATTGCTTCTACAACTCCCCAAATTAAAGAATCAAAATCTTTCCCAAATGAAGATACAATCCTGGAAATGCCAGACGCAGAATACAAAAAACTAACATACAGAAGGCTTCAAGACATCAGGGATGACCTCAGAAATGAAATAAGGCAATCTACAGAAAAAGCCAAGGAACACACTGATAGAGCAGTTGAAGAAATCAAAAAGATTATTCAAGAACAGAGTGGAAAAATTAATCAGCTGCAAGAATCCACAGAGAGACAGCATTCAGAAATCCAAAAGATTAACAGTAAAATTACAGAATTAGACAACTCAATAGGAAGTCAGAGGAACAAAATCGAGCAATTGGAATGAGGAGTGCGGGAGTTGGAGGATAAGGCAATTGACACCAATATAAAAAAAATATAGTTGAAGAAAAATCAGATAAAAGAATTAAAAAAAACGAACACCCTAGGAATCATGTGGGACTCTATCAAGAAGAATAAGTTGTATGTGATTAGAGTTGCAGAACAGGGAGGGATAACAGAAAATACAGAGAGAATAGTTGAAGATCTGTTGGCAGAAAACTTCCCTGGCATCATGAAAGACAAAAGGATATCTATCCAAGATGTTCATCGAACCCCATATAAGATCGATCCTAAAAGAAAATCACCAAGGCATATTATCATCAAACTTGCCAAAACCACAGATAAAGAGAAAATTATAAAAACAGTCAGGGATAAAAGAAAAGTCTCCTACAAAAGAGAATCAATAAGAATAAGTTCAGACTACTCAGGAGGAACCATGCAGTCAAGGCGGCAATGGGATAACACATATAGAGCACTGAAGGAGAAAAACTGCCAGCCAAGGATCATATATCCAGCAAAACTCTCTCTCAAATATGAAGGTGAAATTAAAAGAGTTACAGATAAACAGAAGCTTAGAGAATTTGCAAAAACCAATCCAAAGCTACAAGAATTACAAAAGGAAATTGGTCAGAAAATCAATAATATCAGACACCAACACAACACAAGGTCACAGAACAGAACATCCTGATATCAACTGAAATAGCGAAATCACAAAAACAAATTAAGATTAATTTTAAAAAGAAAAAAATGCTCAAAACAGGGAATCATTGAAGTCATTATGTAAAAGACCACAATAATCAAAAAGAGGGACTAAATACAGAAGGCACAGATCTTCCATATGGAGAGGAAAGCAAGGCGATATAGGACAATAGAAGTTAGGTTTTTACTTAGAAAAATAGGGGTAAATAATAAGGTAACCACAAAGAGGTCTAACAATTCCATAAATCAAAATAAAAACCCAGAAAAACATAACGACTCAGGAAACAAAAATTCAACTACTATGAAAATGAGGAACACACAATTTACAAAGAAAAATGTCTCAGCACAAAAAAGTAAGTGGAAAAATGAAATCGTCAACAACACGCACAAAAAGGCATCAAAATGACAGCACTAAACACATACTTATCTAATTACGCTGAATGTAAATGGACTAAAAGCACCAATAAAGAGACAGAGAGTCTCAGACTGGATAAAGAAACACGATCCGTCTATATGCTGCCTAGAAGAGACACACCTTAGACTTAGAGACACAAACAAACTAAAACTCAAAGGATGAAAAAAAATATATCAAGCAAACAACAATCAAAAAAGAGCAGGACTGGCAATATTAATTTCTGACAAAATAGACTTTAAAGTTAAATCCACCACAAAGGATAAAAAAGGACACTAAGTAATGATTAAAGAGACAATTTATCAGGAAGACATAACCATATTAAATATTTATGCACCTAATGACAGGGCTGCAAGATACATAAAACAAACTTTAACAGAACTGAAAAGTGAGATAGGCAACTCCACAATAATAGTAGGAGACTTCAACACACCACTTTCAGAGAAGGATAGGACTCCCAGTAAGAAGCTCAATAAAGACACAGAAGACCTAATTGCTACAATCAACCAACTTGAACTCATAGACTTATACGGAACACTCCACCCAACAGCTGCAAAAGTATACTTTTTTTTTCTAGTGCACATGGAACATTCTCTAGAATAGACCAAATATTAGGTCATAAAACAAACCTTTGCAGAATCCAAAACATCAAAATCCTACAAAGCATCTTCTCAGACCATAAGGCCATAAAAGTAGAAATCAATAAGAGAAAAATCAGGGAAAAGAAATCAAACATTTGGAAACTGAACAATACCCTGCTCAAAAACGACTGGGTTATACAAGACATTAAGGAGGGAATAAAGAAATTCATAGAATGTAACGAGAATGAAAACGCTTCCTATCAAAACCTCTGGGACACAGCAAAAGCAGTGCTCAGAGGTCAATTTATATTGATAAATGCACACATACATAAAGAAGAAACAGCCAAAATCAGAGAACTGTCCCTACAACTTGAACAAATAGAAAGTGAGCAACAAAAGAATCCATCAGGCACCAGAAGAAAACAAATAATAAAAATTAGAGCTGAACTAAATGAATTGGAGAACAGAAAAACAATTAAAGAATTAAGAAGACCAAAAGCTGGTTCTTTGAAAAAATTAACAAAATTGATAAACCATTGGCTAGACTGACTAAAGAAATACAGGAATGAAATAACCCAAATAAGAAATGAGATGGGGCATATCACAACAGACCCAAGTGAAATTAAAAGAATCATATCAGATTATTACGAAAAATTGTACTCTAACAAATTTGCAAACCTAGAAGGAATGGACGAATTCCTAAAAAAAAAAAATACTACGTACCTAAACTAACACAATCAGAAGTAGAACAACTAAATAGACCCATAACAAAAAAAGAGATTGAAACGGTAATCAAAAAACTCCCAACAAAAAAAAGCCCTGGCCAGGACGGCTTCACTGCAGAGTTCTACCAAACTTTCAGAGAAGAGTTAACACCACTACTACTAAAGGTATTTCAAAGCCATAGAAACTGATGGAATACTACCTAACTCATTCTGTGAAGCCAGCATATTCCTGATACCAAAACCAGGTAAAGACACCACAAAAAAAAAAGAAAATTGCAGACCTATACCCCTCATGGACATAGATGCAAAAATCCTCAACAAAATTCTAGCCAATAGAATTCAACAACATATCAAAAAATCAATCCACCACGACCAAGTGGGATTTATACCAGGTATGTAAGCCTTTGTTTTTTTTTTTTTATGTAAGGTTGGTTTAATATTAGAAAAACCATTAATGTAATCCACCATATAAATAAAACAAAAGACAAAAACCACATGATCTTATCAATTAAAGCAGAAAAGGCATTTGACAAAGTCCAACACACATTCATGATAAAAACTCTCAGCAAAATAGCAATTGAAGGAAAATTCCTGGACATAATAAAGGGCATCTACACAAAGCCAACAGCCAACATCATTCTGAATGGAGAGAGCCTGAAAGCATTTCCCTTGAGAACGGGAACCAGACAAGGATGCCCTTTATCACCGCTCTTATTCAACATTGTGCTAGAGGTCCTAGCCAGAGCAATTAGGCTAGACAAAGAAATAAAGGGCATCCGGATTGGCAAGGAAGAAATCAAATTATCTCTACTTGCAGATGACATGATCTTATACACAGAAAACCCTAGGGAATCCTCCATAAAACTACTGAAACTAATAGAAGAGTTCGGCAGAGTTTCAGGTTACAAGATAAACATACAAAAATCACTTGGATTCCTCTATGTCAACAAAAAGAACATCGAAGAGGAAATCACCAAATCAATACCATTCACAGTAGCCCCCAAGAAGATAAAATACTTAGGAATAAATCTTACCAAAGATGTAAAAGACCTATACAAAGAAAACTACAAACTACTAGTGCAAGAAACTAAAAGGGACCTATGTAAGTAGAAAAACATACCTTGCTCATGGATAAGAAGACTTAACACAGTAAAAATGTCTATTCTACCAAATGCCATCTGTATATACAATGCACTTCCGATCCAAATTCCAATGACATTTTTTAATGTGATGGAGAAACAAATCACCAACTTCATATGGAAGGGAAAGAAGCCCCGGATAAGTAAAGCATTACTGAAAAAGAAGAAGAAAGTGGGAGGCCTCACTCTCCCTGATTTTAGAACATATTATACAGCCACAGTAGTCAAAACAGCCTGGTACTGGTACAACAACAGGCACATAGACCAATGGAACAGAATTGAGAACCCAGATATAAATCCATCCACATATGAGCAGCTGATATTTGACAAAGGCCCAGTGCCAGTTAATTGGGGAAAAGATAGTCTTTTTAACAAATGGTGCTGGCATAACTGGATATCCATTTGCAAAACAATGAAACAGGACCCACACCTCACACTATGCACAAAAACTAACTCCAAGTCGATCAAGGACCTAAACATAAAGACTAAAACAATAAAGATCATGGAAGAAGAAACAGGGACAACGTTAGGAGCCCTCATGCAAGGCATAAACAGAATACAAAACATTACCAAAAATGACGAAGAGAAACCCGATAACTGGGAGCTCCTAAAAATCAAACACCTATGCTCATCTAAAGACTTCACCAAAAGAGTAAAAAGACCACCTACAGACTGGGAAAGAATTTTCAGCTATGACATCTCAGACCAGCGCCTGATCTCTAAAATCTATATGATTCTGTCAAAACTCAACCACAAAAAGACAAACAACCCAATCAAGAAGTGGGCAAAGGATATGAACACACACTTCACTAAAGAAGATATTCAGGCAGCCAACAGATACATGAGAAAATGCTCTCGATCATCAGCCACTAGAGAAATGCAAATTAAAACTACGATGAGATTCCATCTCACTCCAACAAGGCTGGCATTAATCCAAAAAACACAAAATAATAAATGTTGGAGAGGCTGCGGAGAGATTGGAACTCTTATACACTGCTGGTGGGAATGTAAAATGGTACAACCACTTTGGAAATCTATCTGGCGTTTTCTTAAAAAATTAGAAATAGATCTACCACATAACCCAGAAATCCCACTCCTCGGAATATATCCTAGAGAAATAAGAGCCTTTACACAAACAGATATATGCACACCCATGTTTACTGCAGCACTGTTTACAATAGCAAAAAGATGGAAGCAACCAAGGTGTCCATCAACGGATGAATGGATAAATAAATTACGGTATATTCACACAATGGAATACTACGCATCGATAAAGAACAGTGTGAAATCTGTGAAACATTTCATAACATGGAGGAACCTCGAAGGTATTATGCTGAGTGAAATTAGTCAGATGCAAAAGGACAAATATTGTATAAGACCACTATTATAAGATCTTGAGAAAGAGTATAAACTGAGAAGAACACATTCTTTTGCAGTCACGAGGGTGGGAGGGAGGGAGGGTGGGAGAGGGTTATTTACTGATTAGTTAGCAGATAAGAACTACTTTAGGTGAAGGGAAGGACAATACTCAATACAGGGGAGGTCCGTTTAACTGGACTGGACCAAAAGCAAAGAAGTTTCCTGGATAAACTGAATGCTTCGAAGGTCAGTGGAGCAAGGGCGGGGGTTTGGGGACTATGGCTTAAGGGGGCATCTAAGTCAATTGGCAAAATAATTCTATTATGAAAACATTCTGCATCCCACTTTGAAGTGTGGCATCTGGGGTCTTAAATGCTAACAAGCGGCCATCTAAGATGCATCAATTGGTCTCAACCCACCTGGATCAAAGGAGAATGAAGAACACCAAGGTCACACGATAACTACGAGCCCAAGAGACAGAGAGGGCCACATGAACTAGAGACTTACATCATCCTGAGTCCAGAAGAACTAGATGGTGCCCGGCCACAACTGATGACTTCCCTGACAGGGAGCACAACAGAGAACCCCTGAGGGAGCAGGAGAACGGTGGGTTGCAGTTCCGAAATTCTCATAAAAAGACCAGACTTAATGGTCTGGCTGAGACTAGAAGAACCCTGGTGGTCACGGTCCCCAAACCTTCTGTTGGCCCAGGACAGGAACCATTCTCTAAGACAACTCATCAGACATGGAATGGACTGGACAAGGGGTTGGAGAGAGATGCTGATGAGGAGTGAGCTACTTGTATCAGGTGGACACTTGAGACTGTGTTGGTATCTCCTGTCTGGAGGGGAGATGGGAGGGTAGAGAGGGTTAGAAACTGGCAAAACCGTCACAAAAGTAGAGACTGGAAGGAGGGAGTGGGCTGACTCATTGGGGGAGAGTAAATGGGAGTATGTAGTAAGGTATATATAAGTTTATATGTGACAGACTGACTTGATTTGTAAACGTTCACATAAAGCAAAATAAAAATTATTTTAAAAAAGCACATAATGAAAAATTTAATAAGCTGCAAGAATCCATACAGAGATAGCAATCAGCAATTCAGAAGATTAACAATAAAATTACAGAATGAAACAACTCAATAGAAAGTCAGAGGAGCAGAATAGAGGAAGTAGAAGGCAGAATTAGTGAGAATGAAAATAAAACACTTGGAACCAATATATTCAAAGAAAAGTCAGATAGAAGAATATAAAAAATTGAAGAAACCCTTAGAATCACGTGGGACTCTATCAGGAGAAATAATCTATGAGTCATTGGAGCACCAGAATGGGAGGGATAACTGAAAATACACAGAGAATTGCTGAAAATTTGTTGGCATAAAACTTCTCTGATATTGTGAAAGATGAGAAGATATCTATCCAAGATGCTCATCGAATTCCTCATAAGGTAGAACTCAAAATAAAGTCAGGAAGACGTATTATAAACAAAATTGCCAAAACCAAAGATAAAGAGAGAATTTTAAGAGTGGCTAGGGATAAACAAAAAGTCACCTACAAAGGAGAGTGAATAAGATTAATCTCTGACTATTCAGCAGAAACCATGCAGGCAAGAATGCAATGTGATGACTTATATAAAGCATTGAAGGAAAAAAAAGGCAGCCAAGAATCATATATCCTGAAAAACTGTCTCTCAAATATGAAGGCAAAATGAGGATATTTCCAGATAAACAGAATTTTAGGGAATTCGTAAAAACCAAACCAAAACTACAAGAAATACTAAAGGGAGTTTTCTGGTTAGAAAATCAATAATATTAGATATCAACCCAAGACTATAACACAGGACAGAGCAACCAGATGTCAACCTAGATAGGGAAATCAGAAAAATAAATCAAGATAAATGCTCAAAACAGAGAAACTGCGATAGCATTATGTAAAAGAAATCCACATTAAAACATAAAGAGGGACTAAGAACTGTAGTCATAGATCTTTCATATGAACCAGAAGTCACAGCGATATAAAAAACTAAAAGTTAGGCTTAAAATTAGAAAAATCGGGGTAAATATTAAGGTAACCATAAAGGAGACTAACAATCCTACTCATCAAAATAAAATACAAGAATAAAATAAAGACTCAGCAAAAACAAAATCAACGAAAATGAGTAAGAGAAAAAGCAAATATGTAAACATACTCAGCACAAAAAATTAAGCAGAAAAAAGAAACTGTCAATAACGCACAAAAAAAAGACATCAAAATGATTGTGCTAAACTCATAAAAAATACCTATCCATAATTATACTGAATGTAAATGGACTAAATGCACCAGTAAAGAGAGAGAGTGGCAGAATGGATTAAAAAACCACGATCCTTCTATATGCTGCCTACAAGAGACACACCTTAGAGTTAGAGACTCAAAAAAACTCAAACTCAAAGGATGGAAAAAAATATATCCAGCAAACAACAATCAAAAAAGAGCAGGAATGGCAATATTAATTTCTGACAAAATAGACTTTAAAGTTAAATTAGCCACAAAGGATAAGGAAGGACACTATATAGTGATTAAAGGAACAATATACCAGGAGGATATAACCATATTAAATATTTATGCACCCAATGACAGGGATGCAAGATACATAAAACAAACTAACAGGATTGAAAAGTAAGAGAGACAGCTCCACAATAATAGTAGGAAACTTGAACACACCACTTTTGGTGAAGGACAACACATCTAGAAAGTATCTCAATAAAGACATACAAGATCTAAATGCCACAATCAACGAACTTGAGCTCATAAACATATACAGAACACTAAACAGCAGCCAAGTATACTTTCTTTTCCAGCACACATGGAACATTCTCTAGAACAGACCACATATTAGGTCATAAAGTAAGCCTTTACAGAATCTATAACATCGAAATATTACAAAGCATCTTCTCTGACCATAAGGCCATAGAAGTAGAAATCAATAACAGAAAAAGCAGGGAAAAGAAATTAAACACTTGGAAACTACAATACCCTCCTCAAAAATGACTGGGTTATAGAAAACGTTAATGACAGAATAAAGAAATTCGCAGAATCAAATGAAAATGAAAAGATTTCCTATCACAGTCTTTGGGACACAGCCAAAGCAGTGCTCAGAGGTCAATTTATATCAATAAATGCACACATACAAAAGAAGGAATGGCTAAAATCAAAGAATTATCCCTATAACTTGAACAAATAGAAAGAGAACAAAAGAAACCCTCAGGCACCAGAAGAAAGCAAATAAGAAAAATTACAGCAGGATTAAATGAAAAAAAGAACAGAAAAACAATTCAAAGAGTTAACAAGACCAAAAGCTGGTTCTTTGAAAAAATTAACAAAATTGATAAGCCATTGGCCAAACTGGAAACAAAGAAAAATAATCAGAAGAGGAAGCAAATAACCCAAATTAGAAATGAGATGGGGGATATCACCATACAGCCAACTGAAATTAAAAGAATCATATCAAACCACTACAAAAAGTTGTACTCTAATAAATTTGAAAATGTAGAAGAAATGCATGCATTTCTAGAAACACACTACCTACCTGAACTAATACAAAGAGAGACAGAATAGCTAAATAAACCCATAACAAAAGAAGAGATTGAAAACGTAATTAAAAAACTACCAACAACAACAACAAAAAAAAACCTGGCCAGATGGCTTCACTGCAGAGTTCTACCAAACTTTCAGAGATAAGCTAACACCACTACTACTAAAGGTATTTCAGGGCATAGAAATGGATGGAATACTCCCAAACTCATTCTATGAAGACAGCATAACCCTGATACCAAAAACAGGTAAAGACTCTACAAAAAAGAGAAAACTAAAAAAAAAAAAAAAATTTTTTTTTTACAGACTAGTATCCATCATGAAATTAGACCCGAAAATCCACAACAAAATTCTAGCCAGTAGAATTCAACAACATATCCAAACAATAATTCACCATGACCAAGTGAGATTCATACCAGATATGCAGGGATAGTTCAATATTAGAAAAACAATTATTATAATCCATCATATAAATAAAACAAAAGAACCACATGATCTTATCAATTGATGTAGAAAAGGCATTTGACAAATTCTAGCACCCATTCATGATAAAAAACTCTCAGCAAAACAGGAATAGAAGAAAAATTCCTCAGCATAATAAAGGGCATTTATACAAAGTCAACAGCCAACATCGTCCTAAATGGAGAGAGTCTGAAAGCATTCCCCTTGAGAACGGGAACCAGACAAGGATGCCCTTTATATCACCACTCTTATTCAACATTGTGCTGGAGGTCTTATCTGGAGCAATTAGGCTAGATAAAGAAATAAAGGGCATCCAGATTGGTTAGGAAGAAGTAAAAATATATTTGCAGATGACATGTTCTTATACATAGAAAACCCTAAAGAATCCTTAAGAAAACTACTGGCACTAATAGTTCAGCAGAGTATCAGGATACAACATAAACATACAAAAATCTGTTGGATTCCTCTACACCAACAAAGAGACCATTGAGGAGGAAATCACCAAATCAATAAAATTTACAGTAGACCCCAAGAAGGTAAAACACTTAGGAATAACTCTTATCAGAGACATAAAAGACCTATACAAAGAAAACTACAAGACACTACTTCAAGAAACCAAAAGAGACCTACGTAAGTGGAAAAACATACCTTGCTCACGGACAGGAAGACTCATCATTGTCAAAATGTCTATTCTATTAAAAGCGAAATGTAAATACAATGCAATTCTGATCCAAACCGCAATGACATTTTTTAATGAGATGGAGAAACAAGTCACCAACTTCATATGGAAGGGAAAGAGGAGCCAGATAAGTGAAAAAAAAAAAAAAGTAAAGCATTACTGAAAAAGAAGAACAAATTGAGAGGCCTCACACTACCTGATTTTAGAACCTATTATACCCCCTCAGTAGTCGAAACAGCCTGGTACTGGTACAACAACAGGTACATAGACCAATGGAACAGAATTAAGAACCCAGATATATATCCATTCACATATGAGCAGCTGATATTTGACAAAGGCCCAAAGTCAGCTAAATGTAGAAAAAAATTTCTTTAAGACATGGTGCTGGCATAACTGGATATCTATGTATAAAAAATGAAACATGACTCATACCTCACGCCATTCACAAAACTAACTCTAAATTGAGGAAAGACCTAAATATAAAATCTAACATGACAAAGATCATGGAAGAAAAAATAGGGACAACGCTAGGAGCCCTAATACATGGCATAAATAGTATACAAAACATTACTAATAATGCAGAAGAGAAACTAGATAACTGAGAGCTCCCAAAAGACAAACACCTATACTCATCCAAGGACTTCACCAAATGAGTAAAAAGATTACCTACAGACTGGGAAAAACTTTTTACCTATGACATTTCTGATCAGTTTCTGACCTCTGAAATCTACATGATAATTGCAAAAACCTAACAACAAAAAGACAAATAACCCAATTAAAAAACGGGCAAAGGATATGAATAGGTACTTCACTAAAGATGACATTCAGGTAGCTAAAAGATACATGAGGAAATGCTCACGATCATTCCAATGAGATGATGTGTGATGAGTCACGATCATTAGCCATTAGAAAATTGCAAATCAAAACTACAATGAGTTCCCATCTCACTCCACAAGGCTGGCATTAATCCAAAAAACACAAAAGAATAAATGTTGGAGAGGTTGTGGAGATACTGGAACACTTATACACTGTTGGTGGGAATGTAAAATGGTACAACTACTTTTAAAATCTATTTGGTGATTCCTTAAAAACTAGAAATAGAACTACCATACAATCCAGCAATCCCACTCCTCAGAATACATCCTAGAGAAAAAAGAGCCTTTACATGAACAGATATATACACACCCTTATTCACTGCAGCACTGTTTACAATAGCAAAAAGATGGAAGCAACCAAGGTGCCCATTAGCGGATGAATGGATAAATAAATTATGCTATATTCACACAATGGAACACTACACATCGATAAAAAACAACAATCAATCTGTGAAACATTTCATAACATGGAGGAATCTGGAAGGCATTACACTGTGTGAAACTAGTCAGTTGCAAAAGGACAAGCAGATGAGACCACTATTATAAGAAATCAAGAAATAGTTTAAACAGAGAAGAAAATACTCTTTCATGGTTATGAGAGTGGGAAAGGAGGGAGGGAGAACAGCATACGCTAATTAGATAGTAGACAAGAACTACTTTCAGTGAAGAGAAAGACAACACACAATACAGGAGAGGACAGCACAACTGGACTAAACCAAAAGCAAAGACGTTTCCTCAATAAACCAAATGCTTCAAAGGACAGCACAGCAGGGGTGGGGGTTTGGGGACCATGGATTCAGGTGACATCTAGGTCAACTGGCATAATAAAATCTGTTAAGAAAACATTCTGCATCCGACTTTGGAGAGTGGCGTCTGGGGTCTTAAACAGTAGCAACCAGCTATCTAAGATGCATCAACTGGTCTCAACCTACCCGGCGCAAAGGAGAATGAAGAACACCAAAGACACTAGGTAATTATGAGACTAAGAGACAGAAAGGGCCACATAAATCAGAGACTCCATCAGCCTGAGACCAGAAGAACTAGATGGTGCCTGGATACAACTGATTACTACCAAGACAGGGAACACAACAGAGAACTCCTGAAGGAGCAGGAGAGCAGTGGGATGCATACCCCAAGTTCTCATAAAAAGACCAGACTTAACGGTCTGACCGAGACCAGAAGGGCCCCGGAGGTCATGGTCCCCAGATCTTGTTAGCCCAAGAAAGGAACCAATCCCAAAGCCAATTCTTCAGACAAGGATTGTATTGGAGCATAGGATAGAAAATGATACTGGTGAGGAGCGAGCTTCTTGGATCAAGAAGATACATGAAACTATGTGGGCAACTTTTATCTGGAGGGGAGATGAGAAGGCAGAGGGGGACAGAAGCTGGCTGAATGGACACGGAAATACAGGCTGGAGAGAAGGAGTTTGCTGTCTCATTAGGGGAGAGCAATGGGGGGTATATAGCAAAGGTGTATATAAATTTTTCTATGAGACTGAGTTGATTTGTAAACCTACACTTAAAGCACAAAAAAAAATTTTAAAAGAAAAAAAAAGAAACTAGTTTCCTCTGTAAACCTTCATCTAAAGTACAACTATAAAAAAAAGAATTTAGTTTCCCCATAGAGGAGGACAGATACTAATGAACAAGATATGAAGCAAAGCGTAAGTGACGAGGAACTGGACTAAGGTTAGAGACTTTTTATTTTGGATCATAGTAAAAGGGTAGCTACACACACCCTTAAAGATAAAGAAAGGAGATTTGCATTCTCTTCAACGACTCAGAAGTTACTGCCTAACTGAGCTAAGACTCAATTCCTAGGTTTCTTTATATCTGTTCTTAAAGTATAACAGTTCAGAGCATAAGTGCTAGAGAAAGATCTGAATTCTATCACTGTGACTTAAAGCAAATATCTTAACATTCTCTGAACCTCCATTTCTGCATCTGTAAAATGGGGACAATAATAAAATTCGTGTATGAACTAACGTACACTAAAAAATTAACATGGTAGATGATACATAGAAAACAGTCAATAAGTGTTAGCTAACATCATTTTCTTTGTTCCTACTCTATGCATTATCGGTTAGCACAGTCCCCATCACATAGTATGCTTGTATAATTATGTGTTAGATAAGTGAGTATTTGATAGGAAATAAACAGTTTGGCAATGAATGGAAGAAAATAATTAAAGCTGTAACTGGAAACGTTATATAGTTAAGTAAAGATTTATGTCACATAACAAACCATGCCAAAATTTAGTGGCTCAAAACAACAGCCATTTATTTGTTCATGAGTCTGTGGTTTCAGTTCGGATGCCAGATCTCTGCAACGTGTAGTGTTGTCTGGGTTCACTCCTGAGTTTGTGGTCAGCTGATGGTCCACGGCCTCACTCACATGGCTCTTGTTTGGCTGCCATGTCTTTCTGAGAGTAGGGGCAAAGGAGGGATTTAGGCCATTTAGCTCTCACCATCTAGCAGCCTAGCTTGGGTTTGCTCACATGGTGGTCGTCACAAGGTATCTCTTTTCAAGCCTTTACTTGTGTCATCAGAAACCCTGGTGGCACAGTGGTTAAGGGCTACGGCTGCTAACCAAAGGGTTAGTAGTTCAAATCCACCAGGCGCTCCCTGGAAACTCTATGGGGCAGTCCTACTCTGTCCTATAGTGTCGCTATGAGTCGGAATTGACTCGTTGCCAGTGGGGTTTTACTTGTGTCATGTTTGTTATTATTCTGTTGAACAAAGCAAGGACTATGGCCAAGCCCAGGGTCAGTATTGGAAGGGACTTCCCATGGCTTGGAGTACAGGGAGGGTAATCAGTGTGGCCATTTATGCACAGGTGAAGAAAATGCACCAGACAGACCTCATGATATTTGAGCATATTTACTCCAAAGGGAAAGTTGCTGATGAAGAAAGCAACAAAAACTTCTGAAAGGAAAGACGAGTTCATAAGACCAAGAAATTTCAGGAGCCAGAAAGGTACCTGGATGTCTCTTCCTCTGAAACTAAAAAGAGAGATGAAGTGATGGGTATAAGAGGGGGATGTGGCCCTTAACAGAAACAAAGGCAGTTCACAACCTTACCAGTTACTGTTGCATTGATTCCAACTCATGGAGACCCCTTCTGTGCCAGAGAACAACTGTGCTCCACAGGGTTTCCAATGGCTGATTTTTCAGACGTGGCTGAGAGGGTGCAAGCCCCTGCAGCAGAGAGATGCCTCCTTGGCTTTAACAAAGGCCACCTTTACAGGATTCTTGGAGGGCACTGCTTTAGGACCCCACAAGGCTTCTACTGTCCTGGTCAGGACCCTGTAGAGGAAATTAGAGGAAGGATTAGGTTGTAAATTGTGGGCCGTACGTGGGGCTTACTGGGGTGACAGCAGGGCTGACACTAGGGACTCTCTGTACTGGGTCAGTTGGGGGTCTTCTCAGTTCACCTTCAGGGCCATCATATCAACTGCTGGCAGGGCCAGGGCCACTCCCCTCTCCTACCCTGAACTTGACACCTCAAATCCCTCTGGAACCCACAAGGAGGAACTGAAGGAGTAGCTGAGCCACCACTCCTGGCAGGGTGTCTCGTAATGACAGCACAGTAGGGCCCGTTCTTTCTGGGGTTCCTTAGAGGCCTCAGACCTCCACCAGGGTCCTCACCTTGGGTGACCAGCCCTCACCTCCCTGAGATGCCCTGGAAGAAGTAACTGCAACTCATTAAGTCAGCATGCCAGGTCCCCAGGTTTCAAAGCAGGGGTGGGGCTTTATGGTTCCCCCTTACTTCTGGGAGGAGTCACCTCATCATAATCCGGTGTCCTCACCTTGATTCCTCTTAGGGACCCAGTCTCCTGTCTCTGCTGAGTAGGCCTCTCCATTAGCCCAAGGACTTCTTGGCATTGAGACGACCCACCCTCAGGAGAAAACGAGGGGGCACCTCAGTGTGATATCTCTGACCTTGACTTCCCAGGTCCAATAGTAGAAGGGGGATGTTGTAGAGCCTCCTCTCTTCTTGTTTGGTACAGGGTTAATTCCATCTTTCCTCTTGAAGGATTTTTACCTTGACTTCCACCAGGTTCTGGGATTCCTGTCTCTGCAGAATTGGGGCTTGAACATAGGCCCTCATTTCCCTGAGACCCACCAGGCGGGAGTCAAGGGTCATCTGAGCTTGTCAGAT
Source organism: Loxodonta africana (assembly GCF_030014295.1). Taxonomy (NCBI): domain Eukaryota; kingdom Metazoa; phylum Chordata; class Mammalia; order Proboscidea; family Elephantidae; genus Loxodonta; species Loxodonta africana. Next base: position 33,126,281 of record NC_087369.1, on the reverse strand, counting down.
TTGTCCTTGGCTCCCAGAGCTCAAGGCATTAGCAGGGTTCAGTGTAGCCCTCCCCATCTTTGGTCCAGTGTTCCCTAGTACCTCAATTATGTCTTCCCCTTGACTCTGCACCATTCTTGGGACCCTAGCCTCTGCCGACATGAGGCCACACCTCTCAGTCCAAAGACCACACCTTCTTGAGACCTCACAGTTGGAAGTCAGGGTGACCCATATCTTTTGTAGGCTGTTTTGGGAATCCTAGGGTTGGCCAGGGCGGCGGGGTCACCTGACCCCAGAGTTCTCAATTTGGTTTTTTTTTTCAATCCTCACTCAGGCTTCTGACCTTGCTTCCGGTAGGACCTGGTATTTATCCCTCTACTAACTTGAGTCCACCTGAAAGCAGGGGTGGGGTTTATGGCTCAGACCAAGGCCCTCACCTCCTTAGAGGGGAGTCAGGGTGCTTCACAGCTGGCTACCCCTGCCCGGAGGCTCTCAGAGCTGACAGCGAGGTTGGGCTGGGGGCAGCCCCTCTTTTAAGGGGAAACCTTCTAATTAGCACTAAGGTCCTTGCCTTGCCTGCAGTTAGGGTCTAGGTCTCCCCCCCTCTTCAGAACTGGGGTGCTTCCTTGAACCAAGGTCCTCTCATCCTGAGACTTTACAGGCAGAAATCAGCCTGGTGGCCTTGAGGCCGGCAGTAGGGGAGGGACTTTGTGGGATCTCCTCTGTTCTGGGTTAGTTGTCCCTTTAGTCTATATTCAGGTTTCTTACCTGGACTCCTGACCAGTCCTGAGACTCCATCCTTCTCCGATGTTGAAAGTCTCAACCCCCTCAGAGCAGAGGCCTCGCCTTCCAGGCACTTCCTAGATGGAAGTCAGCACATGCCCTTCACATCTGCCCAAGGCTATAGGGCGGCCTCCGAGGACCAAGGCTTTTGGGGGGTCTCCGAGCACCAACAGCAGTGGCAACGCTCTTAGGACTCCACTTTTCTGGACTTAATTGCTCATCACAGTCCACATTCAGGGTCCTCACCTTGACTCCTGATCAGTCCTGAGACTCCACCCTCCTGTGCTGAGGAGAGCTCACAGCCCCCTAAACCAGAAGCTGTACCTTCCCAGCACTTCCTAGATGGAAGTCAGGACATGTTACATCTGTACAAGGCTGTAGGGAAGGCCTCCAAAAATCAAGATATTTGTGGTAGGGGCCAGAGGCCCCGAGGGCTGACAGCAAGGGCAGGATCCTTGGGACTGCAGTGTTCTGTAGTGAGTGGTCCCTTAGTGCTCACGCAGGGTTCTCACCTTGATACCTATCAGAGCCTGGGAGTCCCGCATATGAAGACCTGACTCACAGGCACAGAACAGGATTCTCAGGACGCCAAGACCCTAGAGGGACAGGCCAGGGTGTGCTGCACCATACACTTGTGCGGGACCTCACAGGATTGCAGGCCGTTTCACTTCTCCTGGCAGATCATTTTTAGGCGGCAGGTCGCCCCCTGAACACTCAGGGTCCACACCTAACTCCAGTTAGGGGCAAGACTCCTCCCTCTGCAGAACTGGAGATACCCCTTTAGACTGCACCCTCCCTCCCTGAGACCACTCAGGAAGAAACGACAGGCACCTCTGTCAGAGAGCTCTCCCAGGGGCTTCCCAGGACTGAGAACAGAGGCAATGCTCTCTTCTGCTCCTCCTGTTGATGGGGTTCCCACTCATAACACTCAGGGTCCTCACCTTGCCTCTGTTGAGAGTCTGAGTCTCTTCCCTCTACGGAACTGGGGTATGCCTAACAGACCTGATACCCTCCAGGCAGAAATGCAGGGACTCCTCATCCTGACAACTCTGCCCTGAGGCTCCCAAGGCCAACAATAGGGAGCATTTTGTGGGAACTCCTCCATCTGGGTTAGGTGGTTCTCCCTTTCCTCATTCACAGTTTTGATCTTGAACCTGACCAGTCCTGAAATTCCCAGTTTTGTGTCATTTCTAAATTTGATGAGAAGGTTTATTCTACAGTGGATCTTACTCATTCTTGGCACTTAAATAATCTTTTCTCCTTTAAAACACTAATGACATTATATTAGGAAGAACATTGATTTTTTTTAAAACAATTTTTATTGTGCTTTAAGTGGAAGTTTGCAAATCAAGTCAGTCTGTCACATATAAGCTTATATACACCTTACTGCATACTCCCACTTACTCTTCCCCTGAGTCAGCCCGCTCCCTCCTTCCAGTCTCTCCTTTTGTGATGGTTTTGTCAGTTTCTAACCCTCTCTACCCTCCTATCTCCCCTCCAGGCAGGAGATGCCATCACAGTTTCAACTGTCCACCTGATACAAGTGGTTCACTCTTCATCAGCATCTCTCTGCAACCCATTGTCCAGTTCCTTCCATGTCTGATGAGTTGTCTTAGGGAATGGTTCCTATCCTGGGCCAACAGAAGGTTTGGGGACCCTGACCACTGGGATTCTTCTAGTCTCAGTCAGACCATTAAGTCTGGTCTTTTTATGGGAATTTGGGGACTGCATCCCACTGTTCTCCTGCTCCCTCAGGGGTTCTCTGCTGTGCTCCCTGTCAGGGAAGTCATCAGTTGTGGCTGGGCACCATTTAGTTCTTCTGGACTCAGGATGATGTAAGTCTCTAGTTCATGTGGCCCTCTCTGTCTCTTGGGCTCGTAGTTATCGTGTGACCTTGGTGTTCTTCATTCTCCTTTGATCCAGGTGGGTTGAGACCAATTGATGCATCTTAGATGGCCACTTGTTAGCATTTAAGACCCCAGATGCCACACTTCAAAGTGGGATGCAGAATGTTTTCATAATAGAATTATTTTGCCAATTGACTTAGAAGTCCCCTTAAGCCATAGTCCCCAAACGCCCGCCCATGCTCCACTGACCTTCGAAGCATTCAGTTTATCCAGGAAACTTCTTTGGTCCAGTCCAGTTGAAGAACATTGATTTTTATATTTAGGATATAATTTATAATAATTCAAGACATTTTACATTAACAGTTATTCTACTCTTACCTTGCAATAGCTCTGATGAAGTCTAGAGACACTGTGCATTTGTATTTTGGTCCATCAAGCTGATAATCATGGCCAACCAGGGTTAATAGCTGAAGGGTCACTAGAGAGGTAACCTAAAAATGAGAAAGCATTTCTAATGAGAAACTGTTTCAATGAGATTATATGATGTCCTTTTTTCTGAAACATTTCACAGTTCCTCTGAGAAAGACATAACTGAAACCACGAAGGATCAGCAAAAAATATGACCACTTTGAAATTTGCATATACAAATTTGTACAGATGTTTAAAGTCCTAGTTAATCAAACTAAAACTCAGTCTTCAAAGATTCCACTAGAGACAGCTTTGCTTCATTAATGACTTGACACTGCTAACCTTTAAAAACTACAAATAAAGCACATTTCTTCTCTACATAGCATTTCATGGAGTTTCTATCTAAATACCTCAGAACATCAAACTCGAACAAATTTGCTATTGGAAATCTTGCAGAGATTGGTTCCCTGCCCAAGAGTGAGGGGAGCCATGATGTGGTGAAGCTGCAGCCAAAGACAGGAAGCCCAACACAGGTGGTGGGCTGTCAGAAAACCAGGCTGATCTCATCCTTCTCTCCTTCAGCCACACACAGAGGCTCATGTAACACTGGTTCTGATAGATCTACTTTCTACAGGCAGGGGCTCTCCAGGATGATTTCCACATCCTTTCAGGTTATCTGGCCTTGTATATGTCAATGATTGTATTGTCATTCAATATTATCTTTTCCTTTTCCTTATTCATATCTCTCACTTATTTTAGTATTCACATAGCTGTGGCTACACACTCCAACTCAATGCACTGGGCACAGCGTTATTCGTTTTCTACCTGAAACACATTTTGTAATGGAGAGAAGAACAGTGAATTAAGTGACACACGGTAAGCCTCTGGCTGGGAGGAGTGGTGGAACAGCGTGGGCTCCAGACGGATTCAGACCAGGGGTCTAATCTAGCTTGCTCATGTACTAGACTTGCAAACTCAAACACATTACCAAACACTCTGAGCTCCAGGTTCTTCTTCTGTGAAGTGGGGTTGATAAGTCCTGGCTTCTAGGGCTGGTGCATTGTGTGCAAGGCATGAGAAGCACCAGGCAAAATGCGCATATTGGGTCTTTAAGGAATGGCACTTATTACTATGATCATTTTGACACCACACAATACCAACGGCCATCTGAGAATTTTTTGTTTTGTTTTCTCCAGGGTTTGTAAGAATACGCAGTGCTCTAGGACAAAGAAAACCAAATGAGAAGAAATACTACTTAGAAAGAAAAACTAAGTAATATTTTACAATACCTCCTTGCTGTCGAGTCAATTCCAACTAAAACCAACCCCATGTAGAACTGCTGTATAGGGTTTCCTCGGCTATAAATTTTAAATAAACAGATTGCCAGGTCTTTCTTCTGCAGTGCCCTTGGATGGGTTTACACTGCCAACATTTATGTTAGTAGTCAAGATCAAAGCATTTTATCACTCATTAGAGTGTGTCGTAGTTATCTAGCGCTGTTATAACCGAAATACCACAAATGGGAGGCTTCAGCAAATAGAAAATTATTTTCTCACAATTTAGGAGGCTAGAAATCTAAATTCAGGTGCTGGTTCTAGGGGATAACTTTAACTCTTTGTTTGCTTGTCTTTCTTCATCTTCTGTTTCATCTTTCCTTGGAGATCTTGTGTGGCATGGCAACTATCATTCCCCACTTGTGATCGCTTGCTTACTCAGTCACTTCCTTTGTATCTCAAAAGCCACTGGACTTAAGATATCCCACTGGGGGAAAAAAAAAAGCATTGCTATCCAGAAGATTCTGACTCACAGGGATGCAACAGGACAGAGTAGAAATGCCCCATAGACTTTCCAAGGCTGTAAATCTTTACAGAAGCTGACTGCCACATCTTTCTCCCCTGGAGAAGGTGTTCAGTTGACTCAGGACACACTTTACAATCCCCTCTCTTTAACATAACAACACATATTCCCAAAAGCAATTATAACCATGGTTATTGGGTCATTATTTACACCACCTGTTTTGGGGGGACATGGTGGGTAAATTCAATCCATATTATGGAGTATATATTTTAATGTGCGTGTGGGTAGACTGTCCCAGTTTAATGCAACACTAAGCTCCTAGAAGTGCTGTCAAGGACAAACAATTTCCCTCCTCAACTGCCCTTCCATCTATCTCACCCCAATTTTCATCACCATGGCCAAAAGTCCAGTCTTCACTTGGTGTTTGCCAAATGACACTCAAGATAACCTCATTCTACTGTCCTTTCAATGGCATGGCCTCTGGATCCCCCAACCAAAGGCAAAAAGCTACTAATACTGGCTTTCTTACAAGGAGTATCTCCCTATTTCTCAGAAACCCTGGAAATGATGTGCATAACACACAGTCAGCATTTGTGTTCAAGAGCACTGGAACAAGAACACAGGACACCTTCCAGTCCTGCCCCAGGGGGGATTTCTCTCTGGTTTACCCCCAATCCCAGAGGCAGTGTGAAGAGCTGGTTGCCATTCCCGGCGCAGCCATTCCACAATGAGACACATGATGGGAGTGTCTGACCTTGCACACTGCTCCCATAGACTGATCTGGACTTGCCCATGCCCCCAACCTCACCCCTACCTGCTCTTCTCACCCCCTACACTTCCCCACCCTGTTTCCTAACTTAAAATTCCCCCAGTGCACACCGAGATCAAAGTTTCCCAAGGCCCCAAAATGCCCTCCTCAGGGCATTTACACTAGAGGGAATCCTAAAGTGCTCACTCCTTTCCTACTAGTCCTGAAGTCTTGGAGAGTATCTCAACCTCCTCATTTCATAGTTGTTCTTAGACTTTAAAATCTATTCACAGGGACTTTGACGCCTTTGCCTAAAGGGCCCCAGTACTAGTCCGAAGCCTTGCAAAGGGCAGATGTTCAATTACTCTTTGGGGAAAATAAGAGCCAGGGAACAAGAGGTCAAATCATCACAATTTATTTTCTCCCACATCCTTAAATAAGCTAAACAAATCCAAGCACATGAATGTTCTACTTTTACCAAATGGAATAGGAAAACGAAGAATTGACCAACTTCTATGGTTTTCTGCCTCTACCTTGTGATCCCAACTAACTCTTGTGGATATCTTTAATATTTCCAAGAACATTCCTATTCTGATACCACGTTAACTAGTTCTGGATTCATAAGAAATGTTTCAAGGATTTTCAATTTGTTTTACGCACTACAAAACTCTTACCCTGATATCCGAAAAACAACGATAGATGCATGAGGGTGAATTTAGATTCTGAATCTTAATGATCCTTCAATTAAAAAGAACAACATTTGAGAAATACAAAAAACGAGCTAAACCTACAAGTCACTCAAGTGTAATGGGAATACAAGAAGACATACATGTGCCCTCTCCAGCCCCATGTTGCCTCTACTTCTTAGAAGGTTAACCAGCCATTTTCAACAACAAAGTGAAGAATCTGCATCAGACTTCACTAGGGATGGGAGGACCAGCTGGACTCTCCCTGATACTAGCCCTGGCCCTGGCATGAGGACCAGCCCCAGCCCATTCTCTGCCTGCGGCTGTCTCTTCCTCATCTTCCCAAGTTTCTTTATACAGGGCTTGTAAGGCACTGGAGTTGGTATCCTTGACCTTGGCTGAAAACCCCAGGACTTTTGTCTTGCTGGCTTCAGCTTGGGCTCTGGGACCCCACAGGAACTCGTAGCATGGGGGATCACTGTTGGGCACCTGCCGGTACTCCAGGTACTTTGGCTGCACCAAATCTTTGGTGATGAGCTTCCGGGGCTCCCCAAAGATGTAGTGCGTCTTCCCATCGTACATCCCAAACACATTCAGGAATTCCCACATCTCCTCCTCGGTGACCTGGTTGCCATTCCTGTAGATCACAGACAGGAAAGGCATCAGAAGCCTGGCCTTGGGAAATCCCCTGCCACTGCTCAGATTCTCTTCCTTGGTGATCTCCAATTTGCTGACAATGATATACGACTGACCTTTGCAACCGACTTCCTCCACGTTAAGGCCAAAGATCAGCTCTATGCACTCAGAGACTCTCTTCAGAATCTCAGGGAAGTGCTCCTTCTACCTTTTGCTGATGATCATCATCGTTTTTTCCCTTGGTAATACGCTCTTGCATTTCATACTTTGCACCAGCAACTACGACAACATGGTCACTCTCCTGGTTAGAGAATCTCTATGTGACCTCTCATTGAGGGATCGGGCAGAAGAGGAAATTGGATGTCCCTCACCTTGGCCCTTAGGCACTCTAGGAGCTCTTCTGCCCGAAGCACCTGCAGCAGCAGTGGTGGTGGATGGGGCCCTCTGAGACCCCTGGGGACTGCGAGCAGCAGAGGAGCTCTGAGGAGGTTCCCCAAAAGGAGGAGAATTAGGGTGCTTCATGTTCCCAAGACTCTCCAGGCCGAAGTCAGCCTGGTGGCCTTGAGGCTGGCGGTTGGGGGCGAGACTTAGTGGTATCTCCTCTGTTTTAGGTTAGCTGTTCCCCTTAGCTCACATTCAAGGTCCTCACCTGGAATCCTGACCAGTCCCGAAACTCCACCCTCCTCCGATGATGAGCCGCGACCCTCAGATCAGTGGCAGCAACATTCCGGCACTTCCTGTGCAGAAGACAGGACGTCAGGATACGTCACATCCGGCCAAGACTAGAGGGGGCCTCTAAGGGCCAAGACTCTTGTGGGGGCCTCCAAGGGCCGACAGCAAGGACGGGAGCCTTGAGACAACACTGTGCAGACATGGGTGGTCCCTTTGTGCTTACTCAGGGTCTTCACCTTGATAACTATCAGAGCCTGGGATTCTGCCGATACAGACCTGAGTCACAGGCTGAGAACAAAACCCTCACCTCGCAGAGACCCTAGAGGGGGCAGACAGGGCGTACCTCACACAACCCTTGCCTGGGGCTTCACAAGAGTTCCAGCTGGGTCAGCGCTCTGAGAAGACCCACTTTTGGCATAGTTCGCCCCTTTAGCACTCACAGTCCACACCTTACTGTAGTTAGGGACAAGACTCCACCCTGCGCACAATGGGGGTCGCCCCTTGGACCAAAGCCTTCCATCCCTGACACCCCTAGTGCTGAAATGAGGGGGCACTTCAGGCTGATAACTCTGCCTGGTGCTTTCCAGGATCAAAACAGGGGCTAAGCCCTACATGGGGGTCTTTCTCTTGATAGGGGTCCCCTCAAAACACACAGGGTCTTCACTTTGACTCCTGTTAGGTCCTAGGTTTTTTTGCTCTTGAGAAACAGGAGTGTTCTCCCTCCCACCCTCCATTAGACCTAAGTCCTTGCCACACAGAAGCCCTACAGGAGGAAATAAAGGGATGCCTCAGACTGACAGGTTTGCCAGGACCTCACAGAACTGTGAACAGGGGTGGGACTCTGTGAGGAGCCCTTTGTTTTGTGGATTCCTTTATAACAGGAAGGATCTTTATCTTGTCTCCTCCTAGGGCCTAGGTGTCCTCCCTCTGCAGAACTAGGGCCAACGGAATTGTACCAAGGACCTGAGACAATCTCTGCATAGCCATTTCTGGGAAGGAAATGAGGGTAGTGCTTAGTCTGACAGCTCTGAGCCGTGCATCCCAACTCAGACAGCAGCAGGGCAAGGGACTTTGTGGGGCCTTCTCTGTTCTGGGGTGAATGGTTCCCTCATCCCTCAGTCAGGGTCCTCACCATGACACCCGATCAGTTCTGAGAATCTACCCTCTACTTCCTGAAGATCCTCTCTGATCAAGGCCCACACCTTCATGGCACCATGATTTGGAAGCCGGGTGACGCCTATCTGTCCACAGCTCTTCAGGACCTCGAAGGAGTGACAGCAGAGATGAGTCTCTATGGGACACCACTATTCTGTCTGGGTCCTTCCATCATCCTCATTCAGGATCAGCTTGATATCTATCAGAGACTAAGACTCCGGCATCTACTGACTCGAGGTGCCCTTCTTAGGCCCAGGCTCTCAAGTTCCTGAGAACTCTAAAGGATAAGTGAGGGGATGCTCAGCCTGATAGCCCTGCCTGGGGCTTCCTAGGTTTGAGAGCAGGTGCCACTAGGTCACTGTGTGATCCCTATATTCTGGGGTGTTCATCTTCCCAGTCCTCACTCATGGATGTCCTGATCTTGGTTCCTGTGTCTTGGACTAAAGGCTTCCCGGGAAATGTCACATCCCTCCAGGTCTTGAGTCATTTGCCTCCTGGAAACATTGCAGAGAATGGTTCCTTGTCCCAGAGCGATGTGAGATGGGGATGCTGCAGCACAAGAAAAGGGGCCCAGGACAGTGCTCTCGCAAAAACGGAACCCATTGCCTTCGAGTTGACTCTGATTCATACCGACCCTATAGGACATAATAGAACTGCCCCATAGGGTTTCCAAGGAGTGGCTGGTGGATTCGAACTGCCAACCTTTCAGTTATCAGCCAAGCTCTTAATCACCAGGGCTTTTCCTCTTGGGCAGTGTCCATAATGCACTATTCTGTTGTCCAACATCCAAAAGCTGAGGTTTAGTAGATCGTGTCCAGTTTTCTAATTGTTTACATCAGGAGGGCAAGTCTGTTACCAGTAACTTGGTTAAGGCCAGAAGCCTGTTGCTACGAATTTAGGAAAAACTCATTGCAACATACACAGCATTGAAACATTTCACACATTGTTTTCTTGCAGGGTTCTGGAAAGAACACAATTTTGTGCTTGCAGAAAAGACCTCAAGAAGAGATGTTTGTTTTAGCCTCAGGCCATCCTTCCAGAGACTGTATGTTCTGTTTTGACAAATCTGTTCAGATGACCCTTAAATCCTTGTCTTATCCATCCAGCACTGGGGTACTCAGAAGGTGCTGAGAAGGTATGCAAAAAATAAGTCCCTGCTTCTTTGTCTTTCCTTCTTCTCTTTTTTTTCCCCCTCTCCTTTGGGCCTATGAATAAGTATCTGACATTTTACAACTTTTGCCACCTTTAAAAGTGCATATTATTTATTTCATCCATATCATCGTCTTTCTCAAAGTATGATTATTATTAAATTAATGCTGTTTTTTGTTAAGATGCACAAAACTTGTCCAAGCCTTCCTGTAATTTTGAAAGGTATGTTTGCATTTTTTTTATAATCTTATAAAACTTTAGTCACTGACTATTTACCTGGATGACTAAGAATGCAACTCCAGTATAGGGACATTTTTTAGGCTTAGGAAAGAAAGTGTGAGTTTTTAGAACTCGTGATTTATATTCATAATGTCAATTTGCCTACATCTTCTTTGGTATTGGTTTATTCCCTAAAACAGGCTGGAAGGGTTCCAAATTCCAATTGCATTTTTTCATGAGATGGAGAAACAAATCACCAACTTCATATGGAAGGGAAAGAGGCCCCAGATAAGGAAAGCATTACTGAAAAATAGAACAAAGTGGGAGGCCTCACACTACCTGATTTTAGAACCTATTATACTGCCACAGTAGTCAAAACAGCCTGGTACTGGTACAACAACAGATACTTAGACCAATGGAACAGAAATAAGAATCCAGACATAAATCCATCCAAATATAAGCAGCTGATATTTGACAAAGGCACAAAGTCAGTTAAATGTAGAACAAACAGTCTCTTTAAGAAATCTTGCTGGCATAACTGGATATTTATCCATAAAAAAATGAAACAAGACCCATAGCTCACACCATGCACAAAAATTAACTCTAAATTGATGAAAGACCTAAATATAAAATCTAAAACGATAAAGATCATGGAAGAAAAAATAGGGACAATGCTAGCAGCCCTAATACATGGCATAAACAGTATACAAAACATTACTAACAATGCAGAAGAGAAACTAGATAACTGAGAGCTCCCAAAAATCAAAGACCTATGCTCATCTAAAGACTTCACCAAAAGAGTAAAAAGATTACCCACAGATTGGGGAAAAGTTTTTAGCTATGACATTTCCGATCAGTGTCTGATCTCTAAAATCTACATGATACTGCAAAAACTCAACTACAGAAAGACAAATAACCCAATCAAAAAATGGGCAAAAGATATGAACAGACACTTAACTAAAGAAGACATTCACGTAGCTAACAGACACTTGAGGAAATGCTCACGATCATTAGCCATTAGAGAAGTACAAGCCATAACTACAATGAGATTCCATCTCACTTCAACAAGACTGGCATCAATGCAAAAAAAAATAATAAATGTTGGAGAGGTTGTGGAGAGACTGGAACACTTACACACTGCTGCTGGGGATGTAAAATGGGACAACCACTTTGGAAATCGATTTGGTACTTCCTTAAAAAGCTAGAAATAGAACTACCATACAATCCAGCAATCCCACTCCTTGGAATATATGCTAGAGAAATAAGAGCCTTTACACGAACAGATATATGCACACCCATGTTCACTGCAGCACTGTTTACAATAGCAAAAAGATGGAAGCAACCAAGGTGCCCATCAATGGATGAATGGATAAATAAATTATGGTATAGTCACACAATGGAATACTATGCATCCATAAATAACAACGATGAATTTGTGAAACATTTCATAACATAGAGGAATCTGGAAGGCATTATGGTGAGTGAAATTAGTGAATTGCAAAAGGACAAATATTGTGTGAGACCACTATTATAAGAAATCAAGAAATAGTTTAAACAGGGAAGAAAATATTCTTTGATGCTTATGAGAGTGGGTAGGGAGGGAGGGAGAGAGGGAGAGGTGTATTCACTAATTAGATAGTAGATAAGAACAACTTTAGGTGAAGGGAAGGAGACACACAATACAGGCGAGGTCAGCACAACTGGACTAAACCAAAAGCAAAGAACTTTCCTGAACAAACCAAATGCTCTGAAGGCCAGCGTAGCAGAGGCGGCAGTTTGGGGACCATGGTTTCAGGGGACATCTAAGTCAACTGGCATAATAAAATCTATTAAGAAAATATTCTACATCCCACACTGGAGAGTGGCGTCTGGGGTGTTAAACACTAGCAAGCAGCCATCTAAGAAGCATCAATTGGTCTCAACCCACATGGAGCAAAGGAGAATGAAGAACACCAAAGACACTAGGTAATTATGAGACCAAGAGACAGAAAGGGCCACATAAATCAGGGACTCCATCAGCCTGAACCAGAAGAACTAGATGGTGCCTGGCTACAACCAATGACTGCCCTGACAGGGAACACAACAGAGAACCACTGAGGGAGCAGGAGAGCAGTGGGATGCAGACCCCAAATTCTCGTAAAAAGACCAGACTTAATGGTCTGACTGAGACTAGAAGGACCCAGGAGGACATGGTCCCCAGACCTTCTGTTACCCTAAGATAGGAACCAATCCCAAAGCCCAGTCTTCAGACAGGGATTGTACTGGACTATAGGATAGAAAATGATACTGGTGAGGAGTGAGCCTCTTGGATCAAGTAGACACATGAGACTATGTGGGCAGCTCCTGTCTGGAGGGGAGATGAGAAGGCAGAGGGGGACAGAAGCTGGCCTAATGGACATCGAAAAAGAGGGTGAAGAGAAGGAGCGTGCTGTCTCATTCGGGGAGAGCAACTAGGATTATATAGCAAAGTGTATATAAATTTTTGTATGAGAGACAGAGTTCATTTATGAACTTTCAGTTAAAGCACAATAAAAATTTTAAAAAATGAGTTTGCTCTGTAAACCTTCATCTAAAGTATAATTAAAAAAAAAAAAGAAATTCATTTTCCCATAGAGGAGGGCAGATACTAATGAACAAGATATGAAGCAAAGTGTAAGCGGCAAGGAACAGGAGTCAGCTTTAAGACTTTTTATTTTGGATCATAGTAAAAGTGTAGCTAGACAGACCCTTAAAGATAAAGAAAAGAGACCTGCATTCTCTTCATTAACGCATAAGTCCCTGTTAGAGCTAAGACTCAATTCCTAGGTTTGTTTATATCTGTTCTTAAACTAAAGTATAATGGTCAAGCGCACAAGCGCTGGAATAAGATTTGAATTTCCTCACATATTGTGACTAAAAACAAATATCATAATGTCCTCTGCATCTGTAAAATGAGGTCGATAACAGAGTGGGTGTATGAACTAACATATGCTAAAAGATTAACATGGAAGATGGTACATAGAAAACACTCAATAAATTTTAGCTATCATTATTTTCTTTGTTCCATAAAGACAGATCCCATGTCTGTTATTGCTTACTATTCTACGCATTATTGCTAAGCACAGTCCCTATTACATAGTATACTTATATAATTATGTGTCAGGTAAGTGACTATTTGGTAGGAAATAAAATATTTGGCACTGAATGGAAGAAAATAATTACAACAGTAGGTAGAAGGGTTATATAGTTAATTACAGATTTATGTTGTATAATAAACCATGCCAAAATTTAGTGGCTCAAAGGAACCATTTATTTGTTCATGTGTCTGTGGTTTCAGTTGGGATGGCACATCTCTGCACCATGTAGTATTGTCTCGGTTCACCCCTGAGTTTGTGGTCAGCTGATGGTCCATGGCCTCACTCACGTATCTCTTACTTGGCCGTCTGTCTTTCTCTTGGCAGGGGCAAAAGGAGGTATCTAGGTCCTTTAGCTCTCACCATCCAACATGCTATCCTGCATTTGTACACATGGAGTAATGGATACAAGGTATCTCTTTTCAAGTCTCTTCTTGTGTCATGTTTGCTGTTATCCCACTGAGCAAAGCAAGCACTATGGCCAAGCCCAGGGTTACTATGGGAAGGAACTTCACAAGGCTTGGACAACAGGGAGGGTAATTACTGCAACCATTTATGCACAGGTGAAACCAACGTACAAGACAGACCTCATGATATTTGAGCATATTTACTGAAAAGGGAAAGTTGCAAATGGGCAAGATAAACTTCTGAAAGGAATGTTGAGTTTATAGGACCAAGAATTTTCAGGAGCCAGAAGGGTTCCTGGACGTCTCTTCCTCTGAAACTAAAAGAAGAGATGAAGTGATGGGTATAAAGGGGAGATGTGGCTGCTATGAGAAACTAAGGCAGTTCACAACCTTACCAGTTATTGTTGAGTTGCTTCCAATTCATAGTGACCCCATGTGTGCCAGAGAACAACTCTGCTCCATAGGGTTTCCTATGGCTGATTTTTCAGAAGTGGATTGCCAGGCCTTTCTTTCGAGGTGACTCTGGTTGGACTGGAACCTCCAACCTTTTGATTAGCAGCCCAATGTAAAGTGTTAAGCATTTGTACCACCCAGGGACTCCCAGTTCAAAACAACGTCCCTTATTAACTGAAGACTGATGTCTTGGTCATCTTGCTAGTTTCCTTTTAGCTTCTGTCTATTCTTTTGGGTGCTCCCTAAGACATCTAACCTAGGCCACATTCCACCAGAGATGCAAACATCTCCTTCGTGTTTCTATTATTTTAGAAGACTTCAATCCTGGAAAGCATTTTAAAATTAATTGAACAGAATAGGCACTAGGAGAGGTATTTTTTGAGTAAGCCTTCTTGCTGATTCTCCACAAATACTCAATCATCTCAGTTTGACCGTGAGGTCTATCCCAAACCAAACCAAACCTCTTTCTGTCAAGTTGAGTACAACTCATAGTAACCCTATGTGTGTTATGATAGAACTGTGCTCCATAGGATTTTCAATAAGTGATTTTTTGGAAATAGATAACCAGGCCTTTCTTCTGAGGCACCTCTGGATGGACTCGAACCATGAAAACGTTTCACCCAATGACTAAACTGCTTGTTGGGTTGTCACCATGTAGAGATAGCCTAAGATCCAATTACCTTTTCCCAGTGTTCATTTATAAAGGATAGTTATTTTTTAAAAAATCATTTATTTTAATGTGTTTTAAAATTTCTTGAATTTCAAAATATATGACTTTCAAATTAAAATTAAAATTTTGTTAAAAAAGTAATACATGTACAGGGAAGAAAAACTCAAATTGTAAAAAATTGTTTAAATGGAAAGAATGTCCTCTTCCACAAAGACAACTACTGTTAAAAGAGTTTTTATATCCTAATGGTAACTTTGGTGAAGGGTAAGACAGTACACAATACTGAGGAAGCCAGTACAACTTATTCAAGGCAAGGTCATGGAAGCTCCATAGACACATCCAAATTCCCTGAGGGATCAAATTACTGGGCTAAGGGCTGGGGACCATGGTCACGTGGAACATCCAGTTCAATTGCCATAACAGAGTTTATAAAGAAAATGTTCTACATTCTTACTGTGTTGAGTAGTATCTAGGATCTGAAAAGCCTGTAAGCAGGCATCTAAGATACTTCACTGGTCTCATTCCTTTGGGAGCAAGGCAGAATGAGGAAAACTAAAGACTGGAGGGCAAGATCAGTCCAAAGGACTAATGGACCAAAACTACCACAGTCTCCACCAGAGTCAGTGCAGTACAACCAGACGGTTCCAGGCTACCACCACTAACTGCTCTGATGGGGATCAACAGTAGAGAGTCCTGGACAAAGCTGGAGAAAAAAGTAGAAGAAAATTGTAACTAATAAAAAAAAAAACACAAAAAAGACCAGACTTAGTATCTTACAGAGACTGGAGAAACCCCAAGAGTATGGCCCCTGGACAGCATTATAGCTCATCACTGACATCTCTGCTGAAGTTCACCCTTCAGTCTAAGATTAGGCAGGCCCATAAAACAAAAGGAGTTTAAATGGGCACACCATCCCAGGGGCAAGGATGAGAAAGCAGGAAAGGACAAGAAAGCTGGTAACAGGGAAACCAAGGTCGAGAAGGGGAGAGTGCTGACATGTCGTGGGGTTGGCAATCAATGTCACTAAACAATATGTGTATTCATTGTTTAATAAGAAATTAGTTTGCTCTGTAAATCTTCATCTAACATACAATAAAAAATAAAATAAAATTTGTTTCCTGATACAGTAGGACACATACTAATGGACAAGATATTAAGCAAAGTGTAAGTGGCAAGGAAGTGGAGTCAGGTTAAAGACTTTTTATTTTGGATCATAGTAAAGAGAGGTGGGCCAAGATGGAGGAAGAGTCAGACACTTCTGGTGATTTCTCTTGCAAGAAAGATCCAAAAAACAAGAGAAATGATTACATGTATGACAAGCTAGGAGCCCTGAACATCAAAGGCAAAGTTAGAAAACAGACTGAGTGCCAGGGGAAGGGACACATGGATCAGAAGCAACGAGGAGTTGCCGGACCTGAATCGCCAGGAACCCTGAGGCACCATTCCCAGGAGCAACTGCAGCAGGGCTGGAGATAGCGATCTGGACACAGTTTCCTCAGGGAGAGACAGCCAGCCACACAGGCTACTCACACCTCCAGAACCAGAGGAAAATACTGCCCTCGGCAAAAGCTAAGTACTTGCATGCATTTTAGCCCTCCACCAGCTGCCAAGCTGGATTCAGTGGCTGTCAATTTCCCCGGGCCTGAGACAGGTCCTGCCGAGCACTCTGAGCCGTTCTCCCAGCCTTGGAGAAGGAATAAATTCCCAACTGGGGGAAAAGATAATCTGCCAACTTCACCAAGCTGAGGAGCTCAAGAGAGAAGCGGCTCTATCCTGGCATAAAAGGTCTGTGGACTTTGAATACCTTTCCCCCGCATGGACCTGTGTGGGCCTATTTCTGGAGAATAGGACCTTCTTGGCTGACTGCAACTATTTCAGGTGTACAGTGGAGAGGTGGGCGTTTGATATTTGACACAACTTTGCCTATTAAACAGGGTCCTCACATACACACATCATGGGTCTAAGGACTGGTGGCTCCACCCATGTCACCTAGCCACCCGTGACAGGGATCCAAGGATACGGGTACCTCCCAGTCCTTACAACCAAAAGCACTGCGTGCCCATGGTCCATCTGCAGAACCCACCCACCTGTGTGCTCTAGGGAACAGGGATACGCTTTCCTCAGAGACACGTGGGGGACGATTCTCAGCCCCCTACCTTGTTCAGAGTGTGACCCCCTGCTGCAACCAGATCCCGGTACCTACACCAATCACCCCCGCCCCTCTAAGTCTGTAGGACAGAGCCTGTACCACACACTTGATGATCAGCTACCTGGACACCTGAGCTGAATCCATACAAGAAAAGAGAATGGACTCCTTTACTGATATACCTGATAACAGCTCTAGCCATCTGGGGACAGGATGTCAGAGTTTCAAAGGCAAAAATAATCAAGCTAGCTCACTCAGGCAACCCATTTGGGTATATCAAAACAAAACAAAGCGAGAAACTAGGATACAGTAAGGAAGCATAAGATAAACTAATACAATAACTTATAGATGGCTCGAAGACAATACTCTATCAAATCACATAAAAAAGCAGACCATGATCACTTCAACAAGCTCTCAATACAAAGAATCAAGGGATCTTCTGGACAAAATTGCCTTCCTGGAATTACCAGATGCAGAATACAAAAGATTAATATACAGAACTCTTCAGGACATCAGGAAGGAGATTAGGAAATACGCAGAACAAGCCAAGGAACACACAGATAAAGCAGTTGAAGAAATTCAAAAGGTTTTTCAAGAACATAATGAAAAACTGAATAAGCTGCAAGAATCCATAAAAAAAAATTGAGAGACAGTAATCAGAAATTCAGAAGATTAGCAATAAAATTACAGAATTAAACAACTCAATACAAACTCAGAGGAGCAGAACTGAGGAAGTGCAAGGCAGAAATGGTGAGGCGAAAGATAAAACATGTGGCACTAATATATTCAAAGAAAAATCAGATAAAAGAATTTAAAAAAATGAAGAAACCCTAAGAATCATTTGGGACTCTATAAGCAGAAATAACCTAAGAGTGACTGGAGTACCAGAAATGGGAGGGAATACAGAAAATACACAGAGTTTTGTTGAAGATTTGTTGGCAAAAAACTTTCCTGATATTGTGATAGATGAGAAGATGTCTATCCAAGCTGCTCATTGAACTCCTCGTTAGGGAGATTTTAAAAGAAAATCACTAAAACATAATCAAACTTGCCAAAACCAAAGATTAAGGGCGAATTTTAAGAGCAGATAGGGATAAACGAAAAGTCACCTACAGAGGAGACTCAATAAGAATAAGCTCGGCCTACTTGGCAGAAACCATGCAGGCAAGAAAGCAATGGGGTGACGTACATAAAGCATTGAAGGAAAAAAATGGCAGCCAAGAATCATATATCCAGCAAAACTGTCTCTCAAATATGAAGGCAAAATTAGGACGTTCCCAAATAAACAGGATGCGGGGCTAAAATGACGGAATAGACAGACACTTCCGGCAAGCCCTGTTACAACAAAGACCTGAAAAAAACCAGTGAAACGAGTATATTTATGACAAGCTAGGAGCCCTGAACATCAAAGCCAAAGTTAGAAAACAAACTGAGAACCAGGGGGAAGAAGAGACGGTTCAGAAGTGGTGAGGAGTTACAGGACCTGAATCGCCGGGAGCCCTCAGGCACCATTCCCGGGAGCAGCTGCAGCGGGTTCATACTACAATTCGACCGCAGTTTTCGCAGGAAGGAGCAGCCAGCCTACTCACATCGCTGGAACCAGAGAAGAACGGTGCTCTGGGCAAAAGATAAATATTTCCGAATATCTTACCACGCCCCTGCCCCCAAGCCAGCTTCAGTAGCTGTTGATTACCCTGGGCCTGACATAGGCCCTGATGAGTGCCTAGAGCCATGCTTCTGGCCTAGGAAAAGAAGGAATAAATTCACAGTGGGGGAAAAGATGATTTGCTAGCTTCACTAGCCTGGGGAGCTCAGGACAGAAGCGGATCCTGTCCAGGCATAAATGGTCCGTGGACTTTGACTACCTTTCCCCTCTGCATGGAACTATGTGGTCCTACTTCCAGAGAATAGGAACTTGTTGGCACACTACAACTGATTCAGCTGTGCGGTGGAGAGGTGGGTGGTTGATGTTTGACACTGCTTTGCCTATTAAACAGGGTCCTCACCTACCTACATCAGAGGACCAAGGACTGGTGGCTCCACTTAGGTCACCCAGCCTCCTGCGACAGGGATCCAAGGATAACTGGTACCTCCTCGTCCTTACAACCAAAAACTTTGGGTGCTCATGGTCTGTCTGCAGAACCCACCCACCTGTACGCTCTAGGGAAGAGGGATGCACTTTCATCAGAGACACTTGGGGGATGATTCTCAGCCCCCTGCCTTGTACAGAGCATGCCCTCCTGCTGCAGTGAGATACCGGTCCCTACACCAATCACCCCTGCCCCTCTAAGACTGTAGGACAGAGCCTCTATCACACACTTGATGACCAACTACCTGGATACCTGAGCTGAATCCATACAAGAAAAGTGAATGGACTCCTAGACTGATATACGTGATAACAGCTCTAGCCATCTGGGGACAGGACGTTGGAGCTTCAAAGGTGAAAACAATCAAGCTAGCTCGTTCAAGCAACCCATTTGGGTATATCAAAATAAAGCAAGAAGCTAGAATACAGTAAAAAAAAAAAATAAACTAATACAATTGATGGCCCAGAGACAACAGTCAATATCAAATCACATAAAGAAACAGAACATGATCGCTTCAACAAGCTCTCAAAAGAAAGAATCAAGGGATCTTCTAGATGAAAGTACCTTCCTGGAATTACCGGAAGCAGAATACAAAAGATTAATATACAGAACCCTTTTCAAGACCTCAGGAAGGAAATTGGGCAATATGCAGAACAAGCCAAGGAACACACAGATAAAGCAGTTGAAAAAATTAAAAAGGTTATTCAGGAACATAATGAAAAATTTCATAAGCTGGAAAAATCCAAAAAGAGACAGCAATCAGAAATTCAGAAGATTAACAATAAAATTACAGGATTAGACAACTCAATAGAAAGTCAGAGGAGCGGAACCGAGCAAGTGGAAGGCAGAACTTGTGAACTTGAAGATAAAGCACTTGGTACCAATATATTAGAAGAAAAATTGGATAAAAGAATTTAAAAAAATGGAGAAACTCTAAGAATCACGTGGGGAATCTTTCAAGAGGAATAACCTATGAGTGACTGGAGTGCCAGAACAGGGAGGGTAACAGAAAATACAGAGAGAATTGTTGAAGATTTGTTGGCAGAAAAATTCCCCGATATTGTGAATGATGAGAAGGTATCTATACAAGTTGCTCATCGAACTCTGCATGATGTATATTTTAAAAGAAAGCCACCAAACAAAAGGAAACCCTGGTGGCATAGTGGTTAAGCATTAAAATCAAACTTGCCAAAACCAAAGATAAACAGAATTTTTTTTTAATAATTTTTATTGTGCTTTAAGTGAAAGTTTACAAATCAAGTCAGTCTCTCACACAAAAACCGATATACACTTTGCTACACACGCCCAATTACTCTCCCCCTAATGAGACAATTCGCTCTCTTCCTCCACTCTCTCTTTTCGTGTCCATCTCGCCAGCTTCTAACCCCTTCCACCATCTCATCTCCCCTCCAGGCAGGAGATGCCAACATAGACTCAAGTGTCCACCTGATCCAAGAAGCTCACTCATTACCAGCATCCCTCTCCAACCCACTGTCCTGTCCAATCCCTGTCTGAAGGGTTGGCATTGGGAATGATTCCTGTCTTGGGCTAACAGAAGGTCTGGGGGCCATGACCACCGGGGTCCTGCCAGTCTCAGTCAGACCATTAAATCTGGTCTTATGAGAATCTGGGGTCTGCATCCCACTGCTCTCCTGCTCCCTCAGGGGTTCTCAGTTGTGTTCCCTGTCAGGGCAGTCATTGTTTGTAGCTGGGCGCTATCTAGTTCTTCTGGTCTCAGGATGATGTAGTCTCTGGTTCATGTGGCCCTTTCTGTCTCGAAAAAGAGAGAATTTTAAGAGCAGCTAGGGATAAACGAAAAGTCACCTACAAAGGAGAGTCAATAAGAATAAGCTTGGACTACTTGGCAGAAATCATGTAGGCAAGAAGGCAAGGGGATGACTTATATAAAGCATTGAAGGAAAATAATTGCCAGTGAAGAATCACATATCTGGCAAAACTATCTCTCAAATATAAAGGCAAACTTAGAACATTTCCAAATAAACACTTCTTTAGAAAATTCATAAAAATCAAACAAACTACAGGAATTATTAAAGAGAGTTCTCTGGTTAGAAAATCAATAATATCAGATATCAACCTGAGACCACAACACAGGACAGGGCAACCGGATGTCAACCCAGATAGGGAAATCACAAAAATAAATCAAGCCAAAAAAAAAAAACAAAAAACGCTCAAAACAGGGAAACAGCGATGTCATTATGTAAAAGAAGACAACATTAAACCAATAAAGAGTGACTAAGAAATGTAGTCATAGATCTTTCATATGGAGAGGAAGACAAGGCAATATAAAGAAATAAAAGTTAGGTTTAAACCTAGAAAAATAGAGGTAAATATTAGGGTAACCACAAGTGAGACTAACAACCCTACTCATCAAAATAAAATACAAGAAAAAAGAAAAAAAAGGATTCTGCAGGAAAAAAATCAACGACAACAAGTAAGAGGAAAAGACAATATATAAAGATAAACTACTCAGCACAAATAATTAAGGGGGAAAAAGAAACTGTCAACAACACACAAAAAAAGACAACAAAATGATAGCACTACACTCATACCAATCTGTAATTACTCTGAATATAAATGGACTAAGTGCACCAATAAAGAGATAGAGAGTGGCAGAATGGATTAAAAAAACACAATCTGTCCATATACTGCCTACAAGAGACACACCTTAGACTTAGAAATACAAACTAAAACTCAAGGGATGGAAAAAAATATATCAAGCAAATAACAATCAAAAAAGAGCAGAAGTGACAATATTAATGTCTGACAATATAGACTTTAAAGTTAAATCTATAACAAAGGATAAGGAAGGGCACTATATAATGATTAAAGGAACAATATACCAGCAGGATATAACCATATTAAATATTTATGCACCAAATGACAGGGCTGCAACATACATAAAACAATTTCTAACAGCATTGAAAAGTGAGATAGTGCCACAATTATAGTAGACTTCAACACATCACTTTCAGTGAAGGACAGAACATCCAGAAACGAGCTCAAAAAAAAACATGCAAGATTGAACGAAATGCCACAATCAACCAACTTGACCTCTTAGACATGAACAGAATACTCCGCCCAACAGCAGCCAAGTATACTTTGTTTTCTAACAGACACGGATAATAGTAAAAGGGTGGTTAGACAGACTTTTAAAAATAAAGATTTGCATTCTCTAACTGACTCAGAACTTACTTCAGAGCTAAGACTAAATTCCTAGGTTTCTTTATATATGTTCTAAACTTAAAATATTTAGCTCCCACCATTCAGCAGGCTACCCTGCATTTGTTCACGTGGTGGTGGTCACAAGGTATCTCTTTTCAAGTCTCTACTTGTGTCATGTTTCCTATTATCCTATTGAACAAAGCAAGCACTATGGCCAAGCCCAGGGTCAGTATTGGAAGGCACTTCCCATGGCTTGGACGACAGGGAGGGTAATCAGTGTGGCCATTTATGCACAGGTGAAAAAAATGCACCAGATAGATCTCATGATATTTTAGCATATTTACTGCAAAGGGAAAGTTGCTGATGAAGAAAGCAGCATAAACTTCTGAAAGGAACGACGAGTTCATAGGACCAAGAAATTTCAGGAGCCAGAAAGATTCCTGAATGTCTCTAACTCTGAAACTAAAAGAAGAGATGCAGTGATGGGTATAAGGCGGATGTGGCTGCTAAGAAAAACTAAGGCAGTTCACAACCTTACCAGTTTCTGTTGCGTTGATTCCTACTCATGGAGACCCCTTATGTGCCAGAGAACAACTGTGCTCCACAGGGTTTCCAATGGCTGATTTTTCAGAAGTGGTGGAGAGGGTGTGTGCCCCTGCAGCAGAGAGATGCCTCCTTGGCTTTAACGAAGGTCGCTTTTACAGGATTCTTGGAGGGCACTGCTTTAGGACCCCACAAGGCTCCTACCACTCTGGTCAGGACCCTGCAGAGGAAATTAGAGGAAGGATTAGGTTGTAGATTGCCAGCCCTGCTTGGGGCTCATGGATGTCCTCATCTTGGTTCCTGTCTCTAGGACTCAAGGCTTCCCAGGAAATGTCACATCCCTCCAAGTCTTGAGTCATTTGCCTCCTGGAAACCTTGCAGAGAATGGGTCCCTGTCCGAGAGTAATGTGAGATGGGGACACTGCAGGACAGGACAAGGGGCCCAGGACAGCGCTCTCGCAAAAACCAAACCCACTGCCGTTGAGTTGACTCTGACTCATAGCGACCCTGTAGAGCAGAGTAGAACTGCCCCAAAGGGTTTCCAAAGAGTGGCTGGTGGATTTGAACTGCCAACCTTTCGGTTAGCAGCCAAGCTCTTAACTACTACCAGGACTTCTCCTCTTGGGCAGTCTCCGTAATGCACTATTCTGTTGTCCAACATCCAAAAGCTGAGGTTTAGAAGATCGTGTCCAGCTTTCTAGTTGTTTATAGCAGGGGGGCAAGTCTGTTACCAGCAATTTCCTTAAGGCACCAAGCCTGTTGCTACTAATTTAGTAAAAACTCATTGCAACATACACAGCATTGAAACATTTTACACACTGGTTTCTTGCAGGGTTCTCTAAAGAACACAATTTTATGTTTGGGGAAAGGACCTCAAGAAGAACTGTTTGTTTTAGCCTCAGGCCATCCTTCCAGAGACTGTAGATTCTGTTTTGACAAATCTGCTCAGAAGACCCTTAAATCCTTGTCTCATCCATCCAGCACTGGGGTACTCAGAAGGTGCAGAGAAGGTATGCAAAAAATAAGTCCCTGCTTCTTCATCTTTCCTTCTTCTCTTCTCTTCCCCTCCCCCCACTTTGGGCCTATGAATAAGTATCTGCCATTATACAATTTTTGCCACCTTTAAAAGTGCATATTATTTATTTCAACCATTTCATCGTGTTTCTCAAAGTATAATTATTATAAAATGAATGCTGTTTTCTGTTAAGATGTATAAAACTTGTTCAAGCCTTCCTGTAATTTTGAAAGGTATGTTTGATTTTTTTATAATCTTATAAAACTTTAGTCACTAACTCAATTTACATTTAGATCCATGACCAAGAATGCCACTCCAGTATAGGGACATTTTTTAGGCTTAGAAAACAAAGTGTGAGTTTTTAGAACGTGTGTTTTATATTCATAATGTCAATTTGCCTGCATCTTCTTTGGTATTGGTTTATTCCCTAAAACAGGATGACAAGGTTCCAGTACTGAATTTTAGAGAAGGAAAAGAAACTCTCTTGGTGCTCTCTGAGGGTCTAACCAGGCTCCAAGGCCTGCCTAAAGTGGCCTCTGGGTACTTCTGTAAACTCATCTCCCAACCGTTTCCTCTTGTTCACTTCAGTCAATGATAATGGCTCCTGTGTGTTCCTTGGAGGCACGGAGCATGGTCCTATGTCAGGATTCCACAATCCTTCCAGAAATGCTCATTCCCTGGATATCCACATAGTTTTCTTTCTCATTTCTCTCAGGCTTCTATTCAAATATCAATTCCCCATGGAGAGCTGCATGACAACTCAGAATGAACTCAGCTTCAAATGCTATTTGATTTGGCAAAAGAGAAGACAACGGTAATCTTCAAGTATTTAGTTTCCCAAATACACGGCATTAACAGGACGCAAACCATAACTAGCAACACACAAACAGCAGAAGATAAACTAGATAACTGGGCTCTTCTAAAAATTAAACACATGCTCATCAAAAGACTTCACCAAAAGAATAAAAAAAGAACCTACAGACTGGGAAAAAGTTTTGACTATGACAAATCCAACAAAGGTCTAATGTGTAAAATCTGCAGGAAAATCCAACACTTCTACAACAAAAGACAAATAATACAATTAAAAGATGGGCAAAGGATATGAACGGACACACTTCATCAAAGACGTTCCAGCAGCTAACAGATACATGAGGAAATGCTCACGATCATTAGCCATTAGAGAAATGCAAATCAAAACGACAATGAGATATCATCTCACCCCAACTAGACTGGCATTAACCAAGAAAACACAAAATACTATATGCTGGAGAGGTTGTGGAGAGACTGGAACACTTACACACTGCTGGTGGGAATGTAAAACGGTACAACCACTTTGGAAATCGATTTGGTGCTTCTTGAGAAAGCTAGAAATAGAACTACCATAGGATCTAGCAATCCCACTGCTTGGAATATATCCTAGAGAAATAAGAGCCTTTACATGAACAGATATATGCACACCCATATTCACTACAGCACTGTTTACAACAGCAAAAAGGTGGAAACAACCTAGATGCCCATCAACAGATGAATGGATAAACGAACACTGCTACATAGAAACAATGGAGAATTACACAATGATAAAGAATGGATAAACAAACTGTGGTACATACACACAATGGAGTATTACACAATGATAAGGAACAATGAATGGATAAACAAACAGTGGTACATACACACAATGGAGTATTACACAACAATAAAGAACAATGAATGGATAAACAAACGGTGCTACATACACACAATGGAGTATTACACAATGATAAAGAACAGCGATTAATCTGTGAAGCATCTCATAACATGGATGAATCTGGAGGGCATTATGCTGAGTGAAATAAGTCAATCACAAAAGGACAAACATTGTATGAGTCCACTCCTGTACTGAAAGGGTTTACGGACAAAAAGAAATAATCTTTGATGGTTACAAGGAAGGGGAGGGGTGGGGATGGAAAAACACTAAATAGACAATAGATAAGTGGTAATTTTGGTGAAGGGTAAGACAGTACACAAAACTGGGGAAGCCACCACAACTTGTCCAAGCAAAGGTCATGGAAGCGCCATAGACACATCCAAAATCCCAGAGGGACCAGATTACTGGGCGGGGGGCTGTGGGGACCATGCTCTCCGGGAATATCCAGCTCAACTGGCGTAACATAGATTATAAAGAAAATGTTCTACAATGTACATTGGTGAGTAGCGTTGGGGGTCTTAAAAGCTTGTGAGTGGACATCTAAGATATTCCACTCATCCCACTCCATCTGGAGCAAGGGAGAATGAAGAAAACTAAAGATACAAGAGAAAGATTAGTCCAAAGGATGAATGGACCACAGCTACCACGGCCTCCACCAGACTGAGTCCAGCACAGTTAGATAGAGCCCGGCTACCACCACTGACTACTCTGACAGGGATCACAACAGAGTGTCCTGGACATAGCTGGAGAAAAATGTAGAACAAAGTTCTAACTCACAACAAAATAAAAAGAAAAACAGATTTATTGGTCTGACAGAGACTGGAGAAACCCTGAAAGTATGGCCTCCAAACACGTCTACTGTACTGAAGTCAATCTTGAGGTTGGTTCACTCTTCAGTCAAAGATTAGACAGGCCCATAAAACAAAACAGTCTAAATGGGCACACCAGCCCAGGGGCGAGGACAAGAAGGCAGGAAGGGACAGGAAAGCTGGTAATGGGGAACCCAAGATCGAGAAGGGAAGAGTATTGACAGGTCATGGGGTTGGCAACCAATGTCACAAAACAATATGTGTATTAATTGTTTAATAAGAAACTACTTTGCTCTATAACCTTTCATCTAACATACAATAAAAAATTAAAAAAGGCTTTAGTTTCCCCATAGAGGAGGACAGATACTAATGGACAAGTTATGAAGCAAAGCATCAGTGGTGAGGACCTGGACTCAGGTTAAAGACTCTTTACTCTGCATCATAGTAAAAGGGTAGCTAGACAGAGCCTTAAAGGAGACTTAAATTCTTTGCATTGACACAGAAGTTACTGTCAGAGTTGAGACTGAATGCCTAGGTTTCTTTATATCTGTTCTTAAACTAAAGTACACAAGTGCTGGAGAAAGATCTGAACTCCATTACTTACTGTGACTTAAAGCAAATGTCTGAATGTTCTCTGAACCTCCATTTCTGCATCTGTAAAACGGGGTCAATAGTAAGGTTGGTGTATGAACTAATGTATGCTAAAAGATTAACATGGAAGATGCTACATAGAAAACACTCAATAAATTTTAGCTATCATCATTTTCTTTGTTTCATAAAGATAGCTCCTATGTTTGTTATAGTTTGTCATGCATTATTGGTTAGCACAGTCCCTATCACAGAGTATGCTTATATAATTTTGTGTTAGATAAGTATTTGGTAAGAAATGAAATAATTGGAATGAATGGAAGAAAATAATTAAAGCAGAAACTAGAGGGATTATATATACTTAAGCATAGATTTATGTTATATAACAAACCCTGCCAAAATTTAGTGGCTCAAAACAACAACCATTTATTTGTTCATGAGTCTGTGGTTTCAGTTGGGATGGCACATCTCTGCACCATGTAGTGTTGTCTGGGGTCACTCCCGAGTTTGTCGTCAGCTGATGGTTCATGGCCTCACTAACATGTCTGTTGCTTGGCTGTTTGTCTCTCTGTTGGCAGGGCCAAAGGAGATATCTAGGCCATTCAGCTCTTACCATCCAGCAGGCTAGCCTGGGTTTGTTCACATTGGGTGGTGGTCACAAGGTATCGCAAGAAAAGTAAGAGAAGGCAAACCTCAGTGTCACATCTGTTTTCAAGTCTCTACTTTTGTCATGTTTGATATTATCCCATTGAGCAAAGCAAGGACTATGGCCAAACCCAGAGTCAGTATGCGAAGGAATTTCCCAAGGCTTGGACAACAGTGAGGGTAATTAGTGTGGCCAATTATGCACAGGTCAAAAAAAATGCACCAGATAGATCTCATGATATTTGAGCATATTTACTGCAAAGGCAGCGCTGCAGATAAAGAAACAACATAAACTTCTGAAAGGACAGAAAAAAAATTCACAGGACCAAGAATTTTCAGGAGCCAGAAGGGTTCCTGCCATCTCTTCCTCTGAAACTAAAGGCAGAGATGAAGTGATGGGTATAAGAGGGGAATGTGGCTGCTAAGAGAAACTAAGACAGTTCACAACCTTACCAGTTACTGTTGAGTTGATTCCAACTCAGTGCGACCCCAGGTGTGCCGAAAAGAACTGTGCTCTGCAGGGTTTCCAGTGGCTGATTTTTCAGACGTAGATTACCAGGCCTTTCTCCCGAGGTGCCTCTGGTTGGACTGGAACCTCCAACCTTTTAATTAGCAGCCCAATGTAAAGTGTTAACCATCTGCACCACCCAGGGACTCCCAGTTCACAACAACCTCCCTGATTAAGTGAAGTCTGATGTCTTGGTCATCTTGCTAGTTTCCTTTTAGCTTCTGTCTATCCTTTTGGGTGAACCCTAAGGCACCTATCCTACACCCCATTCCACCAGAGATGCAAACATCTCCTTCATGTTTGTATGATTTTAGAAGACTCCAAGCCTGGAAAGCATTTTAAAATACGTTAAACATAACAGCCCTAGAAGAGATACTTTTTTAGTAAGGCTTCTTGCTGATTCTCCACAAATCCTAGATCATCTCAGTTTGACTCTGTGGTCTATCCAAAACCAAACCCAACCTCTTTCTGTCAAGTTGATTACTACTCTTGGCAACCCCATGTGTGTCAGGGTAGAAGTGTGCTCCATAGGATTTTCAAGGACTGATTTTTTTGGAAATAGACAGCCAGGCCTTTCTTCTGAAGCACGTCTGCATTGACTCAAACCACCAAAACTTTTCTCCCAATGAATAAACTGCTTGTTGGGTTGACATCATTTAGAGATAGCCTTAGATCCAATTGCCTTTTCCCAGTGTTCATTTTTAAAAGGATAGTTATTACAAAAAATCAGTGATTTTAATAATATCTTTTAAAATTTTATTGAATTTCAAAAGATATTACTTTCAAATTAGGTTTAACATTTGGTTTTGAAAAAGTAATACATGATGGGCAGGGCGAAGATGGTGGACTAGGTAGACGCTACCTCGGATCCCTCTTGCAACAAACACTCAGAAAAACAAGTGAATCGATCACATACATAACAACCTACGAACCCTGAACAACAAACACAGATTTAGAGACAGAAAAGGAACAAATACGGGGAAGCAGCGATTGTTTTCGGAGCCTGGAGCCAGCGTCCCAGTCAGGTAACCTTGGCGCCCGATTTAGGGCAGGGCCCAGGGGAGGTGACGGCGCAAACAAGGGGCGCAGCCCTACCCCCTGAACTCACCCCGGGAGGGAACCCAGCCGGTTCGCGTGGGCGGCGTGGCGACGTAGCCCGTGGGAGAAGTCCCTGGGAGGCAGTGACTGGTCTTGGAGCTGGGAGTGCAGAGTCCCAGCCGGGGAATCTTGCCGCTGGGCTTTTGACTGGGCGCTGTCACGGCCGAAGCACGGGGAGCTGCTCCACTCCCCTGAACTAACCCTGGGAGGGGGCCCAGCTGGTTCGCGGAGGCGGTGTGGCGACGCGGCTGACGGGACGAGAAGTCCCCGGGAGGCAGCGACTGATTTTGGAGTCAGGAGTGCACAGTCCCAGCAGGGGAAACTTGACGCTGGGCATGGGACTGGCAGCAGAAGATCTGACTGCGGCTTCAGTGGGCCAGATCCCCGGGGGCAATCTCCACACAGCCAGCACACATAGGCGACACGCCCCTCGGGAATCTCAGATAAAATAGTCATTCCAAGCAAGACAAGCAACTCTGGCTATATTCTGAGGTGCTACTCTCCTATCTCTCTGATCCCTCCCCCACCCTCCCCAGGCGGCTTCATTAACATTGGAATTGCCTGAGCCAGAGGGAGAACTCTGATAGGGATCTGACTGCATTTTTTTTAGTGGATTTTTTGGAAAAACTAGTTTCCCAGTGATGGCTCGGAGACAACAATCCATATCAAACCACTTAAAGAAGCAGACCATGACAGCTTCTCCAACCCCCCAAACAAAAGAATCAAAATCTTTCCCAAATGAAGATACAATCTTGGAATTGTCAGATACAGAATATAAAAAACTACTTTACAGAATGCTTAATGATATCACAAATGAAATTAGGATAACTGCAGAAAAAGCCAAGGAACACACTGATAAAACTGTTGAAGAACTCAAAAAGATTATTCAAGAACATAGTGGAAAAATTAATAAGTTGCAAGCATCCATAGAGAGACAACATGTTTCTGGGATAAACTGAATAATTCAAAGGTCAACGGAGCAAGGGTGGGGGTTTGGGAATCATGGTTTAAGGGGACTTCTAAGTCAACTGGCAAAATAATTCTATTATGAAAACATTCTGCATCCCACTTTGAAATGTGGCGTCTGGGGTCTTAAAAGCTAACAAGCGGCCATCTAAGATGCATCAACTGGTCTCAGCCCACCTGGAGCAAAGGAGAATGAAGAACACCAAGATCACACGACAACTAAGACCCCAAGAGACAGAGAGGGCCACATGAACCAGAGACCTACATTATCCTGAGACCAGAAGATCTAGTTGGTGCCCGGCCACAATCGATGACTGTCCTCACAGAGAAATCCCAGCGGTCATGGTCCCCAAACCTTCTGTTGGCACAGGATGGGAACCATCCCCGAAGACAATTCATCAGACATGAAAGGGCCTGGACAGTGGGTGGGACAGAGATGCTGATGAAGAGCGAGCTAATTATATCAGGTGGACACTTGAGACTGTGTTGGCATCTCCTGTCTGGAGGGGGAATGGGAGGATAGAGAGAATTGGAGGCTGCCAAAGTTTTCACGAAAGGAGAGACTGGAAGGGCTGACTCCTTAGGGGGAGAGCAAGTGGGAGTAAGGAGTAAGATGTATATTAACTTATATGTGACAGACTGACTTGATTTGTAAACGTTCACTTGAAGCTCAATAAAAGTTAACTAAAGAAAAAAGTAATACATGGACATGATACAAATTTTCAAAGAATTAAAAACTGTTTAAATGGGAAGAATGTCCTCTTATACAAAGAAAACTACTCTTAAGTGTTTTTATATCCTAGTAGTGACTTTGGTGAAGGTTAAGACAGTACACAATACCAGGGAAGCCAGCACAACTTATCCAAGGCAAGGTCATGGAAGCTCCATAGACACATCCAAGCTCCCTGACGGACCAAATTACCGGGCTGAGGGCCTTGGGAGCCATGGTTTCTGGGAACATCTAGCTCAATTGGCGTAACGTATTTTATAAAGAAAATGTTCTACATTCTACTTTGGAGAGTAGCGTCTGCACTCTTAAAAGCCTGAAAGCAGCCATCTAAGATACTCCACTAGTCTCACCCCATCTGAAGCAAGAGAGAATGACGGAAACCAAAGACACAAGGGAAAGATTAGTCCAAAGGACTAATGGACCACAACTATCACACTATCACAGCCTCCACCAGACTGAGTCCAGCACAGCTAGACGGAACCTGGCTACCACCACTGACTCCTCTGATATGGATCACAATACAGGGTCTTGTACAGATCTGCAGAAAAATGTAGAATAATATTTTCATACACACACACACACACACACACTCCAGATTTACTGTCTCATAGAGACTGGAGAAACCGGAGAGAATGGCCTCCAGACCCTTATAACTCAGTAGAGAAGTCACTACTGAGGTACACCATTCAGTCAAAAATTAAACAGGCCCGTGAAACAAAACGAGTCTAAATGGGCACACCAGCCCAGGGGTGAGGACAAGAAGGCAGCAGGGGACAGGAAAGCCGGTAACAGAGAACCCAAGTTCAAGAAGTGGAGACTGTTGACAAGTCGTGGGGTTGGCAACCGATGGCACAAAACAATATGTGTATTAGCTTGTTAATAGGAGACTAATTTGCTTTGTAAACCTTCACATATTTGCTTTGTAAAGCTTCACGTAACATACAATAGAAAAACAAAATAAAAATTTTAGTTTCCTAATAGACGAGACAGATACTAATGAACAAGATATTAAGCACTGTGTAAAGGACAAGGAACTGGACTCAGGTTAAAGACTTTTTATTTTGAATCACAGTAAAAGGGTAGCTAGACAGACCCTTAAACATAAAGAAAACAGACTGGCATTCTCTTTACAGACACAGAAGTTACTGTCACAGCTAAGACTCAATTCCTAGGTTTCTTTATATCTGTTTCTAAAGTATAATGCTTCAGAGGACAGGTGCTGGAAAAAGATCTGAATTCCATCAGTTACTGTGACTTAAAGCAAATACGTTAACATTCTCTGAACCTCCATTTCTGCATCTGTAAAATGGGGTCAATAGTAGGGTTGGTGTATGAACTAATGTACGCTAAAAGATGAACATGGTAGATGGTACATAGAAAACAGTCAATGAATTTTAGCTATCATCATTTTCTTTGTTCCATAAAAGTAGTTCTCATGTCTGTTATTGCTCACTATTCTATGCATTATTAGTTAGCACAGTCCTTATCACATAATTAGATATATAATTATATGTTAGGTGAGTATTTCATAGGAAATAAAATATTTGGCAATGAATGGAAGAAAATAATTAAAGCAGTAGCTAGAAGTGTTATATAGTTAAGTAAAGATTTATGTGAAAATTTACTGGCTCAAAACAGCAGCTGTTTATTTGTTCAGGAGTCTGTGGTTTCAGTTGGGATGGCACATCTCTGCACCATGCAGTGTTGTCTGGGGTCACTCCTGAGTTGTGGTCAGCTGATGGTCCATGGCCTCACTCACACGTCTGTTCCTTGGCTACCTGTCTTTCTGATGGCAGGGGCAAGAGAGGTATCTAGGCCATTTAGCTCTCACCATCCAGCAGGCTAGCCTGCATTTGTTCTCATGCTGGTGGTTCCAAGGTATCACAAGAAAAGTCAGAGAGAGCAAACCCCAATGTCACATCTCTTTTCAAGTCTATACTTAACGTCATGTTTGCTATTATCCCATTAAGCAAAGGTAGCACTATGGCCAAGCCCCAAGTCAGTATGGGAAGGCATTTCCCAAGGCTTGGACAACATGGAGGGCAATCAGAGTGGTCATTCATGCACAGGTGAAAACTATGTACCAGATAGATCTCATAATATTTTAGGATATTTACTGTAAATGGAAGGTTGCTGATGAAGCAAGATAAACTTCTGAAAGGAAAGATGAGTTCATAGGACCAAGAAATTTCAGGAGCCAGAAGGGTTCTTGAACATCTCTTCCTCTGAAACTAAAAGGAGAGAGGAAGTGATGGGTATAAAGGGGAGATATGGCGGCTAAGAGAAACTAAGGCAGTTCACAACATTACCAGTTACTGCTGAGTTGATTCCAACTTATGGCGACCCCATGTGTGCCAGAGAACAACTGTGCTCCACAGAGTTTCCAATGGCTGAATTTTCATAAGTGGATTGCCAGGCCTTTCTTCTGAGGTACCTTTGGTTGGATTCAAACCTCCAACCTTTTCATTAGCAGCCCAGTGTAAAGTGTTAACCATTTGAACCACGGACAGACTCCCAGTTCACAACAACGTCCCGTGTTAAGTGAAATCTGATGTCTTGGTCTTCTTGCTAGTTTCCTTTTAGCTTCTGTCTATTCTTTTGGACGCTCCCCAAGACATCTATCCTAGGCCACATTCCACCAGAGATGCAAACATCTCCTTCACATTTGTATTCTTTTAGAAGACTCCAAGCCTGGAAAGCATTTTAAAGTACATTAAACATAACAGGTACTAGAAGAGGTATTTTTTTGAGTTAGCCTTCTTGAAGGTTCTCCACAAACTCTAGATCACCTCAGTTTGATTCTGTGATCTATCCTAAACCAAACCCAATCTGTTTCTATCAACTTGATTACAACTCATGGCAGCTCCATGTGTGTCAGGGTAGAGCAGGGCTCCATAACGTTTTCAATGAGTGATTTTTTTTTTTTAAGTAGCATAAATTTTTTTTTTAATAACTTTTATTAAGCTTCAAGTGAACGTTTACAAATCCAATCAGTCTGTCACATATAAGTTTACATACATCTCACTCCCTACTCCCACTTGCTCTCCCCATCTTGAGTCAGCCCTTTCAGTCTCTCCTTTCTTGACAATTTTGCCGGCTTCCCTCTCTCTCTATCCTCCCATCCCCCCTCCAGACAAGAGTTGCCAACACAATCTCAAGTGTCCACCTGATATCATTAGCTCACTCTTCATCAGCGTCTCTCTCCCACCCGCTAACCAGTCCCTTTCATTTCTGATGAGTTGTCTTCGGGGATGGTTCCTGTCCTGTGTCAACTGAAGGTCTGGGGAGCATGGCCGTCGGGATTCCTCCAGTCTCAGTCAGACCATTAAGTTTGGTCTTTTTATGAGAATTTGGGGTCTGCATCCCACTGATCTCCTGCTCCCTCAGGGGTCCTCTGCTGTGCTCCCTGTCAGGGCAGTCATCGATTGTGGCCAGGCACCAACTAGTTCTTCTGGTCTCAGGATGATGTAGGTCTCTGGTTCATGTGGCCCTTTCTGTCTCTTGGGCTCTTAGTTGTCGTGTGGCCTTGGTGTTCTTCATTTTCCTTTGCTCCAGGTGGGTTGAGACCAATTGATGCATCTGAGATGGCCGCTTGTTAGCATTTAAGACCCCAGACGCCACATTTCAAAGTGGGATGCAGAATGATTTCATAATAGAATTATTTTGCCAATTGACATAGAAGTCCCCGAAAACCATGTTCCCCAGACCCCCGCACTTGCTCCGCTGACCTTTGAAGCATTCATTTTATCCCGGAAACTTCTTTGCTTTTGGTCCAGTCCAATTGAGCTGACCTTCCATGTATTGAGTGTTGTCTTTCCCTTCACCTAAAGCAGTTCTTATCTACTGATTAATCAATAAAAAACCCTCTCCCTCCCTCCCCCCCTCGTAACCACAAAAGTATGTGTTCTTCTCAGGTTTACTATTTCTCAAGATCTTATAATAGTGGTCTTATACAATATTTGTCCTTTTGCCTCTGACTCATTTCGCTCAGCATAATGCCTTCCAGGTTCCTCCATGTTATGAAATGTTTCACAGATTCGTCACTGTTCTTTATCGATGCGTAGTATTCCATTGTGTGAATATACCACAATTTATTTACCCATTCATCCGTAGATGGACACCTTGGTTGCTTCCAGCTTTTTGCTATTGTAAACTGAGCTGCAATAAACATGGGTGTGCATATATCTGTTTGTATGAAGGCTCTTGTATCTCTAGGGTATATTCCTAGGAGTGGGATTTCTGGGTTGTATGGTAGTTCTATTTCTAACTGTTTAAGATAACGCCAGAAGGATTTCCAAAGTGGTTGTACCATTTTACATTCCCACCAGCAGTGTATGAGAGTTCCAATCTCTCCGCAGCCTCTCCAACATTTATTCTTTTGTGTTTTTTGGATTAATGCCAGCCTTGCTGGTGTGAGATGGAATCTCATCGTAGTTTTAATTTGCATTTCTCTAATGGCTAATGATCGAGAGCGTTTTCTCATGTATCTGTTGGCTGCCTGAATATCTTCTTTAGTGAAATGTGTGTTCATATCCTTTGCCCACTTCTTGATTGGGTTGTTTGTCTTTTTGTGGTTGAGTTTTGACAGAATCATGTAGATTTTAGAGATCAGGCGCTGGTCGGAGATGTGATAGCTGAAAATTCTTTCCCAGTCTGTAGGTGGTCTTTTTACTCTTTTGGAGAAGTCTTTAGATGAGCATAGGTGTTTGATTTTTAGGAGCTCCCAGTTATTGGGTTTCTCTTCATCATTTTTGGTAATGTTTTGTATTCTGTTTATACCTTGTATTAGGGCTCCTAGGGTTGTCCCAATTTTTTCTTCCATGATCTTTATCGTTTTAGTCTTTATGTTTAGGTCTTTGATCCACTTGGAGTTAGTTTTTGTGCATGGTGTGAGGTATGGGTCCTGTTTCATTTTTTTGCAAATGGATATCCAGTTATGCCAGCACCATTTGTTAAAAAGGCTATCTTTTCCCCAGTTAATTGACACTGGTCCTTTGTCAAATATCAGCTGCTCATACGTGCATGGATCTATGTCTGGGTTCTCAATTCTGTTCCATTGGTCTATGTGTCTGTTGTTGTACCAATACCAGGCTGTTTTGACTACTGTGGCTGTATAGTAGGTTCTGAAGTCAGGTAGGGTGAGGCCTCCCACTTTCTTCTTCTTTTTCAGTAGTGCTTTGCTTATCCGGGGCTTCTTTCCCTTCCATATGAAATTGGTGATTTGTTTCTCTATCCCCTTAAAATATGACATTGGAATTTGGATCGGAAGTGCGTTAAATGTATAGATGGCTTTTGGTAGAATAGACATTTTTACTATGTTAAGTCTTCCTATCCATGAGCAGGGTATGTTTTTCCATTTAAGTATGTCCTTTTGAATTTCTTGTAGTAGAGCTTTGTGGTTTTCTTTGTATAGGTCTTTTACATCCTTGGTAAGATTTATTCCTAAGTATCTCATCTTCTTGGGGGCTACTGTGAATGGTATTGATTTGGTTATTTCCTCTTCGGTGTTCTTTTTGTTGATGTGGAGGAATCCAAGTGATTTTTGTATGTTTATTTTATAACCTGAGACTCTGCCAAACTCTTCTATTAGTTTCAGTAGTTTTCTGGAGGATTCCTTAGGGTTTTCTGAGTATATAATCATGTCGTCTGCAAATAGTGATAACTTTACTTCCTCCTTGCCAATCCGGATACCTTTTATTTCTTTGTCTAGCCTAATTGCCCTGGCTAGGACTTCCAGAACGATGTTGAATAAGAGCGGTGATAAAGGGCATCCTTGTCTGGTTCCCGTTCTCAAGGGAAATGCTTTCAGGTTCTCTCCATTTAGAGTGATATTGGCTGTTGGCTTTGCATAGATGCCCTTTATTATGTTGAGGAATTTTCCTTCAATTCCTATTTTGGTAAGAGTTTTTATCATGAATGGGTGTTGGACTTTGTCAAATGCCTTTTCTGCATCAATTGATAAGATCATGTGGTTTTTGTCTTTTGTTTTATTTATGTGATGGATTACATTAATGGTTTTTCTGATATTAAACCAGCCTTGCATACCTGGTATAAATCCCACTTGATCAGGGTGAATTATTTTTTTGATGTGTTGTTGGATTCTATTGGCAAGAATTTTGTTGAGGATTTTTGCATCAATGTTCATGAGGGATATAGGTCTATAATTTTCTTTTTTTGTAATGTCTTTACCTGGTTTTGGTATCAGGGAGATGGTGGCTTCATAGAATGAGTTGGGTAGTATTCCGTCATTTTCTATGCTTTGGAATACCTTTAGTAGTAGTGGTGTTAACTCTTCTCTGAAAGTTTGGTAGAACTCTGCAGTGAAGCCGTCCGGGCCAGGGCTTTTTTTGGTTGGGAGTTTTTTGATTACCGTTTCAATCTCTTTTTTTGTTATGGGTCTATTTAGTTGTTCTACTTCTGAATGTGTTAGTTTAGGTAGGTAGTGCTTTTCCAGGAATTCATCCATTTCTTCTAGGTTTTCAAATTTGTTAGAGTACAATTTTTCATAATAATCTGAAATGATTCTTTTAATTTCATTTGGTTCTGTTGTGATGTGGTCCTTCTCGTTTCTTATTCGGGTTATTTGTTTCCTTTCCTGTATTTCTTTAGTCAGTCTAGCCAATGGTTTATCAATTTTGTTAATTTTTTCAAAGAACCAGCTTTTGGCTTTGTTAATTCTTTCAATTGTTTTTCTGTTCTCTAATTCATTTAGTTCAGCTCTAATTTTTATTATTTGTTTTCTTTTGGTGCCTGATGGATTCTTTTGTTGCTCAGTTTCTATTTGTTCAAGTTGTAGGGACAGTTCTCTGATTTTGGCTCTTTCTTCTTTTTGGATGTGTGCATTTATTGATATAAATTGGCCTCTGAGCACTGCTTTTGCTGTGTCCCAGAGGTTTTGATAGGAAGTATTTTCATTCTCGTTGCTTTCTATGAATTTCCTTATTCTCTCCTTGATGTCTTCTATAACCCAGTCTTTTTTCAGGAGGGTATTGTTCATTTTCCAAGTGTTTGATTTCTTTTCCCTAGTTTTTCTGTTATTGATCTCTAGTTTTATTGCCTTGTGGTCTGAGAAGATGCTTTGTAATATTTCGATGTTTTGGACTCTGCAAAGGTTTGTTTTATGACCTAATATGTGGTCTATTCTAGAGAATGTTCCATGTGCGCTAGAAAAAAAGTATATTTTGCAGCAGTTGGGTGGAGAGTTCTGTATAAGTCAATGAGGTCAAGTTGGTTGATTGTTGTAATTAGATCTTCCGTGTCTCTGTTGAGCTTCTTACTGGATGTCCTGTCCTTCTCCGAAAGTGGTGTGTTGAAGTCTCCTGCTATAATTGTGGAGGTATCTATCTCGCTTTTCAATTCTGTTAAAATTTGATTTATGTATCTTGCAGCCCTGTCATTGGGTGCATAAATATTTAATATGGTTATGTCTTCCTGATCAATTGTGCCTTTTATCATTATATAGTGTCCTTCTTTATCCTTTGTGGTGGATTTAAGTCTAAAGTCTATTTTGTCAGAAATTAATATTGCTACTCCTCTTCTTTTTTGCTTATTGTTTGCTTGATATACTTTTTTCCATCTTTTGAGTTTTAGTTTGTTTGTGTCTCTAAGTCTAAGGTGTGTCTCTTGTAGGCAGCATATAGATGGATCGTGTTTCTTTATCCAGTCTGTGACTCTCTGTCTCTTTATTGGTGCATTTAGTCCATTTACATTCAGCGTAATTATAGATAAATAAGTTTTTAGTGCTGTCATTTTGATGCCTTTTTATGTGTGTTGTTGACAATTTCATTTTTCCACATACTTTTTTGTGCTGAGGCGTTTTAGTAAATTGTGAGATCCTCATTTTCATAGTGCTTGACTTTATGTTAGTTGAGTTGTTACGTTTTTCTTGGTTTTTATCTTGAGTTATAGAGTTGTTATACCTCTTTGTGGTTACCTTATTATTTACCCCTATTTTTCTAAGTAGAAACCTAACTTGTATTGTTCTAT
Organism: Loxodonta africana; assembly: GCF_030014295.1. Taxonomy (NCBI): domain Eukaryota; kingdom Metazoa; phylum Chordata; class Mammalia; order Proboscidea; family Elephantidae; genus Loxodonta; species Loxodonta africana. The sequence goes on along the minus strand of NC_087369.1, from coordinate 33,087,568 downwards.
ATCGCCTTGTATCACTCTCCATATGGCAGTTCAATGCCTCCTGTATTTAGTCCCTCTTTTTGATTATTGTGATCTTTTACCTATTCACTTCCATGATTCCCTGTTATGTGTATTTTTTTTAATTAATCTTAATTTGTTTGTTTTTGTGATTTCCCTATTTGAGTTGATAACAGGACGTTCTGTTTTGTGACCTTGTGTTGTGCTGATATCTGATATTATTGGTTCTCTGACCAAACAATATCCTTTAGTATTTCTTGTAGCTTTGGTTTGGTTTTTGCAAATTCTCTAAACTTGTGTTTGTCTGTAAATATCTTCATTTCGCCTTCATATTTCAGAGAGAGTTTTGCTGGATATATGATCCTTGGCTGGCAGTTTTTCTCCTTCAGTGTTCTGTATATGTCGTCCCATTCCCTTCTTGCCTGCATGGTTTCTGCTGAGTAGTCAGAACATATTCTTATTGATTCTCCCTTGAAGGAAACCTTTCTTTTCTCCCTGGCTGCTTTTAAAATTTTCTGTTTATCTTTGGTTTTGGTTAGTTTGATGATAATATGTCTTGGTGTTTTTCTTTTTGGATCAATCTTAAATGGGGTTCGATGAGCATCTTGGATAGATATCCTTTCGTCTTTCATGATGTCAGGGAAGTTTTCTGTCAGGAGTTCTTCAACTATTTTCTCTGTGTTTTCTGTCCCCCCTCCCTGTTCTGGGACTCCAATCACCCGCAGGTTATCCTTCTTGATAGAGTCCCACATAATTCTTAGGGTTTCTTCATTTTTTTTAATTCTTTTATCTGATTTTTTTTCAGCTATGTTGGAGTTGATTCCCTGGTCCTCCAGATGTCCCAGTCTGCATTCTAATTGCTCGAGTCTGCTCCTCTGACTTCCCAGTGTGTTGTCTAATTCTGTTATTTTATTGTTAATCTTTTGGATTTCTACATGTTGTCTCTCTATGGATTCTTGCAACTTATTAATTTTTCCAGTATGTTCTTGAATAATCTTTTTGAGTTCTTCAACAGTTTTATCAGTGTGTTCCTTGGCTTTTTCTGCAGTTATCCTAATTTCATTTGTGATATCATTAAGCATTCTGTAAAGTAGTTTTTTATATTCTGTATCTGATAATTCCAAGATTGTATCTTCATTTGGGAAAGATTTTGATTCTTTTGTTTGGGGGGTTGGAGAAGCTGTCATGGTCTGCTTCTTCAAGTGGTTTGATATGGATTGTTGTCTCCGAGCCATCACTGGGAAACTAGTTTTTCCAGAAAATCCACTAAAAAAAAAATGCAGTCAGATCCCTATCAGAGTTCTCCCTCTGGCTCAGGCAATTCCAATGTTAATGAAGCCGCCTGGGGAGGCTGGGGGAGGGAACAGAGAGATAGGAGAGTAGCACCTCAGAATATAGCCAGAGTTGCTTGTCTTGCTTAGAATGACTATTATATCTGAGATTCCCGCGGGTGCGTCGCCTATGTGTGCTGGCTGTGTGGAGATTGCCCCCGGGGGGTCTGGCCCGCTGGAGTCACGGTCAGATCCTCCGCTTCCAGCCCCACGCCCAGCGTCAAGGCTCCCCTGCTGGGACGGTGCACTCTCGACTCCAAAATCAGTCGCTGCCTCCCGGGGACTTCTCGTCCCTCCAGCCACGTGGCCGTGCCGCCCCCGAGAACCAGTTGGGCCTCCTCCCGGGGTTAGTTCAGATGGGTGGAGCAGCTCCCCGTGCTCGTGCTGTGACCGAGTGTCCCGGCTGGGACGCTGTTCTCCCCGCTCCAATACCAGTCGCTGCCTCCCAGGGACTTCTACTACCGGCTGCATCCCACGCCGCCCGTGGAACCGGCTGGTCCCCCTCCCGGGGTTAGTTCAGGGGGGTGGAGCAACTCTCCGTGTTTATGCCGTACCTGCGTCCAGTCCAAATCCCTGCAGGACAGTTCCCCCGCTCGGACGTTGCTCTTTCTGCTCCAAGACCAGTCACTGCCTCCCGGGGACTTCTCCTACCGGCTGCATCCCACGCCGCCCGTGGAACCGGCTGGTCCCCCTCCCGGGGTTAGTTCAGGGGGGTGGAGCAGCTCTCTGTGCTTGTACCATACCTGACTGGTACGCTGGCTCCAGGCTCTGGAAACAATCGCTGCTTCCCCGTATTAGTTCGTTCTCCGTCTCTAAATCTGTGTTTGTTGTTCAGGGTTCATAGATTGTTATGTATGTGATCGATTCACTTGTTTTTCCGTGTCTTTGTTGTAAGAGGGATCCGAGGTAGCATCTGCCTAGTCCGCCATCTTGGCTCCGCCCCCGAGTGATTTTTTTTTTTTTGGAAATAGATCACCAGGCCTTTCTTCTGAGGCACCTCTGGATTGACTTGAGTGACCAAAATGTTTCCCCCAATGAATATACTGCTTGGGTTGACATCATGTAGAGATAACCTTAGATCCAATTACATTTTCCCAGTGTTCATTCTCAAAGAAGAGTTACTATAAGAATATAATTTATTTTAAGATCTTTTAAAATTTTGTTGAATTACAAAAGATATTACTTTCAAATTAGGTTTACAACTTTGTTGAAAAAGTAATACATGAGCATGGTACAAACCTTCAAATAGTAAAAAATTCTTTTAAAAAAAAGAATGTCCTCTTCCCCAAAGGCAACTACTGTTAAGAGATTTTGAATCGTAGTGGTAACCTGGAAACCCTGGTGGTGTAGTGGTTAAGTGCCATGGCTGCTAACCCAAGGCTGGCAGCTAGAATCCATCAGACAGTCCTAAGGAAGAAACTCTATGGGGGCAGTTCTACTGTGCCCCATAGGGTCGCTATGAGTCAGAACTGACTTGACTGCAATGGGTTTTTTCTTTTTTTTTTAGCGGTAACTTTGGTGAAGGGTAAGACACTACACAATACTGGGGAAGCCAACACATCTTATTCAAGGCAAGGTCATGAGGGCTCCACAGACACATCCAAACTCCCTGAGGGAACAAATTACTGGGTTGACGGCTATGGGCACCATGGTCTCAGGGAACATGCAGCTTAATTGGCATAACAGTTTATAAACAAAATGTTCTACATTCTACTTCGGTGAGTAGTATCTGGGATCTTAAAAGCTTGTGAGTGGCCACCTAAGATACTCCACCTGTCCCACCCCATCTGGAGCAAGGGAGAATGAAGAAAACTAAAGATACGAGGGCAAGATTAGTCCAAAGGACTAATGGACCACAACTACCATGGCCTCCACCAGACTCGGGCCAGTACAACGAGATGGTGCCAGGCTACCCAAACTGACTTCTCTGATGGGGATCAACAATAGAGAGCCCTGGACAGAGCTGTAAAAAAAAATGTAGAAGAAAATTCTAACTCAGAAAAAAAAAAACAACCAGACTTAGTGTCTGACACAGACTGGAGAAACCCCGAGAGTATGGCCCTGGGCACCATTATAACACAGTATTGACTTCACTGCAGAGGTTTACCCTTCAGCCAAAGAATAGGCAGGCTCATATAGCAGAACAAGTCTAAATGGGCACACCAGCCTGGGGGCGAGGATGAGAAGGCAGGAGAGGACAGGAAAGCTGGTAACAGGGAACCCAAGATGGAGAAGGGGAGAGTGTTGACATGTCGTGGGGTTGGCAACCAATATCAAAAACAATATGTGTATTATTTAATGAGAAACTAGTTTGCACTGTAAACCTTCATCTAACATACAATAAAAAAAAAATTAGTTTCCTGATAGAGGAGGACAGATAATACTGGACAAGATATGAAGCAAAGTGTAAGTGGCAAGAAACTGGACTCAGCTTAAAGACTTTTTATTTCATATCATAGTAAAAGGGTAGCTAGACAGACCCTTAAAGATAAAGAAAGGAGACCTGCATTCTCTTCATTGACACAGAAGTTACTGTCACAGCTAAGACTGGATTCCTAGGTTTCTTTATATCTGTTCTTAAAGTATAATGGTCCAGAGTACATGCGTTGGAGAAGGGTCTGAATTCCATCACTTACTGTGACTTAAAGCAAATACCTTAACGTTAACTGAACGTCCATTTCTGCATCTGTAAAATGGGGTCAACAGTAGGGGTAGTGTATGAACTAATGTACACTAAAAGATTAACATAGTAGATGGTACATAGAAAACAGTCAATAAATTTTAGCTATCATCATTTTCTTTGTTCCATAAAGATAGTTCCCATGCCTGTTATTGCTTCCTACTCTATGCATTATTGGTTAGTAGAGTCCCTATCACATAGTATGCTTATATAGTTAAGTGTTAGATAAGTGAGTATTGGAAAGGAAATAAATGATTTGGCAATGAATGGAAGAAAATAATTAAAACAGTTGCTAGAAGGGTTATAGAGTTAAGTAAAGATTTATATAACAAACCATGCCAAAATTTAGTGGCTCAAAACAACAGCCATTTATTTGTTGAGGAGTCTGTGGTTTCAGTTGGGACGGCATATCTCTGCCCCATGTAGTGTTGTCTGGGTTCACTCCTGAGTTTGTGGTCAGCTGATGGTCCATGGCTCACTCACATGTCTCTTGCTTGGCTGCCTGTCTTTCTGATAGCAGGGGCAAAGGAGGTATTTAGGCCATTTAGCAATCACCATCCAGCAGGCTAGCCTGCATTTGTTCACATGCTCTTGGTTCCAAGGTATTGCAAGAAAAGTCAGAGAAGGCAAACCCCAATGTCACAACTCTTTTCCAGTCTATACTTGATTCATGTTTGCAATTATCCCATTGAGCAAAGCAAGCACTATGGCCAAGACCAGGGTCAGTATGGGAAAGGACTTCCCAAGGCTTGGACAACAGGGAGGGTAATCAGTGTGGCCATTTATTCACAGGTGAAAAGAATGTACAAGAAAAATTTCATAATATTTTAGCATATTTACCGTAAAGGCAAAGTTGTTGATGAAGCAAGATAAACTTCTGAAAGGAAAGACGAGTCCATAGGACCAAGAATTTTCGGGAGCCAGAAGGGTTCCTGGATGTCTCTTCTTCTGAAACTAAACGAAGAGGTGAAGTGATGGGTGTAAAGGGGAGATGTGGCTGCTAAGGGAAACTAAGGCAGTTCACAACTGTGCTGCATACGGTTTATAATGGCTGATTTTTCAGAAGTGGATTGCCAGGACTTTCTTTGGAGGTGACCCTGGTTGGACTAGAACTTCCAACTTTTGTGTAGCAGCCCAATGTAAAGTGTTAACCATTTGCACCATCCAAGGGCTCCGAGTTCACAACAATGTCCCTTATTAAGTGAAGTGTGATATCTTGGTCATCTTGCTAGTTTCCTTTTAGCTTCTGTCTATTCTTTGGGGTGCTCCCTAAGACATCTATCCTAGGTCACATTCCACCAGAGATGCAAACATCTCCTTCATGTTTGTATTATTCTAGAAGACTCCAAGCCTGGAGAGCTTTTTAAAATATATTAAACATAACAGGCGCTGGAGAAGTTATTTTTTGAGTAAGCCTTCTTTCTGATTCTTTACAAATTCTAGATTATCTAAGTTTGACTGTGTGGTCTATGCAAAACCAAACCAAACCTCTTTCTGTCAAGTTGATTACAACTCATGGAAACCCCATGTGTGTCAGGGTAGAAGTGTGCTCCATAGGGTTTTCAATGACTGAATTTTCTGGAAATGGATAACCAGGCCTTTCTTCTGAGACACCTCTCCACTGACTTGTCCACCAAAACATTTCTCCCAATGAATAAGCTGCTCGTTGGTTTGACATCATGTAGAGATAGACTTAGATCCAATTACCTTTTCCCAGTGTTCATTTTTAAGAAGGATAATTATTTCAAAAAAATCACTTACTTTAATATCTTTTAAAATTTTGTTGAACTTCAAAAGATATTGCTTTCAAATTAGGTTTAAAATTCTTTTGAACAAATAATACATGTATATGGTATAAAAGTTCAAATAATAAAAAATTGTTTAAACGGAAATAATGCCTCTGTCCCAAAGACAACTACTGTTAAGAGTTTTTGTATCCTAGTGGTACTTGGAAACCCTGGTGTTGTAGTGGTTTAGTGCTACGGCTGCTAACCTAAAAATTGGCAGTCTGAATCCACCAGGCTCTCCTTGGAAACTCTATGCGGAAGTTCTACTCAGTCCTGTTGTGTCAATATGAGTTAGAATGGACTCGATGGCAATGGGTTTGGTTTTTGTTTTTTTTTCGTGGTAACCTTGGTAAAGGGTAAGGCAGTACACAATACTAGGGAAGCCAGCACAACTTGTCTAAGGGAAGGTCATGGAAGCTCCATAACCAAAGCCAAACCAAACCCACTGCTCCATAGACACATCCAAAGTCCATGAGGGATGCAGTTACTGGGCCGAGGGTGTGGGGCCATTGTCTTGGGGAACACCTAGCTCTACTGGCATAACATAGTTTATAAAGAAATGTTCTACATTCTACTTTGGTGAGTAGCCATCTAAGATAGTCCACTGGTCCCAACCCAAATGGAGCAAGGGAGAATGAAGAAAACCAAAGACACAAGGGAAAGATTAGTCGAAATGACTAATGGACCACACCTACCACAGCCTCCACCAGACTGAGTCCAGCATAACTAGATGGACCCTGGCTGCTAGCACTGACTGCTCTGACAGGGATCACAATAGAGGGTCCTGGACAGAGCTTGAAAAAAATGTAGAGCAGAAATCTAACTCACACATGCACAAAAAGACCAGACTTAGTGTCTAATAGAGACTGGAGAAACCCCGAGAGTATGGCCCCCACACACCCCTATACCTCAGTACTGAAATCACTCTTGAGGTTTGCCATTCAGCCAAATATTAGGCAGGCCCATAAAACAGAATGAGTCTAAATGGGGAAACCAGCCCAGGAGAGAGGACAAGAAGGCAGGAGAAGACAGGAAAGCTGGCAACAGGAAAACAAAGGTGGAGAAGAACAGAGTGTTGACATGTTGTGGTGCTGGCAACCAATGTCACAAGAGAGTATGTGTATTAACTGTTTAATAAGAAACTTGTTTGTGAAAATTGGAGGCAGGGCCATGATGGCGGAGTAGTCAGACGCTTCTGGTGATCCCTCTTACAACAAAGACCCAAAAAACAAGTGAAGTGATTATCTTTATGACAAGCTAGCAGGCCTGAATATCAAAGGCAAAGTTAGAAAATGGACTGAGCAGCAGGGGGAGGGAGAGACAGTTTAGAAGTGGAGAGGAGTTGCCAGATCAGAATTGCTGGAAACCTTCAGGCACCATTCCCTGGAGCAACCACGGCAGGGCTAGCAGTATCATTCCGGACACATTTTCCTCAGGGAGGAGCAGCTAGCCCCACAGCCTACTCACACCTCTGGTACCAGAGAAGAACTTCGCTCTCGGCAAAAGCTAAGTATTTGCATTCATTTTACCATGGCCCCAGCCCCCAAGCTGGCTTCAGTGGCTGTCGATTTCCCTGGCTCTGACATAGGCCCTTCTGAGTGACCCGAGCCATTCTCCTGGCCTTGGAGAAGGAAAAAATTCACGATTGGGAGAAAAGATGATCTGCCAGCTCTACTAAGCTGATGAGATCAGGATAGAAGCAGCTCCTGCCCAGGCACAAACAGTCCATGGACTTTGAATGCCTTTCACCCCTGCATGGACCTATGTGGGCCCATTTCAGGAAAATAGGCCCTTGGTGGCAGACTGCAACTATTTCAGCTCTGCAGTGGAGAGGTGGGTGCTTGATGTTTGATACTGCTTTGTCTATTAAACAGGGTCCTCACCTACCCACATCAGGGGACTAAGAACTGGTGGCTCAACTAAGGTCACCCAGGCACCCATGACAGGAGTCCAAGGATAACTGGTACCTCCCAGTCCTTACAACCAAAAACACTGTGTGCCCATGGTCCATCTGCAGAACCCACCCACCTGTACGCTCTATGGAAGAGGGACATGCTTTCCTCACAGACACTTGTGGGACAGTTGTCAGCCCCCTGCCTTGTTCAGAGTGTGACTCTCTGCTGCAAACAGATACCTGTACCTACATCAATCACCCCTGCCCCTCTAAAGCTGTAGGACAGAACCTGTATCACACACTTGATGACCAACTACCTGGACACCTGAGCTGAATCCATACAAGAAAAGTGAATGTACTCCTAGGCTCATACATCTGATAACATCTCTAGTCATCTGGCGATAGGACATTAGAGCTTCAATGGTGAAAGTAATCAAGCTAGCTCACTCAAGCAGACTATTTGTGCATATCAAAACAAAATGAAGCAAGAAGATACACTATGGTAAGCAAACATAAAAAAACCTAATACAATAACTTATAGATGGCTCAGAGATAGCAGTCAGTATGAAATCACATAAAGAATCAGACCATGATCACATCAACAAGCTCTCAGAACAAAGAATCAAGGGATCATCAAGATGAAGGTACCTTCCTGGAATTACCAGATGCAGAATATGAATGATTAATATACAGAACTCTTCAAGACATCAGGACGAGATCAGGAAGGAGATCAAGCAATATGCAGAAAAAGCCAAGGAACATAAAGGAATTAAAAAGGTTATTCAGGAACATAATGAGAAATTTAATAAGCTGCAAGAATCCATAGAGAGACAGGAATCAGAAATTCAGAAGATTAACTATAAAGGTAGAGAATTAGATAACTCAATAGAAAGTCAGAGGAGCAGAATAGAGGAATTGGAAAGCAGGATTAGTGAGAATGAAGATAAAACACTTGGCACCAATATATTCGAAGAAAAGTCAGAAAAAAGAATTTAAAAAAATGATGAAATTGTAAGAATCACATGGGACTCTATCAGGAGAAATAATCTACGAATGATTGGACTACCAGAACAGGGAGGGATAACAGAATATACAGAGAGAATAGTTGAAGATGTGTTGGCAGAAAACTTTCCTGATATTGTGAAAGATGAGAAGATATCGATCCTAGATGCTCACTGAACTCCACATACAGGAGATCTCAAAAGAAGTCACCACGACATATTATAATCAAACTTGCCAAAACCAAAGATAAAGAGATAATTTTGTTAGTTAGGGATATCAGAAAAGTTACCTACAAAGGAGAGTCAATAAGAATAAGCTGGGAATACTTGATAGAAACCATGCAGGCAAGAATGCAATGGGATGACTTATATAAAGCATTGAAAGAAAATAATTGATAGCCAAGAATCATATATCCACAAAAACTGTCTCTCAAATATGAAAGTGAAATTAGGACATTTCCAGATAAACAGAACTTTAGGGAATTCGTGAAAACCGAACCAAAACTACAAGGAATACTAAAGGGAGTTCTCTGGTTAGAAAATCAATAATATCAGACATCAACCCAAGATGAGAACACAGGACAGAGGAACCGGATGTCAACCTAGATAAGGAAATCACAAAAATAAATCAAGATAAATGCTCAAAACAGGGAAACGGCAATGTCAGTATGTAAAAGAAATCAGCATTAGAACAATAAAGAGGGAATAAGAAATGTAGTCATAGATATATCATACGGACAGGAAGTCAAGGCCATTTAAAAAATTAAAAGTTAGGTTTAAAATTAGAAAAATGGGAGTAAATATTAAGGTAACCATAAAGGAGAATAACAATCCTACTCATCAAAATAAAATAAAAGAATAAAATAAAGACTCAGCAAAAAGAAAATTAACAACAAGGAATAAGAGGAAAAGTGAATATATAAACTACTGAGCACAAAAAATTAAGTGGGAAAAAGAAATTATCAACAACACACAAAAAAAGACATCAAAATGACAGCACTAAACTCATAAAAAAAACTCATACCTGTCCATAATTACGCTGAATGTAAATGGACTAAATGCACCAAAAAAGCGATAGCAAATGCCAGAATGGATACAAAAAAACACGATCCGTCCATACGATGCCTACAAGAGACTCACCTTAGACTTAGAGACACAAACAAACTAAAACTCAAAGGATGGAAAAAAATATATCCAGCAAACAACAATCAAAAAAGAACAGGAGTGGCAATATTAATTTCTGACAAAACAGACTTTAAAGTTAAATCCACCACAAAGGATAAGGAATGACACTATATAGTGATTAAAGTGACAATATACCAGGAGGATATAACCATATTAAATGTTTATGCACCCAATGACAGGGCTGCAAGATACATAAAACAAACTAACAGCATTGAAAAGTAAGAGAGACAGCTCCACAATAATAGTAGGAGACCTCAATACACCACTTTTGGTGCAGATCAAAACATCCGGAAAGAAGCTCAATAAAGACAGGGAGATCTAAATGCCACAATCAACGAACTTGAACTCACAGACATATACAGAACACTCCACTCAACAGCAGCGAAGTATACTTTCTTTTCCAGCGCACATGAAACATTCTCTAGAACAGACCACATATTAGGTCATAAAGCAAGCCTTAACAGAATATAAAACATCGAAATACTACAAAGCATCTTCTCTGACCATAAAGTAATAGAAGTAGAAATCAATAACAGAAAAAGCAGGGAAAAGAAATCAAACACTTGGAAACTACAATACCCTCCTCAAAAACGACTGGGTTATAGAAGACGTTAATGATAGAATAAAGAAATTCATAGAATCAAATGAAAATGAAAAGATTTCCTATCAGAACCTTTGAGACACAGCTAAAGCAGTGCTCAGAGGTCAATTTATATCAATAAATGCACACATACAAAAGAAGAAATGGCCAAAATCAAAGAATTACCCCTATGACTTGAACAAATAGAAAGAGAACAACAAAAGAAACCCTCAGGCACCAGAAGAAAGCAAATAAGAAAAATTACAGCAGGATTAAATGAAAAAGAGAACAGAAAAACAATTCAAAGAGTTAACAAGACCAAAAGCTGGTTCTTTGAAAAAATTAACAAAATTGATAAACCATTGGCCAAACTGAAAACAAAACAAAACAAATCAGAAGAGGAAGCAAATAACCCAAATTAGAAATGAGATGGAGGATACCACCAAAAACCCAACTGAAATTGAAAGAATCATATCAGACTACTACAAAAAAAAATGTACTCCAATAAATTTGAAAATATAGAAAAAAATGCATGGATTTCTAAAAACACACTACCTACCTGAACTAACACAAACAGAGGTAAAACAACTAAATAAACCCATAACAAAAGAAGAGATTGAAAACGTAATTAAAAAACTACCAACAACAAAAAAAAGCCCTGGCCGAATGACTTCACTGCAGAGTTCTACCGAACTTTCAGAGAAGAGTTAACACCACTACTACTAAAGGTATTTCAGAGCATAGAAATGGATGGAATACTCCCAAACTCATTCTATGAAGAGCGCATAACCTTGATACCAAAAACAGGTAAGGACTCCACAAAAAAAAAAAATTACAGACGAGTATCCATCATGAAATTAGACGTGAAAATCCTCAACAAAATTCTAGCCAGTAGAATTCAACAACATATCAAAACAATAATTCACCATGACCAAGTGGGATTCATACCAGGTATGCAGGGATGGTTCAACATTAGAAAAATAATTTATGTGATCCATCATATAAATAAAACAAAAGACAAGAACCACATGATCTTATCAATTGATGTAGAAAAGGCATTTGACAAAGTACAGCACCCATTCATGATAAAAACTCTCAAAAAAACAGGAATAGAACGAAAATTCCTCAGCATAATAACGGGCATTTATACAGTCAACAGCGAATATCATCCTAAATGGAGAGAGTCTGAAAGTATTCCCCTTGAGAGTGGGAACCAGACAAGGATGCCCTTTATCATCGCTTTTACTCAACATTGTGCTGGAGGTCCTAGCCAGAGCAATTAGGCTAGATAAAGAAATAAAGGGCATCCAGATTGGTTAGGAAGAAGTAAAAGTATCTCTATTTGCAGATGACATGCTCTTATACACAGAAAACCCTAAAGAATCCTTAGGAAAACTACTGATACTAATAGAAGAGTTCAGCAGAGTATCAGGATACAAGACAAACATACAAAAATCTGTTGGAATCCTCTACAACAATGAAAAGAACATCAAAGAGGAAATCACCAAATCAATACCATTTACAGTAGCCCCCAAGAAGATAAAGTAGTTAGAAACAAATATTACCAGAGACATGGAAGACCTATACAAAGAAAACTATAAGACACTACTGGAAGAAACCGAAAGAGACCTAAATAAGTGGAAAAACACCTTGCTCATGGATAGGAAGACTCAACATTTGTCAAAATGTCTATTCTATTGAAAGCAAATTATAAATACAATGCAATTCTGATCCAAATTGCAATAACATTTTTTAATGAGATGGAGAAACAAGTCACCAACTTCATATGGAAGGGAAAGAGGCCCCAGGTAAGTAAAGCATTACTGAAATAGAAGAACAAAGTGAGAGGCCTCACAGTACCTGATTTTAGAGCCTATTATACCGCCACAGTAGTCAAAACAGCCTGGTACTGGTACAACAGATACACAGACCAATGGAACAGAATTGAGAACCCAGACAGAAATCCATCCACATATGAGCAGCTGATATTTGGCAAAGGCCCAAAGTCAGTTAAATGCTGAAAAAATAGTCTCTTTAAGAAATGGTGCTGGCATAACTGGATATCTATAAAAAAATAAAACATGACATACTTCACACCATGCACAAAACTAACTCTAAATCGATGAAAGACCTAAATATAAAATCTAAAATGACAAAGATCATGGAAGAAAAAAATAGAGACAAGGCTAGGAGCCCTAATACATGGCATAAACAGTATACAAAACATTACTAACAATGCAGAAGAGAAACTAGATAACTGAGAGCTCCCAAACGACAAACACCTATGCTCATCCAAAGACTTCACCAAATGAGTAAAAAGATTACCTACAGACTGGGAAAAACTTTTTACCTATGACATTTCTGATCAGTTTCTGATCTCTAAAAATCTACATGATATTGCAAAAACTTAACAAGAAGAAGACAAATAACATAATTTAAAAATGAGCAAAGGATATGAATAGGCACTTCACTAAAGATGACATTCAGTTAGCTAACAGATACATGATGAAATGCTCATGATCATTAGCCATTAGAGAAATGCAAATCAAAACTACAATGAGATTCCATCTCACGCCAACAAGGCTGGCATTAATCCAAGAAACACAAAACAATAAATGTTAGAGAAGTTGTGGCCAGATTGGAACACTTATACACTGCTGGTGGGAATGTAAAATGGGACAACCACTTTCGAAAGCGATTTGGTGCTTCCTTAAAAATCTAGAAATAGAACTACCATACAATCCAGCAATCCAACTCCTTGGAATATATCCTAGAGAAATCAGAGCCTTTACACGAACAGATATATGCAAACCTATGGTCACTGCTTGCCAAAGTACAGGGTCAGCAGAAAAGAGGAAGACCCTCAACGAGGTGGGATGACACAGTGGCTGCAACAATGGGCTCAAGCATAACAACGATTGTGAGGATGGCGCAAATCTGGGCAGTGTTTCGTTCGGTTCTGCATAGGGTCTGTATGAGTTGGAACCGACTCGCGCACCTAACAAGAACAACAACATATTCATTGCAGCACTGTTCACAATAGCAAAAAGATGGAAGCAACCAAGGTGTCCATCAGCAGATAAACAGATAAATAAATTATAGTATATTCACACATGGAATCCTATGCATCCATAAGGAACAACAATGAATCTGTGAAACATTTCATAACGTGGAGAAATCTGGAAGGCATTAGGCTGAGTGAAATTAGTCAGTTGCAAAAGGACAAATATTGTATGAGACCACTATTATAAGAAATCAAGAAATAGTTTAAACAGAGAAGAAAATATTGTTTCCTGGTTATGAGAGTGGGGAAGGAGGGAGGGAGAGTGGCATTCACTAATTAGATAGTAGATAAGAACGAGTTTCGGTGAAGGGAAAGACAACGCACAATACAGGAGAGGACAGCACAACTGGACTAATCCAAAAGCAAAGAAGTTTCCTCAATAAACCAAATGCTTCAAAGCCCAGCACAGCAGGGGCGGGGGTTTGGGGACCATGGTTTCAGGGGACATCTAGGTCAACTGGCATAATAAAATCTGTTAAGAAAACATTCTGCATCCGACTTTGGAGAGTGGTGTCTGGGGTCTTAGAACAGTAGCAAGCAGCTATCTAAGATGCATCAATTGGTCTCAACCTACCTGGACCAAAGGAGAATGAAGAACACCAAAGACACTAGGTAATTATGAGACCAAGAGACAGAAAGGGCCACATAAATCAGGGACTCCATCAGCCTGAGACCAGAAGAATGAGATGGTGCCCGCCTACAATTGATGACTGCCCTGACAGGGAACACAACAGAGAACCACTGAGGGAGCAGGAGAGCAGTGGGGTGCAGACCCCAAATTCTCATAAAAAGACCAGACTTAATGGTCTGACTGAAACTAGAATGACCCAGGAGGACATGGTCCTCAGACCTTCTGTTATCCCAAGACAGGAACCAATCCCAAAGCCAACTCCTCAGACAGGGATTGTACCGGAGTATGGGATAGGAAATGATACTGGTGAGGAGCGAGCTTCTTGGATCAAGAAGATACATGAAACTATGTGGGCAGCTCTTGTCTGGAGGGGAGATGAGAAGGCAGAGGGGGACAGAAGCTGGCTGAATGGACACGGAAATACAGGGTGGAGAGAAGGAGTTTGCTGTCTCATTGGGGGAGAGCAACGAGGAGTATACAGCAAGGTGTATATAAATTTTTCTATGAGAGACTGAGTTGATTTGTAAACTTACACTTAAAGCACAATAAAAATTTTACAAAGAAAAAAAAAGACTAGTTTGCTCTGTAAACCTTCATCTAACCCAAAAACCCAGTGCCTTCATCTAAAGTACAATTAAAAAAAAGATGAAGAATTTAGTTTCCCCATAGAGGAGGACAGATACTAATGAACAAGATATGAAGAAAAGTATAAGTGGCAAGGAACTGGACTCAGGTCAAAGACTTTTTATTTTGGATCATGGTAAAAGGGTAGCTAGACAGAGCCTTAAAGATAACGAAAGGAGTTTTGCATCCTCTCACTGACTCAGAAGTTACTGTCTAATTGAGCTAAGACTCAATTCCTAGGTTTCTTTATATCTGTTCTTAAAGTATAACGGTTCAGAGCACAAGTGCTGGAGAAAGATCTGAATTCCATCACTGTGACTTAACGCAAATATCTTAACATTCTCTGAACCTCCATTTCTGCATCTGTAAAACGGGGTCAATAATAAAATTTGTGTATGAACTAATGTATGCTAAAAGATTAACATGGTAGATGGTACATAGAAAACAGTCAATAAATTTCAGCTCTCATCATTTTCTTTGTTCCATAAAGATAGTTCCCTGTCTGATACTTCTTCCTATTCCATGCATTATTGGTTAGCAGAGTCCCTATCACATAAGTGAGTATTTGATAGGAAATAAACGATTCAGCAATGAATACAAGAAAATAATTAAAGCCATAGTTGGAAAGGTTATATAGTTAAGATTTATGTCATATAACAAACCATGTCAAAATTTAGTGGCTCAAAACAACAGCCATTTATTTGTTCAGGAGTCTGTGGTTTCAGTTGGGATGGCACATCTCTGCACCATGCAGTGTTGTCTGGGTTCACTCCTGAGTTTGTGGTCCGCTGATGGGCCATGGCCTCACTCACATGGCTCTTGCTTGGCTGCCTGTCTTTCTGATAGCAGGGGTAAAGGAGGTATTTAGGCCATTTAGCTGTCACCATCCAGCAGGCTATCCTGCGTTGTTCACATGGTGGTGGTCACAAGGTATCCCTCTTCAAGTCCCTACTTGTGTCATCAGAAAACCTGGTGGCGTAGTGGTTAAGTGCTACGGCAGCTAACCAAGGGTTGGCAGTTCAAATCCACCAGGTGCTCCTTCAAAACTCTATGGGGCAGTTCTATTCTGTCCTATAGGGTCACCATGAGTCGGAATCAATTCGACGGCACTGGGGTTTTACTTCTGTCATGTTTGTTATTATCCTATTGAACAAAGCAAGCACTATGGCCAAGCCCAGGGTCTGTATTGGAAGGGACTTCCCACAGCTTGGACAACAGGGAGGGTAATCAAGGTGGCCATTTATGCACAGGTGGAAAAAATGCACCGGACAGATCTCATGATTTTTGAGCATACTGACTGCAAAGGGAAAGCTGCTGATAAAGAATGCAACATAAATTTCTGAAAGGAAAGATGAGTTCCTAAGACCAAGATATTTCAGGAGCTAGAAAGGTTCCTGGACGTCTCTTATCTAAAACTAAAAGGAGAGATGAAGTGATGGGTATAAGAGGGGGATGTGGCCCTTAACATACACTAAGGCAGTTTACAACCTTACCAATTTCTGTTGAGTCCAACTCATGGAGGCCCCATGTGTGTCAGAGAACAACTGTGCTCCACAGGGTTTCCAATGGCTGATTATTCAGAAGTGGCGGAGAGGGTGTGTGCCCTTGCAGCAGAGAGATGCCTCCTTGGCTTTAACAAAGGCCACCTTTACAGGATTCTTGGAGGGCACTGCTCTAGGACACCACAAGGCTCCTATTGTCCTGGTCAGGACCCTGTAGAGGAAATTAGAGGAAGGCTTAGGTTGTAGATTGCCAACACTGCTTGGGGCTTACTGGGGTGACAGTAGGGGCTGGCACTAAGGACTCAGTACTGGGTTAGTTTTGTGTTTTCTCAGTTCATGTCAGGGGTATCATATCAACTGCTGGCAGGGCCAGGGCCACTCCCCTCTGCTACCCTGAACTTGAGACCTCAAATCCCTCTGGAACGCAGAAGGAGGAACTGAAGGAGCAGCTCAGCCATCACTCTTGGCAGGGTGTCTCAGTGATGACGACACAGTGGGGGCCATTCTGTCTGGGATTCCTTAGAAGCTTCAGTCCTCCACCAGGGTCCTCACCTTGGGTACTCACTTTGACCAGATCCCTCACCTCCCTGAGATGCCCTGGAACAAGTAACTGCAACTCATTAATTCAGCATGCCAGGTCCCCAGGTTTCAAAGCAGGGGTGGGGCTTTATGGTTCCTCTTATTTCTGGGAGGAGTCACCTCATCATAATTCGGTGTCCTCACCTTGATTCCTCTTAGGGAACAAGTCTCCTGCCTCTGCTGAGTAGGCCTCCCCATTAGCCCAAGGATGTCATGGCATTGAGACGACCCACCCTCAGGAGAAAATGAGGGGGCACCTCAGTGTGATATCTCTTACCTTGGCTTCCCAGGCCCAATGGTAGATGGGGGACGTTGTACACCCTTCTCTCTTCTTGTTTGCTGGGGGGTTAATTCCATCTTTCCTCTTGAAGGATTTTTACCTTGACTTGCACCAAGTTCTGGGATTCCTCTCTCTGCTGAATTGGGGCTTAATGTTAGGCCCTCACTTCCCTTAGACCCTCCAGGCGGGAGTCAAGGGTCACCTGAGCTTGTCATGGCATTAGCAGGGTTCGGTGTAACCCTCCCCATCTTGGGTCGAGTGGTCCCCTGTACCTCAGTGATGTCTTTCCCTTGACTCTGTACCATTCTTCGGACCCTATCCTCTGCTGACCTGAGGCCACACCTCTCAGACCAAAGACCACACCTTCCTGAGACCTCACCGTTGGAAGTCAGAGTGACCCATATCCTTTGCAGGCTGTTTTGGGAATCCAAGCCTGGCCAGGGCAGCAGGGGTCACCTGACCCCAGAGTTCTTAATTTGGTGACCCCTTCATTGCTCACTCAGGCTTCTGACCTTGTTTCCGGCTAGGACCTGGTATTTCTCCCTCTACTAACTTGAGTCCACCTGAAAGCAGGGGTGGGATTTATGGCTCAGACCAAGGCCCTCACCTCCTTAGAGGGGACTCAGGGTGCTTCACATCTGGCTACCCCCGCCTGGAGGCTCTAAGAGCTGAGAGTAAGGTTGGGCTGGGGGTGGTCCCTCTTTTAAGCAGAAGCCTCCTAATCACCACTAAGGTCCTCAGTTAAGAGTCTAGGTCTTCCCCCCGTTCAGAACTGGGGTGCTTCCTTGAACCAAAGTCCTCTCATCCTGAGCCTTTACAGGCCGGAGTCAGCCTGGCGGCCTTGAGGCCGGCGGCAGGGGCGCGATTCTGTGGGACCTCCTCTGTTCTGGGTTAGGTGTCCCCTTAGTCCACATTCAGGGTCCTTACCTGGACTACTCACCAGTCCCGAGACTCTACCGTCGTTCGATGATGAAAGTCTAAACCTGCTCAGACCAGACGCCTCGCCTTCCCGTCACTTCCTAGAGGATAGACGTCGGCGCATGCCTGTCCGTCACTTCCGGCCAAGGCTACGCGGGGCCTCCGAGGACCAAGGCTTTCGGGGGGTCTCCGAGCGCCAACAGGAGGGGCAGCACTGTTAGGACTCCGCTTTTCTGGGGTTAAGCTCATTACAGTCCACATTCAGGGTCCTCACCTTGACTCCTGATCAGTCCTGAGACTCCATCCTTCACTGCTGAGGAGAGCTCACAGCCCCCCAACCAGAAGCTGAACCTTCCCAGCAGTTCCTAGATGGAAGCCAGGACATGTCACATCTGTACAAGGCTGTAGGGAGGGCCTCCAAGATTCAAGACATTTGTGGTAGTGGCCGGGGACCCTGAGGGCCTGACAGCAAGGGCAGGATTCTTGGGACTCCAGTGGTCTGGAGTGAGTTGTCCCTAAGTGCTCACGCAGGGTTCTCGCCTTGATACCCATCAGAGCCTGGGAGTCCTTCGCGTATGAAGACCTGACTCACAGGCTCAGAACAAGATTCTCAGCAAGCGGAGACAGTAGAGGGACAGGTCAGGTTGTGCCACACCATACACTTGCGCGGGGCCTCAAAGGATTGCAGGTTGTTTCACTTCTGGCAGATCATTTTTAGGCAGTAGGTCACCCCATAAACACTCAGGGTACACACCTAACTCCAGTTAGGGACAAGACTCCTCCCTCTGCGGAACTGGGGTGGCCCCTTTAGACCAGACCCTTCCTCCCTGAGACCACTTCGGAAGAAACGATGGGCACCTCTGTCAAAGAACTCTCCCAGAGGCTTCCCAGGACAAAGAACAGAGGCAATGCTCTCTTCTGCTCCTTCTGTTGATGGGGTTCCCGCTCATAACACTCAGGGTCCTGAGCTTGCCTCCTTTGAGGGCCTGAGTCTCCTCCCTCTATGGATCTGGGGTATGCCCACCAGACCTGACACCCTCCAGGCAGAAATGAGGGGACTCCCCATCCTGACATCTCTGCCCTGGGACTCCCAGGGCCGATGGCAGAGGGCGTTTTGTGTGGCCTCCTTTGTCTGGAGTGGGTGGCTCCCTCCTTCCTCATTCACAGTCTTCATCTTGAACCTGACCAGTCCTGGAAATCCACTCCCTGCTGAATCCCAGGTTGCTCCCCTCATATCAAGGTCTTCACTGACCTGGGACCTCTGATTTTGTAGTCAGGATGAGTCATATCCAGCCAGGACTGTCTGAGATCTCTCGGGGGCAACTGCAAAGCAGGACGCTAGGGGATGTCACTCTTCTTGAGGGGCCACCCATAATCTTCATTTAGGGTCATCACTTAGATATCTATCAGAGGCTAAGTGTCCTCGCTTTACCGACTTTGAGGGTGTCCTTAGGCCACTGTCTCAGGTCTCTGAGAAACCTGAAAAATAAGTGAGGGCACTGCCTGGGGCTCTCTAGGTCTGAGAGCAACCCCTGAAGTTCTTTGTGTGATCCCTAAATTCTGGTGTGTTTTTCCTCTGTGTTTTCATCCACTGGGGTCCTCTTCTTGGCTCCTCTTTGATTAAAGGCTTTCTGAGAAATGCCACATCCTTGCAACCTCGAGCAAATTTGTTATTGCAAATCTTGCAGAGATTGGGTCCCTGTCCCAGAGTGAGAAGTGGCATGAGGTGGGGAAGCTGCAGCCAAAGACAGGATGCCCAACACAGGTGGTGGGCTGTCAGAAAAACAGGCTGATCTAATGCTTCTCTCCTTCAGCCACACCTGGAAGTCCATGTAACCTTGGTTCTAATGGATCTACTTTGTATAGGCAGGGGCTCTCCAGGATGATTTTATGAGCCCCAGATCTTTTCAGGTTATCTGGCCTTGCATTTGTCAATGATTATATTCTCACTGAATATTATCCTTTGCTTTCCTTATTCATACCTCTCACTTATTTTACTGTTCATATAAAAACTCGGGCTATATAGTCCAATTTCGTGCATTGGGCACAAAGGTATTCATTTTCTTGCCTGAGATACATTTCATAGTGGTGAGAAGAAAGTGAATTAAGGGGGACACAGGGTAAGTCTCTGGCGGGAGGAGTGGAAGAGTGTGGGCTCCAGGCACTTCAGACCAGGGGTCTAATTCAGCTTGGTCATGTACTAGACTTGCAAACTCAAACACATTAACAAACACTCTGAGCTCCAGGCTCTTCTTCTGCGAAGTGGGTTTGATAAGCCCTGTCTTCTAGGGCTGGTGCATTGTGTACAAGGCTCGTAATGTGTCTGGCAAAGTGACTGCACATATTGGGTCTTTAAAGAATGGCAGTTATTACTATGATTACATTGACACCACACAATACCACCCTCCACTCTGAGATTTTTTTCTTTTCTCCAGGATGTGTCAGAGTGTGCAGCGCTCTAGGACAAAGAAAACCAAATCAGGAGAAATGCTGCTTAGAAAGAAAAACTAGTATTTTACATTAACCAGTTGCTGTCAAGTTGATTCCAACTCAGTGCGACCCCACGTGTTACAGAAGAGAAGTGCCCCAAAGGGTTTTCTTCGCTGTGATCTTTACAGAAACAGACTGCCAGGCCTTTCTTCAGCAGTGCACTGGGTGGGTTTTCACCGGCAACCTTAAAGGTAATAGTCAAGGGCAAAGCTTTTTGCCATGTGTTAGGGAATGTCGTAGTTATCTAGAGCTGTTATAACAGAAATACCGCAAGTGGATGGCTTTAACAAATCCATTTTCTCAGTTTAGGAGGTCGAAGTCTGAATTCAGGGGTCGGCTATAGAGGAAGGCTTTCTTTCTGTTGGACCTTGGGGAAGGTCTTTGACTTTTTTCAGCTTCTGTTTCTTAGTTCCTTGGAGATTTCATGTGGCGTGGCCCCAATATTCCCCCATCTGTGCTTACTTGCTTGCTCAATCTGCTCTTCTATATCTCGGTTGAGTTTGACTTGAGACCCTCCCCCTCCACACAAAAAAACAAGAAAACAAAAAATAAACCCATTGTTGTTGCTTCGATTCTGATTCAAAGCGACCCTATAGGACAAGGTGGAATTGCCCCATAGGATTCCAAGGCTGTAACCTTTATGAAGACTGCCACATCTTTCTCCAGTGGAGGCACTGGAGGGATGATTTATAACACACCCTACACTAATACTGTATCTTTAACATAATTCCCAAATGGGATTATAACCATAGGAACGGGGTTAGAATTTACAAGAACTATTTTGGGAGGAGGGGCACAATGGGGAGTATGCTATTTAATGTGAATGTGGGGTAAACGGCCCCAGTTTAATGCAACACAAAGCTCCTAGAATTATTGTCAAGCCCAACAATTCACCCTCCCAGCTACACTTTCATCTGAGTCACCCCAATTTTCATTCACATCACCACTGCCAAAAAGCTAGTATTCACTTGGCGTTTGCCAAAAAAGGACAATCAAAATAACCTAATTCTAATGTCGTTTCAATGAAGTGGGCTCTGGCTCCCCCTGCCCAGCACAAAAGGCTACTAACAGTGGCTTCCTGACATCTCACTTCAAGGGAGCATTTCCTTATTTCTCAGAAACTTCCTGGAAATCACGTGCATAACACACCCAGTCATAGCATGTGTTCAAATGTACCGGGACAAGAGCACACAACACCTTCCAGTCCTGCCATAGGTGGGGATTTCTCTCTGGTTTGTCCACAATCCCAGAGTAACTGTGAAGAGCTGGTTTCCATTCTAGGTTCAGCCTCTGGAGGCTGAGATACATCGTGGGAGTGTCTGGCCCTGCACACCCCTCCCACAGCTTCATGTAGCCCCCCACACAGCCTAACTTAAAATGACTGCCCACTCAGGCAGGTGGAGTTCCCCAAAGCCTCCATCTCCCCTGCCTCAGGGGACACTGCTTTGCCTCCCCCATTGTCACTCCTTTTTACTAGTTATTTAGGCTTTAAAGTTTATCCCACTGTCTTCTGTATCTGATAGCTGCTCCTAAACTCTAAAATTCTATGGCCAGAGGATTGAGATTCTTCTCTCTCTCTCTTTTGTTTTTTTAAGGCAGTTCCAGCACTAGCTCAAAGCCCACCAAACACCAGATGCTCAGTTAACTTTTGGGGTATAAATCAGACAGTGAACAAAATTTCTAATGCATAGTTTAATTTGTACATTCTGGAATAAGCTAAGCAAGTTCAGGTACATATCTTTTAATTTTACAAAAAAGAAATATTACAAGGTTTGAGAGGAAATAGTAAAACTTTATTTCTTGATCCCAACTATTCTACTACGGGAATCATTTACATTTACAAGAAAATCTCTGTTCTAATGCATGTTATCTTACTCTGGACCACAAAAGAGATTCCAGGATGTTCTATTTGTTTTCAAAAACACCAAAACTGTTACACTAATACACGAAAACAGTAATCAACAAGTGATCCATGTTATTCATAAGCTTAGATTATGAATCTAAATAAACCTTATACTACAAGGTACAGAATTTTCGAAATAACCCCAACGCCCCCCCCCAAAAAAACTCAACGTTATCCATGTAGATGAAGAACAAAAAGAAGAGATACATGTGTTCCCTCCAGCCTGAAATCTCCCCCATGACTTAGAAGGCTGACAGCTCTCTTGGAACACTAAGTGAAGAACCTGCCTCAGACTTCACTAGGGGCGGGAGGACCTGCTGGATTTTGCCCTGAAACGGGCTCTGGCCCTGGCATTAAGACCAGCCCCGGCCCATTCTCCAGCTGCTGCTCTCTTTGCCTCATCTACCCAGGTTTCTTCATACAGGGCTTGGAAGGCACGGGAATCGGTAGCACTGATCTTGGCCAAAAACTCCAGGACTTTTGTCTTGTTGGCTTCAATGTGGGCTCTGGGACCCCACAGGAATTCGTAGCATGGAGGATCACTGTTGGGCACCTGCCGGTACTCCAGGTACTTTTCCTGCACCAAATCTTTGGTGATAAGCTTCCTGGGCTCCCCAAAGATGAAGTGCCTCTTCCCATCATAGATCCCGAGCACATTCAGGGTTTCCCAGATCTTCTCCTCAGTGGCCCGGTTGCCATTCATGTAGATGATGCCCAGGAGAGGCAGCAGAAGCCCGATCTTGGGAAAGCCCCTGGCACCAATAAAATTCTCTTCCTTGGTGATCTCCAATTTGCTGACAAGGACATAGGATTGACTTTTGGAGTCGACTTCTTTGAGGTCAAGACCAAAGACCACCTCCATGTGCTCAGAGGCTCTCCTCAGGATGTCAGGGAAGTGCTCCTTGTACCTTTTGTTGATGATCTTCATCATTTCTGCCTTCGTAACGGGCTCTTTCATTTTATACTTGTGCAGCAGGAACTGTAAGAACATGCTCACCCTCCTGATTAGAGGGTCTCTTTGAGACCTCTCAGTGGGGGCTGTGGCCTCAGAGGAACTTGGACCTCCCTCACCTTGGCCCTCAGCCCCTCCAATAGCTCTTGTGCCCAAAGCAGCTACAATAGCGGTGGTGGTGGGTGGGACTCTCTGACACCCCTGGGGAATGTGAGCAGCAGGGGAGCTCGGGGGAGATCCCCCAAAAGGAGGAGAGTAGGAGGATGGGGACCCTTCCTCCTCTGCTGCAGGGGCCTGAGCACCCTGGACACTGTGGGTGTCACCTCGGGCCTGGTGACGTTTCTCACGGGCACGGAGCTTACTCTTCTGACCGCGAGGCATGATGACTCTGGTCAAGGACAGCAGGCAGGGTATGTGGAAGGAGGGCAGGTGATGCGGGCCCACTGGAGGAGTGAGGCTGAGAGGGTGTGTGCCTCTGTAGCAGGGAGGTGCCTCCCTGGCTTTCACAACTGCCGCCTCAAGTTTCCTATTGTCCTGTCAGGACCCTGTAGAAGAAATTAGAAAAGGATTAGGTTGTAGATTGCCAGCCCTGATGGGGTTTAGTGGGGTGACAGTAGGGTCTGACACTAGGGACTCTCCGTACTGGGTTTCTGGGGGGTCTTCTACATTCAGTCCATGGCCACCATATCAACTGCTGGCAGGACCAGGGCCCCTCCCCTCTGCTACTCTGAACTTGACACCTCAAATCCCTCTGGGACCCACAAGGAGGAACTGAAGGAGCAGCTCAGCCACCACTCTTGGCAGGGTGTCTCAGCGATGACAGCACAGTGGGGCTCATTCTGTCTGGGGTTTCCTGGAGGCGTCAGTCCTCCACCAGGGTCCTCACCATGGCTGCCCCCTTTCACCAGGTCCTTCACCTCCCTGAGATGCCCTGGGAGTTAGTTCATGCAACTCACTAAGTCACCATACCCAGGTCCTCCAGGTGCGAAAGCAGCGTTGAGGCTCTATGGTTCCCCCTTATTTCTGGGAGGAGTCATCTCATCTTAACTCAGTATCCTTACTTGGCTCCTCCTAGGGACCAAGTCTCCTGCCTCTGCTGAATGGCCTCTGGTTTAGTCCAAGGACTTCCTGCCCCTGAGACCAGCGGTCTCAGGAACAAATGAGTGGGCATCCTAGCCCGGCATCTCTGACCTCGGCTTCCTAGGTCCAATAGCAGAGGGGGGACTTTGTGCAG
Source organism: Loxodonta africana (assembly GCF_030014295.1). NCBI lineage: Eukaryota > Metazoa > Chordata > Mammalia > Proboscidea > Elephantidae > Loxodonta > Loxodonta africana. Next base: position 33,062,936 of record NC_087369.1, on the reverse strand, counting down.
CCTCTCCTTTTCTCAGAGTATCAATTCCCTCTTTTCTCTTTCAGGATTTGTTCCTTGACTTCCACCAGATTCTGGGATTTCTGTTTCTGCTGAATTGGGACAACCAGACTTAAACCAAGGACTTCATCTCCCTGAGACACTCCAGGCAGAAGTCAGGGGGCACCCAAACCTGTCAGATTTGTTCTGGGTTCCCGGGGCCAATGACAGGAACAGGGTTCAGGGCAGGCCACCCCATTTTGGGTTGAGTGGTCCCCAGTATCTCAATCATGTCTACATCTTGACTCTGCACCATTCTTGGGACGCACCCGCTGCTGACCTGAGGCCACACCTCTCAGACCAAAGAACTCATCTTCCTGAGACCTCAGAGTTGGAAGTCAGACTGAGCCACATCCTGTGCAGGCTGTTTTGAGAATACTAGGGCTGACTGTGGTGGTGGGGGTTACCTGACCCCAGAGTTCTCAATTTGGTAATCCCTTCATTCCTCACTCAAGCTTCTGACCTTGCTTCCGGGTACAACTTGGGATTCCTCCCTGTGCTAACTTGATTCCGCCTGAAAGCATTGGTGGGATTTATGGCTCAGACTATGGCCCTCACATCAAGCACTGAAATTCTGGCTACCCCTGCCGGGGGGGCTCCCAAAGCTGAGAGCAGGGGTAGGTTGTGGGCAGCCCCTCTTTTGTGGGTAGGCCTCCTCATTAGCACTAAGGGTCCTTGCCTCACTTCCAGTTAGGATCTAGGTTTCCTCCCTCTTGAGAACTGGGGTGCTTCCTTGGACCAAAGCCCACCCGTCCCCGAGACTCTCCAGGCCGAAGTCGGCCTGGTGGCCTTGAGTCTGGCGGTTGGGGGCAAGACTTGGTGGTACTTCCTCTGTTCTAGGTTAAGTGGTCCCCTTAGTTCACATTCAGGGTCCTCACCTGGACTCCTGACCAGTCCTGAGATCCCACCCTCCTCCGGTGATGAGCCGCGCCCCTCAGATCAGGCGCGGCAACTTTCCGGCACTTCCTGTGCGGAAGACAGGAAGTAACCTTACCTCACATCCGGCCGAGGCTGGAGGGGGCCCTCTAAGGGCCAAGGTTGTTGGGGGGGGCTTCCGAGGGCCGACAGCAAGGGCGGGACCCCTGAGACCCCACTGTGCAGACTTGGGTGGTCCCTTTGTGCTCACTCATGGTCCTCACCTTGATAACTATCAGAGTCTGGGGATTCTGCCTATACAGACCTGAGTCACCGGCTCAGAACAAGACCCTCAACTCTCAGACACCCTAGAGGGGGTGGTCAGGGCGTACGTGACGCTCTCTCTCTGCCTGAGGCCTCACGGGAGTGCCGGCTAGGTCAGTGCTCTGAGAAGACCGTCTTTTGGGGGTAGGTCGCCCATTTAGCGTTCAGGGTCTACACCTTACCCCGGTTAGAGACAAGACTCCGCCCTCTGCCGAACGAGGGCTACCCACTTTGGGCCAAGAATCTTTCTTTCCTGTCATTAACAGTCGGAAATGTAGAGTCACCTCAGCCTGTTACCTCTTCCTGATGTCTCCCGTGTCTAAGAGAGGGAGCAGAGCTCTGCTCTGCGACCCCTGAATGTGTCGTTCCTCCTCATAACACTCAGAGCTCTGTTCTGCGACCCCTGAATGTGTGGTTCCACCTCTTAACACTTTGTAGCCTCGTTCTTCTTCCTTGGCTGACGTGAGGCAGTCCCGAGATGAAGTCTTTCACCAGCCTCGTATATTCTTGAATAAACGAAGTAAATCCAGGTATATGTACGTTTTGCCTTTACCAAAAGAAAGACTAAAAGGAATAGGTGAAACCAAGAATTGACCAACCTTTTTTTTTTCCAACTGTGTTTTGTGACCACAACTACTTACTGTTGAATTCTTCAACATTTTCAAGGATATCTGTATTTCAGTGCCATGTTATCTCATTCTGGATCACACAAAAAAAAAAATTCAAGGATTTTTTTGTCTTACAAAACGTAGAATTTTTACTCTAAAACTTGATCCTAGCAGAAATAAATGTGTGATCCATGATGTTATTCATAAACTTGGCTTCTTAATCAAAATACACCTCCTATTCAAAGGAATAAACTGAAAAAAAAGAGATAAATCTGCAAGTTACTAATGTATAACAGAGACGTAAGAAGACATACATAAGTTCTCTCTAGCCCTATGTGGCCTCCACTACTTAGAAAGTGGACAGACTTCTTCAAATGCGAAATGAAGAATCTCAGACTTCACTAGAGGTGGGAAGAGCTGCCACACATGGCTGTGGCCTTGTCAATGGCAGTATGGCCGGCTTTCTGCACCTCTGGCTCTGGTGTTCTCTTTTTTCTATATCAAAGCGTCTTCATAAAAAAAAAAATCTTTTTTTTTTCATAGTGGACTGGAAGGCACTGGGATATATCATCGAACTTGACCAGAACCTCCAAAACTGTCGTCTTGCTGGTTTCAAGGTAAGCTCTTGGAATTCACAGGAATTCATAGGATGGAAGATCACTGTTGGGCACCTTTTGGTACATCTGTTACTTTAGATGTACCTAATCTTTGGTCGTCAGCTTCCCAAGTTCCCCAAACATGAGGTGTTTATTTTCAGAATATACAACTATAATATTTAGCATTTCACAGATTTCCTCCTCAGTTGTGCTGTCCTTGTCATAACTCTGCCTCTCATTTCAGGTGAGACTGTTTGTTGGCAAGGACATAGGAGTGTTCCGCTTCCTTCATGTCAATGCCAAAGAAGACCTCCACGTGCTCAGAGGCCATACTGAAGTTGTTAGGTAAGTGGTACTGTACTCTATGACATTTTTCAGCAAGTTTGCTGTTGTTATGGTCTTTTCATTTGATTACTGAGGAAATTCACCAAAAACCAATTTCTAGTCTAGAGGGTATCCAAGCAAGTTCTCAGTGTCTGGAAGAGCCTGTGGGAGTGTTCTAACTGTCTTCCTCTTCTTGACTGCTAGAGTCCTCATCTGATTTGCTGAGTGAGGTGGTTGTGCACTCTCCAGGGCCTGGGTCTGACTTCAGGCCTGAAGGTGTTGCTCAGGTGTACAGCACTGATGGTTCTGACACTGAGGCATGATGATTTTTGTTGGTGGCAGGAGGCAGGAGTGTGGGCAGGAAGGACCACATCCTTAGGGAGAGAAGGAGGATGTGAGTGGCCTCAGCTGGTAAATTAATCATGACAGCTCTGAGGAAAGTCACCTCCACCTGTCTTTTCTGAGGGGAGTGATCTAGGGCCTTACACATCCCCTGTCCTGTCCCATAAGGACCTGAAGGAGAAAGTTAGAAGGCTCTGTAGGGTGCAGCTAGCCAACTAACTCAAGGCTTCCAAGGCTCACAGTAGGAGGGGTGGTATTGGGCTTCATAGGATTCCCTCTGTTCTAGGAAGGGTAGTCCCCTCAGTCCTTGCTCAGGGTCCTCACCATGACTCCTGGCAGGTCCTGGGACACTCCCTCTGCTGACCTGAGACTTCCTTCCTTGAGACCAAAGCCTTCTCCTCCCTGAGACCCTTAGGAGGAAGTGAGAGGCCAGGACATTTCATTCTGCCAACCCTTTCTGGGACCTGCAGGCCATGTTCCTGCAGATAACACCCCAGAGTAGAACTTTCTGGGAAAGATAAAGGCAGGAAATGGGGACAGGGGTCAAAGAAATTACCAGCGATGCTTGCAGTAGTCTCGAGGGGTAAAGCTGGAAACACATATTCATTTTCTTCTTTACAGTTCAAATAAATTAAAAACCTAAAGCAATTTCCTAGACAAAGCTGTAACACAAACCTAGTGCTTATCTTGGGGATTGGACTTAATGTGTACAGGTAATTAGAAGTGCGTTGATCTGGTCAAAAGTAAAAAAAAAAAAAAATGCTGTGTTTCAAAGCGTTATCAAATATAAGAGAAAGATGGTGGCTGAAGACAGCCGACAAAAAACAAAACAAAACAAAAACCCTCAGCATATGAGTAATGTATATAGAGTAAAATTTATTGCATCTCTTGGGTAATTTTAGTATTCATAAGTGCCTACCTCTCCCAGTGGAACAAAACTCATGAATGTCATTAATATATTGTTTTGAGTCATTTTCTAGCTAATTAATAAAGATATTAAATATTACTGTTTCTGAATCTGTGCCTCCAGCATATATTTTAGCAATGCCTCTTCAGTGGGCTTTTAGTATTTAATATTTCCCTCTGTGATATTTGGATATGTATATGTTTTGAAAATGTTATAAAACTCTTCATCAAATAATTGGAGAAGGGATTTGTAATGTTGCTAAAAGGCTTTTCAGTTGAAAAGGAATTCGTAGAATAGCCATTGATATTGGGAGATAACTTCAAGTTGTATAATTACAGGCAACCACATGTCATTCTTCCATTAAAAAAAAAATTCTTCCATTAGACAGCCAGAAATCCAGAAAAATAAAATAAAAGCATCTCAATCAATGTTTACATGGATTACCAGTCCTTGTAGAGTATATAAAAATGTCTCCTTAGAATAAGGGCTATTCAAAGTACCAGTTTTATTTTAGAGAATCATTTTTATATTTCTTCTAACCTGTTTTTCTATTTTATAATGAAAATCTATTTAAAAATATGAATGTTTATTGTTTAAAATGATTAGTATAGAAAGGTGGGAAAGTAGGAAAAGCACAAGGAAAAACAACAATATACTCTCCAGCACTCAGAGACATCCACTATTACCAAACTATTTTTATTGTTTGTTATTAGGCAATTTTGAAAGACTCTGGAAAAAAATGTAGCTTGGCATACACAAACCACCTAGCGAACAATGACGGATTCCTACCCCCTAAAAAAAAAAAAAAAAAAAGTTAGTTCTTTTTAGTTTGCAGATGGATAAAGAAACAGCCCCAAGAAAAGAATGCTGCTCTTTAAATTATTCCTCCCTACTTTTCCTCATCCAAAGACTGTATACTGCTTTGATTACTGTAGAACTCAGCTGAAGCTGTTGACAATGATTTTTCTTTTAAAAAAGAACCCTAGGGAGAAAATAGCAAAAAATTGCATAGTATTTTCAGAGAGCAAGAATAAAGGGAAACAAAAATCCGCCATCAAGATTCGAACTGCAGAGAACACCTAATGTAGAATGTAATTTTTCTGCAGACTTTACATCTACCAAACACACAATGGCTAGGTGGTCTACATATGTTATATAGTTATGTAATGAGTTGGGTTTGATATGACATTTGAAAGCTAGAAGTCTAGATTGTTTGTGATCCAGAAAGGTCTAGAGTATATAAAATGTGTATCCAACTCCAAATTGGTATAACTAAGGCTTCCCTGGATTTTAGTTCCTGATTGAAGATGCCATAGATAAACTGTTTGGAAAACAAAGTAGAGTCCACACTAGGAGTAACTGTAGCAATCTTTCTTTAATGACAGAAACCACTAAATGTCTGAAATCCAGAACAATATCAAATGACCAGCAAAAGGTACAAGAGATATGACAAATATAAATCAATGAATAGGGGTTGTTGAAATTAAAGATTCCACTGGTTAAGAGCTTAGCTACTAACCCAAAGGTCAGCAGTTTGAAATCCACCAGCTGCTCCTTGGAAACCCTATGAGGCAGTTCTACTCTATCCTATAGGGTCACTATGAGTCAGAACCAACTATATAATATACATATTTAATTTTATATAATGTGCATGTACTAGAGCCTTGGTGGTACAGTGTTTAAGAGCTTAGCCGCTACCTAAAATTTGGCAATTCAAATCCATGAGCCACTCCTTGGAAACCCTATGGGGCGGTTCTACTCTGTCCTAGGGTTGCTGTGAGTTGGAATTGACTCGACAGCAACAGGTTTGGTTTTTTGGTTTAGGTGGCATAAATGTTTTGTGCTGGACTGCTAAACCTAAAGGTTGGTGGTTTGAACCTACCCAGTAGTACCTTGGAAGAAAGGCCTGGTGATCTACTTCTGTTAAGATTACAGCCAAGAACCCTATAGAGAAGTTGTATAACACATGGGGTTACCATGAGCTGGAATTGACATCAGCGGGTTTGGTTTTTATTTTTTTGTTTTACCGTGTAATATGAAGATCTTTGTTAAATTCAGAGTCCATTCACATGTCTAGAGTACATAATCATGCTCCAGAGAGAACCACATAAAAGTGTATTTTTGTGCGTTGGAGGAGGTGGGTTGGAATGGGACCATCGGAACTGGGCAAAACCGTAGGGACTGGGGAAGTATTGGATTCTTTCCACAAAACAGACAAACAAAAAACAATTAGCTGTGAGAAAGCAATGAAGAACAGGACTTGCCAGTTCTTAAAAAACAGTGCTTTCACTCCCAAATGGTAATCAAAATCACTTGGAGAGTTTATTAAAAATGTAGATTTCCAGGCCCACTGTAACTCCTGCATTAAGAGGAGCCTTGGGCTTTTTTAAAGAAGAAGTCTTAAGTGATTCTGATAAGAAGCCAAGTTGGGAGTCACACTGTTACACACACTGTTGTCTTGTTAGCACTTTATTAAGAAGTGTTAAACTCTTGGAAATAAAGATTTTCCCAGAAGATTGAAAAAAAAAAGTATTTTCCATTTAAATTCAAATATACTAATCAGAAGGCCGTAAATATCCTGGAACTTCTATTAAAATTTTGGGGGATCATTTTCAACTGCTGAGTTTTCCTTCGATACTGAACATTTTTTTTTTAACCTGGCTTTAGACATTTATTAAAATGTAGGCCTCAAATTGTCCGATTGTGTCAGGGTGAATAAAATAAGAGTGGCTGAAAATATTAATTGAAACCTTGCTAAGGTACTATTAATATTTAGAAAATTTTATAGGTAAGAATAAAACAGGTTTTAGGTCACATATAATATTCTTTTTCCATTCCTTTTTAAGGCCTGTCCATGTATTTATTAACCCCCTTCCACTTCAGTGCTTATAAGTAAATTTCTTTATAGCCCTTACACAGTAGTTGAAAATAGTGTCTATAACCCCACCCACCCATTGCCATCGAGTCGATTCCGACTTACAGTGCGACCCTAAAGGACAGAGTAGAACTGCCCCATACAGCTTCCAAGGAGTGCCTGGTGGATTCAAACTGCCGACCTTTTGGTTAGCAGCTGTAGCTCTTAACCTCTACACAACTAGGGTTTCCATAATGTCTATAGGTTATGTGTATAGGTTACATTTCAGTTGTTACTTAATTGTTCAATATACATTTTTATACTCTTTCAAATGCATTTCCAAGAGGAGGGCACAGACTTTTACTGTGTTACTATTCAGAATATTTAAAGTTAGTATTTTGAATGCAGTAGACCCTGAATAACTTATTCAATGGATTTGAAAAAACATTACATTTTTTCAATTGAGTAAAATATGCCTTTGCTGTTCAACAGCCATATGTGGCTATTTAAATTCAAATGAATTAAAATTAAATAAAATTTAAGATTTAGTTCTTCAGTCGTACTCACCACATTTCAAGTGTTCAACAGCCACATGTGGCTACTGTATTGAACCGCACAGATATAGAACGTTTCCATCAACACAGAGATTGGGCAGTGCTGATCTACATAAATCCTTTCTTGTCCTTCCTGCCCTTCCTCTCTCCATTCCTTCCATTTTTTTATCATTAAGTATACATATATATATTTTAATGATAAACATATATTTATATATCATATTTACATGTAATATGTAGATGATATTTATATCATATGTATAGCTAGAGAGAGAGAGAGAGAAAATACCTTCTATGGGCCTAACCATTTACATTAGAGCTATCCTGGTGTATAAGATTTTAACGATCTCTGTTCTCAAGGAGTTGATGGTCTGGGTACACTCAATAACTTATACAGTGATGACTACTGTTAACAGCTAATAAGTTATTGAGTATGCCCATATTACAATGACTACATAGCATATTTTTATTAGAAAAAAGCTCATAGTCCTTAAATGCTTATAATATATGGGCAGTTTACATACATTAACTACATTAATCTTCTCGATAAACAATCTTATGATGTAAGTCTCCATTTTACAGATGAGAATACTGTATTACAGAGAACATTCGACTGTTAAGTATTCAGGCTATACTACCACACTGACTGATAGGTATTTGGAATATCACCTCTAGAAAGGTTCTTGTTTAGGCAGAATATGGAACATGTGTAGTTAAATTTTTTTGTTGTTACTCTTTTTCACTCAAACTTTTATCTAAACACTTATTAAGTTAGCACTGTGTACTAGGAAATACATGATCATATTATAAAAAAAATCCAAGTCCTATTACCAGGTTTATAGGTTAATGGGAAAATAGAAATCTAGATAATAATAATACAAAGTAATAAATGCTTTATTGCAAATAAGTACAAGAACAAATGGGTGCACAGAGCCATCTCAAACTGTCTGGGGCCATTGTGGAAAGTTTCATTGAGAAGGTAGCACTTGATCTTGGACAACAATGTATGAAGGCCTTTCTGAGAGAAGAGAGGACAGCAGTGGTAGAGAGAGAAGAAACACTATGGCATATTTTGGAACATTCCACAAGCCAAAAGGTCAATCCTCTGTGCTGGTTATAATATAAAAAGAGATGATTCTGTTGCCAAATCCTTAATCCTGGTTTGCAGTTCCAGATTTTAGAAGTGTGCTTTTTTCTCCCCAGTGAGGGCTATTTATTTTTAATAGCAGACTTTCTACTCTAACTTTAACAAGTAGCTTTCAGATGCAGCCTTTCTTTTTACATGGTCTTAACTTTCCATTATGATTTCTACAGTCTGTATTCTCCAGTGCACTGTTGATTAACTTCAGGCCCCTGACGGTTGAACTCTAGGCTGTCAGCCAGTTGCACATTTGTTTCTGAAGAATGTACTTTGACTTTCTGGCCCCTTGGATCATGTTGAAAATCCTCAAAACAAACAAACAACTCAGGAACTGGCAATGTCAACTACCTCTACCTAGCAATGGGGACAAAGGGTGGAGTCTCAGAGTTTCTGATCAGCTTTCTAATTCCTTTGGACTTAATCATGACCAGACGACCAAGATTTAATGGAAACCTGGAAGTTCTTGTTTGCATTTGAAATTACAATACTCAGAACTTGAAACAGAATGGAAAGTGTTTTTCAGCCTGGTTGACGTGATCCCATGTATCTCTAAACAGCTTGTATCACACGGTCAAGAGGTCCTGTATCAACTAACGTAACTGGGTATATTAAGAAGTCTCAGCTTGGTGGGAACTAAAGATAAAATGGCTGCAGTTTTTCCAATCACTGTCTTCTCCCACTTTGTTGGATTGTCCTTTCCAGTCCATCAATATTGTCTTGGTTATTAACATTTAGTTTAGATTAAAGCTTCAATTTCAAAGTTGTTTTAAATCTCATATCCGTTCCTCATCCTTAGGTCAGGTTTGAGTCCTGACTGTAGGGTTGGAGCTTGGGGGAGTGGGGTGGGGTCTGGCTTTGAGATAGATAACCTCTTTTCTCTTTCTTTGTCTGTATATTCTTACCAATATATGTATATATAGTGGCAGGAATTTACACGACAAAACAAATGCCAATCCAACAATTTCTACATGTATTAACGTTGATTACATTCTTCATGTTATGCATCCATTCTTGCTATCCTTTTCCAAATTATTCCACCATCACTATCGTAACCTCAATGCCCCCTACACAAAAGCTCCCCTTTTCCTCCTTCTTCCCATCTTTATAATTTTTGGTTTCTGTGTATTTGTTTATTTCATATAAATGAGATCATACAGTATTTGCCCTTTTGTGACTGACTTATTTCACTTAGCATAAGGTTTTCAAGGTTTGCCTCTTTTGTGGCATGCATCAGGACTTCATTTCTCTTTATGGTTGAGTAATATTCCATTGTATGTATGTACCACATTGTGTTTATCCACTCCTCTGTTGATGGGCATTTAGGTTGGTTCCACATTTTGGCTATTGTGAAAAGTGCTACAGTGAACAGTGGTGTTCCCTTCTCTCTTTAAAGTCTAATCCTCTCTATAACCATTCCCAATTCTCTGACTAATGCTGACAGGCTTAGGATTCCCTCTGTGTGAGTGGCACTGCTCAAATACTGGTCCTCTCATTGGACACACATGTAGGTTCTTTGTGCGGCTCTGAGAAGCCTCACCACCTTGCTGTTCTCCGACGTGGCAGATCCCACTTTAATTTGACTTCTTACTCCTCCTTCAGCTCTTTTCATCAGCAGAACATCCTCTTGTTGCTGAAATACCCTAACTTGGCAGCCAGCCCCCTTGAGTGCTCATCTTGGGTAAAATTGCTCTAGCCAGATAATCTCAGAAGCGGCCATTAGAAACGCAAACATTTTTCTCATGCCAAAAGGAGAGAATTTAGACTGCTCTAAGACTGCTCCAATGGAAGCCCAACAGTTCCCTTGGAAACCCTGGTGGCATAGTGGTAAAGAGCTATGGCTGCTAACCAAATGGTCAGCAGTTTGAATCTACCAGGCGCTCCTTGGAAACCATATGGGGCGGTTCTACTCTGTCCTATAGGGTTGTTATGAATCAGAATTGACTTGAAGGCAATGGGTTTGGTTTGGTTTACTGCTTCCCTCTCTCTCCAGCCACCCTTATCTGTTTAACCCTATTCTCTCTGCTCAGATACGCACAAAGATGATACCCTAACCTGTGACAAAAGAGGAGGCCTTTAGGAATGAATAAGAGTCCTTAAAACAAGGACCAGCTAACAGCCCTGTGAAATCATTTGTGTAAATACTATCTTATTCTCTAATTCTTAAATTGTTATTCAACTTCCTCAGGCTGAATCTTATTTCATTCATTCAACAAATACTTCCTGAGGACCCAAAGTGTACAAGCACATAAATAGAAATACCTGAGACATTGCCCTGCCCTCAAAATAGCGAAACTAAACAAAGAAACCCATTGCTGTCAAGTCAATTCTGACTCATAGCATCCCCATAGGACAGAGTAGAACTGCCTCATAGGGTTTCCAAGGAGCGCCTGGTAGATTCAAACTGCTGACCTTTTGGTTAGCCACTGTAGGTCTTAACCAGTGCACTACCAGGGCTCCCAAGATAGCTAAAGGGAGCTAAAATAAATTTTTAAATAAATATTTCTAAATATTAAATATTTTTGACATCAAGGTCAAAGATGAGAGGTGACATAGAGTGTTATGAGAATTCAAAGAGGATGAAAACAATTTTATTTTGACTTACCCAGGAAAGACTTCATCATGGAGGACAGGACTTTTGAGATGAGTAGGATTTGTATGTTCAGAATAAAACAGAAAGGATACTCCAGATTGAAAAAAAAAAAAAAAAGCACACACATGGAGAAACATTTGGAATGGTTGGGGAAAAGAGATATTTTTCAATACGTAAAATTAAAACATCCCTCCCCGATGTTCAGTATGGATTGAAAGGAGGAGGATATAGGAAGGAAAAGAAGACAAGAAGGAATAATAAAAACTAATAAGCAGTTGGATTTTTCTGCCTTTAAGTGGGTCCATGTAGCACTTTGCACATAGTGGACACTGGTTAAAAAAATGTCTTAGCAACCTGACTCTTAAATTCCAGTTATGCTTAAACTTTTCCTCCTTTTCTGCCTAGTGAACAGACATTAGAGTAAAAAGTTTTTAAAGGCAATGTTACAGCTTATTTTTTCCTAATTGATCAACTCTTCACTAGGTATGTCTAGTCACCATGAAAATTACAAGGAATTATAACACATAGTTTCACTTCACAAAGAGTTTACATTTTATTTCCCTGAATGGTTTTGTTTTTACCCAGATAGCAGAATAAATGTCACCAATGAATCTAATTCTATATTATTCACCCCCACCCCCCACTGTTAAGTATTCTCCTCACTCCTGCCATTAAGCAAACGCAGGAATAACCTCTGACGTAATGTTGAGTTGTAAATACTGGAACAGACCTCCAGAAAGGCACTATTTTAGCACTGACAGCCAACATTGACATATTTTTAAATTTCTAATTGACATATTAATTCTCCATGATTTCCATCCATTTGTAGTGACTGCTCTTATCAAGAAGGAGCTGTGGTAGCACAACGGTTAAGCACTCAGCTGCTGACCAAAAGGTTAGCAGCTCAGACCCTCTCAGTGGCTCTGTGGCCCATAAATATGACAGCCTAGAAAACCCTATGGAGCATTTCTACTCTGTCACATGGGATCGCTGTGAGTCGGAATTGACTTGACGGCATACAACAATGTTTGTCAAGTGTATATGTATGCCTTACATAGATTTTCACAATGAACTGCCAATCAGATGACTATTCCCATTTGAAAAATGAAGACAAACTAGGTATAAGAAACTAGGTAAAACAAAGCACCATTTGTTACACGGATTTTAACTTTAGCAAGGTCTTTTAGTCAGCCGTTCCAGTTTAATTGGTCTATCCTTTCTTGTTGGTTACCTTAAGCAAGGCACATTTGAATGTAAGGCAGAGAGGCCTGCTTGAACAGTTAGCAGATCATCACCGCATCCTATTTAACAATATACATGCTGCCTGTAGATGTCACTATACCCCTATAATTCTTCTGGGTGACACTCCTTCCCACCTCGCCCCATCAGAGTCACAGGAATGAATGTTTGGAGGGATGTTGAATTTCTGTTTTCTAAATAGAGAATTGAAAGGCAAGATTTCCCAGAATATAAATTTGCAAATCAAGCAGCAATTTAAACATATGCATACGCACACACACAAACATACACAAAGACCAGAAGGAGTGCCTTTAAAGGTAGATAATTCAGTTTACTGCCTTCATTTCATGAGTCAATTGGATAAACTCTCAGGTTGGTGAAAAAAGATCCAACCAAGAATGTAGCTGTGCCTCCGTTACCTCCCTTTTCTTCTTTATAAGTGACCCGTAAAAAGCACAGCCTGCAAATAACCAAAATCATGTTTCAACTGATATTTTCTCACAGGATCTTCAAAGAGTTAAATAAAATAGATTTCTTGTTTAAAAAAGAGGTGAAAATGATGCTTTTATGGGTTAATTAATAGCAGAAGAAATGTAGACCAGTACATCTGAGGACGGCACAGGATCGGGCAGCGTTTCATTCTGTTTTGCATAGGGTTGCTATGAATGGGAACCGACTTGACGGCACCTAACAGCAACAACAATGTCTGGTTTTAAGAATAGGTTCTTGCTTCAGCAGCCTTTCACCTGAGAACTGGAGTTGGCAAAAGCCCTAAAACTAGGCGTGAACAACTTGTCGTCTTTCCACTCAATTGTGTGACACAGCAGTTAACAGCATACGATGGGATGCAGTATAAGATATTCACGATAGCAGTATAGGAATTTAAGGGGAGCCAAGAGCTCAATTACAATGCCTGAAGTAGAATATGGATGTTGAAAGAGCAGGAAATCAGCAGGCGTAGGCGATAAGGTTTTGGCATTTTCCTTCTTGGACTGAGCTACTAAACTCTGGGCCCGGTAGCATATTAGGTAGCGATGCCCCTTTCATTAATTTTTTTAAAGGAAAAAGCCAGTTGCTGTCAAGTTGATTCCGGCTCATAGCAACCCCACGTGTGTGAGAGTAGAACTGTGCTCCATAGGGTTTTCTATGACTGATTTTTCAGAAGTAGATTGCCAGGCCTTTATTCCAAGGCACTTCTGAATAGACTCAAACCTCTAACCTTTCGGTTAGCAGCGGAGTGCATTAACCATTTACAGCACCCAGAGGCTCAGTTTGGGCCTAGAGATCTCTTTATCACAGCCTGTAGACACCAGGGGATTCCAGGTGGGAAAAGAAGGACACTTGGACAACCTTACAAAGCCTGCAAGACCATCCTCAGCCTAACTGCCAAAGAAGGATCTTGCCCAGTGAGAGAAACACAGCCAAAGCTGAAGCGGTAAATGATCTTAGATTTTCAAAGGCAAAGAGAGTTGGAGTAAGGGAGCTCTAATTAATTAAAATCAGCTTTCCAGGTTAGTAAAGTGCTTGTCCAGGTTGACGCTGATTGCTGAAGGGCAGGGCTCAAAAAAAAAAAAAGCTCCACTGGATCAACAGGGGAATTATGGAGTCATACCCTTCTACACATAGGCTGAGAAGGGAGGAATAAGCAACTAAGTCATGTAGCTAGAAGGACCACAAGTCAAAAAGAAAAAATAAAATTAAGCAAGGTGTGTAGAATGGAAAAGTCTGAGATAAACTCTACATGTGGGTATGGATTTGGGCAAAGCTCAATAATAACAAGGCATAATCGAGGCCAGGAGTTTTTGTTAGTTGCCATTAAGTTGATTCCAATTCATGGTGACCCCATGTGTTAGAGTAGAACTGCTCCATACGGTTTTGCAGGCTGTGACCTTTCAGAAGCAGTTTGCCAGGCCTGTGTTCCAAGGTGCCTCTGGGTGGCTTACAGCCACCAGCCTTTTGCCTAGTGGTTGAGCACTTAATTGCTGCAACATCCAGGGACTCCAAAAAACCAAACCAGTTGCCGTTGAGTCAACTTTGACCCATGGCAACCCCACGTGTTACAGAGTAGAACTATTCCAGAGGGTGTTTTTGGCTGTCATCTTTATGGAAGCAGATTTCCAGGCCTTACTTCTGAGGTACCTCTGTGTGGATTTGAACCACCAACCTTTTGGCTAGTAGTCTAGCACTTTTTTTCTCTCTCATTCTTTTTTAATGCAGTTTTGCCTGTCTAATCTTTGGCTGAAGGGTGAACCTCAGGAGTGACTTCAGTACTGAGTTAAAAGGGTTTCCAGGGGCCATCCTCTCAGGGTTTCTCCGGTCCTGTCAGGCCAGCAAGTCTGGTCTTTCTTTTTGAGTTAGAATTTCATTTTACATTTTTCTCTAGCTCTGTCTGGGACCCTCTATCGTGATCCCTGTCAGAGCAGTCAGTGGTGGTAGCCGGGCTCCATCTAGTTGTGCTGGACTCAGTCTGGTGGAGGCTGTGATAGTCTGGCACTTAATTGTGCCGCTGAGTAGTAGACACTGCCAACACTATTAAGGACTTGTGTTGTAGCTATTTGTGAACATGCTTCATATTCCTTTTTAGACAGTCTCTTTTTTTATAATTTTTATTGTGCTTTAAGTGAAAGTTTACAAATCAGGTCAGTCTCTCACACAAAAACCCATATACACCTTGCTACACACTCCCAATTACTCTCCCCCTAATGAGACAGCCTGCTCTCTCCCTCCACTCTCTCTTTTCCTGTCCATATCGCCAGCTTCTAACCCCCTCCACCCTCTCATCTCCCCTCCAGGCAGGAGATGCCAACATAGTCTCAAGTGTCCACCTGATCCAAGAAGCTCACTCCTCACCAGCATCGCTCTCCAACCCATTGTCCAGTCCAATCCACGTCTGAACAGTTGGCTTCGGGAATGGTTCCTGTCCTGGGCCAACAGAAGGTCTGGAGGCCATAACCACCGGGGTCCTTCTAGTCTCAGTCAGACCATTAAGTCTGGTCTCATGAGAATTTGGGGTTTGCATCCCACTGCTCTCCTGCTCCCTCGGGGGTTCTCTGTTGTGTTCCCTGTCAGGGCAGTCATTGGTTGTAGCCGGGCACTATCTAGTTCTTCTGGTCTCAGGATGATGTAGTCGCTGGTTCATGTGGCCCTTTCTGTCTCTTGGGCTCGTAATCGCCTTGTGTCCTTGGTGTTCTTCATTCTCCTTTGATCTACGTGGGTTGAGACCAATTGATGCATCTTAGATGGCTCTTTGCTAGCGTTTAAGACCCCAGACGCCACTCTTCAAAGTGGGATGCAGAATGTTTTCTTAATAGATTTTATTATGCCAGTTGACTTAGATGTCCCCTGAAACCGTGGTCCCCAGACCCCTGCCCCTGCTACGCTGGCCTTCGAAGCATTCAGTTTATTCAGGAAACTTCTTTGCTTTTGACTTAGTCCAATTGTGCTGACCTCCCCTGTATTGTGTGCTGTCTTTCCCTTCACCTAAAGTAGTTCTTATCTACTATCTAATTAGTGAATGCCCCTCTCCCACAGTTCCTCCCTCCCCCCTCTTGTAACCACAAAAGAATGTTTTCTTCTCAGTTTAAACTGTTTCTGAAGTTTTTATAATAGTGGTCTTATACAATATTTGTCCTTTTGCAACTGACAAATTTCACTGAGCATAATGCCTTCCAGGTTCCTCCATGTTATGAAATGTTTCACAGATTCCTCACTGTTCTTTATCAATGCGTGTGAATATACCATAATTTATTAATCCATTCATCCGTTGATGGGCATCTCGGTTGCTTCCATCTTTTTGCTATTGTAAACAGTGCTGCAGTAAACATGGGTGTGCATATATCTGTTTATGTGAAGACTCTTGTTGAATTTTATTGGCTAGAATTTTGTTGAGGATTTTTGCATCTACATTCATGAGGGATATAGGTCTATAATTTTCTTTTCTTGTGGTGTCTTTACCTGATTTTGGTATCATGGATATGGTGGCTTCATACAATGAGTTTGGTAGTATTCCATCCTTTTCTATGTTCTGAAATACATTTAGTAGTAGTGGGGTTAACTCTTCTCTGAAAGTTTGGTAGAACTCTGCAGTGAAGCCGTCCGGACCAGGGCTTTTTTTTTGTTGGGAGTTTTTTGATTACCTTTTCAATCTCTTCTTTTGTTATGGGTCTATTTAGTTGTTCTACCTCTGTTTGTGTTAGTTTAGGTAGGTAGTGTGTTTCTAGGAATTCATCCATTTCTTCTAGGTTTTCAAATTTGTTAGAGTACAGTTTTTCATAGTAATCTGATATGATTCTCTTAATTTCAGTTGGGTCCGTTGTAATATTGCCCCTCTAATTTCTTATTCGGGCTATTTGCTTCCTCCCCTGTTTTTCTTTTGTCAGTTTGGCCAGTGGTTTATCAATTTTGTTGATTTTTTCAAAAGATCAGCTTTTGGTCCTGTTAATTCTTTCAATTGTTTTTCTGTTTTCTGTTTCATTTAGTTCAGCTCTGACTTTTATTATTTGTTTTCTTCTGGTACCTGTGGGATTCTTTTGTTGCTCCCTTTCTATTCAAGCTGTAGGGATAATTCTTTGATTTTGGCCCTTTCTTCTTGGTGCATTTATTGATATAAATTGGCCTCTGAGCACCGCTTTTGCTGTGTCCCAAAGATTCTGATAGGAAGTGTTTTCATTCTCATTGGATTCTCTGAATTTCTTTATTCCATCCTTAATGTCTTCTATAATCCAGTCTTTTTTGAGCAGGGTATTGTTCAGTTTCTAAGTGTTTGATTTCTTTTCCCTGCTTTTCCTGTTACTGATTTCCACTTTTATGGCCTTATGGTCAGAGAAGATGCTTTGTAATATTTCAGTGTTTTGGATTCTGCTAAGGCTTGCTTTATGACCTAATATGTGGTCTATTCTAGAGGATGTTCCATGTGCACTAGAAAAGAAAGTATACTTGGTTGCTGTTGGGTGGAGTGTTCTGTATATGTCTGTGAAGTCAAGTTGGTTGATGGTGGCATTTAGATCTTCTGTGTCTTTATTGAGCTTCTTTCTGGATGTCCTGTCCTTCACCGAAAGCAGTGTGTTGAAGTCTCCTGCTATTATTGTGGAGCTGTCTATCTCACTTTTCAATGCTGATAGTTTGTTTCATATATCTTGCAGCCCTGTCATTGGGTACATAAATATTTAATATGGTTATATCTTCTCGGTGTATTGTCCCTGTAATCATTAGTGTCCTTCCTTATCCTTTCTGATGGATTTAACTTTAAAGTCTATTTTGTCAGAAATTGATATTGCCATTCCTGCTCTTTTTTGATTGTTGTTTGCTTGATATTTTTCCATCCTTTGAGTTTTAGTTTGTGTCTCTACGTCTAAGGTGTGTCTCTTGGAGGCAGCATATAGATGGATCTTGTTTTTTAATCCATTCTGCCACCCTCTGTCTCTTTATTGGTGCATTTAGTCCATTTACATTCAGGGTAATTATGGATAGGTATGAATTTAGTGCTATCATTTTGATGTCTTTTTTTGTGTGTTGACAGTTTCTTTTTCCCACTTGATTTTATGTGCTGAGTAAATATTCTTTATATATTGTTCTTTCCTCATATTTGTTGTTGTTGATTTTGTTTCTGCTGAGTCTGTATTTTTCCCTTGTATTTTATTTTGATGAGTAGGATAGTTTGTCTCCTTTGTGCTTACCTTATTATTTACTCCTATTTTTCTAAATTTAAGACTAACTTTTATTTCCTCGTATCACTGTATCTTCCTCTCCATATGGAAGGTGTATGATTACCTTTCGTAGTCCCTCTTTATTATTTTAATGTTGTGTTCTTTTATATAGTAACATCGCTCTTACCCTGTTTTGGGCATTTTTTTTTTATATAATCTTGCTTTGTTTTTTTTTTTTTTTTTTTGAATTTCCCTGTCTGGGTTGACTTCTGGTTGCTCTGCCCAATGTTCTAGTCTTGGGTTGATACCTGATATTATTGATTTTCTAACCATAGAACTCCCTTTAGTATTTCTTTTAGTTTTGGTTTGGTTTTTAGGAACTCCCTAAACTTGTGTTTATCTGGAAATGTCTTAATTTCACCTTCACATTTAAGAGACAGTTTTGCTGGATATATGATTCTTGGCAGGCAATTTTTTTTCCTTCAATTTTTTAAATATGTCATCCCATTGCCTTCTTGCCTACATGGTTTCTCACAAGTAGTCCAAGCTTTTTCTTCTTGGCTCTCCTTTGTAGGTGTCTTTTCATTCATCCCTTGCTGCTCTTATAATTCTCTCTTTATCTTTGGTTTTGGCAAGTTTGATTATATGTCTTGGTGACTTTCTTTTAAGATCTACCTCATGTGGAGTTTGATGAGCATCTTGGATAGATATCTTCTCATCTTTCACAATATGAGGGAAGTTTTCTGCCAACAAATCTTCAACAATTCTCTCTGTATTTTCTGTTATCCCTCCCTGTTCTGGTACTGCAACCACTTGTAGGTTGTTTCTCTTGATAGAGTCCCACATGATTCTTAAGGTTTCTTCATTTTTTTCATTCTTTTATCTGATTTTTCTTCAAATATATTAGTGTCAAGTGATTTATCTTTGAGTTTAGAAATTCTAGCTTCTACTTGCTCAATTCTGCTCCTCTGATTTTCTATTGAGTTGTCTGATTCTGTAATTTTATTGTTAATCTTCTGAATTTCTGATTGCTGTCTATGTATGGTTTTTCTAGCTTATTAAACTTTTCATTATGTTCTTGAATAATCTTTCTAATTTCTTCAGTTGCTTTATATGTGTGTTCCTTGGCTTGTTCTGCATATTGCCTCATTTCCTTCCCGATGTCTTGAAGGGTTTTGTATATTAAACTTTTGTATTCCACATCTGGTAATTCCAGGAGTGCACTTTCATCTAGAAGATCCCTGGATTCTTTGTTTTGAGAGCCTGTTGACGTGATCATGGTCTGTTTCTTTATGTGACTTGATATTGACTGTTTTCTCTGAGCCATCTATAAGTTATTGTATTAGTTTATGCTTGCTTACTGTGTCATAGCTGCTTGCTTTGTTTTGTTTTGGTATACCCCTATGGGCTGCTTGAGTGAGCTAGCTTGATTATTTTTGCCTTTGGAGCTCTGGTGTCCTGTCCCCAGCTGGCTAGAGCTGTTATCAGGTATATCAGTCTAGGAGTCCATTCAGTTTTCTTGTATGAATTCAGCTCAGGTTTCCAGGTAGGTGATCATCAAGTGTGTGGTACAGGCTCTGTCCTACAGTCTTAGAGGGGCAGGGGTGATTGGCGTATATACCAGTATCTGATTGCAGTAGGGGGTCACACTCTGAATAAGGCAGGGGGCTGAGAACCAACCCCCAGGTGTCCCTGAGCAAAACGCATCTCTGTTCCCTAGAGCGTGCTGGTGGGTGGGTTCTGCAGAGGGACCGTGGGCATCCAGAGTTTCTGGTTGTAAGCACTGGGAGGTGCCAGTTATCTTTGGACCCCTGTCGCAGGTGGCTGGGTGATCTGAGTAGACCTATGAGTCCTTAGGTCCCTGATGAGGGTAGGTGAGGACCTTGTTTACTAGCCAAAGCAATGTCAAATGTCAAACACCCACCTCTCCACCGCACAGCTGAAATGGTTGGAGTTTGCCAACAAGCGCCTATTCTTCCGAAATAGACCCACACAGGTCCATGCAGAAGGGAAAGGTGCTCAAGGTCCACGGATGGTTTATGCCTGGACAGGAGCCGCTTCTGTCCTGAGCTCCCCCGGTTAATGGAGCTAGCAAAATTATCTTTTCCCCCCAGTTGCATATTTTTTCCTTTCCCGAGGCCGGGAGGACAGCTCCAGGTGCTCACCAGGGTGTATCACAGGCCCAGGGATTCAGCTGCTGAAGCTGGGTTGGGGGTGGGGAGGCACGGTAACATATACGCAAGCACTTGGCAAACCCTTCTGCTCAGGTCCCGGAGGTGTGAGTGGGCTGTGTGGCTGCTGCTTCTCCCTGAGGACACTGCAGCCGAACGCTAGGACCAGCCCGCTGCCGCCGCCACTCCGGGAATGGTGCCTGAGGGCTCCCCGCGATTCAGGTCCGGTAACTCCTCTCCGCTTCTGAACGGTCTCTTCCTCTCCCTGCCCCTCAGTTCGTTGTCTAAGCTTGCCTTTGATGCTTAGGGTTCCTGGCTTGTCACAAATATACTCGTTTCACTTGTTTTTTCGGGTCTTTGTTGTACATACAGAGGGCTCGCTGGAAGCGTCTGTCTATTCCGCCATCTTGGCTCTGCCTCCGACAGTCTCTTTTTAAAGGACTAAAAGTCTCATTTCCTCTTATTTCTTCCCATTGTACTTAGCTAAACATCTGGTGCCTAGTGGATTCTCAAAAAGCATTTGTTGATTAAATAAACTAATGAAAACAGAAGATAAACAATGGGGAAAAGAAACAGAATTTGGGTAGTGCTTGGACTATGGCAGTGAAAAAGCATAGGATGTTAAAAGGTGGTTTGAAGGTTTTGATTTGAAAATTGTGAAAAAGTTGGTGCCATTGTCAGATACTTGAAATGTAGAATTGAGATTCCGTTTGTAAACAAGAAAATAATTTCCTTTCAGGCTCTATGGAGCTGGTCCATATTTGATGGAGATATATATATATTAAACTGAGCTTAAAGCAGGCTGGTTGGAAATATGAGATGGAAGGAAAGGGGCTGCATATGCAGGTCTAGGATTACTAAGTGGAGAGGAGATATTTCAAGCTTCAGAATGGATGAGTCCCTGAGGGAATGTGTATAACATAGTATGGATATTAAGAAGGTCAAGAATGAAGTATTTTGTGATGTTTGGAATCAGCAGGTGGGATATGAAAGAAGAATCAGAGCCAACTGAAGAGAGAATAGAGTTATGTTATCCGAGACCAATAGTCTTGAATAACATAACACTAAAAGGCTACCATGTTACAAGAATCAACAACATATCAAATTATTAAGAATTTAGATAGGTAAATAAAAAGCAGCAAACAACAAAAACCTTTACTAAGTTTTGCCAAGAGGTCTTTAATCACCTAAGAGAACTGCCTTACTAATGTTATTGTACACTTATAAGTTAGATTTTTGACAGTTTAGCAGGGAGTTGGTGGGGGTGGGTAGGAAAATTGATGAGGAAATGGAAACCACATATGTAGGTGGAGTTTGTAAAGGAAAGAAGAGTTCTGAACAGGTTTATTATGTAATGTCTGGCTGTGTGGGGTTTTTTTTTTTTTTCAGTCCAAGGTCCTTTGCTTTTTCCATGGATTACTTCTCTCTGGTATTTGAAGAGAAATGATTAGTAAGAAGAACTGATGCTAGATTAACTTTATATGCGAATAACTGAGAGAAGCAAGGATACAGCATTCAAAACATTTATCCATTATTTTTATATCAAAACAAAACAAACATTGATATAGTCTAAATGTTTTTATACTTCTTTTTAAATAGGGCATGGGCTGTTCTGTGAGGCTTTTGAAAGCTGTGCTCCCTGCAGAGGAAGATGCATGTGCACACTGAAATTTACCTGAGATTATAGAATATCCACAAATCCCTTCCATGGATCTCAGTGTAACCACTTGTCATTGAGTTGATTCTGACTCATGTGCTCCATAGGGTTTTCAGTGACCCATGTTTTGGAAGTAGATTGCCAGGCCTTTCTTCCTAGGTGCCTCTGAGTGGACTTGAGCCACCAGCCTTTTGGTTAGCAGTTGATCATGTTAACTGTTTGCACCACTCAGGGACTCCAGATCCCAGTGTAAGAGTCCCTAATTTAGCCCACGGAATGCAAATTTCATTGACTTGACTCTTTTTTTCCCTAATTTTATTTATTTTGTTGTTGTTATTGAGAATATACACAGCAAAACATACACCAGTTCAGCAGTTTCTACATGTACAATTTAGTGACATTGATTACATTCTTCGAGTTGTGCAACTACTCTCACCCTCCTTTTCTGAGTTGTTCTCCCCCATTAACATAAACTCACTGCCCCATAAGGTTCTTGTCTAATCTTTTGAATTGCTGTTGTCAATTTGTTCCCATATAGATCATTCTTAAGAGAGCATATGGTCAAGGCTGACCTTTTTTACTACTTAAGCTAAACTATTTTTTTTTTTTTAAATGTTTTAAGGTAACTTTAGGGCATATTTTTGGTGTAAGGTTCAAAGATTATCTCAGGGCAATAGTTTCAGGGGTTCATCCATAGAAAGTCTGGAGTCCATGAAAGTTTGAAATTATGGTTTGCATTTCCCCCCTTTTGATCAGGATTCTTTTATGGTATCTTTGATCAAAATGTTCAATAATGGCAGCCGGGTACTATTCAGTTCTTCTGGTCTTGTGGCAAAGGAGGCAGTTTTTCATGGAGGCAGTTAGCCGCACATTTCTTATCTCCCCCCTATTCCTGACTCTTCCTTCTTCCTCTGTTGCTCCAGGTGGATAGAGACCAATTGTTGTGCCTTGGATGGCCACTTGCAAGCTTTTAAGACCCCAGGCATTATGCAACAAGCTAGGCGATAGAACAGAAGACTAAACATGTTATTAGGCCAATTAGCTAGGTTGTTCCGTGAAACCATGACCCTAAACCTCCAAACTAAGGAACTAAATCCCATGAGGTGTTTGGTTATGCGTAAGTGGCCTTAGCAGCTGCTCTTTTTTTTTTTTTTTTGGTCCTTGTTGTAAATATATCTGTCACACAACTTTTGCTAATTCAACTTTTTACAGATGTACAACTTATTGACAGTGTTTACAATAATTGCCTTTGCAACCCTGCCCTTAATCAATGAAATTTTTCCATCACCATTAACCCTCCTTTTCCCCCTACCTCCCACCCCTGGTAACCACTAATAAACTTTGGTCTATGTACATTTGCTTTTTATTGTCTTTTTATATAAGTGAGGTCATACAATATTTGTCCTTTTGTGATTGGCTTATTTCGCTCAGCATAATGTCTTCAAGCTCCACCCATACCGAAGCAAGTATCAAGACTTCCTTTCTCCCACTGGCTGAATAGTATTCCATTGTATGTATGTACCACATTTTGTTTATCTGTTCATCTGTTGATGGGCGTTTAGGTTTTTTACATTTTCTGGCTATTGTGAATAGTGCTGCAGTGAACATCGTTTACAAATCTCTTTTTGAAATCTCTGCTTTCAAGTCTTTTGGGTATATACCTAGGAGTGGAATTGCTGAGTCATATGGTAGTTACAGTTTTAGTTTTTTGAGGGACCACCGCACTGTTTTCCACAACAGCTGTACCATTTTGCATTCCCATCAGCTATGAATTTGACTTGCCTATTGAAGTGGGAAGAACATGGAATAAGAATCAGAAGTCCTGGGTCCTAGTTCCACTTCTTCCAGTCTGACTGTGTTATCATGAAAAGAAACTATGATATTCTTAGTCTACAATTTCCTTCTTTACAAAATGAGGCCATAGATCTAAATTATTTCTTAGGTCTATTTTAGTCAAACATGTTGCTGTTAATTCTAAGTCAATGGCAATTGGTTTATGATTCTACTTAAAAAGCCAAAAGGAACTTTGATATTGAATTAATTCTTCTTCTCTGTTTGTATGATTACAATTCTACTTACAAAAAGCACCAGGCCATTTTACGGATTCTGTGGTACACATTTCAATTTATTCTTCCCAGATATTCAGAAGACAGGTGTTAATTGCATTTTAAACCCCCCTGTGAACACCAGCTGCTCCTAAATAACTCAGTTTCTGTCGGTACAAGTTTTGGATCTTTCCTTATTTTCCCAGAAACTTTGAACTCTTTTTTTTATAGGTGATGCCCTAGCAGCTTGGAATACACTCACAGCAGGTCACTTGCCCCAGGGGGATGATCAAATTTAGCTTCTTAGAAAAGTTAGACCATTGTTTCTTTTGAACATTTTGAAGTTCTCCTGCAAAACAAGAATCGAAAGAAGTCAAACAGGCTTCTTCACAGAAGGCAGGAGCTTAGTAGCAGAAAAGGGTGATGGGGTCAAATGAAGGTGCTCAAGATAGGAGAGAAATCGAGAAGGAGATGAAGGACTGAGAAGTGAAAGGAGAAAGGGGAGCAGACAGGCTAGCTGAATGTCTGTTTCACTTATGTTCTGCTGGATGGATTCACCAGAAGTGGCTTCCTGGGACAAAATACCTTGTCAAGGAGTTATTTCTTAAGAATGAATGCAAGACAGGTTTGTCTCCAGTTGAGAGTATTAAACCCCAAGACTTTAGAGAAAGTAAGGTTTAGAACTCACATCCTAATTATTTTGAAGGAAGAGGAAGAGTTATGTGGCTGTTCTCAACGTAAATCCCCCTTCAGAGTCATTAAGCAAAAATTTGAGGAAGATATCAGTCTTCCCCACTAACCATGTGAACAGGCATTTGGGGAAATACAGTTTATGGAACTTATTTTTTTTTTTTAGCAGGGTAGGATGATTATCTGTATAGCTAATCTCTATGATGGGAATACTTAAGTCATTAGAGTTAATTCCAAGATGCAGCCAGAATTTTTAGACTGTATTTCAAAAAAGGGAGAAATGTTTGAATACCTGAAAGTTAACAGTAGAGTACTCTTATTCCTTAAATACTCTTTAGAAAGCCCATTGTTATGGATTGAATTGTGTCCTCGCAAAATATGTGTTGGAACCCAAACCCCTATACCTGTGGTTGTAATTCAGTTTGGGAATAGGGTTTTCTTAGTTATTTTAATGAGACCATATCACTGCAGGGTGTGTTCTAAACCTAATCATTTTTGTGTTATAAAAAGAGCAGATTAGACACAGAAAGAAGTACAAATTGGGGGAAGATAGATGCCATGTGAAGATCTCGAAGGAACTGAGTAACACCATGGCTACAGAAGCTGAAAGAGACAAGGATTTTCACCCAGAGCTGACAGAGACTTCGCCTAGAGCAAGTACTCTGAGCTTGAATGTCTAGCCTCCTGAACTGTGAGAAAATTAATTTCTGTTCCTTAAAGCCACCCACTTGTGATATTTCTGTTACGGCAGCACTAGGAAACTAAGACACCCATAAAGAGTCACAATAAAAACAGATTTAAAAGTATTAAGACATAAAGTCAAGCTGCGTTACAGAGCCAGGAGAATTGCACTCTGCCCTGCTGCTTGATTCTAAAACTCTCTGTAATTGCTTGCAAAGGCTGAGGCAACAGACATCTCATGATACTACAGGGACAGCAAATAATAACCCCCTGGATGATTGTTTTTAAAACAAACATTACTAGAATTGACTCTAACGAGGGTTTAAAAGCCCATTTTCTTTCTTTTCTGGGATGCAGGCTGTTTTCTTAATAAATTTTATTATGCCAGTTGACTTACATATCCCCTGAAACAATGGTCCCCAAACCCTCGCCCCTGCTATGCTGGCCATCAAAGCATTCAGTTTATTCAGGAAACTTCTTTGCTATTGGTTTAGTCCAGTTGTGCTGACCTCGCCTGTATTGTGTATTGGCTTTCCCATCACCTAAAGTCATTCTTATTTACTATCTAATTACTGAATACCCTTTTCCCACCCTCCCTCCCTGCCCCCTCTCATAACCATCAAAGAATATTTTCTTCTCTGTTTAAACTATTTCTTGAGCTCTCGTAATAGTATTCTTATACAATATTTGTCCTTTCGCAGCTGACTAATTTCATTCAGCATAATGCCTTCCAGATTCCTCCATGTTATGAAATGTTTCACGGATTCATCACTTTTCTTTATCGATACATAATATTCCATTGTGTGAATATACCATAATTTGTTTATCCATTCATCTGTTGATGGGCATCTTGGTTGCTTCCATCTTTTGCTGTTGTAAACAGTACTGCAGTGAACATGGGTGTGTATATATCTGTTCATGTAAAGGCTCTTATTTCCCTAGGATATATTCCAATGAGTGGGATTGCTGGATCGTATGGTAGTTCTATTTCTGCTTTTTTAAGGAAGCGCCAAATCGATTTCCAAAGTGGTTGTACCATTTTACATTCCCAGCAGCAGTCTCTCCACAACCTCTCCAACATTTATTGATGTTGTTGTTGTTAGGTGCTGTTGAGTTGGTTCCGACTCATAGCGACCCTATGCACGACAGTACGAAACACTGCCCGGTCCTGCACCATCCTCACAATCGTTGTTATACTTGAGCTTATTGGTGCAGCCACTGTGTCAGTCCACCTCGTTGAGGATCTTCCTCTTTTCCACTGACCCTGTACTCTGCCAAGCATGATGTCCTTCTCCAGGGACTGATCCCTCCTGACAACATGTCCAAAGTATGTAAGATGCAGTCTTGCCATCCTTACTTGTAAGGAGCATTCTGGTTGCATTTCTTTTGGCAGTCTGTGGTATATTCAATATACTTCGCCAACACCACAATTCAAAGGCATCAACTCTTCTTCGGTCTTCCTTATTCATTGTCTGGCTTTCACATGCAGATGATGTGATTGCAAATACTATGGCTTGGGTCAGGCGCACCTTAGTCTTCAAGTGACATCTTTGCTCTTCAACACTTTGAAGAGATCCTTTGCAGCAGATTTGCCCAATGCAGTGCGTCTTTTGATTTCTTCACTGCTGCTTCCATGGCTGTTGATTGTGGATCCAAGTAAAATGAAATCCTTGACAACTCCAATCTTTTCTGTTTATCATGACATTGCTTATTGGTCCAGTTGTGAGGATTTTTGTTTTCTTTATGTTGAGGTACAATCCATACTGAACGCTGTAGTCTCTGATCTTCATAGGTGAGTGCTTCAAGTCCTCTTCACTTTCAGCAAGCAAGATTGTGTCATCTGCATAATGCAGGTTGTTAATAAGTCTTCCTCCAATCCTGATGCTCCGTTTTTCTTCATATAGGCCAGCTTCTCGTTATTTGCTTAGCATACAGATTGAATAGGTATGGTGAAAGAATACAACCCTAACACACGCCTTTCCTGACTTTAAACCAATCAGTATCCCTTGTTCTGTCCGAACAACTGCCTCTTGATCTATGTAAAGGTTCCTCATGAGCACAGTTAAGTGTTCTGGAATTCCCATTCTTCACAATGTTATCCATAATTTGTTATGATCCACACAGTCGAATGCCTTTGCGTAGTCAATAGAACACAGGTAAACATCCTTCTGGTATTCTCTGCTTTCAGCCAGGATTCATCTGACATCAGCAATGATATCCCTGGTTCCACGTCCTCTTCTGAAACCAGCTTGAATTTCTGGCAGTTCCCTGTCAATATACTGCTTCAGCCATTTTTGAATGATCTTCAGCAAAATTTTGCTTGCGTGTGATATTAATGGTATTGTTCTATAATTTCCACATTCGGTTGGATCACCTTTCTTGGGAATAGGCATAAATATGGATCTCTTCCAGTCAGTTGGACAGGAAGCTGTCTTCCATATTTCTTGGCATAGGCGAGTGAGCACCTCCAGTGCTGCATCTGTTTGTTGAAACATCTCAATTGATATTCCATCCATTCCAGGAGGCTTGTTTTTCACCAATGCCTTCAGAACAGCTTGGACTGAATACCAGTGACATACCAGTGAATACCGGTGGCATAGCTTCCAGCATCATAGCAACACGCAAGCCCCCACAGTACGACAAACTGACAGACATGTGGGGGCCAACATTGACTAATTTGTGTTTTTTGGATTAATGCCAGCCTTGTTGGAGTGAGATGGAATCTCATTGTAGTTTTGATTTGCATTTCTCTAATGGCTAATGATCATGAGCATTTCCTCATTTATCTGTTAACAACATGAATGTCTTGTTTAGTAAAGTGCCTGTTCATATCCTTTGCCCATTTTTTAATTGGGTTGTCTTTTTGTAGTTGAGTTTTTGCAGTATCATGTAGATTTTAGAGATCAGGCGCTGATCAGAAATGTCATAGCTAAAAAGTTTTTCCCAGTCTGTAGGTAATCTTTTTATTCTTTTGGTGAAGTCTTTGGATGAACATAGGTGTTTGATTTTTAGGAGCTTCCAGCTATCTAGTTTTTCTTCTGCATTGTTAGTAATGTTTTGTATACTGTTTGTGCCATGTATTAGGGCTCCTAGGGTTGCCCCTATTTTTTCTTCCATGATCTTTATTGTCTTAGATTTTATATTTAGGTTCTTTGATCCATTTTGAGCTTGTGTTTGTGCATAGTGTGAGGTATGGGTCTTGCTTCATTTTTTTTGCAGATGGATATCCAGTTATGTCAGCACCATTTGTTAAAAAGACTGTCTTTTCCCCATCTAACTGCTTTGTGGCCCTTGTCAAATATCAACTGCTCATATGTGGATGAATTTCTGTCTGGATTCTCAATTCTGTTCCATTAGTCTATGTATCTGTCGTTGTACCACTACCAGGCTATTTTGACTACTGTGGCGGTATAATAAGTTCTAAAATCAGGTAGAATGAGGGCCTTCCATTTTTTTCTTTTTTTTCAATAACGCTTTACTTATCTGGGGCCTCTTTCCCTTCTGTATGAAGTTGGTGATTTGTTTCTCCATCTCATTAAAGAATGTTGTTGGAATTTGGATTAGAATTGCATTAAATGTATAGATCGTTTTTGGTAGAATAGACATTTTTATAATGTTAAGTCTTCCTATCAATGAGCAAGGTATGTTTTTCCACTTATGTAGGTCTCTTTTGGTTTCTTACAGAAGTGTTTTGTAGTTTTCTTTGTATAAGTCTTTTACATGCTTTGTAAGATTTATTCCTAAGTATTTTATCTTCTTGGGGGCTACTGTAAATGGTATTGATTTGGTGGTTTCCTCTTTGATGTTCTTTTTGTTGGTGTAGAGGAATCCAACTGATTTTTGTATGTTTATCTTGTATCCTAGTACTCTGCTGAGCTCTTCTATTAGTTTCAGTTGTTTTC
Organism: Loxodonta africana; assembly: GCF_030014295.1. Lineage (NCBI taxonomy): Eukaryota > Metazoa > Chordata > Mammalia > Proboscidea > Elephantidae > Loxodonta > Loxodonta africana. Next base: position 33,033,775 of record NC_087369.1, on the reverse strand, counting down.
TTGAGGATTCTTTTCTGTGTATAAGTTCATGTCATCTGAAATAAAGATAGTTTTACTTCTTCCTTGCCAATCTGGATGCCCTTTATTTCCTTATCTAGCCTAATTTCTCTGGCTAGGACCTCCAGCACAGTGTTGAATAAGAGTGGTGATAAAGGGCATCCTTGTCTGGTTCTGATCTCAAGGGGAATGCCTTCAGGCTCTCTCCATTTTCGATGATGTTGGAAAAGCCCATTTTCTTGATGTAGGATATATTCAGTTCTTTCTAGTCCGTCTTACCAGCTGTCCTGGAAGAGCAGCTATTTTTTGTTACTAAGGAGCTTTGGCATAATGGATAGAATCAAGTATTTCAAATCTGCAAATCTAGAGTTTCGGATAAGAAAAGAAAATTGGGACCAGCCTATGGCATTAGGTGATCCTTTCAAGCTCACTTGGAATTTCAAATTTTAGCCGGATAGCATGTAATTCTTAGTAGCTTAAATGTAAATTTCTATGTAAAGACTGCAACGAAATTCCTTCCTCTCCGTCTTTGGTTCAGTTCATTCATTTATTTATGTATTCACTTGAGTAGGTAACATATCTTTACTAAGGACTAACTATGTGCCAAACATTATAATTGATGCTTTGGACGCAAAGATAACCAGACAAAATTCCTGTCTTCAAGAAGCTCAGAGTCTATTCAGGGAGATAGACAAGTCAAGAAATATAGGATTATGTGATAAATTCTAAAGAAGTCACAAGGAGGGAGAATCTAACTCAGCTTGGGTGAACTGAGCCTTGTCAGGATCAATCTTAAGTCCATTAGTTGATCAGAGTAAGGTATAAACTCAAGACAAAGTTAGTTCTTGCAATGTTTTGTGTTCGTATCTCTTGTCCTTGTGTTTTTTTTTTAACAACCGTTTCTTTTCGTGTCTATCTTTGCTATCTAATAGATTGTGAAGCCTTAAGGGCAGTTCAGATTTCTGCATCATCTTTTATTCCTAGACCTAGCACAGTAGTAGGGACTTAGTAAGTATCTTAGAATAAAGGCCAACAAAGTAGAGAGAGAGAAATTATCATCGTTTATGCTATAAATCATCATCTATCAAGTGATTGACTGATGAATGCCCACTTCTGACTATGGAGCCTGGGCTCAAGCAAAAGTTTCATGTAAGACTTCTCTTTTTAGTGTTTTTTTAATTACAAAGTAAATAAATTTGCACCATGGAACAGTTCCTTTCCTTCTGATATCCTATTAGGCAGCGTCTATAATTTTTAATAGGGAATGATGATATGGTGAAAAATGTTACTGAATTCTGCATAGTATATACATGTTTAAAAATATGCATATATTACAAATTAAAATAAGAATGATGAATTTTGAACACCAGTTTTTCAGTTCTGGAAAGCACCTGACAATCAGAATATTCTATTTATAAGATGGATTCCAACTGTGAAACAGAAGGATGGGTAACAGATTTGGTTACTCAGAGATATTGATGATGCAACTCCATGTGGAATGGCAGGAACATCAGAGAAGGAGGCAGAGCTTTTAAATTTTTGATTGGAAGGGACAATGGCAATTCTTCTTTCCTGAGTGGGGTCACTGGAGTGGAACAGGTACTAAAATTTAGGAAGAAGCATTGGTCAGTGAGAGTCCCCAAACAAGAGACTAGGAGGTGGCCATCTAGGCGTCTGAGGTCAGAAGGATCAGAAGGAAGCCAGACTTGCAAGATGTTGGATTACCCTGTGTAAGCTGTTGTAGATCAGAAGACCCAGTGGTACCATGATATCAGCCAGACCTTGGAGAGATTACAGAGTTGGACAGCAGCTGTTGCAAAGTGCTTACCCAAGGATTGTGGTACTCTCTAGTAGTGGCTCCAGGCCATAGCGGTTGCCCCAGCAGCAACAGCAGGAATATTAGCCATCAGCCATCAGAGGGTCCTGCAGGGAATATTAGCATTGTTCCAAACTGAGGACAAAAGATACTGATTACTGTCATAAGTCAGAATGCTATTTACTGTAGCGAGGGACTTCCAAGGCCAACCCTTCTTGGCACTGAACCAGGAACCAGAAGCAATAGGGAGGTATAGGGGGACCTGGGGATAAAGCCATTAAAATAGTAGGGGTACATTGAGAAAGGACGGTGTGGCAGTACAGCCAGATTCCTTTTCCCTGCTTTACGTGTTGTGTGCCCCTATGCCTCATCTGTTATGTGCTTTGTTTTTAATGGTTCTCATCTGTGACCGTCTTCAAGGTTTGCCTGCAGGGAACAAGAAGTGTCTGGGAGTTTACATGCCCCACCCAAGTTAGGCAATGACTGGCTGATGGGATGGTACGAAAGCTCAACTTCTTTGCTTAAAAAAAGGATAAACTCTAAGGCGTAATGTATGCTCCAGAGTTCCCTGTGGGATCAGACTGAGGGTGGGACTTTACCTGAAATCATACCTTTGGTTTTGTCTGCCTTGCCTCTCCCACTCCCCTTGCAATTTCTCCTCGGAGCACTTCCTTAATAAATCAGCTGCCTCTGAATCTTTATTTCAGAGTCTGCATGTAGGAAACATCACTGAATACAGTTGGCTTAGCAGCCACTGGGAAGAGAGTTTGCCTGCACACTCCATTACAATTCTGACATGGAATTATAGAGTCATAGAAGCCTTGAGAGTAGAGGTGACTTTAAGGGTGGGGGAAAGGGAGCCTCATTGTTTTGGGGACACCGAGTTCCTGTTAAGGGTGATGGAAAGTTTGGAAACAGATTATAGTGATGATCGAACAACATGATGAGCATAATTAATGTCACTGAATTGTACATGTGAAGAATGTGGAAATAGCAAATGTTTTGTTGCACATATATTTGCTACAATAAGAAAAAACAAAGGAAAGCCTTTGGAGATATAAGAAAGGATAAACAAGTGAGCAGAGCTGAATTCGGGGAAGAGAGATGCCATGCCACATGAAGATGACCAGGAGCAGAGGCTCAAAGAGACAAGGACCTTCCCCTAGAGCTGACGGAGAGAGAAAGCCTTCCCCTAAAGCTGGCACCCTGAATTTGGACTTCTGGCCTCCTAAACTGTGAGAAAATAAATTTCTGTTTGTTAAAGTCAAAAAGAAAGAAACATGAAGGACCAGGGGGGCAAAAAAAAGATGAGTCTTAAAAGATACAGAGGCATTTTTTCAGATAAAGTGAGGCAAGATCTCCTTGTTACTTTAAATAATATCCAGTGCCATTGAGCCGATTCTGACTCATAGCAACCCTATAGGACAGAGTAAGCCTATCTAATTATCAATATTGAAAGTAATATTAATTAATATCTATCTGTCGTGTGTTATTAAGTGCCTAGTGCTGTATTAAGAATCTTACATTTTAATCGTAATCTTTAGGAGGAACATATGAGGCATGTAAAGTCATGACACCTTTTCACATATATGAGGACTCCAAAAGGCCTGGTAATTTGCTTGAGGCCTACAGCAAATCACCGGCAAATATGGGATTTGAACACAGGTAGTTTGACTTTAGAGCTTACTTGAGTTTTGATCACTTTGCAATATTGCCTTCTTGGTAAACAACATTAAAATAAAGATTGTCTTCCATCTCATTTCCTCTGCAGTGTCAAGGTGAAGTTTTTTCTTTTTCTTGATGATCTCTTTTAAGCCCACTCATGATGAAAATCATGTTTAATTCATATTTTGTTCTGTGTGTTAATATTTAGAACATTATAGAAAGAAAAAAGGAAAAGAAAAATCTGTCTCTTTAGGAGTCTGACATTTGGAACAGAAGTAGACAGAAAGTGTCCTTAAATGTTTTAAAGGAAATTAGATTTTAGGAAAGGATAAATAGAAAAGACATCTGAAAAGTTTGGAGAGTAAAGATCTCTAACTTGGAAGGCCAGAATTCCTATACCTGAATATGCTCTAAGATGATATTACGAGCACAATACTGACAGGCTAATACAAGTCTTGAAATATTTTTTGTTTTTAGTGTTACTCTGAAAGGTTCTTTTTTGAGTATTTCTCAATGATTATCTAATCGTAAAACCAATTCTTATTTTTAAAGCAATTGAGCACAAATAAGGGATGAGAGTATTATTTGGAATATCCTTTCTCTAGTTCTCTATACTTGGAGATGCTTGATTATTGGACCTATATTGATATTTATCAATATTTATCAGTATCAATTGGTATTTACCAAGAGGTTTCTGGGTGGCGCACACAGTTTGTTCTCAACTATTAACCTAAAGGTTGGCAGTTTGAACCTACCCAGTAGCACCACAGAAGAAAGGCCTGGCAATCTGTGTCTGTAAAGAATGTTTTTTAGTGCCATTGAGTTGATTCTGACTCATGGCAACCTATGTGACAGAGTAGAACTACTCCATAGGGTTTTCTTAGCTGTATTCTTTATGGAAGCAGATCTCAGGGTCTTTCTCCCATGGAGCCACTGAGTAAGTTTAAACTGCCAACCTTTTGGTTAGCAGCTGAACACCTGACTGTTCTGCTACCAGGGCTTCTTTCCATAAAGATTATAGCCAAGAAAAACCTATGGAGCAGTTCTACTCTGTAACACATGGGCTAGCCATGAGTCAGAATCGACTCAACGGCAAGGGGTTTGGTTTTTGTTTTGTTTTTTAATTGATATTATGGCATCCCCATCACCCTCCTTATTTATAAAGCCCAATATGACCCCCTCGCCATCACCCTTCAGTCCTTAACTCTGTGGTATTTTTCTTTACTTACCTGACCCATATTCCACTTTTTATTTATGTGTTTATATCTGTCTTCCCCACTAGAAATTTTGGGGAAAAGCATTATGCAAAAGATGTTCATCACAGTAACATTTATAATAATAAAAAAAAGACCAAACCCATTGCCATCGAATTGATTCTGACTCATAGCGACCCTATAAGACAGAGTAGAACTGCCCCATAGGGTTTCTAAGGAGCGCCTGGTTGATTCGAACTGCCAACCTTTTAGTTAGCAGCCGTAGCACTTAACCACTATGCCACCAGGTTTTCCTTAGATGTCTTTAGAGGAATAAAAATAAATGATTCCATTTAAGATACAACTATTGGTCTCTTCCCATCTGGAGCAAAGGAGAATGAAGAAAACCAGAGACTCAAGGAAGAAATCAGTCCACAGAAGTAATGGCCCACATGAACCACAGCCTCTTCTAGCCTGAGACTAGAAGAGATGGGTCCTGGCTACCAACACCAACAGTTCTGACCAGGGACACAATAGAAGGACTCAGATGGAATGGGAGAAAAATGTAAGAACAAAGCTCAAATTCATAAAAAAGACCAGACTTACTGGACTGGTAGATACTAGAGGAACCCTCAAGACTATCTCCCTTTTAACCTGGAACTGAAGCCACTCCTGGAGGTTACATTTCCACCAAATAATAGATTGGCCTACAAAAGAAGCAGTAACATCCATGAGGAATGTACTCCTTTAAACAATCAACTATAGGAGACCGAATGGTTAACATTTACCAAAAGCAAAGATGAGATGGCAAGGAGGGCCGGGGAAACTGGATGGATGGAGACGAGGCAGGCGGGGTGGAAATGGTGAGTGTGCTGACACATTGTGGGGATTGTAACCGTTGGCATGAAACAATTTGTGTATGAATTTGCTGTGTTAACTTTCACCTAAAACACAATAAAATATTTTTAAACACAGAAAAAAAAAAGATTCCGTTATTAACAAGGTTACAGTCATAGGCTTTCATTGTAAAATAACAATTTTCTCTTATGATGATCATATCTGTAAAGGTTTTCTCATACCTTCAGATATCAGCAAAAGTCAAGGATGAAATGTTTTCTTGTTGTTGTTGTTGTTTTGTAGGGAGTCAATAGCATACAGTAAAAGCTAAAGGTTACATACATTCTGGAGACTCGCAGTACAAAAGGTGATACTATTTTCTGATAATGGGACATGGTGTCCATCTTACTCATATGACAGTAGGGCATGAGAAGGATCAGAATAAATTTACTTTGGATACTTACTCTCAAAGCTTCTCTTCAAAGGACGCGATTCTAAATAGAACTGGGATTCTGTCCTGCTCTTGGCCAGTAATGTGATTGTAGATGGCCATAGGTTATAGACGATGATGCCTTTGAAACTGAAAATTATGAAATGATCATGATAGTGACTCTCGGGAATTAAAACAGACCAATATAGAGCTGGAAAAGAGGACCTAGGATTAATGCCAACGGATATTGGGATAAATAGAAAAGATGACAAAGATAAGCTGGCAATATTTATCTTCAGTTAGTTCTGTGCTAGTATATTCTGAAATATGATGTATATAAATGGAACGAAGCTGAAGAGAAAATTGGTAATTAACAAGTCAACATTTATTTTTACAATTCAACTGAAACTTGTTTTAAAGAATGTTTTTGTTGTCATATATGTCCAGAAAAATGGTGACTCAGTTATATTTAAGTAAATAATTTATCAAATGAGATAACCTCTATAAACTCAGTTTGTAAATTGGACAGTTTTATACATATGACCTAATTTTGACTGGTTTAAATATTTTTACTTCATCCTCAAGTGCTTAGACTATGATAAATTTTTGCATTTTGAAATAACAGGACGTTCTTTCTGCTTACGCATTACTTTGCTGACTTGACCATATAGCTAGAACTTATAGTGTACTGCCTGATTATGTTAATCATCTTTTCCTCTTCATTCAATCATCCATTCATTTGTTCCTTTGTTCTCTCCTTCATTCTTTCATCTTTCCACAAGCATCTGTGAGTCCCTATTATGTGTGGCAGGCTGTGTGTGAGGCGCCAGGAATGTACTGTGAATAAGATGTGGTCCCTGCCCTTCCGGAGCACACATTCCAGAGGCAGAGGCAGGCACCTCAACATCTAACCACAGTGGGACAAGCACTCTTTACAGTCTGTGATGGGTTTTTGTTGTGTCAATTTAGCCAAGCTGCAACTATGTTTCCCACGAACCTGCATGGGTCCAGTTTGGTATGGGCCACAAGAGACATTTTCTGTGAGATTTGGAAGGCAGACATTTTTTCTGCTTTGAAGGTTGGTGTAGGGCACGAAGCACTGTTGCAGATCATAAAAGCGTATTTGTCGATCCTGGCATTGGCGTGGGGTGCCAGCTGGGCCTACAGCTCTTCCAGCTTCTGGCAGATCCTCCTTCAGCTTCTCTGACTCCCAGGCCAGATGTGTGTTTAGCTCCATGGTGAAAAGCACCGGCATCTCTTACAGGTCACCCTCATCGTCAAAGTTGGAGGCTTGAGGTGGTGAGAGATCAACTTAGTTTCTAGTAAGTTTCTCTTGGTTCCAGCTCAGGTTGGCAGATTACAGTTTGTCCTTTCTTCTCAAATATCTTCAAGCTTGCTTGACTGCTCTGCAGGCTTCAAGTTCCAGTACCAGACACAGAAATAAATTTCTCGCGCAGACTTTATAAATAGCACTTTTTATCCCATAGTCATGGAAGGTCATATCCGTATAATGAATACTCTCTCTGTGTCTGTGTATCTATCTGTCTGTCTGTCTCTATCTAACAGGATTGAATGGCTCATTTTTCCTGAGAGGGAAAGAGTACCCTGGGTAAGGGTAGGGAAAGATTTCACTAAGATATTTGAGCTGGGCTCGAAGGATGAATTGGAGCGTGTTAAGTGAAGAATGGGGAGAAATTCGTTCCAGCAGACTGAGGAAATATCATGGGTGAAACATGGAGTTGGAAATTATAGAGCTTATTAGGATAATGGTGAGATGACTATGCTTGAGTGGAGAACAGGAAGGCAAGGGGAGGGTTGTAGGTTGAGAAAAAGATGGAGGATGAGCAGGAAAAAGAAAATGAACCCAAACTGTGAAAGACTTCATAGAAATATAGGAGCAATATTGACAAAGTCTGGTGAGAAAAATGAGATAGTTAGATCATGTATGTACTAATTAGATCATTTGTGTATTAACTATGTAGCCAAATACACTTAAACTTCCTTGAGGAACATGTAGTTCTTTTTGCCTCACTCACCCCCCTTTAAATACAATAAAGTGTCAATAAATGTTTTGTGATGACACACTCCTCACATTTACTTATTCAAATATCATCATCCAGCATGCTTCTCAATAGAAATACCCTGAAAGGTAGAGAGTGATAATTTAGGTCCATACAAAGCAATCTGGACATAATAGCTAACTATTTGAAATAACTTCAAATATATAGGAAATGGTATAGAACCGTGGTTCCTAAACCGTGTACCAAGGTATCCCGGGGGCGCCACAACAAACTTGCAGGGGCACCAGGAAAATTCAAATTTTCGAGATAAACACAGCTATATCTGTGGGACACCAAGTGAACTACACGCATTTTGATGATGTTACATCTTCGCAAAGCTGATTTCTGGTGGCTGTTATGATAAAAAACAGGCACTATACAAAAACTGGACCCCCTGGTGGCACAGTGGTTAAGAATTGGGGTGCTCACCAAAAGGCCGGCAGTTCAAATCCACCAGCCACTCCTTGGAAACCCTATAGGGCAGTTCTACCCTGTCCTATAGGGTCGCTATGAGTCGGAACTCACATGAGGGCAACGGGTTTGGTTTTTTGTTATACAAAAATCAATGGGGAACAGGAAAGGAAGGTAGCAGTGTCTAATCTGATTCCAAGGTTTGAGAAAGCTGCATAGTTCCCGAAAGGCACATGCGTTCCATTACCAAGTAGTTGTGGTCATTTAAAAGTAAATCAAAATATCCTTTTTTCAACTTATAAGTATTATTTTTTCAAGCAGCTACTGAAGTGGCAGGACGTAAATACCTATTAAGCTGCTTGGATCTTATTACTTAATAAACAGAGCTGTTAAGTATTTCTTTTGGCCTAGGAGGACCATGAAAACCCTGGTGGCATAGTGGTTAAGAGCTATGGCTGCTAACCAAAAAGTTGGCAGTTCAAATCCACCTGGCGCTCCTTGGAAACCCTATGAGGCAGTTCTACTCTGTCCTATAGGGTTACTATGAGTCGGAATCTACTCGACAGCAACAGGTTTATGGGTTTAGGAGAACCATGAAAAATTATTGAGAAGTTAAGGGCACCATGAACCAAGAGTTTGGGAATCTCTGTTAGAGAGGTGACAAAACTACAAAATATGTGTTGTGTAAGACAAAGCTGGAACAGACATTTCAAACTGAATCTTGTAGGATTCAGCATTTGGCCTAAAGGTGCTCTTGTGTTCCATAATTGCAGTATGCTTTAGTAGCATAAATATTTCTCTGCTCGCCTAGCTGTTGATAGTAATTCTAGCTGTGATCCCCTTATGCCGTGTATTCCTTGGAGCAGGAGACATGTGGAGAACAACAGCTCAGTGCATCAAATCTCTACACTTTGAAAGTGAAGTGCATTACTGAAAAACTCCAAGTAGCTAAAGCAGTGGCTCGACTTTTCCATTTGATGCAGGTAGAGATGTTTAAGCTAGTTTCTGCTCTTCTACATGGCCAGTTCCTACCTTAACAAATAATTAGTGTATTTAGAGTCGTTTGCCTTCTTTTAAGTATGAACAATTTGACCATCATGATTGGAGTTCCAGCTGTGTGTTTGTTTTTCAGTGTTCAAAAGAAAATAACTGCTAACCTATAGCTGTATCCAATGAAAGTAACTTTTTAAGAATGAGATCAAAATAAAGATATTTTCATACCAACAACAATGAGACAGACAAACAAACCCAAGAGAGTTTAAGTAACAAATCCTAATTTCCTAAAGAAATTCTAACAAAGGTACTTCAGGGAGAAGAAATGTAATCTCAGATAGGAGATCTGAGATTACAAAAATGACGAAAACTGAGGAGTGATAAATGTGAAGGTAAATCTAAATGAACGGTGACTAAATAAAATCATAATAATTGTGCCTCATGTGGTTAAAACTTAAAATTAAAATATAGGTAAACGATAACAAGTGTTAGGAAGAGGGTTAAAAAAACCCATTGCAAACAAGTTGATTTTGACTCATGGTGACCTCGTGTGTCAAAGTAGAACTGTGCTCCAGAGAGTTTTCAATGACGGATTTTTCGGAAGTAGATTGCTAGGTCTTCTGAGGTGCCTCTGGGTGAACTCCAAACTCCAGCCTTTTGGTTAGCAGCCAAGCACATTAACTGTTTGCACCACCCAGGGACTCTAGGAAGGAGGTTAAACCCAAACCAAACCAAACCCAGTGCCGTCGAGTCGATTCCGACCCATACCGACCCTATAGGACAGAGTAGAACTGCCCCATAGAAGTTTCCAAGGAGCGCCTGGCGGATTCAAACTGCCGACCGTTTGGTTAGCAGCCGTAGCAGTTAACCACTACACCACCAGGGAAGGAGGGTAGTGGAATTTCATTGTTCTGTTGTTGTTAGGTGCCACCGAGTCGGTTCCAACTCATAGCAACACTCTGTACAACAGAAGGAAACAGTGCCCGGTCCTGCTTCACCCTCACAGTCAGTATGCCTGAGCCTGCTGTTGCAGCTACTATGTCAAGTCCATCTCGTTAAGGGTCTTAATTGTTCTAGGGTACTCAGATTTTCCAGGAGAAAGGTAAAAGTATTGATTAATTTTATAATTTGACAAATTTGTTATATGTATTGTGATTTCTAGTAACAACAGAATAGAAACACATTATATAATTTTCAAATTAGTTGATGGAAAAACGAAGTTAGCTCCAAAACAAACAAACAAACAACAAAAAGTGGTAAGAAAGGAGAGAAAAAGAATTGAAGAACAGGTGGGAAAATTATAAGGTAAAAAAGGAGATATGTCTAATCTCAATGATCAAAAATCACATTAAATTGGTTATATTAAATATTCTACTTAAAAGACAAAGATTGTCAGACTGGAAAAAATAACTAAATCCAAGTATATGCTGTTTATAAGAAATTCATATAAAGCATAAGGATACCAAAAGTTTGAAATTAAAATAATGAAAAAACTTATCATGCAAATACCAATTAAAGACTTTTAGTGAAAAGGCATTTCTCACTAAAAAGGAGTCAAAACCCATTGCCGTCAAGTTGATTCCAACTCATAGCGACCCTATATTATATTGAAGGTTGTACTCATCATGACATTGTAAAAATTAAGTTTGTATGCACTTAATAATATAGGTCCAAAACATGAAAAAAAAAATTGAACAGGACAGTAAAAATAAGCAAACATTCAATCATGGTGAAAAATTGCAAAACACATTTGTCAGAAATTGTTAGAACCAACCAACCAAGAATGTAAATTTAACTGTGATGAACAAGCTGTACCTAGTGGACATATGTAGAATGTTGTTCCCAGCAGTTGCAGAGCACTTATTCTTTTCAGACACAAATAAAACAGTTTTTAAAAAATTGACCACATATTGTGCCATAAGATTTTTTCTATCAATGTCAATGTTTTGACACCACAAAAATCTTTAACAATTGTAACAACAAAAACACTACAAACTCCTATATGTTTGGCAATTCAAAAAAAAAGGTTTCTAAATCTACCAGTGGAAGAAAATCATAATAGAAAGTATTTTGAAGAGAGTAATAATGAAATTCTTTTTTGTACTTTAGATGAAGGTTTACAGAACAAATTAGCTGCTCATTAAACAATTAGTACACGTATTATTTTGTGATATTGGTTACCAACCCCACGATATGCCAACACTCTCCCCTTCTCAAACTTGGGCTCCCTATTACCAGCTTTCCTCTCCCCTCCTGCCTTCTTGTCCTTGTCCCTGGGCTGGTGTGCCTTTAGTCTTGTTTTGTTTTATGGGCCTGTCTAATCTTTGACTGAAGGGTGAACCTCAGAAGTGGCCTCATTACTGAGCTGAAAGAGTGTCCAGGGGCCATGCTCTCAGGGTTTCTCTAGTCTCTGTCAGGGCAGCAAGTCTGGTCTTTCTTTTTCAGTTAGAATTTTGTTCTACGTTTTTCTCCAGCTCTGTCCAGAACCCTCTATTGTGATCCCTGTCAGAGCAGGTCAGTGGTGGTAGCCGGGCACCATCTAGTTGTACTGGACTCAGTCTGGTGGAGGCCATGGTAGACGTGGTCCATTAGTTCTTTGGACTAATCTTTCCCTTGTATCTTTAATTTTCTTCATTCTCCCTTGCTCCAGACGGGGTGACACCAGTGGAGTATCTTAGATGGCCACTCACAGGCTTTTAAGACCCCAGATGCTACTCACCAAAGTAGGCTGTAGAATATTTTCGTTATAAACTATGTTGTGCCAGTTGAGTTAGATGTTCTCTGAGACCATGGTTCCCACAGCCCACAGCCCAGCAACTCGGTCCCTCAGGGAGTTTGGATGTGTCTATGGAGCTTCTGTGACCTTGCCTTGTACAGGTTGTGCTGGTTTCCCTTGTATTGTGTACTGTCTTACCCTTCACCAAAGTTACCACTTATCTGTTTTTCCATCCCCATAATAATGAACATTTTAAACCAAAACAGGTGAGATGCAGCTAAAGAATACCTAGATGGAAAGGCATAGCTTTAAATGTATATATTATGAAAGAAGTTAGAGACAAAACAGCAAAATAAACTCAAACAAAGCATTTAAAAAAGGTAAAGGGAAGAAAAAGATGAAAGAGAAAAACAAATATACAACAGAATGTCAATTAAACTGAAAGGTGCTTCTTAAATTGACAAATCTCTGGGAAACTTGACCAAGAAAACAAGAGAGAAAGCAAAAATAATATCAGGATCAAAGAAGGAGACATCCCTACAGTTGTTGCATATATAATAACAATTTTTTTAATTTAGGTAAAATGGACAGATGTCTAAAAATATATAACTTTCCCAAACTGACTCAAGAACAAATTAAAAATTAAAGAATCTAAGGACAATTAAGTAAATTGAATCCATAGTAACTAATCTTTGGACAGAAGCAGCACGGGTCTAGTTGGTTTCACCAGTGAGTTCTACCAAGCATTCAAGGAATAAAAAAGAATAATTTTACACAAATTCTCCAAAAAAATAGAAAAATAAGTAATAATCACCAACTGATGTTAGGGTGTTGATCTAACCTTAATGCTAAAATTCTACAAAAACAACATGAAAAAGGAAAACCTCGGGCCAATTCACTCATTAATATTAAATCAAGTTGAGTGACTTCCAGAAATGCAAGTTTTGTTAAACATGAGCAAATCAAGGTTGGTTAAATACTAACAACTCAATCACTGTAACAGATGAAAAGGAAAACTCAACTGATCATCTCAATAGATGAGGATTTAGCATATGATAACATTCAATATCTACTAGTGATGAAAAGAAAAACTCTTAGCAAAAGAGAGATAGAAGGAAATTTCCTCAGCATGACAAAGGATATTATTTTTAAACATAACACTTAATGATAAAATGTTGAAATTTTTTTCCTTTGTAATAAGGAAAAAAAACAGGAATGTTCATAACCACATTTATTCAACTGCAAAGTAAGCAAGAAAATAAAATATATAAGATTTAGAAAGAAAAACAAAACTGTCATGATTCATTGTGCTAATTTTCTTTTGCTGTGTAACAAATTACTACAAACTTAATGGATTAAAACGGCACACATTATTTAAGTTTCCGTGAGTCAGGAGTCTGGACTTCAGTCAAGGATGATAGGTGCTCAGCTTCACTAGTAATCAGAAAAATGCAAATTAAACCACTTTTTTTTTTTAAGATGTAAATATGGAGTCCTTGGATGGTGCAAATGGTTAATGATCTTGGCTGCTAATGGAAAGTTTGGCAGTTCAAATCTACCCAGAGGTGCCTCGGAAGAAAGGCCTGGTGATATACTTCCAAAAAATCAGCGATTGGAAACCCTATGGAGCACAGTTCTACTCTGACACACATGGGATCACCATGAGTTGGAATCAACTCAATGGCAACTGGTTAACTGGTTAAGACATAAATATACACTAATACGATAGTAAAACAAGAGCCAATAAAGTGACAATACCAAGTGTTAGTGAGAATGTACCAGAATGAGAACTTACATATACTGCTGGATAGGATGTATATTGGTAGAACCGTTTTGAAAATCCCTCTGGTGTTGTCTGCTAAAGTTGCAGATACACATACACTATGATTCAACAATTCCTTGCCACACTTCTCTATACCTTAGAGAAATATGTGCACATGTGTTCTGGGGCAGTGTACAAGAACTGGAATAGCTTCATTATGAGCCCAAAAGAGAAACAAATCAAATGTTCACCATTTGAATGGATAAATGCAATGAAAGTAAATAATAGTCACACACATAAAATATGAATGAAATCTCACAGACCTGGGTTCCATTCCTGACCAACGCACCTCATGAGCAGCCACCAGTTGTCTGTCAGTAGAGGCTTGCATGTTGCTATGATGCTGAACAGGTTTCAGTTGAGCTTCCAGACTAAGACTAGGAAGAAAGGCCTGGTGATCTACTTCCCCAAATCAGCCAGTTAAAGCCCTATAGGTCAAGGATCTTACTTCCAACTGATCGTGAGGATGGGTATGAGTTGGAATCAACTCGACGGCACTGGGGGATGAGGATGGCGAAGGACTGGCAGCATTTTGTTCTGTTGTGCATGGGGCCACCGTGAGTTGGGGGTTGACTTAACTACAGCTAACAACAACAGTAACAACAACTAAGGGTAAACAGTAAAAAGAAAAACAAGGAAATGATAAGTCAAGAAGTCAGTATAAATGGTCACCTCTTTTTTTTTTTTTTTTAGTGGGGTAGGAGGAGGAAGTTGTGATTAACTCTGTTTAACTCTGTATACATAAACACACATACATTTCTGTGGACATTTTATAGTTTACATTACAGTTTTAAAATTACATTAAAAAATGGAAAAGATAATTGAGGAGACAGCCTTCTTTTAAAATAACTCACCAGTTGTCTTGTCATAGAACACTTAAGAATTGTCAGAGGTGAGTTAAGCATTGATTTCTTTCAAAGCACCTAATTTTCTGAGCTGTATGTGCTGACAAGTCAGTAGTAGGCTGCCTAGCAAATAGATGAGAATGAATAAACACAGTGTCTCTCCCTGCAAGTTAAAGGCAAGGCATTAACAGGTGAGAAAATAACAGTTTTGAAAAATACTTAGGCTGTGGAGATATTGGAGCCCTGTAGGGCAGTGATTAAATGCTAGGCTGCTAACTGAGAAGTTAGCAGCTCCAATCCACCGGCTGCTCCTTGGAAACCCTATGGGACAGTTCTACTCTGTTCTATAGGGGTCGTTATGATTCAGAATTGACTCAATGGCAATGGGTTTGGTTTCTTTTTTTTTGGTTTTACGGATATTTGGAAAAATTTCCTTGCTATACGATTTTGGTGTTCAAATTGTGTGTCACCTCTAACAAATCTGAAATCTGCATGTTTAAAAATTTTTTCAACAGAAACTTTGAATAATTGATGGATAGAATTGCAAATAGTATTATGAGTTAATGGAAACGCTGGTGGTGTAGTGGGTAAGTGCTATGGCTGCTGAATAAAAGGTCGGCAGTTCATATCTACCAGGTGCTCCTTGGAAACTCTATGGGGCAGTTCTACTCTGTCCTACAGGGTTGCTATGAGTTAGAATCAACTCCATGGCAACGGGATTATGAGTAAATAAGTGAAAAATAGTATTTCAGTTTCATAAACACAAAGAGTGATCTCTTCCATTTAGTTTTCAACAATTTTATAAAATATATCTTTTTAGGGCTGAGAGCCATTGGAAAAAAAAATAGTTCCATTATAGATTTCTAAAAATAATGAAGCTTATTCAATCACATTGCTCTCATTAAAATGTCATTATTATTAATATTTTTAGTGTGATAGAAATGTGACTTTAACAATGTAGAAATGCATTTAAAATAATGCCATCGTTGTCTCACTTTTTTTTTTTTACATTTCTATATTTTTTATATTTGGGTCTGTTTCAAATGTACCTAAGTACATTTAATGTGGTACGTACACAATTTATAAATAGCCACGTATACAATTTTTGAGGGGTGGATGTTCACTTTTTACTGATAGGGATGCATGATCAAAGAAAGTTGGATCCCACTGTGCTGAAAATACTAGTAAAATTGTAGCAAATCTATTAAACAACAGAATATCTGAATAATGTAAGTTGAATGTTATTAATTTTTTTCTGTAGTTAACCAACAAACAAAATAAAAAACAAGCAAATAAAGCCTACTTCTAATCCAGCCTTCAATAATAGGCAGATTTTAAAACTTTTTTCTTCTTCTCTTCCTCCTCCTTCTTTGTTTCATCTTCGATTCTTTATGGTTTTAGATTGTGTTGGAACAATATTCTTCACGAATACAAAGCCTATAGCACATTTAAGGAGTCCCTGGGTAGAGCAAATGACTACTAGCTGAAAGGTTGGCAGTTTGAACCCACTCAGAGGTACCTGAGAAGAAAGGCCTTGTGATCTGCTTCTGAACTATCACAGCCTTGAAAACCCTACGGAGCACAGTTCTACTTTAACACACATAGGATCGCCACGAGTCAGAGTCAGTTGATGACAATGGTTTTTTTTTTTGATAGTTGATATACATATACCATGAATTCTAAGGTTACTGTGTATTAGACTAGTATCTGTTCCTACTCAGATGTCCAGTGGTCTCTAGCTGGCCTCATCTGCCTGAGTAGCCCAGAACTCCTTATCCAAACTTTTTCCTCCCTTTACACTTTCCCTTCTCTTCACCCATCCCATCTCCACACTTCCCACCATGGATTAAAAATTGCCTGTCCTAGGAACACAACATAGAACCCCTGAGGGAGTAACAGAACAGTGGGATGCAGACCCCAAATTCTCATAAAAAGACCAGACTTAATGGTCTGACTGAGACTAGAAGGACCCCGGTGGTCATGGCCCCAGACCTTCTGTTAGCACAAGACAGACCACTCCCAAAGCGAACTCTTCAGACAGGGATTGGACTCCACTATGGGACAGAAAATGATACTGGTGAAGAGTGAGCTTCTTGCTCAAGAAGACACATGACACTATATTGGCATCTCCCGTCTGAAGGGGAGATCAGAGGGTAGAGGGGGTTAGAAGCTAGCAAAATGGACACGAAAAGAGAGTGGAGGGAGGGAGCAGGTTGTCTCATAAGGGGGAGAGTAATTGGGAGTATGTAGCAAGGTGTATATAAGTTTTTATGTGAGAGACTGACTTGATTTGTATGCTTTCACTTAAAGTACAATAAAAAAAATTGCCTGTCCTACATCTCAGCCTTTTTTTCTTCTTCACATTCATTCATATGTACATCCACAGCTAATCAGGATCATTTGTCTAGACCACTAATCTTTCCAATTTTTTGATCGTACACTCACTTCATCAATAAAAATGGTTTCAACACGTAACTTCAATTCATTTATATTTATTCTTAAGTTGTATTCATTAGTGGTTCTCAACCATGACTGCACATTAAAATCACCTAAAACTTGAAAAAAAATAAAAAAAGGTCCTACTATAGTAGACTATCTGGGGTAGGTTCCAGGCATTTAATTTTGTGTGTATGTGTGTTTTAGGTTAAAGTTTCCAGTGCAGGTTAGTTTTTCATTCAACGATTTATACATAAATCATTTTGCGACATTGGTTGCAATCCCCGCGATGTGTCAGCACTCTCCCCCTTTCCCTTTCCACCCCAGATTCTCCAGGTCCATTCGTCCAGTTTTCCTGTCCCTTCCTGCCTTATCATCTTTGCTTTTGGGTAGGTGTTGCCCATTTGTCTTGTATACTTGACTGAACTAAGAAGCACGTTCCTCACATTTGTGTTAATATTTGTTTTATAGTCTTGCCTAATCTTTGGCTGAAAGATGGACTTCGGGAATGGCTTCAGTTCTGAGTTAGCAGGGTGTCCGGAGGCCATAGTCTCGAGTTCCTCCAGTCTCTGTCAGACCAGTAAGTCTGGTCTTTTTTGTGAATTTGAATTTTGTTCTATATTTTTCTCCTGCTGTCTGGGACCCTCCATTGTGATCCCTGTCAGAGCGGTTGGTGGTGGTACCTGGACACCATCTAGTTCTTCTGGACCCAGGCTGGTGGAGGCTATGGTTAATGCGGTCCATTAGTCCTTTGGACTAATAGCTTCCCTTGTGTCTTTAGTTTTCTTCATTCTCCTTTGCTCTGGACAGGATGGGACCAATAGATGTATCTTAGATGGCCGGTCACAAACTTTAAAGATCCCAGACACTACTCACCAAAATAGGATGTAGAACATTTTCTTTATGAACTATGTTGTACTAATTGACCTAGATGTCCCCTGAGACCATGGTCCCCAACCCTCAGCCCCGGTAACTCAGTCCCTCAAGGTGTACGGATGTGTCTAGGAAGCTTCTGTGACTTTGCCTTGGTCAAGTTGTACTGATTTTCCCTATATTGTGTGTCGTTTTGCCCTTCACCAAAGTTCATTTGTATTTATTCTTAAATTGTATTCATTAGTGGTTCTCAACCGTGATTGCACATTAAAATCATCTGAAACTTTTAAAAAATTCTGAAGACTAGATCCTACCCCAGACCAATTGTAGTTGAATATCTGGGGTGGGTTCTAGGCATTTAATTTTTTAAAGCGCCCCAGGTGATACTGATGCCTAAGAATTGAACACCAGTTAACATACATACATGGGAGCCCTGGTGGCACAGTAGTTAAGAGGTCAGCAGTTCAAAACCACTACCCACTCCTTGGAAACCCTAGGGAGCAGTTCTACTCTGTCCTATAAGGTTGTTATATGTATATATATATATTTAATTTTATTGTACTTTAGATGAAGGTTTACAGAACAAACTAGCTTCTCATTAAACAGTTAGTACACATACTGTTTTATGACATTGGTTAACAACCCCACGGTATGTCAACACTGTCCCTTCTTGACCTTGGGTTCCTTATTACCAGCTTTCCTGTCCCATCCTGCCTTCTAGTCCTTGCCCCTGGGCTGGTGTGTCCCTTTAGTCTTGTTTTGTTTTATGGGCCTGTCTGATCTTTGGCTGAAAGGTGAACCTCAGGAGTGAATTCATTACTGAGCTAAAAGCATGTCCAGGGGCCATACTCTTGGGGTTTCTCTAGTCTCTGTCAGGCCGGTAAGTCTGGTCTATTTTTTTTCTTTAATTTTTATTGTGCTTTAAGTGAAAGTTTACAAATCAAGTCGGCCTCTCATACAAAAATTTGCTATATACTCCTAATTGCTCTCCCCCTAATGAGACAGTACACTCCTTCCCTCCACTCTCTTTTCGTGTCCATTTGGCCAGCTTCTGACCCCTCTACCTGCTCATCTCCCGTTCAGACAGGCGATGCCAACATAGTCTCATGTGTCCACTTGATCCAAGAAGCTCATTCTTCACCAGTATCATTGTCTATCCCATAGTCCAGTCCAATCCCTGTCTGAAGAGTTAGCTTTAGGAATGGTTCTTCTCTGGGACTAAAAGAAGGTCTGGGGACCATGACCTCTCAGGTCAGTCTAGTCTCAGTCAGACCGTTAAGTCTGGACTTTTTAGGAGAATTTGAGGTCCACATCCCAATGGTCTCCTGCTCCCTCAGGGGTTCTCTGTTGGGTTCCCTGTCAGGACAGTCATCGGTTGTAGCTGGGCACCATATAGTCCTTCTGGTCTCAGGCTAACGTAGTCTATGGTTTATGTGGCCCTTTCTGCCTCTTGGGCTCATAATTACCTTGTGTCTTTGGTGTTCATTCTCCTTTGCTCCAGGTGGGTTGAGACCAATTGATGCATCTTAGAAGGCCTCTTGCTAGCTTTAAGACCCCAGATGCCACTCTCCAAAGTGGGGTGCAGAATGTTTTCCAAATACATTTTTTTATGCCAATTGACTTAGATGTCGCCTGAAACCATGGTCCCCAAAACCTACCCTTGCTACGCTGGTCTTCGAAGCATTCAGTTTATTCAGGAAACTGCTTTTGGTTTAGTCCAGTTTGTTCTGACCTCTCCTGTATTGTGTGTTGTCTTTCCGTTCACCTAAAATAGTTCTTATTTACTATCTAATTAGTGAAAACCCATCTGCCTCCCTCCCTCCCTCTGCCCTCTCATAACCATCAAAGAATATTTTCTTCTCTGTTTAAGCTATTTCTTGAGTTCTTATAATAGTGGTCTTATACAATATCTGTCTTTTTGGAACTAATTTCACTCAGCATAATGCCTTCCAGATTCCTCCATGTTATGAAATGTTTCATGGATTTATCATTCTTTATCGATGCATAATATTCCATAGTGTGAATGTACCATAATTTGTTTATCCATTCATCTGTTGATGGGCACCTTGGTTGCTTCCATCTTTTTGTTATTGTGAACAGAGCTGCAGTGAACATGGGTGTGCATATATCTGTTCATGTAAAGGCTCTTATTTCTCTAGGATACATTCCAAGGAGTGGGATTGCTGGATCATATGGTAGTTCTATTTCTAGCTTTTTAAGGAAGCGCCAAATTGATTTCCAAAGTGGTTTTACCATTTTACATTCCCACCAGCAGTGTTTAAGTGTTCCAGTTTCTCCACAACCTCTCCAACATTTACTATTTTGTGTTTTTTGGGTTAATGCCAGCTTTGTTGGAGTGAGGTAGAATCTCATTGTAGTTTTGATTTGCATTTCTCTAATCACTAATGATCGTGTGCATTTCCTCATATATCTGTTAGCTGCCTGAATGTCTTCTTTAGTGAAGTGTCTGTTCATATCTTTTGCCCATTTTTTAATTGAGTTATTTGTCTTTTTGTAGTTGAGTTTTTGCAGTATCATGTTGATTTAAGAGATCAGGTGCTGATCAGAAATGTCATAGCTAAAAACTTTTTCCCAGTCCGTAGGTAGTCTTTTTACTCTTTTGGTGAAGTCTTTGGATGAGCATAAGTGATTTTTAGGAGCTCCCAGTTATCTACTTTTTCTTCTGCATTCTTAATAATGTTTTGTATACTGTTTATGCCATGTATTAGGGCTCCTAACATTGTCCCCATCCTCTCTTCCATAATCTTTATCGTTTTAGATTTTATATTAAGGTCTTTAATCCATTTTGAGTTCTTTTTTGTGCATGGTGTGAGGTATGGGTCTTGTTTAATTTTTTTTTTTTTTGCAGATGGATATCCAGTTATGCCAGCACCATTTCTTAAAAAGACTGTCTTTTCCCCATTTAACTGACTTTGGGCCTTTGTCAAATATCTGCTGCCCATATGTGGATGGATTTATGTCTGGATTCTCAATTCTGTTCCATTGGTCTATGTATCTGTTGTTGTACCAGTACTGGCTGTTTTGACTACTGTGGCGGTATAAGAGGTTCTAAAATCAGGTAGTGTGAGGCCTCTCACCTTGTTTTTCTTTTTCAGTAATGTTTTACTTTTCCGGGGCCTCTTTCCCTTCCATATGAAGTTGATTTGTTTCTCCATCTCATTAAAGAATGTCATTGGAATTTGGATCGGAATTGCATTAAATGTATAGATCGCTTTTGATAGAATAGATATTTTTGTAATGTTAAGTCTTTCTATCCATGAGCAAGGTAAGTTTTTCCACTTATGTAGGTCTCTTTTGGTTTCTTGCAGAAGTATTTTGTAGTTTGCTTTGTATCAGTCTTTTACATCTCTGGTAAGATTTATTCCTAAGTGTTTTACTTCTTGGGGGCTACTGTTGATTTGGTGATTTCCTCTTCGATGTTCTTTTTGTTGGTGTAGAGGAATGCAACTGATTTTTGTATGTTTATCATGTATCCCGATACTCTGCTGAACTCTTCTATTAGTTTCAGTAGTTTTCTTGAGGATTCCTTAGGGTTTTCTGTGTATGAGATCGTGTCGTCTGCAAATAGAGATAGTTTTACTTCTTCCTTGCCAATTTGGATGCCTTTATTTCTTTATCTAGCCTAATTGCTCTGGCTAGGACCTCTAGCACAATGTTGAATAAGAGTGGTGATAAAGGACATCCTTGTCTGGTTCCTGATCTCATGGGAGATACTTTCAGGTTCTCTCTATTTAGGATGATGTTGGCTTTGTATAAATGCCCGTTATTATGTTGAGGAATTTTGCTTCTATTCCTATTCTGCTAAGAGTTTTTTTCAGGAATGGGTGTTGAAGTTTGTTAAATGCCTTTTCTGTATCGATTGATAAAAATCATGTGATTCTTGTCTTTTGTTTTATTTATATGATTGATTGCATTAATTGTTTTTCTAATGTTGAAGCATCCCTGCATACCTGGTATGAATCCTACTTGGTCATGGTGAATTATTTTTTTGATTTGTTGTTGAATTCTATTGGCTAGAATTTTGTTGAGGATTTTTGCATATAAGTTCATGAGGGATATAGGTCTGTAATTTTCTTTTTTTGTGGTGTCTTTACCTGTTTTTTTTTTTTTTTTTACGGGTTACCTGGTTTTGGTATCAGGGATACGCTGGCTTCATAGAATGAGTTTGGGGTATTCCGTCCTTTTTTATGCTCTGAAATACCTTTAGTAGTAGTGTTAACTCTTCTCTGAAAGTTGGGTAGAACTCTGCAGTGAAGCCATCCAGGCCAGGGCTTTTTTTTTTGTTGTTGTTCGAGTTTTTCGATTACCTTTTTAATATCTTCTTGAAGGTTTATTTAGTCGTTCTAGCTCTGTTTGTGTTAGTTCAGGTAGGAAGTGTGTTTCTAGGTATTCATCCATGTCTTTTCC
Organism: Loxodonta africana; assembly: GCF_030014295.1. NCBI lineage: Eukaryota > Metazoa > Chordata > Mammalia > Proboscidea > Elephantidae > Loxodonta > Loxodonta africana. Next base: position 33,011,253 of record NC_087369.1, on the reverse strand, counting down.
TAGTGATCTGATATGATTCTTTTAATTTCAGTTGCGTCTGTGGAAATATTGCCCATCTCATTTCTTATTCAGGTTATTTGCTTCCTCTCCTGTGTTTCTTTTGTCAGTTTGGCCAATGGTTTATCAATTTTGTTAATTTTTTCAAAGGATCAGCTTTTGCTCTTGTTAACTCTTTCAATTGTTTTCTGTTTTCTATTTCATTTAGTTATGCTCTTATTTTTATTATTTCCTTTCTTCTGGTGCCTGAAGATTTTTTTTTTTTTTGCTTTCTATTTGTTCAATTTATAGGGATAATTCTTTGATTTTAGCCCTTTCTTCTTTTTGTATGTGTGCATTTATTGATACAAATTGACCTCTGAGCACTGCTTTTGCTGTGTCCCAAAGGTTCTGATAGGAAGTGTTTCATTCTCATTGGATTCTATGAATTTCTTTATTCCATCCTTAATGTCTTCTATAATCCAGTCTTTTTTGAGCAGGGTATTGTTCAGTTTCCAATCATTTAATTTGTTTTCCCTGCTTTTTCTGTTATTGATTTGTACTTTTCTGGCCTTATGGTCAGAGAAGATGCTTTGTAATATTTCAGTGTTTTGGATTCTGCTAAGACTTGCTTTATGACCTAATATGTGGTCTATTCTAGAGACTATTCCGTATGCACTATAAAAGAAAGTATACTTGGCTTCTGTTGGGTGGAGTGTTCTGTATATGTCTAGGAGGTCAAGTTGGTTGATGGTGGCATTTAGATCTTCCGTGTCTTTATTGAACTTCGTTCTGGATGTCCTGTCCTTCACCTAAAGTGGTGTGTTGACGTCTCCTACTATTATTGTGGAGTTGTCTATCTCAGTTTTCAGTGCTGTTAGAATTTGTTTTATGTATCTTGTAGCCCTGTTATTTGGTGCATAAATATTTAAAATGGTTATATCCTCCGGGTATATTGTCCCTGTAATAATTATATAGTGTCCTTACTTATCCTTTATGATGCATTTATCTGTAAAGTCTATTTTGTCAGAAATTGATATTGCCACTCCTGCTCTTTTTTGATTGTTGTTTGCCTGATATATTTTTTTCCATCCTTTGAGTTTTAATTTGTGTCTCTAAGTCTAAGATGTGTCTCTTGTAGGTAGCATATAGATGGATTGTGTTTTCTTTTTTATCCATTCTGCCACTCTGTCTCTGTATCGGTGCATTTAGTCCATTAACATTCAGCGTAATTATGGATAGGTATGAGTTTAGTGCTGTCATTTTGATGTCTTTTTTTGTGTGTTGTTGACAGTTTCTTTTTCCCGCTTAATTTTTTCTGATGACTAGTTTATATATTGTCTTTTCCTCTTCTTCGTTTTTGTTTATTTTGTTTCTCCTGAGTCTCTATTTTTTTCTTGTATTTTATTTTGATGAGTAAGATAGTTAGGCTCCTTTGTGGTTACCTTAATATTTACCCCCTATTTTTACATTATTTTTTTTATCTCCTTGTCTTACTCTCCATATGAAAGATCTATGGCTACATTTCTTAGTCCCTCCCTATTATTTTAATGTTGTCTTCTTTTACATAATGACATCGCTCTTCCCCTGTTTTGAGCGTTTTTTTTTTTAATCTTGTTTTATTTTTGTGATTTCTTTGTCTGGGTTAATATCTGATTGCTCTGTCCAGTGTTGTAGTCTTGGGTTGATACCTGATATTATTGATTTTCTAACCAATTAATATTTCATGTAGTTTTGGTTTGTTTTTTACGATATCCCTAAACTTCTCTTCATCTGGAAATGTCAAATTTCACCTTCATATTTGAGAGACAGTTTTGCTGGATATATGATTCTTGGCTGGCAGTTTTTTCCTTCAATGCTTTATGTAAGTCATCCCATTGCCTTCTTGCCTGCATGGTTTCTGCCAAGTAGCCCAAGCTTATTTTTATTGACTCTCCTTTGTAGGTGACTTTTCATTTATCCCAAGCTGCTCTTAAAATTCTCTCTTTATCTTTGGTTTTGGCAAGTTTGATTATAATATGCCTTGGTGACTTTCTTTTAAAATCTACCTTATGTGGAGTTCAGTGAGCATCTTGGATAGATATCTTCTCATCTTTCACAAATATCAGGGAAGTTTTCTGGCAAAAAATCTTCAACAATTCTTTCTGTATTTTCTGTGATCCCTCCCTGTTCTGGTACCCCAATCACTTGTGTGTTATTTCTCTTGATAGAGTCCCACATGATTCTTAAGGTTTCTTCATTCTTTTTAATTCTTTTGTCAGATTTTTCTTCAAATATATTGATGCCAAGTGCTTTATCTTCAAGGTCACATATTCTGCCTTCCACTTGCTCAATTCTGCTCCTCTGACTTTCTTCTGAGTTGTCTAATTCTGTAATTTTATTGTTAATCTTCTGCATTTCTGATTGCTGTCTGCCTGTGGGTTTTTCCAACTTATTAAATTTTTCATTGTGTTACTGAATAGCCTTTTTAATTTCTTCAGCTGCTTTATCTGTGTGTTCCTTGGCCTGTTCTGCATATTGCCTGATTTCATTCCTGATGTCTTGAAGGGCTCTGTATATTAATCTTTCGTATTTTGCCTCCGGTAATTCCAGGAAGGCACTTTCATCTAGAAGATCCCTTGATTCTTTGTTTTGAGAGCTTGTAGAGGTGATCATGCTCTGTTTTTTTATGTGACTTGCTATTGACTGTTGTCTCCAAGCCATCTATAAGTTGTTCTATTAGTTTATTTTATGTGTGTTTACTGTACCCTAGCTTCTTGCTTTGTTTTGTTTGATATGCCCACATGGGTTGCTTGAGTGAGCTAGCTTGATTATTTTCGCCTTTGGAGCTCTGACATCCTGTCCCCAGATGGGTAGAGCTATTGTCAGGTTTATGAGCTTATGAGTCCATTCACTTTTCTTGTGTGGATTCAGCTCAGGTGTCCAGGTAGCTGGTCATCAAGTATGTGGTACAGGCTCTGTCCTACAGTCTTAGAGGGGCAGGGGTGTTTGGTGTTGGTACCAGCATCTGGTTGCAGCTGGAGGTCATGCTCTGAACAAAGCAGGGGGCTGAGAATCATCTCCCAAGTGTCTCTGATGAAAGTGCATCCCTCTTCCCTGGAGTGTAGAGGAGGGTGGGTTCTGCAGACAGACCATGGGCACCCAAAGTTTTTGGTTGTAAGGACGAGGAGGTACCAGTTATCCTTGGACCCCTGTCACAGGAGGGTGGGTGACCTTAGTGGAGCCACCAGTCCTTAGGCCCCTGATATGGGTAGGTGAGGACTCTGTTTAACAGGCAAAGCGATGTGGAATAGGAAGCACTCACTTCTCCATTGCACAGCTGAAACAGTTGTAGTCTGCTAACAAGGGCCTATTCTCCTGAAATAGGCCCACACAGGCCCATGCAGGGGTGAAAGGTATTCAAAGTCTATGGCCTGCTTATGCCCGGACAGGAGCCGCTTCTGTCCTGAGCTTCCCAGGTTAGTGCAGCTGGCAAATTATCTTTTCCCCGATTTGTGAATTTATTCCTTCTCCACGTCTAGGAACATGGCTCGAGGTGCTCAAATGGGCCTATCTCAGGCCCAGGGAAATCAGTAGCCACTGAAGCTGACTTGGGGGTGCGGGGCACGGTAAAATATACGCAAGTACTTAGCTTTTGCTGAGAGCGCTGTTCTTCTCTGGTTCTAAAGGTATGAGTAGGCTGTGTAGCTGGCTGCTTCTGCCTGAGAAAACTGTGGTTGAATGCTACCACCATCCCACTGCAGCCTCTTCTAGGAATGGTGTCTGAGGGATCCCAGCTATTCAGGTCTGGCAACTCCTCTCTGCTTCTGAACGGTCTTTCTCCCCCGCCCCCCACTGCTCAGTCCGTTTTCTAACTTGCCTTTCATGTTCAGGGCTCTTAGCTTGTCATAAATATATCCATTTTACTTGATTTTGGGGGCCTTTATTGTTTTTTATTGTTAGAGGGATCGCCGGAAGCATCTGGCTATTCTGCCATCTTGGCCCCACCTCCTATATGTATATTTTTAATATACATGTGGGAAGCCCTGCTGGCACAGTGGTTAAGTACTAGGCCGCAAATCAAAGGTTGGAGGTTTGAACCCACCGGCAGCTCCACGGGAGAAAGATGTGGTTATATGCGCTGTAAAGATTATAGCCTTGGAAACCATATGGGGCAGTTCTATTCTGTCCTATAGGGTCGCTATGAGTAGGAATCAACTTGAAGGCAATTTTTTTTATATACTTGTATTGCTATATGTATGTATTTATATATGATGAGAAAATGAAAGTAGCGATATTTTTAAATATTGGCATTTTGTGCTTTTCTATGTGTCATAATGGTATAATAAAACTTTCTGTTCTTATAAAAATTATTATTAACAGCATTCTGGATGTTTCATTTTGAAAGTCTTGGTAATCATGATGGCTTCATGCTATCATTAGTTAACATTTCAGTCACAGTGAACACTTTTGAATTTAAACATACATTTCAAATAGTCTTAATTTAAAAAAATGTTGGCCCAGTGCTTCCCAGATCTGTTTAGATCATTCATGTTCTTACTCGTAATGTAACTGGTAAAAGAGCTCCACTCACCATTGGAGAAATGTCTTCACCTTTGTCATTTTTGTGTAGCTCATGTGTGCCTTCATTATTACTGTTACCTCCATCCCATGATTTCTTTGTTGAAATCTTTATAAACCAATTGTCCAGAGAGTGAGAGCTAATTTACTTGAAACTATTAAAAAAAAAAAAAACAGTTGCCCTTGAGTCAATTCTGACTCATAGTGATGCTGTGGGACAGAGTAGAACTGCCCATAGGGTTTCTAAGGGGTGCCTGGTGGATTTGAACTGCCGACCTTTTGGTTAGCAGCCATAGCTCTTAACCACTACACCAACTATATAACTTGTGAATACCCATTTAACTGGGCCCACACTGACTGCAACACATTTAGGTTTTCTCTTTTAGGACACCTCAGAGCTCCCAGCTGTCCCTGAAATTGAGAACTATGTGTGTCACTTGACTGTCCAATATTAGGCGAAGTTAGAGTGCAAATGTCAACCCACATATTAAAAATTAGCAAAGCTTAGTGTTTTTCTTATTTCTTAGATGAAAACTAAATATATATATATATATAAATATATACAGATTTTCTCTAAAGGATTGTCTTGTGTACCGCCTGTGTTATATACACCCCATTTGGTAGATAGTGCTCTAAACTGTCATCATTCACTGAACTCTAAATTCAGTCAAGGTAATGACTGCGTCTTTTGTTTTTTCTCCCTCTTACTAGTATTTCTTTCACCTATCCCGCAGAGTAGTTAACACATAGTAGATAATCCATAAATGTTTGCCTAATGAATGAATTCATTTGGCAAATTTTACATTTTACACAGGGATGCTCAGTGAAGGGGGCTGTATTTGAAAAAAGAACTCTGGAGATTTTTGTATTCTCAGGGAACATCCAGTTCCTTATTGAAAATTACAGAGCAGCTGATGGCTGATAATGCACCTAATGGACTTGCCCTCCCAGATACTATTTGCATTTTAAAAGTAGCGTGGTTGAAATTAAAGAGAGGTGGTAGTATGTGTCCATCACACTCACAGTGATTTTTAAAACAATTATTATAATTAGTGTTGGAAATGGTGCTGGCTGGAATGTAAATTGGCATATCTTTTCTGGAAAGGAAATTGGCAATACAAATCAGAAGGTGTAACGGTTTGTATATCCTAGAAATTTTGCCTCAAGGAAATCCATCCTGAAGACATAATCTTGGATTTGCTCAAAAATTCAGCTATACCTGGGTTTCTCAATCCTGGCACTTGTTGACATTTTGGGCTGGGTAATTTCTTGTTGTTCTATGCGTTATAGGATGTTTAGCAGCACCCCTGGCCCCTGCTTACTAGATGCCAACAGTATATTCCCCCTACCCACGCCCTAGCTGTGAAAACCAAAAATGTCTCCTGTGGGAGGTGTAGGACGAATAGCCCTTGACTGGAAACCACTGAGCTACAGTAATACTGATCTCAGCACTGTTTATAACAACTAAAGCATTAGAAATAACAAATATCCCCAAATAGGAGTAGATAAAAAAAATTATTGATTCACACAGTAGAATATTATTCAGTTAAAAAAAGAAATATTATGGAAAAATACCCAGTGATAAGGACTTTTTCCAGACATTGTTAAGAAGAATTGTTGCATTACAAGACATTATTTTTTATAATGTGCATATATGTACTGAAAGAAGAAAACGCTTAATGGATAAATGTTAACGGCAGTCTCTCCTTAGGTGAAAAAAAATTTTTTTTGCTTTATCTGTGTTTCAGAACATGTATTACTTTTATAATAAGAATATAAACAATATGCTGTTGTCTTCTTAAAAAAAAATAAGTTGAAAGGGGATTTCCCAAAGGCATAACCAGAGAAGGAACTACTTTGAGGCAGTATCTCAATTTGCAGCTCCAATCAAGTCGTATGACCTAGCTAGCTACTTATATTGTCTACTCATAAATTGGTCTTAATTGGAGATGATGCTCTGGAAAGTATGGGCTGAATTTTTAGGGAACCACATCAGATCACGGAAGTCAGCTGCCTGCCTGTCTTCCTTCTTCCATTCCTTCCTTCTTCCTTTTCTCCAAGAACAAAGGGTCTGATATCTTCTTGATTCATCTTCGCTTTCTCCCTTTTATTTTCAAACAGTGGAAAGCAGGCAGTGGTGGTTCACTGGTAGAATTCCTGCCTTCTATGCCAGTGACCTAGGGTCGGTTCCCAGATGATGCACCTCAAGCACAGCCACCACCATCTGTCGGTGGAGGCATACATGTAGCTATGATGCTGAACAGGTTTCAGCAGTGCAGCCAGACTAAGACAGACTAGGAAGAAAGGCCTGATGATGTATTGCAGAAAATCAGCCTATGAAAACCCTATGGATCACACTGGTCCCAACTGCAACCAATCATGAGGATGGTGTAGGATTGGGCAGCATTTCATTGTGCACGGGGGGCCACCGTTAAGTCAGAGGCTGACTCGATGGTAACTGACAAGAACAAAAGCACAGAAGAGGCTGATTCACTGGAGTTTTGTTGTCCCAACAGCCAGAAGTAAAGAGGTAAGCAAAATGAGAATCTTAAAAATGATCAAATGGGTCTCTTTTACCTTTAGGCTGAACAGCTGTGAAGAGTGCATAATTATACCTAGAACAGGACCACAATCTAACTTGGGATGTGAAACAAACCCATCATATCCAAGCTAATGTCGTTTACAGCAAACTTGCTTTCTTGTTTGAAATTCTATTTTTTCCCCTGGCTCTTGGCCTTTTTGCAAAGACTCATTTGTACATTGCTTTTCTAAGTTTTGCACCCAGATCATAAGAGCAGGATCCATTATTCAACCTTGATTTTATTTAGCAGTAGCTGGATCTGTGTTTCTGTCAGATGTTCACAATTACTGCTAACTAACTGTCTTCTAAGAACCTTGGTGGGTATGACTATTTAATCATCTTGGTTTCTCAGGCGACCACCTTCTTAGCCTTTATTTGCCATAACTTCAAGGTTTTCTTGAATGGCACCCGTTATAGTAGCCCCTCAAGATGACTATTTAAAAAAAAAAAAGATGACTAGGGGCTATTTAATTACAAATTGAAAAGTTGAGCCTGTTAGCATGAAGTAAAGACCAACAATTCCCTCACCTGTATCTCCCAAAGGGACACACCAATCTTTAAATGTTGTGTGGGAGGCCTCTGCATAACAAAATATATGCTGCTGCAAACATCGTAGCTACCCCCAAAGACATTTAAATCAAACTACATTAACATCTGGTTTTCCATAAATCAAAATCTTCGAGGCTGTGCTTGAAGGACCATTTGCCATTTAAAGCCAGAATTTTAATGAAGGAAAGAGAACAATTAAAAAAATTGTGAGCTTCATCTGGAAACACTCCCCTGATAACCTCCCCTATACATTTATTCTCATAACATATCTTTTCAGCTCGAGATGCTAACCTGTTTGGGATAACGTGGAAATCACTTTTCTTCAGAACACTGACAAGATGACTCTCTTGATATTTAGCAAAAGGCTATAGCTCTTGGTTTGAACTAAGGTGGACTTACCTTCACTGGTAATGTACAAACCTGCTTTACTGCTGAAATATCATCAGTGTCCACAGTGACAAGCTTCCCCAGTCTTCAAATTGATCACTTAACAAAGAAAGAAAGAAAAAAAACCTTTTGCCAATGGGAGATACAGACTCCATGGTTTGATTGCTATTGAAATTTATTGAAACAGACTCAACTTTATTCTCTTCCTACATTAAAAGAAAAAAAGGCATACCTTGGGATGGTTTCACAACGTGATTAATGTCATTGCTATCATTGGATTGTTCACCTGGAAAGCGTTGAATTGGCAAATGTTGTGCTATATATATTTTTTACAACAATAAAAAGGCATACCATTAAATGCCTATTAAAAAGTTCTAAACGTAATGCTTGAGTATTTTTCGACATTTCACCTTCAGCTCTGAGAAAGCGCCAGGGGAATCTGCAGAGCTGTGGCCTTCTTGGTTGTTAATGAGCAGTAACTTGGACATTCTCCTTAGCACAGCGCAGTTTGATAGTGCCTTTGACGCTGATGATAAGTTAAAGAACAGATGGGTAGGGAGGATAAGAAGGCCCCTACTTTGACAGTGATATTCCAGGCAGAGACATCTAATGAACGACAGTACAAAGGCACGTGGCAGCTCTGGGACGAATTGTTGCCCTAGTGTAAAACTGCTTCACAAACACATTTGAAGCTTGTTCAACTTCTCGCTCCATTTTTCTCTTCTTGGGCTCATTTCATTTTCATAGGAAAACAGAGTTGGGGGACTGAAGACAAAAGAAAATGAACAGGAGGAAGTGGCATCATAGGTTAGAGCACAGACAATGCTCTCTTTGAACCCAGCCCTTACAGCGGGATGGCTTGGTAAACGGTGAAATTTTCAAAATGAAGTGGATACACATCACCTGGTAAAATGCATATTCTAATTCTTTAAGTCTGGATTGGGGCCTGAGATTCTGCATTTCTAATAAGCTTCCAAGTGATGCACCCTTTGAATACCGAAGCTGTGAAAGACTGATTCTGTCTGATGTCAAACCATTCAAGTAGAGTCATCTCTCCCTAGATTGAAAAGAAAAGACCAAAACCCATGGGCAGAATAAATCTCGAGTCGAGGAACATTTAAGAAGTATCTGCTCTTATTTCATTCACAATTCATTTAATCTTAATAAAACTCTGAGATGCACCCCCATTTCTCAGGTGGGGGGAATGAGGAATAGAAGTGTTAAAGGAACCTACCCAAGATCACATGCCTGGAAAGATGTGGCGATATGGAGCAACAATTTGCACTGATGTCTCCTGTCTTCATGTCCAGCTACTTTGTATAGTATTTTAAATGAGTGAAAGGACTTTTGTCCACATAAACACGTCTGATCCTCACATATATACCCTGCTAGAAAAGTAGAGTAGACCTTATTATCCTTATTTCATAGATGAGGAAAGTAAGGCAGGAAAGATTAAACAGTATGGGCAAAGTCCCACAGCTAATTAGCAACAGAGCTAGAGCTGTCACTTAGCCCTTCTGACCCCGCTCCTCTTCTCTTTTATCATGCTACCGAACAGTAATCAATTTGTAAATGAGAACGAAAAGAACAACCAGGAATATGCTTTAGAAATTTCCAGCAGGGAAAAATTAGCATTATTTACAAACTAAACCAATTAAAATAACTGTTAAATAAGAGACTGTGGCGTTCAGCTTTCATTTCAGTATCAAAGGTCTCAAAACTTAAATTTCCAGTGATTCCTAACTCTACGGTGATATCCCAGGGGGTGGGGGGTGAGGAGCATGAATCCTATTTATGTTAACCTTTAGACTTTTTGTAATTATCATATTTTTATTCTCATACTTTAAATTATTCATTGTTTTTCTTGATTTGGAAAAGCTGCCTTGGGTGGCTGGGAAGTAAAACTCATTTCAGGCGAATCTACTTTATTTCTCTTAAAAAAAATAAAATCGACCTTACTCTACAGATACGTTCTAATTCCTTCAGTCTTTCTCTCAACTGGCTCTCTTTAAGTATTTAAACATAAAAGGCTGCCCTTTTAACCCACATATTGGGACACATATCACATTATTTCTCTTTTCCTCCAGAGACAAACATTTTTAAAGACTTGTCTACATTCTGTGTCATGAAGCACCATACACAAATTTAACAAAAAAAGAGAAAAAAAAATCTGCAGCAGTTTTAACTACCTTAATGTGTACCAGGGCTTTTTTGTTTGTTTGTAAAACAGAAAGAAAAAGAGAAAGAAAAAAAAAAAAGGAAAGAAGAAAAAGGAAAGCAAGCGCTACCTATAAAAATTGGTTATAGGTTCTAGAACATGAATAAACAACTCACAAATGAAAAAAAAAGTACAAATGGATGATAATTATGTGTGAAACCCAACCAGAAACCAAAGGGAACAATGATACCTCATGTAGCCTCTAACAGGGTTTATTTAAAAGTGATACCATCTTGCCTCGGGTGAATCATTAACGAGATTATATTTTCTGGGAAGCAGTTGGTCTGCCTGTTATCATGAAATCCTTAAAGTGTGGTCTAATGATTCAAGCGCTAGGAATTTGAATGAATCAAAAGTCCAAACCTAGATTTATGCACAAGTGTGTTCATTATGGTGCTACTTATAATAGCAAAATACTGGAAACAACCTTAATGGCTAACATAAGGAATTAAATTATTTATATGATATACAATAGTATCAAATCACATTTTAAAAGAGGATTAAGGTGAAGCAAAAATATCCTCACAATATATTATCAAGTACAATCTTTGTATTACAAAATACTATCTGCAATATGAATGCAGTTTTTATAAGAATAAATTTGTGTTTTTGTGTATGTGAGAAAAATCAGTAGGACATTAGGATACCCAAATATTAATGGTTTCTGCTAGATGGTAGGGCTACAGAGGATTTTTATTTTCTCTCTATGTAATAATGTCTATCCCAGATTTTCTTTAAATAATATGTTTACATTCATAATATCAACTGTTTATTATTTTTCTTTAATTCAGGTAATTCCTATTGTGTTTGCTTTTCATGGAATCATTCTTATTTATAATCCATTTCTTAATTCCAACACATCTTCTCTTCTCCTTCATGCCCTACTTTATTTGGATATGTTTCTTACAGGCTGTGTTAAGGTGCACTGAAGTCTATATTCTTTTCAGTTGTAAGCTGCTTAAGTGTAAAGGCTATGCAAAGTCCATGTGTTAAATTCTATCACTTCTTGTATGAACTGTGCATACTCAATAAATTTAGGATGTATGTATGAGGATTATAAAAAGTAGGAAGCGCATACTGAACATTCAGATACCAGATAAGCTAAAGAGCCAAATTCATCCTTTATGGCAAATTAAGTCACTCTGAAAAACCTTCTGTCACCCATGAATTCTGGTAGAATGTTTTACCCCTTCATTTACATTCCGACAACACCTATTGCATGCCATTTTATAAAGATTATCACATTAGTTTTGTGACTTTTTTCCTCCAAGACTGTGAACTTCTCACCCATTGTATGTATTGACATATACCTAGCATCTAGGGGTTTTTGCCCTGTGGTAGTAACTCAGTAAATTCTTGTTAAATGAATGAATCGGTGTAACAATGGAAGAAAGACCATGGAAAATGGGAGCAGTGTTACAGCAGAGGAGAAAGGGTCCTGGGGCTGTAAAGATTCAAGTTTGTCCTCTACTACAACTTAGTCATAGGACCTAGTACAAGTCACCTCTCTTCTTCTGTGTAAAAGGGGACATTTGGATTAGATGGTTCTTAATGTTCTTTCAACTTCGGCAATCTGGGATCCTAATAATGAATTTAACAGCACTGAGTATTAATATGGACCCAGAGCTGAAGGTCCGATTTGCAATTTGTTTTGTTAGTTTTTCTTGCCTGCTGTGGGATTTTTCCCCACCTTTGGGGCCCAAACATTTCATCTACCCAACCTGTAGCAAAGGAACGTATAAATTGAAATTTTGACACTGGAATAGCAATATGATCTGATATGTAGTTCTTAAATAGCGAATGAGGGAGGCTAAAGGGGGAGCAAGTATGTATACACTTAGTGGAGATGGTCTGTGAATTCATAGTTCTTCTTTAGGCAAGCACTGTAAAAGGCAGTCTGTTCTTGCCCCGGTTATAGAAAAGCACTTTTGTTCCAGTAATGGACTAACTTAAAATGTAATTTTTATTGTCAAATGTAACTTTCAGGTCTCTCCGCATATCAGAAAGAATCAACACTTTCTCAAGGTAAATGCAGTGTGTAATAAACTCTCACATTACTAAGTATCTCCCCCCCCACCCCGGAATGTCAAGGATAAATTTGCTGAAGTTGTCCACAATCCAGATGTCCTTGAAAACCTCATGTGTGAGCCAGCCGTCTCAAAGCAAACAATGACCGAAGTTCAGAATTATTGAAAGCATCCCAAACTCAAGTGATCCCAGTTTAAATGACCTTTTCCTCAATCAAAATATATGTCCCTCCCCGACCCCCCCTTGTGATTTTTACCCTGATTCAAGAGAAGAAATGGGATCATCTAAGATGTTTAGGTCATGAATGTGGATGTTCTGGTCCAAAGCCTCAATCTAGCCCTGTGTTTAACTAGGCCAAGTCCCAAGGTCATCTCTATTAGGACTACATTTTGAACTTTGAAAATGGCATTGTAAATTTTTGATGGCAAACGTTTATTAGGTGGTATGAAATAGATATTATTTGTAATATAGCTATTTTTCTACAAAATACAGTGCAACACCTCCTACTTTTCAGAATAGGAAATTGGAATTTTTAAGTGTTAAAATGAGGCAAAGGGAGAATTTCAAAACATTTAGCTAATAGCAATTAGTTGAAATGTTTAAAACAACTTACTGCAATGTTTTCCCTATATTTATATATGAAAAAAATACATATGTAGGATATGATCAAAAGTCCCTGGGTGGTGCAGACAGTTAAGCACTTGGCTACTAACTAAAAGGTTGATGGTTCAGATTCTCCCAGAGGCACCTTGGAAGAAAGGACTGGTGATCTACTTCAGAAAAATCAGCCATTGAAAACCGTATAGAAGGAAGTTCTACTCTAACACCCATGTGGTCGCCATGACTCTGAATTGACTCTGTGGCAGCTGGTTTGGTTTTGGTTATAGGATAGGATCAGTATGTTGGCCTTTTATTTTCCTTCTGTATATTATACTTTCATGGAGCCAAGATGGCATAGTGGTTAAGGATTTGGCTGCTAACCAAAAGGTTGGTAGTTCGAATCCACCAGCCACTCTTTGGAAACCCTGTAGGGGCAGTACTGCTTTGTTCTATAGGGTTGCTATGAGTCAGAATGACTTGACATCAATGGTTTTTTTTTTTTAATTATTATACTTTTTTCTGCTCTTCTCCATGTAAATGTCTCGTGTGTGTGTGTGTGTGTGTGTAGGTGTGCATGTGTGCACATATCTTCAATCATTCCACAAGTATGTAATTCTATGACATTGTTCCTTCTTTGTTTTTTAAAAAAATATTTCTTCCTTTGAGTTTGTAATTTTCCTTTTCCTTGAGTTTTCCTTTCTTTATTTTCTATTCCCAGTCCTATCTTTCTCTTTCTTCCTTATCTGGCCATAATATAGATCAAAGATTGGCCAACTATGGCCTGTGGGATTGTATTAGAACACAGTCATGCCCATTTGTTTACATATTGTCTATGGTGGCTTTGCAGTACAAAAACAGAATTGAGTAGATGCCACAGACGCTATCTGATATGACTTATAAAGCCCGAAATATTTACTATCTGGCCCTTCAAAAGATTATTGACTCCTAATGCAAGTAATAAGTGTACTTTCAAGTTTTTTTTGTGGTTAAATAGATATGTATTTCCCAAGGTATGTTAAGCACAACATGTTCCATGGGGACAGTTCGTGAAACAAGTTCCCCTATCAAATAAGTTTTGGAAATCTGCAAACATAAGTCCTGACTGTTTTTGAGCTTTAGAACATACATTATCATATGAGGAGCTTTGATAAGTCCTGCAGGAAAGAAATCTGTTTAAACAACGTTAGCTCAATCGTTGTGAGGGTGGTTAATCATAGCTTCCCTCTCAAACCTTTTAAACATTAACCAATGCCCCCAGGAAATGGTGTTCCAAAAGCCATTCTTTAGAAAATGCTAGGACAGAGCTTTATTCTTTAACCTGAATGAATAGATTATCTTATTTATTGTTCTAAAATAACTACCCTTCAATTATTATTACTTATAAATCTGGGACACCATTAAAAAAAAGCCTCCCTGTCCTTGTTTTAGAAGCCCTAATGGGGACAGAATAGAGAAGAAAGGGAGGAGCCCCAGAAAGGAAATTAAATGCTTTCCAAAATGATGAAATCCCGTAGATTGACTTCAATATATCAGCCTCATCCCTCCAAGTGGGTGTGACCTAGATTCAAGAGGGGAGAGGCACTGCTATTTAAGCCTCGGAAAGACTATCAGACATTTCCTTCAGGAGCATGTAAATATGCTCACGTAATGGTAAGATTAAATATATCCCTTGTCACAGCGACTTGCTCTGAGAAAATGTAAGATTCTATGCTTGCAAAAGTGATGGAAGAGCCAAAAAATAAACAGTGTAAGAAAAAGTTCAAGCAACTAGGATTCACTTCTTTTCCAAAGATAAGAGAATAGAGTGATTTACTGAGAAACTTTAAGAACAGGAATTATTGGTGGCCACCGATCCCGACGGAGATGTCTAAAGAATAAATTTCATTCATTTATTCTCTGTTAGGCACTGGCATACAACCACGAAGAAGACACCGTTCCTCCTTTGATGTGAAGAACAGGCAGAAACCCATGGTGTTAACATGAGGGAGGATGCATTGGGATAGAGGCATGCACTGGTCCTGTGGCAGTGCCAATGAGGAGGTACCTGACTCTGCTAGGTGGCTGGAGATGCAATGAAGGGATGTGGGCATCAGGGAAATTTTCACAGAGAAGCTGCCTGCCAGTATTTCCTAAAAGGAAGAACTGCTTCCATATATTGAAAGAGGTTGCCTTAATCTCTTCCTTATAAGTTCCTTGTAAGATGCATCTGAGACATGTGCTCATTCTCATAAGCAACTTATGCCATCAACTAAATTACAAGCTATATGAGAGCTGGGATCTTTGTCGTCGTTGTTTTCCTTACGTTCTGCATTGTACAGCCTAGCTGTAGGACTGTTGTTAGAATGGAGTAAGAGGGCACCTTGCCTTGGTTCCTGTACTTTTGAGGGCCTGTTCTTGTTACCGGAAAAAGGTTCTTGCTTCTCACTGGTCAAGAATGAGCAGGTAAGGCATGTAGTTTTCCACACGAGCAAAGCTTCATTGAAGAGGCTTGCAAGCAGAGACGAGGAGGGCCTAGAGCAACGCTTACCCCCATCTCACAGAACAAAAGACAGGCCTGAGTTTTTAAAAGTTCTTGGGTGGGAAAAGATTCATGTTTATTCATAGGCACAGGCGGGGATATGTTAACTAAGGTGCACGCTCAGCAGCTTTCCAAGATGGCTCCTGTCCTGGAGGCCTCTGGGATTCATAAAAGAAAAAGATTCATAGCAGGACTTATTATGGGGTGTCATGCCTGCATAGTTTCCCACTCCCCGGGTTCAATTCCCTGGCTGGGGCTGTAGCCCCTCACTGCCCCTGGTGAAAGGTCACACAGTGGCCACAGGCAGATGTTCTGCACATGTCCCCGGGCCAGGTCTTCTCCAACTGCTTCTGAAAGGCAACTTTAAAGAAGTTTGTAGGCTATTTTTAGATACCTTGCCACATTGTTCTGGGGAATGGCTTTGTTTCTGTGCCCTGGCCCATTTCTTGTTACTTTGTTTGCAGATTTGGGGGCCCCTCTGTTCTCTGTCTTATTAAGTCTCTAGGTTCCACACTCAATGCCCTATTACCTCCCTGATAGTGTAGTCTATTTCTCTTTCACTTGCTTCTCCTCTAACCACACCAGTCTCTTCACTATTTCTCAAACAGGCACCCTCTGATCTCAGGGCCTTTGCTCCCTATCTTACTCTGATCCTCTGCCAGCTGTGCTTCTGCCTAGGGATGCAAGGCCCACTTGGAGTTCAAGTCCCATACCCTCATTCTAGACCACATATCAGCTTCCAAGGCATGTGTGGGCCTCTTCCTTGGTTCCATCCATTTGAAGCTGTACACTCTGCTGGTGTATGCATGTCTAGGTCAGAGGATTTGCTAAGGGCTGGCTTTTTGCTGAGCGGGTAGGTAGATGGAGAATGGAGTTTGGACATGTGGGCTGGATGTCCATATGCCTGCGTACACAAGCCCTGTGTGACGGAGCCAGGGTCAAGGGAAGAGAAGGGGGCCAGGCTGGAACTGTCTCTTTACTGCTCAAGGTAGAAGGATAGACCATGTATTATTTAATTCTCTGCTAGATGGAATTATAACTTTCAGAGACCCACAAATTTTAGGTGTAGTTGGCCTAGCAGAGTGCCTTGTTTAATATAGGGAGTTAAAATATATTTGTGAATTGATTTGCAATTTGGAAACGAATGTGGTAAAATTATATAATTATGATGTTTATTATATAATTTCACATGTAACTAAGGAATTGTTTCATCTGCTGAAAAGAATATATGTTAATATATTTATTATACGTTGAGTCCCTGGGTGACACAAATGGTTAAGTGCTTGACTACTAATCGAAAGGTTGGTGGTTCAAACCCACCCAGAAATGCCTTGGAAGAAAGGCCTGGTAATCTGCTTCCAAAAGATCACAGCCTTGAAAACCCTATGGAGTGCAATTTTACTCTGCAACATGTGGGGTCGCCATAAGTTAGAATCAACTAGACAGCACTGGATAATGATTATCAGCCTTTAGTTTTCATTAAAATCATTGAAAGTGGTTATTTAATATGCAGGGGGAAATACTTCAATAATCTTGGCATCTAGCTCAGATGTCTAAAAAACTACCAAGAGATTGTTTCTTCTGCTGTATGGCGTCAGGCATTAGCTGGACTGCCTGTTCCCCAATTTATGTGTTGTCTCCTTTGACATTGGAGCTGCATGATTACATCTGTATTCAGTTGCTTTCCTGATTCAGCAGTGGCTATATTTGAATTTTTTTTTCCCCTGGAGAGAGAAGAAGCGTGTTTGGAAGCTCTTGCCGGGGCAATCTGAACCTAAACATACTCCATGCTAGGAGCCCAAGCCCCAAAGGCCAACCAATATTCCCTAACTGTGCACACCCACACCTGGGGTTCTTCCCATCAGATGTAAGTCTGAGGGCTTTCCCACTTGTCTGCCAAGACTGAGGGGAAATCAAGACAATTGTTCTGTATGTTTTTTAAAAAGTTGATCTGAAATGTATACATGTGACGACTTGTGGCCATATGTAGCCTATCTATACACTATTTTTTACAGTATTTCACCCATGGCAAATGAACTCCTCTAGCATGCATGGGACTTTTCTCCTGCAGTTTGGCATATGACCATTGTGACATTGTCCAAAGTTTCATGAGTAGGCTATCCAGATTCTGTTTCAAAGTAGAACTTTATACTTTGCAAGCTTGCAAAAAAGACCATTTATAGAGAAAGCGATCTTCTTTACACTAATTTTCTGTATGTTAATGTTACCTAGGTGGCTCAAAAGAGTTAGTGTACCTCCCTAAGTGTCCAACTTACTACTAGCGAGTAACTGAGGTACTGGGGAGTACAGAGCCCAATATTAGTTAAGTCGGCATTTCTGCAGCAAATCATACATTCTTGCTTATGTAAGTCCTACAATGCCAATGAATCTTTTCTGTGCAGAGAATTTACAGCTTAGAGGATGATCAGACTGACTTGTAACTTGGATATTTGGTTTTTAAGCTTTATGTCTAATAGACCCAGTTGTTTAGTCCTGACAAAATAGCTGCATTAGGTAACATGTGCATATCTTGTCTTTCTAATCTGGAATGATTTGCAAATTATGGCTCTTGTCTGTGATTACACAAGACAGCTGCCAGCTTAACTGCTGTAACTATAGCACTGGCAGTGCAAAACAAAAACAAAAAAGAACAAGAGAATCCACCTCTTGGGTTGTTCAAAGTAGGGTCATTGTCCTAACTTTCTGCTAATTTCCATGGAAACTTATTTAGCACTTAATTAGTAGCACCCTCCAAAAGAAGTTCTGGAAGCATAGGAAACTGATAAAATAATAAAACTAATTAATAAAAACTAATAAAAAGTGTTTCCCCATGGGGAGGGGAGGAGTGGGACCTGGCCAAACCTGGGACAATGTGGGAGGAATATTTTTGACTTTAACTTTTTACATTAAATTTTTTTTTCAACTTACAACTGTATTACATATTTAAAAAACTGAATTCAAAAATTAAATAAGGAAAAAGCAGTCAGTCCAATAGAAAAATGAGCAAAAGGCTTGAACAGACACTTCACAAAAAAAAAGATATCCAAATGGCCAATAAAGACACAAAAAGGTACTCAGTTTCACTGGTCTTCAGGGAAATGCAAATTAAAACCACAATAAGGTACCACACCTCAACCAGAATGGTTAAAATGAAAAAGAAAATACCATGTGCTTGTGAGGGTGTGGAGCAACTGGAATTCCCATGCATTGCAGGTTGGATTGTGAAATGGGTCAGCCACTTTAGAAACTGTTTGGGAGGATCTTCAAAAATGAGTATATGAATACCAGATGACCAGCAATTCCACTTGTTAGTAAAATGCCCAAAAGAAATGTACATGTACACCAAAGACATGTACTAGAATGTTCAGAGAAGCACTGTTTATAATCACCCCAAACTAGAAACCACACAAATATTCAACTAGAGTTGAGTGGATAAATGTGGTACATTCATGCAATGGAATACCTTACATTAATGAGAATGAACAATGTGTAACTATATGAATGAATGGTTGAATCTCGCAAACATCTTGGTAGGAATGACCTGCGTGCTAGTTCCATGGCTGTGTTCAACTTGTGAAGATGTGTTGAGTTTTGGTATGTGTGCTTTTCCACATACACATTATACTTAAAACACCATGACATCTTAGAACAGTTCGATCCAGAATCTAAGGAGTTACTTCTGTTCTAGTGGAGTGAATTTGTCAAAGCAATCCCCAGTTTTCCAAAGCCGTAGAACATACAGTTATGGGATGTGACAAATAGTACTTTCTGTTTGGATTATCAACTATAATTCAAGATCCAGTCAGAGTTCAGTGGACTGTGAGCAAGATTCCACAGGATTTGGCAAAGTTGCTTCTTGAAACCCATGAGCATAAATCCACAGGTTTATTGCTCAGTAAGTGCATCCTTCACACACAGAAATGATCCCCTTTAGGCTGGTTTTGAAAACTTAAAAAAGGAAAAGTGGGAGGGGGGACTCAGCTTGCCAAAATTGAGTCATCATTTTGGAGCTGACAGTGTGCGTGAAGTGAAAAAGCTCATTGAGAGAGAAAGATAAGTGCCAACTTTGATGAGACTTGTACTAGTTAGTACCCAAGACCACCTGAAGATGTCTCAATTATCAGCAGGGATACTGCAGCTTGTGAACTTCATCCCTAAGAGCTTTACTCACGCCTTGGCTTGCCCAGGGAGAAATAATGGCTTGTCTGCTCCATATGTATTATGCTCAGCCAACCACACCTAAAGCAAAAGGGAGGCTGTCAGGTTCACTGGGAAGACAGAGCATATGTTGTTCTCACCTTCACTGTTTCCAACACTGTGTTTCCCAAAGAATAAGCAGTTGGGGCAGAAATGTTGACAGAAACATGATTAAGTGGTCAGAGGTTTGACAAGATTGGCAAAACACTACCCTGCAGTGTCCAATATGGTAGCCGCTAGCCACATGTGGCTATTTAAATATAAGCTAAATAAAATTAAAAATTCATATTCTCAGTAGCTACATATTGGTTACACTATTGAATAGCTCAGATTATAGAATATTTTTATCCTGCAAAAGGTTCTATTTGACAACACTGCCCTAGCCCAGGGTCAGAAAATTAAGTCCCTTGGGCTAAACCTGGCCTACCACCTGTTCGTGTCAATAAAGTTTTATTGGAACTCAGCTCATTCATTTACATATTGTCTCTGGCTGCTTTCAAGCTACAGTAGCAGAATAGAGTAGTTGCAGTGAAGACGGTCTGGCTCACAAAGCCTAAAATGTTTAGTATCTGGCCCTTTACAGAAAGTGTTTGCGGATCCCTGCCCTAGGCTGTTCTTGATCATGTCACTTTAGAGATTTTCCATAGAAATGCCCAAAGACTTCATGGAAATACTGGAGGCTTTCAATTTCTTCACTGAAGAGACCACACAGATCCTTCCTTTGGGCTGCAGATAATAACTAGAAACATGAATTAAGAGGCCCATACAGTCTCCTACAGAGTCTGCTTAGTTACAAGCAAGGACTGACTCCCTGGGGGAAGAAAAACAATTCCACCTATTTTTGTCTATAAAGTTTCATTGGAATTCAGCTCATTCATTGATGCCTTAATGCTCTTCTTGATGCTGGGGGAGAATGGATAACACAAAACCTTAACTGGTAAGTAGGAAGATAAAGCAGGTCATTTGCCTGCTTTTTAGCCATATGTCATTCAAAGTGCTGAGAGGTCTGCTTTCTCTAAATGCACGCACACACAGAGTTATCAGTAAGAGCCCCAGAGATGGGGCCTGTCTGCATGCATGGTGCTGGGTGGACATGGTAGTGTCTATGGCACCCCTTCCCCTAGGCTGAAGCATGCCTGAAGGTGGTGGGTATCTTAGTTTAGGCTAGTTCGAGATGAGAATTTAAGTGCAAGTAGTTTATTTGGGAGGTGATCCTGGAGGTCACTGGAACAGGAGTGGGGAAGTTTGAGACAGGGAAGAGAAGGAAGCCAAGACAGATGGAATTAATGAGAATATTACTGGTGTGGCCATCTGTGGCTGAATCCCACCAGGGCTCTCTGGGAGATGGTGTAGAGCACATCTCAAAGTTTTCCCACGTGAGGGGCAAGCAAGCAGGGGTGTTTATCCACTAGGTCCATCCTCAGTGGTTGAGGGCTGCTTCTAGAGACATCAGTTCCACACCACACCCACAACCCCGCCATACACACACACCAACACCCCCAGCCTGCCCTGCATATAAGTTGAGCATATTCCTGCAGTGAAAGTCTTCAGGTAGAGATGCAGGTGGCCACAGCAGGAAAAGCCTCTGAAGTGCTCAGTCTGCATTGAAGTGAGTCAGAGCCTCTGAGGAAGTGGCAGAAGGCCTTGCTGATCCCTTCAGTCCCAGAAGGAAGGCCCTGTAAGCTTCCTGTGAGTCTAGCTGCCTCACAGCTGTGAGAAGGGAGGGTGAATGGGAACTCCTTGCTGACCATATGTACTTTGTTCATCACTGTGTGCCCAGCATAATGCCAGGCATGTTAAAATAAACCTTTGCCATTGAGTGGATTCCAACTCATAGCAACCTATAGGACAGAGTAGAACTGCCCCATAGGGTTTCCATGGCTGTAATCTTTACGGAAGCAGACCATCACATCTTTCTCCAGTGGAATGGCTGGTGGGTTCAAATTGCCAGGCTTTCAGTTAGTAGTGGAGCGCTTAACCACTGCACCACCAGGGCTCCTTGCCAGGCATGTAGTAGGTACTTAATATACATTTGCTATATCAATCTATGATTGAATACCTTTGTTGTTGATTCTCTCAAGATTGTTGAATTTATTTAAGTTCAGAAAATATTAAACAAAAGGGATGTAAATGTAGTTAAGATTTTGCTCAATAACTAGGGTATGTAAGAAATATCACATTATTTTACTTTTCAAAGTTTAAATTAATTTGATATTCAGCTTTCATCCTACTGCTGACCTGTTCATGGTCCAAGCTGTCATGTTCTGCTGCAGCCTCCGAGATTTTGCTGGGCTCAGCACCCTAATGCCTCAGGTCCAGCCTCTCTGGGTACATAATTCTGCCTTTCCCTCTGAGATCTCACAGGCATGTTGTGAATACATAGGGGGCAGGTCCTGATGATTACAAAACACAGAACCCCAAGCCACTGATTCCTTCCTAGTCAGGAGAGGAGACCCTGAGTGACGCAAATGGTTATCTAAGCACTCAACTACTGGCCAAAAGGTTGGTGGTTCGAACCCACCCAGAGGTGCCTTGGAAGTCAGGCCTGGCAATCTGCTTCTGAAAGGCCACACCCTGAGAAACCCTATGGAGCACAGTTCTATTCTGAACACATGGGGTCACCATGAGTTGAAATTAACTTGATGGCAACTAAAAACAACGATATAAAAATACACAAAGAGCACCTTCTTAGTCTGGAGTAACCGCATTCCCTCAGGGCTTTACTAATTCCCCTCAGCCCTTCTCTCCATCTAAAACAAGCAAAAACCAAACTCTTTGACATCAAGTCTACCCTGACTCATGGCGACCTCATGTGTGCACAATAGCACTGCTCCATGGGGTTTTCAAGTCTGTGACCTTTCAGAAGCAGATCACCAGGCGTTTCATCCCAGGTGCCTCTAGGTAGGCTCAAACCACCAACCTTTTGGTTAGTAGTTGAATGCTTAACCATTTGTGCCACTCAGGGACTCCTCTCTCCATCTACACCCTGAGAATACTCAATAATATTTTCCTCAGATATTTTGACTAGAAAGGGGATTGTCTTTAAGGAACACAAATGGACACGAGGCAAAGCCTGACCATTTCCTTGCAATGGAGAAAAGAAACACACAAAAAGAACAATACACACATAGTAGTATCTCAGTAAATTATTCCTGTGGCAGGTTATGCTTTCCAGAAGCAAACCCTGAGATGAAGGTTAGGGTGCAAGATGTTTATTAGGGATCAACATTTGTGATGGGAAGGGGGAGGAAGAATGATTGGGCAGGGGGAGGAAGAATGATTGGGCAGAGGGAGGAGCTGAGCTCACACAGGCCCCACGAAACCTTGGCCAACCTGCTGAGGAACTCTGCAGTGAGTATTGTCTGTCAGAGTTGAGGCTGAAATAGCTGGTCCTTTCTACTTCTGTCCTGCTCAGTCCCACCATGACTCACATGGGAAAGGTGTGGCCTTGGTGAGGCGGCTCTCAGCAGTTGAGGCTGATCCTCAAGGAGCTGACAGCTGGAGGCCACCAGCTGTACACATTCCCCACAAGTGGGCAGCAAGCCCTTCCTTGAAGGGGAATTCGAGTGGCGGATCCACACACCTACCATGATCTTGCTATTGAAAGATGGACAGTTAGTTTCATTAAACATATGACAAGGCCTGGGTGTCACAAGTGGTTTGCATTCGACTTCTAGCCTAAAAGTTGTCAGGTCAAACCCAGCCAGTGACACCACAGAAGACAGGCCTGGCGATCTGCTTCCATAAAGATTCGAACTGCTGACCCTTTGGTTAGCAGCCATAGCACTTAACCACTACACCACCAGGGTTTCCCCATAAAGATTATAGCCCAGAAAACCCTGGAACAGTTCTACTCTTTAATACATAGGGTTGTCATGAGGCAGATATACTCAATGGCAATGGGTTTGGTTTTGGTTTAATAATATCTTGTTATTATACAGTACTTCATATTTTTTAATGGTTTTTCATGGAACTATATCCCATTTTCATTCTCAAACGTAAAGCAAGTATTTTTACCATTTTACAGATGAGGATACAAAACTCAGAAATGTTCATTGGCTTGTGATCAAATGGCAGAAGTGGGCCTCAAAGTGAGTATCCTTCCCACTATGCCATCCCTCCCCCCCCCATGGAGTCAGTTCTGACTTATGACGACCTCGTGTGTGTCAGAGTAGAACTGTGCTCCGTAGGATTTTCAGTGGCTGTAATTTATGGTAGTACATCATCAGGCCTTTCTTCTGAGGCACCTCTGGGTGGTTTCAAATCACCAACCTTTTGTTTAGCAGCCAAGGGCTTAACCATTTGTGCCACCCAGGGACTCCAATACCGTCCCTTATTTAATTGCAAAACATGAATAAGAAGAGGTTTCCGACTGAGATGCCTTTAGAGACAAAGCAGGAAGGAATATGAGGGATGCCACCAATGTAAATGGACAAGCCTACTTTGTGTGAATGGTGAGGACTGTATGCTGTGGTCAAGTAGAGAGACCGTGTCCATCTAAAAGAGATAGTTGGACAGGAAACCGGAGGTGGGAAGGGGGAGTGTGTTGTCACATTATAGGAATTGCAACTAATGTCACATAACCACATGTGTATAAATTTTCATATAAGAAATTAACTTGAGCTGTAAACTTTCATCTAAGACACAATAAAATTAACAACAACAACAACAAAAATACAGCTTGTTTTAAAAATGTAACATGTCTTGCAAAAGAGGAAGGCTTGGCATGACTAGGTCTGTAGATCTGCATGGAAGGAGCTGAGTGCCAACTGTCCCTTTGAGGTTTTTTTTTTAATTGTGCTTTAGTCTTATACAAAAATTTATAGGCATATTGTTATGTGACATTAGTTGCAATCCCTGTAACGTGACAGCACACTCCCACAATTTACAGTGCAAATTAGTTTCTCATGCAAAAATTTATACACAATTTGTTTTGTGACATTGGTTATAATCCCCGCAATGTGTCACCACTCTCCCCCTTTATCTTTCCACTCTGGGTTCTCCATGTCCATTTGTTCAGTTTTCCTGTCCCTTCCTGCCTTCTTGTCTTTGCTTTTGGACAGGTGTTGCCCATTAGGTCTCCTATACTTGATTGAACTAAGAAGCATGTTTGTCACATGTGTTATTGTTTGTTTTGTAGGCCAGTCTAATCTTTGGCTGAAAGGTGGACTTCGGGAGTTAGCAGGGTATCCGGGGGCCATAGTATCAGGGGACAAACCGTATTCTTAATGTGGAATATAACAGATTAAAGAAAAAAAAAGAGTCAACTTGAAACAAACAAACAAAAAATAATAGCTTGTGAGGGCCTGTCATATTATATCTGTGGGGCATTTTCCTCACCTCTTCTCTGTAGAGATTCTGAGGAGGGGGTGGGCACAGCCAGTTGCGTCGTAAGAAAAAGAAAAACAGCCTGGAGAGCTGGGATGCCCCCAACTGAACATAACACAGAGTGTATAAACATAGTAGATAAATGCAGTGTATATAAACAGCATACATACCCGCAAAGTGTGTAAACAATGGTCAGACAGGGCCACTCATGAGCAGATCTGAAACAAGACAAAGATGAGGACACCCTGCAACGGCAAGGTGACTAAATGACCCCTCTTCTGACTAATGTGAGTAGAACTGGGCCTCTGTAGGGTTTCCAGTGGCCGATTTTTTTAGAAGTAGATCACCAGGCCATTCTTTAGAGGCACCTCTGGGTGGACTAGAACCTTGAATCTTTTGGTTAGCAGCTGAGCTTTTTATCTGTTTGCACCATTCAAGGACTCACCACAACTCTAGTATTGCTTTAATCCTTCTGCCTCCTAAAAATTATCAAAATACCCAATCACCACATGACCCCCAATCCAGAACTGACCCCTGCTTCCATAAACCCTCCTTAGAATCACCCCGCACAAACCCTTACAGTCCTCTGGTACACATTCTTGCAAGCTACAGCAAGTTAAATAAACCTTGACTGCTGTTGTATTCCAGGTGAGTTTCAACAAAAGGTAAGGAAAGGCTTCGGTAGAGTTGCTATTTGAGGTTGGCCATGAAAAGTGGGTTATATAACCCGTGAGGATATGTGGAGAAGGTGGGTGTGGAGCAGGGCATAAACACAGATAAAGAGGCAGGAAAGCACAGGATTTGTTGGGGGACAAGGAACCCCTCAGTTTGCCAAGAATTCAGGTTACATGTAGGGAAAGAATAGCGGAGAAAGCTAGAAAGGTACTGGGAGGGGCCATATTGCAAAACACTTTGCCTACCAGGTTAAGGATATTGATAAGCCATGGGGAGTCCCTGAAAATTTTTGAAAAGAGAAGTGGGATACCCTGAAGTCTGCATTAGGCTATTAGGATTTCTTTGAATATCACTGTGGGCAAATCCATAGTGAAGGACTTTCTGGAGATTGAAAAATCATTTGGTGCTTTGGGAAGCAGCTGCAAGGAGGACTTGGCTTAAGTTAAAAAAAAAAATCACAAAAATCCAGCTGCTACTAATAATTGAATATTTCTTCTTTTGATTTGTGTTGTTCTGGTGAGCCCCAGAGTAGCAGTTGAAAGAGTTTGTTTTCCCTCTGTTCGATTTTATTAAGCTGTCCTGGACTCTTGAGTCGGCAAACGTAGCATTTTCTTTTTTAAGCTGAGCTAGCTTTCTCTGGAAGGTTTTTCTCCAGTTTATTCAGCTTCACTTCTCATATCTGATGCTGAACACTCACCAGCTGCCGGGCATGCAGGAAAAGAAGAAAAAAAATCTCAGTAATGGTATCTGAAATTTTCTATTTTGCCTCAGAATATGCGCAGCTCAAAGAAAAACAGTGTGAACAAGCTTCCCTCTGCTGTTGGACAATATGCGCAGTAATTAACTTGTGGTGAATGCCTGAAGGTATCACAGTCTCCCACAGCATGGCATGATAGGAAAAACACCAGGCAGGGTCTCCAGAGAACTAGCCAATGTCACTGCCCTGCCACTGACCAGCTGTGTGATCATGTGTGTAATGATCACGATGATTGACACCCCACCTTCCAGTCCTTCTCAGTGATTACCCCAAATCAAATATTGCCTAACTCTGGCTACATACCACAATCACCTGTGTCTCCTGCTAATGCTTTCCATACATTTAATGATACACAGCCTAGGTGGAAAGCCTCTTGTCTAAACATTGTTTTCAGACAACCTCTCCCCGCTGTTGGTGATTGGCCAATGAGACTTCATAGCAGACAGTAGTAATTCTTCTTGAGTGCTCACTGTGTCTGTTAGCCTTTGCTATATAACAAACCACCCCCAAACTTAGTAAGAATTTAAACAACAACCATTTATTTATTTCACAATTCCATAGGTTGTTGATCGATGCTGGGCTTGCTCGGGTGTCTGTGGTCAGCTGGAGGGACGGTTGGTGACTGGTTGTTCTAAGATGGTCTCATTCATGTAGTTGGCTCTTGGCCACGGTGACAAAAGCAATATGTCTTTCATCTCCAGCAGGCTACACTGGGCTGCTTCATGTGACAGCAGTGTTCAAGAATAGCAAGATAAGACAAGCCCCAATACGCAACTGCATTTCAGATCTCTGCTTTGCCACACCCACTATTGTCTCATTGGTCAAAGTAAGTCACATGGCCAAGCTTGGCGCCAGTGTGAGAGAGGACTACCCCAGGATGTGGATACAGGGAGGCTTGAACAAATTGGTAGCAGCTTTTTATTACTGTGACAATCTGCTACATTCACTATGTGTCAGACAATGTTCTAAGCTCTCTAAACACAACTCAGTTAATTCTCACAAAAACTCATTGAGGTAGGGAGAATGTAATCATTCCATTTTACAGTTGAGGAAAATGAAACACAAAGAGGTTAAGTAACTCGCCCAAGGAAGGTTACAGAGCTACAAAGTGGCAGTGCTGTTGTTTGGACCCGGTCAGTCTGGTTCTCTCATATATATGTGAAAGTTGGACAGTGAAAAAAGAAGATAAAAGGAGAATTGACACATTTGAATTATGTTGTTGGCAAAGAATACTGACTATACCATGGACTGCCAGAAGAACAAACAATCAGCCTTGGAGGAAATACATCCAGGATACTCCTTAGATGCAAGGATGGCGAGACTTCATCTCTCATACTTTGGAGTTATCATCAGGAAAGACCAATTGCTAGAAAAGGACATCATGTTTGATGAAGTAGAGGGTCAGCAAAAACAAGGGAAACCCACCATGAGATGGACTGACACAATAGCCACACCAATGGGCTCAAACATACCAGCAATTGTGAGGATAGTACAGGACTGGGCAGTGTTTTGTTTTGTTATACGTAAAGGACACCATGAATCAGAGCTAATACCATGGCACCCAACAATAACAACAGTCTGGTTCTAGACTTTATGCTCAGAATATCAACATATGTAGCTGAAGGGTGCCAAGGAAAATATTTCTCTCTGTGAAGAAGGAGACGCAGAAAGAAACACACAGGAAGAAGCACTGCCTCTCTTCTTCTGGACAGTGTTATGAGTGGATGGAGGCCTCGAGCTGGGGCAGTCATCTTGTCAAAGCACAGTGGAGTCCAGAGTGAAGAGAATTACCTACAGCCAGAGTCCCTGTTTCTGGATTTCTTGTTTTGTGACATAATAAAATTCCTTATCATGTAGTCAGAGTGAGTCAAACTTTTCTGTTACTTGCAGCTAAAAGCATTTTAATTTTTCCATGGCTAAATCATAAACCTCTCCAGCCCTTAAGCTCTTCATCTATAAGCTCTGAATTAGATGATTGCAAAAGTTCTTTCCAGTAGTAACATTTTATGTTTTTTAATGGCACTGTTAATAAGGGCAGCAACTTGGTTCCTGGTTACAGCTGAAGGTCTATAAAAAAAAAAAATACATGAGCAAAAGTTTCAACTTTGGCAAATATTTACCTTTGCTTTTTTCTTTTTTAATTGCTACTATAACAAATCACCACAAACTGAGTGGCTTAAAACAACACAAACTTATTATCTTATATTTTAGGTTACAAGTTCAATACAGACCTTACCTACTAAGATCAAGGTATCAGCAGGAACTTTCTGGAGTCTCTAGGGGAGAATCTGCTCCCCTGTCTTTTCCAGATCCTAGTGGCCACCACATTCTTTGGTTTGTGGCCACCTTCCTCTGTCTTCATGGCCAACAAAAGTAGGTTGACAAATCATATCTCTCTGACTTGTCTTCTGGATGAGCATCGGTGTTTGATTTTTAGAAGCTCCCAGTAATCTAGTTTTTCTTCTGCATTGTTAGTAATGTTTTGTAAACTGTTTATGCCATGTGTTAGGGCTCCTAATGTCCCTATTTTTCTTCCATGATCCTTACTGTTTTAGATTTTATATTTAGGTCTTTGATCCATTTTGAATTTGTTTTTGTGCATGGTGTGAGGTATGGGTCTTGTTTCCTTTTTTTGCAGATGGATATCCAGTTAGGCCAGCACCATTTGTTAAGACGACTGTCTTTTCCTCATTTAACTGATTTGGGGCCTTTGTCAAATATCAACTGCTCATATGTGGATGGATTTCTGTCTGGATTCTCAATTCTGTTCCATTGGTCCATGTATCTGTTGTTGTACCAGTCTCAGGCTGTTTTGACTACTGTGGCGGTATGATAGGTTCTAAAATCAGGTAGAATGAGGGCCTTCCATTTTTTTCTTCTTTTTCAATAACGCTTTACTTATCTGGGGCCTCTTTCCCTTCTGTATGAAGTTGGTGATTTGTTTCTCCATCTTATTAAAGAATGTTGTTG
This sequence comes from Loxodonta africana, assembly GCF_030014295.1. Taxonomy (NCBI): domain Eukaryota; kingdom Metazoa; phylum Chordata; class Mammalia; order Proboscidea; family Elephantidae; genus Loxodonta; species Loxodonta africana. The sequence goes on along the minus strand of NC_087369.1, from coordinate 32,981,909 downwards.
GAATTTGGATTAGAATTGCATTAAATGTATGGATCGTTTTTGGTAGAATAGACATTTTTATAATGTTAAGTCTTCCTATCAATGAGCAAGGTATGTTTTCCCAGTTATGTAGGTCTCTTTTGGTTTCTTACAGAAGTGTTTTGTAGTTTTCTTTGTATAAGTCTTTTACATGCTTTGTAAGATTTATTCCTAAGTATTTTATCTTCTTGGGGGCTACTGTAAATGGTATTGATTTGGTAATTTCCTCTTCGATGTTCTTTTTATTGGTTTAGAGGAGTCCAACTGATTTTTGTATTTTTATCTTATAACCTGAGACTCTGCTGAGCTCTTCTATTAGTTTCAGTAGTTTTCTGGAGGATTCCTTAGGGTTTTCTGTGTAAAGATCATGTCATCTGCCAATAGAGATACTTTTACTTCTTTCTTACCAATCTGGACGCCCTTTATTTCTTTATCTAGCCGAAATGCTCTGGCTAGGACCTCCAGCAAACTGTTGAATAAGAGTGTTGATAAAGGGCATCCTTGTCTGGTTCCCGATCTCAGTGGGAATGCTTTCAGGCTCTCTCCATTTAGGATGATGTTAGTTGTTGGCTTTGTATAAATGCCCTTTATTATGTTGAGGAATTTTCCTTCTATTCGTATTTTGCTGAGAGTTTTTATCATGAAAATGTGTTGAACTTCGTCAAATGCCTTTTCTGTATTGATTGATAAAATCATGTGATTCTTATCTTTTGTTTTATTTATATGATGGATTACATTAATTGTTTTTCTAATGTTGAACCATCCCTGCATACCTGGTATGAATCCCACTTGGTCATGGTGAATTTTTCATATGTTTTTGAGTTCTATCCGCTAGAATTTTGTTGAGGATTTTTGCATCTCAGTTCATGAGGGATATAGGTCTGTAATTTTCTTTTTTTGTGGTGTCTTTACCTGGTTTTGGTATCAGGAATATGCTAGCTTCATAGAATGAGTTTGGTAGTATTCCGTCTTTTTCTATGTTCTGAAATACCTTTATTAATAGTGGCGTTAACACTTTTCTGAAAGTTTGGTAGAACTCTGTAGTGAAGCCATCCGGGCCAGGGCTTTTTGTTGTTGTTGTTGTTGTTAGGAGTTTTTTGATTACGTTTTCAATCTCTTCTTTTGTTATGGGTCTATTTAGTTGTTCTACCTCTGTTTGTATTAGTTTAGGTAGGTAGTGTATTTCTAGAAATTCATCCATTTCTTCTAGGTTTTCAAATTTGTTAGAGTACAGTTTTTTGTAGTAATCTGATGGGATTCTTTTAATTTCAGTTGAGTCTGTTTTAATATCGGCCATCTCATTTCTTATTCAGGTTATTTGCGTCCTCTCCTGTTTTTCTTTTGTCAGTTTGGCCAATGGTTTATCAATTTTGTTAATTTTTTCAAAGAACCAGCTTTTGGTCTTGTTAATTCTTTCAATTGTTTTTCTGTTTTCTATTTCATTTAATTCTGCTCTAATTTTTATTATTTGTTTTCTTCTGGTGCCTGAGGGTTTCTTTTGTTGCTCTCTTTTGTTTGTTCAAGTTGTAGGGATAATTCATTGATTTTGGCCCTTTCTTTTTTTTTTGTATGTATGTACTTATTGATATAAATTGACCTCTGAGGACTGCTTTAGCTGTGTCCCAAAGGTTCTGATAGGAAATGTTTTCATTCTCATTGGATTCTCTGAATTTCTTTATTCCATCCTTAATATCTTCTATAATCCAGTCTTTTTTGAGCAGGGTATTGTTCAGTTTCCAAGTATTTGATTTCTTTTCCCTGCTTTTTTTGTTATTGATTTGTACTTTTCTGGCCTTATGGTCAGAGAAGATGCTTTGTAATATTTCAGTGTTTTGGATTCTGCTAAGGCTTGCTTTATGACCTAATATGTGGTCTATTCTAGAGAGTGTTCCATGTGCACTAGAAAAGAAAGTATACTTGACTGCTGTTGGGTGGAGTGTTCTGTGTTTGTGTATAAGGTTGAGCTGGTTGATTGTAACATTTAGATCTTGTGTGCGGTTTTTGAGCTTCTTTCTGGATGTCCTGTCCTTCACTGAAAGTGGTGTGTTGAAGTCTCCTGCTATTATTGTGGAGCTGTCTATCTCACTTTTCATTGCTGATAGAGTTTGTTTTATGTATCTTGTAGCCCTGTTATTTGGTGCATAAATATTTAATATGGTTATATCCTCCTGGTATATTGTCCCTTTAATCATTATATAGTGTCCTTCCTTATCCTTTGTAGTAGATTTAACTATAAAGTCTATTTTGTCAGAAATTAATATTGCCACTCCTGCTCTTTTTTGATTGTTTCTTTGGTTGATACATATTTTTTCCATCTTTTGAGTTTTAGTTTTTTTGTCTCTCTAAGCCTAAGGTGTGTCTCTTGTAGGCAGCATATAGTTGGATAGTGTTTTTTTTTAAATCCATTTTGCCACTCTCTGTCTCTTTATTGGTCATTTAGTCCATTTACATTCAGCGTAATTACAGATAGGTATGAATTTAGTACTGTCATTTTGATGTCTTTTTGTGTGTGTTGTAGGCAGTTTCTTTTTCTCACTTAATTTTTTGTGCTGAGTGGATTATCTTTATATATCATCCTTTCCTCATATTCATTGTTGTTGATTTTGTTTCTGCTGAGTCTCTATTTTTTTTCCTAGTGTTTTATTTTGCTGTGTAGGATAGTTTGTCTCCTTTGTGGTTACCTTAATATTTACCCCTATTTCTCTAAATTTAAACCTAACATCAAGTTCACCAATTCTGCCTTCCACTTGCTCAATTCTGCTCCTCTGACTTTATATTGAGTTGTCTAATTCTATAATTTTATTCTTAAACTTCTGAATTTCTAATTGGTGTCTGTCTGTGGATTTTTCCAGCTTATTAAATTTTTCATTATGTTCCTGAATAACCTTTTTAATTTCTTCAGCTACTTTATCTGTGTGTTCCTTGGCTTGTTGTGCATATTGCGTGATTTCCTTCCTGATGTCTTGAAGGGTTCTGTATATTAATCTTTTGTATTCTGCATCTGGTAATTCCAGGAAGGCACTTTCATCTAGATTTTCCCTTGATACTTTGTTTTGAGAGCTTGTTGAAGCGATTGTGGTCTGCTTCTTTATGTGATTTGATATTGGCTGTTATCTCCGAGCCATCTATAAGCTATTTTATTAGTTTATTTTATGTTTGCTTACTATATGCTAGCTTCTTGCTTTGTTTTGATATGCCCACATGGGTTGCTTGAGTGAGCTAGCTTGATTATTTTCACCTTTGAAGCTCTGACGTCCTGTCCCCAGATGGCTAGAGCTGTTATCAGGTCTATCAGTCTAGGAGTCCATTCAGTTTTCTTGTATGAATTCAGCTCAGTGTCCAGGTGGCTGGTCATCAAGTGTGTGGTACAGGCTCTGTTCTACAGTCTTAGAGGGGCAGGGGTGATTGGTGTAGGGACCGGTATCTGGTTGCAGCAGGGGGTCATGCTCTGAACAAGGCAGGGGGCTGAGAATCGTCCCCCAAGTGTCCTGACGAAAGTTTGTCCCTCTTCCCTAGAGCGTACAGGTGGGTAGGTTCTGCAGACGGACCATGGGCACTCAAAATTTTTGGTTGTAAGGACTAGGAGGTACCAGTTATCCTTGGACCCCTGTCGTGGGAGGCTGGGTGACCTGAGTGGAGCCACCATTCCTTAGCCCCTGATGTGGGTAGGTGAGGACCCTGTTTAATAGGCAAAGTGGTGTCAAACATCAAATACCCACCACTACACCTCACAGTTGAACCAGTTTAGTCTGCCAACAAGGGCCAATTGTCCTGAAATGGGCCCACACAGGTCTGTGCAGTGGGGAAAGGTACTCAAAGTCCATGGTCCGTTTATGCCTAGACAGGAGCCACTTCTGTCCTGAGCTTCCCAGGTTAGTGGAGCTGACAAATCATCTTTTCCCCGAATTGTGAATTTATTCCTTCTCCAAGGCCAGGAGGATGGCTATAGGTACTCACGTGGGCCTGTCTCAGGCCCTGGGGAATCAACAGCTGTTCAAGCAGCTTGGGGGCAGGGGGCGTGGTAAAATATACGCAAGTACTTAGCTTTTGCCTAGAGTGCCGTTCTTCTTTGGTTCTGGAGGTGTGTGTAGGGTGTGTGGCTGGCTGCTTCTCCCTGAGGAAACTGGGACCAAACACTAGTACCAGCCTACTGCAGCCGCTCCCAGGAATGGTGCCTGAGGGCTCCCTGTGATTCAGGTTTTTTAACAGCTCTCTGCTTCTGAACTGTCTCTTCCTCCTCTTGCCACTCAGTTCTTTTTCTAACTTTGCCTTTGATGTTCAGTGCTCCTAGCTTGTCATAAATATACTCGTTTCACTTGTTATTTCAGGTCTTTGTTGTATGACAGGGCTTGCCGGAAGCACCTGTCTATTCCACCATCTTGGCCCCTCTTTTTTTTTTTTAAAAAACAAGTTTCTCATGATTGTAAGGTACACTCAATGATCTCTAATTCTTTTTTCACCTTTTCTTTTTCCTGATATTCGTGAACGTGTCAATGTAAAGGCCCATATGGTATATCCCCTATAATAACCTACTCGTAGGGGTGAAAAGAATAGCAAGCTGGGAGAAATATGTGTGAAAGACATGAAGAGCCACTTTCTATGTCTGGCTCCAAAATTTGTCTAGTTTGTTGTTTAGAGACTGATTCTTCATAGCCTGTCCTCCTAAAACAGAGCAGATATTTCCTGAAGAATTTCTAACAAATTAAAATGCACATATTCAAACCAGACTTGCCTATCTGCTGTGCTAATTCTGAGAGGTGATTAGAAGGGGGTCAGGCAAGGCTGTATCAGGCTTATGATGACAATAACAATAGCTGGTAGACTTTATTGTGCATTTATTATGTACTATTTTTTTTATAGAGGTCAGAATCGACTCGATGGCAACGGGTTTTTGGCCCTTCCTAAGTGCTTTATATGTACTATTTTATTTAATCCTCACAATGGTCCTAAGAAGTAGCTAGTCTCCCCATTCTGTAGGTGAGGAAGCAAAGGCACAGGAGGTTATGTAAGTTGCCCAAAGTCTCACAATTCATAAATGGTGATACCTAGATAGAAACAAACAAGGCTGTGAGGTATTGTGTTTATTGTTAGGAAACCAAGCTCAGAGACATGCATGAATTTTCCCAAGGCGGCATAGCTAGGAAGTGGCAGAACAAGAACTCAGCCCATATCTCCCTGACTCTAAACCCCAAGGTCTTAACCACTGTTTCATGCTAATTCTTTCTATGCTGTTAAATGAAAGATATTTACCGATGATGATTTAACCTACTTTGTTTCCCAAAGATATTTTCATTTAATAAGACGTTAGTTAATATTAGAATACTAATATAATTATTAATATTATTAGTTATTAACAATAATATTACTATTCTAATATTAACTAACATTAACTGTTAACTATTAACTAGTATCTTATTAGATGAAAATATCTTTGGGAAAACCTGTTGTCGTCGATTTGATTCTGACTCATAGCAACCCTGTAGGACAGAGTAGAACTGCCCCATAGGGTTTCCAAGGAGCGCCTGGTGAATTCGAACTTGACCTTTTGTTTAGCAGCTGTAGCACTTAACCACTATGCCACCAGGGTTTCGTTCTGTGGTACATAGGGTCACTATGAGCCGGAAGCAACTCGACAGCACCTGACAACCACAACAGCAACATCTTTGGGAAACACAGTGGGTTAAATCATCATCAGTAAATATCTTTCTTTCATTTAATAGCATAGAAAGAACTAGCAGGAGTGGCAGGCAAAATTGGCCCCAGAAGGAAAGAAATGGGAGGAGGTGAGCTGAGCTTTCACAGAGACATTGCTGACATAGGCCTCCATGCAGAAGGACCACGCTCTGAAGACATTGCTGAACCTGTTTCCCCAATCCAGAAAAGCTACCACCCTAAAACGGTACTCTGAAGCCAGCTCCCATCCTCACACATGGTTTCTGACATCTCTGTGCACCTCTGGAAATCCAGCTGTCCCACCAAGGTGGATATGCCCCATGGGCCACCCCTGCCTATTACACAAAGACGCTGGTTTGCATAACCAAAGGCTTCAAGTGAAAGTTTAGTCACAGAGCCAAAGGAACCAGACTTCCGAAATCTGTCATTTAACATGGGCGAAATGATTCCGGGCATGTAAAGGGCCATTACTCTCATCCCCAAAGCAAATAACAATTAAAACATCAGTCAGGATATTTTAAAGGTATCTTATATAGTATAGGGAGCCCTGGTGGTGCAGTGGTTAAGAGCTTGGCTGCTAACCAAAAGGTTGGCAGTTCGAATACACCAGCTGCTCCTTGGAAAGCTTGTGGGGACAGTTCAACTCTGTCCTATAGGGTGACTATGAGTCAGAATTGACTCGACTGCAATGGGTTTTTTGGATATAGTATATAGAAACCCTAGTGTCGCAGTTGTTAAAGTGCTTGGCTGCTAACTGAAGGGTCAGCGGTTAGAGCCTACCAGCCGTACTCCAGGGGAGAAAGATGAGGCAGTCAGCTTCCGTAAAGATTTCAGCTTTGGAAACCCTATGAGGCAGTTCTACTCTGTCTTATAGGGTCTCTATGACTTGGAATTGACTTGATGGCAGTGGGCTTGGTTTTGTGGATTATATAGTCTATACCATAGTAGACGGGATCAATTCAAAATAGCCAATACCAGTTCATTTCAGCTCATTAATGCTTAGGATATTGATCTTTATGCATTCCATTTTATTTTTGATGGCTTCCAAAATTCCTAGGTTCATACTTTGTACATTCCACGTTTTGATTATTAATGAATGTTTGCAGCTGTTTCTTTTCATTTTGAGTCGTGCTATATCAGCAAATGACGGTCCTGAAAGCTTGACTCTAGCCACTTCATTAAGGTCAACTCTACTTTGAGGAGGCAGCTCTTTACCAGTCATGTTTTAAGTGCCTTCCAACCTGAGGGGATGATCTTCTGGCACTGTATCAGACAATGTTCCACTGCTATTTGTAAGGTTTTCACTGGCCAATTTTTTCAGAAATAGACCTTCGGGTCCTTCTTCCTAGTCTGTCTTAGTCTGGAAGCTCTGCTGAAACCTGTCCACCATGGATGACCCTGCTGGTATTTGAAATACCGGTGGCATAGCTTCCAGCATCACAGCAACATGTAAGCCGCCACAGTACGATAATCTGACAGACTGGTGTTGGCCACTTTGAATGGAACAATCATATCGTCTACTGTGCTGGGAATGACAAATTGAAGAAAAATATTGTCACATTTCTCGTCAAAAAGAACATTTCAAGATCTATCCTGAAGAGATCCATATTTATGCCTACTCCAAAGACAGGTGATCCCGTAGAATGTGGGAAATATCAAACAATATCATTAATATCACGCACAAGTAAAATTTTGCTGAAGATCACTCAAAAATGGATACAGAGTGGTTTAAAATCAGGAAGGGTGTGTGTCAGGGTTCTATCCTTTCACCATACCTATTCAGTCTGTATGCTGAGCAAATAATCCGAGAAGCTGGACTATATGGAGGAGAAGGTGGTATCAGGACTGGAGGAAGACTCATTAACAACCTGCGATATGCAGATAACACCACCTTGCTCGCTGAAAGTGAAGAGGTCTTGAAGCACTTACTGATGAAGATCAAAGACTACAGCTTTCAGCATGGAGTACACCTCAACATAAAGAAAACAAAAATCCTCACCAAAAACCTGTTGCCGTCTAGTTGATTCCAACTCATAGTGACCGTATAGGACAGGACAGAGTAGAACTGCCCCACAGAGTTTCCAAGGAGCAGTTGTTGGATTTGAATTGCCGAACTTTTGGTTAGCAGCCTCACTGTAGCTGTTAACCACTGTGCCACCAGGGCCACCAGGACCAATAAGCAACATTAGCGATAAACAGAGAAAATATTGAAGTTGTCAAGGATTTCATTTTACTCAGATCCGCAATTAACAGTCATGGAAGTAGCAGTCAAGAAATCAAACAACGTATAGCGTTGGGAAAACCTGCTGCGAAAGACCTCTTTAAAGTGTTGAGAAGCAAAGAGGTCACTTTGAGGACTAAGGTGCGCCTAACCCAAGCCATAGTATTTTCAAATGCATGCGAAAGCTGGACAATGAATAAGGAAGACCTTAGAAGAATTGATGCCTTTGAATTATGGTGTTGGCAAAGAATATTGAATATACCATGGAGTGACGTAAGAATGAACAAATCTGTCTTGGAAGAAGTATAGCCAGAATGCTCCTTTGAAGCCAGGATGGTGAGACTTTGTCTCATGTACTTTGGACATGTTATCAGGAAGGACCAATCCCTGGAGAAAGATACCATGCTTACTAAAGTAGAGGGTTATCGAAAAACGGGAAGACCTTCAACGGGATGGATTGACACAGTAGCTGCAACAGTGAGCTCAAACAGCAACAATTTTGAGGACCGGGCAGTGTTTCGTTCTGTTGTACACAGGGCTACTATGAGTCACAACTGACTGGATGGCGCCTGTCAACCACAGCATAGTATATACAGTATGTACTATTGTGAGACTCGGCTGATTCATGTTTTTGAGCAAATTCATCTACCAACATGCCAAAAACTAAACCTGTTGCTGTCAGGTCAATTCCAACTTACGGCAACCCCGTATGTTGCAGAGTAGAACCTCTCCATAGGGTTTTCTTGGCTGTAATCTTTACCGAAGCAGATCACCAGGCCTTTCTCCTGCAGTGCCACTGGGTGGCTTTGGACTGCAAACCTTTAGGTTAGTAGCCTATCGCAAACTGTTTGTGCCACCCAGGGACCTTAAATCTTCTACAGGAAAGGTAAAACAGGAATTGTGGGGAGAATTGAAGAAATCTGTTTTCAAAACAGAACACTTTAAAGACGTTATGATTAATGTAAAATAAAATTGAAAGATGTAGCTTGCTGATCAGTGCCACAAAGTTTATAGTCATCACAATAAAAGCATGATGTGTCTATGTTAGTGGAGACTTTGAAAAAATATAAGAACCCAAAAATGTTAGAGCAGAAACAGAATTCTGGGGCCACCTACAGGTGGTCATTCAAAAGTCACAGGGCTTTCAGTTGAGTGTCCTGTTCACTCTATTTCTAGCAATATGTAGCCAGTTGGATGAAGTTACTTAAAACAAAGGTTGCTTAGAAATTAAGGTTCTCCTAGAGATAAAAATTTCCTCACTATCCTGTGAAAGAAAATTTTTTGTAAGGCTTTTGACCAAAAGTAAAATGGTTGGAGTTAAAAGCAAGCCCCAAATTTGGTAACCTTTAACATGTATAACTGGATAGCAACCTAGAGTATCTAAGGAAATATTTTTCTTTTGTGGTTAAGGATGTGAAAAAAATGTACCCACCTAGGAGTCATAATACAGCTTTTCTATGCAAAATGTATTGGGAAGTGTATGCCTTTAAGATAACCCATCTTGAAGAAAAAGTAACTTCCTAGTGTTAATTTGCATATAGCCAATAAGGTGCCACCTGCTGCATTCTGTGCTAGCATTTTATTCTGGCCTGCCACTTGTTGCATTCTTCACCTGCATTTTATTCCCAGCAGCCAATGTAAACTCTTTATTCCCAGCAGCCAATGTAACTCATGCCATATGTAATCGAGAACCAATCAGAGATGCCTTAGCCCTATACAAGCTTGTACCCAAGCACCCCCCCCCCTGCCCCAACTCTGTGGTTTCTATTTGGTGACCCCTGTTTTCCCAGTTTGAACTGCCTTTTAAAAAACCTAAATAAACCTCACTGATTTATCCTACCTAGGTTGTATTACTTTAACTTGGCGACACTATTAATTAGCAGAGTTTGGAGTGTTGGCAGGATTTTCACAAAATCAAACACAAAAAGGCGCGTGACTGCCTGTGGTTTTGTGGTCTTAGAAGAGGCCAGCTCTGTAGGATCAAAAGCCTCCCAAGTGGGTCTGTAGGTTTGTGTGCTTTGACCAGAATGGAACCATTCAGAGTTCTCCCCGCAAGGATCAGAACCCTGGAAACAATTCTCTTTATTTAGCGAGAGGTAGCATATTCTATAGGTCGGTGCTAAGCCAAATTTTTCCAACATAGATGTCATATCGAGTAAAAATGTTGGGCCTAAATGAGTTTATGAAGCATTTAATACTACCAAAAGAAAACTTTATAAGAATTACTGAAAAGACTGATACTGCTTTTGATAAAATCTAGTGATTTAATGTCTGTTTTCAAACGTTTAATATTTAATCCTTCCAAAATAAAGTATATGTTCTCATTACCCTTGCAATTGATACTTTTATAGATGGAGGAGTAATCCAATTAAAGAACATGGGGTTCTAGGACCACCTCTGCAACTGTGTATCTGAGATGTTGCTATCTGATGTGGTGGCTTTAAACTGTGCCAGTTTACTTAAATTGGAACTTCATTTCCAATAATACCCTTCCCTGTATGGTTCTGGGTTAAAGTTGGCCACAAGAGAAAATTTGCGTGAGATTTGGAAGGTTGAAAGTGAAGCAGCAGCCATTATGCTCTGAAGGTCAGTGCAGGGCTCTAAGCACTGCTGCAGCTCATACACATTACTGTCCATCTGCTGGCTCACCTTGTTGGCACGGGCAGCCACCAGCCCACAGCTACTTCAGCTCTTACCAGATCTTTTCCTACAAAAAAATAAAAACTTTTTTTTTTTTTTTTTTACAGCTTCTCCAAATCTTGGTGCAGGCACGTGTGTAACTCTGTGGCAAAAGGGTATCATCTTCTTTTTTAGATTTACTTGTATCATCAAGGTTGGAGACAGTGGGAGTCAAACATGGTTTCCAGTTTATTCTGGTGGGTTCCAGTTTGTTCTGGAAGGTTCCAGTTTGTCCTCACACTCTTTGACATCATGTCCAGCTTTGCATCCAGTTCTGCTGACCTGCAGTGACTTCAGTCTTACCACCAGACAGTAAGGCAACAGTCTTGCGTAGACTTCTCTACCAGCTCCCACAATTGCCCAAAATTCAATCCACATAATAAATGTCTTATTTTGTGTCACTGAGAAGGATTCTGTTTTCCTGATCAAGCCTTAACTGTTGCATATAAAGTTACTGGGCCTCAATTACTTCATCTGTAAAATTGAACAAGGGTAGTAGAAGATATCTTAGTTTCCTTTCTCTATTAAATACCACAATTCTTAACTTTTGTTGAATTCCTGTGGTAGAGGTAGCAAAGTTGAAAGTCCTTCAAAACACTTTAAAGTGTTGCATTTATAAGCATTATTCTTATTCTTAGTAAGAAAGATTATTTGTTGAATAAATGGTTACTGTTCTCCTCACCATAGTAATAGCTAGCATTGGTTGATATTTACCATGTGGCAGGCACTGAGCTATATTTACATGGGTTAATCTCACTTAATTCAAACAGTAACCCTAACGGGTGGGCAATGCCCCATTTCATAGATGAGAAAAGTGAGGCTTAGAAGGGCAATGTCAGATAACCAGTAAGTGGTAGAGCTGAGATTTGAATCCAAGAAACATGATGTAGATCCCATGCTATCAGGCTATACAGAGAGAATAACATTTCTGAAATCGTAGTGCCTGTCCTCAAGAAGCTTACCGTGTAATAGAAGACACAGTTGGGTAAATTATTACAATTTGGTAAGGTAATTCTATAATACTTGAGTACATAAGAGGACATACAAATCAATGAGGTCTAGAAGAGTTAATGTTGGAACTGAACTGTGAAAGACAGAGTGCGATTTACTTAGGAGAACAGGGAGGGAAGGACATTTCAGGCAGATAAAGCGGCATGGGCAAAGGCATGGAGCTATGAAGCAACTTGTCATATTCAGGGATATTCTGAAATATCCTTAATATTTCAGAATGACCAGAGAGAAAGATGTGAGATTGAGGGGAGAACAGGAGAGAGGCGAGGCCAGAGACAGAACCAGGGGCCTAATTCTTGTGTGCTAATTTAAGAAGCTTGAACACTGTCATAACTCTATGGGGAGTCATTAAAGGATTTTTCAGAAGGAGGTGGCATGGTCAGATTTGCATTGTTAAAGCTGGCAGCAGCTAAGAGGATAGTCTGGAGTTGGAGAGAGACTGGATACAGGGATAACAGCAAATCGAGGACAAAGAATGAGGAAATGAGAATGTCAACTGTTCTAAATTGAGAGGCAGTGATGGCCTATAGAGGGTGAATTTTAAGTCTAGATCCTTCTTGGCAACTTGACCTTGGCTTAGGGGTGGCTCACAGCTGCTGGCTGAGTCCTCCTTTATGCCCTGCCACCCATAACTGGGAGTTGGTAGTCATCTCTTGAGATTCCTCAAAAAGCATTGCCAGTGTCAAAACTGGTATGAGAGACTATGATCCTGAACTTGGAGAATCGTTTGATGCACTGACAGGTAAGCCATAAGCATTTTCAGTTCAAGCTTTTCCATAGAATGTTAAGGATCTTAACTGCCAGAGAATCAATCCTTAGAATGAGAAGGCCAAGTGGTGTAGTGGAAAAGTATTGTGGGCAGGCAGATGTGGCTCTGATTCCTGAGTCCATCATTCATTAAGGGGTGGCATTGGTCAAGATACATAACCTCGCCGAGTTTTAACTTTCTAATCTGTAGAGAAAGTTTAATAAATTGCATGCTGCAGCACTTTTAAAAGGATTAAATGAGCTACCGCATATAAAATACTGAGTTTTTACCTGGCATATGGTAGGCCATCAGTAAATAATAATCTCCTTCGTCCTGTCCTTCTGTTTCTTCCTGTTTCCGCAGCCCCATGGCACAGTGGCTTAAGAGCGTGGCTGCTAATCTGAAGGTTGGCAGTTTGAATCAACCAGATGCTCTTGGAAACCCTATGGGGCAGTTCTACTGCGTCCTGTAGGGTCGCTGTGAGTCAGAATCGACTCGACAGCAATGGGTTTGGTTTGGTCTTATCTATGTGTAGCAAATGATAATCATATGTGAATATCATTCAAAAATATGTTAAATAGAATCTAACCTTATTGAATGCCAAATATGTAATGATGGTATCTCATTTATTATTTCAATTTTTAGAAGGATTTGTGGTTGTCCTGGTTTTCATGAGAAATAAGAGTATAAATCTCTTATCACCTGAGTAAAATCCCTCATGCTTAGTCACATAAACTCTGAAATAGAAACCAGAAAATCAGGACTTTTTGGTCTTAATCAATTAGGAATGATTTTGAATTGAAAGGTTAAAACCTCAGGATAATATACTGAAACATGGAGTCTATATTTTAATTACAGTACTCATATTTAATCTTATCCTTTAAATATTCCTGTAATTTTAAAATTAGAAACTGGTTTTTAAAAGTTGTATTAAAAATAGCTCACTCTGTCCTTGATGTAACAAATCCGGAACCTTCTGGCCATATTGGTGGTCTCCAAGCTCCTCAGGGCTAAAATTGACAGCTGAATTTTGCTCAAGGGAGCAATGGGGAGATTAATACTACTTTGCATTTTTCCCAATCAGAGCATTTCTGTTAGACTCATAATAATTGACCCTTGTATGTGGATCCTCCACTTGGGAACCACTACAGAATTAGTACCTCGTAAAATGGCACCTGCTCAATTGTCCCTTAACAATAACCGTGATAAAAATTGCCCAAATTCATAAATGTGATAGAAAAGACTGCCATAATGATGATAATGGATCGCCTTAGGTCTTCTGTAGTATTTTATCTGTTTCCCTCTGAGGTTTTTTTTCATCTCCCTTTCATTTCCTTAACTGAAAATATTTCAAAAAGTTTGATGTAAAACCATAAAATGAAGCCATTTGATACTAAGTCAATCTTCCCTCTTAACCCACTCTACAGTGACTAGGCATTTTAATTAGTGCAAATCTCTTTTGTCCATGAGTAATTTTAATGAGTATTTTTGGCTGTGCTGTTCTATATGGCTTTAAGCTTGCATATTTTTATCTCAAGTTTTGCTTTCATCTCCAACTGCAATTTGGTTGATTTTCAGATGAGAACAGAAGTGTCTTGGGGCCATTTTGCTACATTACTCAATGAGTTTGGGTTGCTGGGGGGAAAGCACTGTGGCAGAGGGAGTTGTTTATGTTCAAAATACAATTAGTCGTATAGCAATTCCCAAATAACAGTGGCATCTTTTTCAGGTGGATACTTTCACTTTACTTCATAATTTTTCTTCTAATTACAGTAAGAGGGAGACAGGTCCAAAAAACAATGGACACTTCTAGGTATATACCCTCAAAAATGTATAGGTACTTATGTACACCAAGAAGACACACACAAGGAAGTTCATAACAGGACTATGTGTAATAGCCCCAAACTGGAAACCACCCAGTTGCCCATTGACAGAAGGAATAACTGTATCACAGTATATTCACACAATGGAATGTTATAAAGCAGTGGAATGAAGAAATTACAACTACTCACAAATGCAAAGATAAATATCACAAATAGAATGATAAGCAACTGAAGACTGATACAAAAGAGTACATATTAAGTGATTTATTTCTATAAAGTTCAAATACAGGAAAACTAATTTATGGCATTAGAAGTCATTAGAAGTGGTTAGTCCGGGAAGAGAGATTGTGGGTAATATTTTCTTTTTCGATATGAATGCTGGTTACAGAGGTATGCTCACTTTATGAAAATTTGCTTATGATTTGTGCACTTCTTTGACTATAATGCAGTCAATAAAAAAACTAAAATCGACAGTACAGGACTTGAATATCCATTGGTTCAGTTGTTTGTTGTTCATGTTGCATATGAGAAAAACAAAACAAAAAAATCCATTACCATGGAGTCAATTCCGACTCATGGTGAGCTTATAGGACGGAGTAGAACTGTCCCATAGGGTTTCCAAGGAGCAGCTGGTAAACTCAAACTGCTGACCTTTTGGTTAGCAGCTGTAGCTCACTGTAGCTACAGCATAAGGATTTCCTGGCTGAGAATAATGACCAGTGAACATGGCAACAGTTTGGGCTTACAGTTAGGTACCAGAAAACTCATCAGCAAGAGTATAAAAGTAAGCTTAGTCATAAAAGTTGAATATACCACTGGCTCAATAAGCCAACAATTATCCACGAATTGTCTGTTTATCCTGCCCAATTTAACCACCTCCCATTGTTCTATGGCAACAAATAAGCATGTTAGCAAGGAATAAACTGTTGCAAGTTGGGCAGGGACCTTTGCAAAATATTCCTTCAATGAGTGGTCTGCCATCTGGATAGGAGGTTTACAGCCTCAACACTGCAGGAATGTCTATTAAAAGGACACATGAACACGAGACAATGAGGAAGAATAAATATCAGCATTCTGTTCCCACCTAGTCAGAGTGCAAACCTCTCCAGTAAGCCTGGACACTGGAACCCTCCTCAGCCCATCAGATAGACGTCCTAATGAAGATGAGTCCTGAGCATAATGCACACAGCAAGGAGGGGAGTCATGTTTGCTGCTCAAGGAATGTTAAGTTTTATCTAAACCAGGATAATAATTAGCTTGTTCTTAGATAAATTGTTAGAGGATTATGCTGTATGTGGATTTTAAAATAAACCATTTTAAACAGTGCGTCTTAATTTAGAAGAATCGAAGTGTGTCATTCACTTGAAAGCTAGACTTGTACCTATAGCTCTGAGGAGAAAAACAAAGAAAATTCAAGATCTTGATCTTACCAAACAAGGTATCTTCTAATTAATAATCTCCTTTGTCCTGTCCTTCTGTTTCTTCTGTTTCCGCAGCCCCATGGCACAGTGGCTTAAGAGCTTGGCTGCTAATCTGAAGGTTGGCAGTTTGAATCAACCAGATGCTCTTGGAAACCCTATGGGGCAGTTCTACTGTGTCCTACAGGGTCGCTGTGAGTCAGAATCCAGTGGTGAAATGAGGTTCTGCATAAAATGCAGTGCTCAAAAAAAAAAACTAAAAATAATTTTTTATTTTTTCTTTGCAGGTCAGGCACTTAATCTACATCTGTACCCTTTACCTAGGAGTCCTTGGGTGGCGCAAATGGGTAAGTGCTTGACTACTAGACAGAAAGTTGGTGGCTCCTGGGAAGACAGGCCTGGCAATCTGCTTCAGAAAGGTCACAGCCTTGAAAACCCTATGGAGTAATTCTGCTCTGACACATATGGGGTCGCCATGAGTTGTAATCAACTCGACGGCAACTAACAACAACAGCAACCGTTTACCTGCTGTGAACTGGCTTTCCTGTTATTCTTCCTGGTGCAGGAAAGGTCTTTGCAATATTTGACATTGCCCAAGTTTATCACAGTCCCTTGTTGATGCTACTGCCACAGACTCATAAGTGCTCATTCCCTGAGTAGTATTTCTCAGTAAATTTCTTCTGTTGCTTCTAGAATTTTCAGTGCTTCAAGGAGAACTTTTATGCTCTCGTCCCAGGTGTGCTATCATACTTTAAATATCTCCTAATCATGCGATCCACAGACAGTGAAGGATCTTATGGAAAATATCATAGTAAGTTATACATTGCATCATTTTAACAAATCACTTATTTAAGTGTTTAAGGAGAAATGCAAAATGAAAAACTATAATGCCACTTTCTTAAATGAAACTATTAATGCTATTGGTAGTAAACCCAAACCAAACCCAGTGCCATCGAGTTGATTCCAACTCATAGCAACCCTATAGGACAGAGTAGAATTGCCCTACAGGGTTTCTAAGGAGTGACTGGTTGATTCAAACTGCCGACTTTTTGTTAGCAGCCTGAGCTCTTAACCACTGTGCCACACCACTAGGGTCCCTTGGTAATTACTCCAAAATAAGGTACAAGCAATCCATAGTGCACCTACTCACCAAAATACTTGGCAGGTGGTTGAAGACACTTTGCTTGACAAAAAGTTCTAAGCTCTTAATTTTCTTTACATCTTTCAAATATTTGGGTTTTCTCAATTGTTATCACATTTTTCTTCCACAAAGACAACTTTTTTAAAGCTACTTAATTGAACAGTGCTTGACGTATGACGTAAGGTGGAATTTCATTAAATATTTGGTGAATAAATGGATGAATTATTGAATAGATAAACAAAGGATATAAAGATGGGGAGGTGGGTGGATGGGTGGATGGATGGGCTACCTACATATAGGCAGATAAATTTTTGCTCTTACACTATCCTTGTAAGCATACTCTGCAATTTATAGTAATGGATTAGTCTCATTAGGGACTCTTTTATAAGGATGTTTATCCATCTCAGTATAGAATCTTTTGCTGAGAACAAAATTAAGTACTGATACCTATGTGATGGCTCCTTTATTGACAGCAAAATAAGCTAATTAAGTGTACAGTTTTGGAGGCACACAGATTTGAGTTTGAATCTCAATTCATTACTTAACAGTTGGGTATCCTTGGGCAAGTTATACAACCACTCTAAGTGTGATAAAATGGGGATAATAACAGTACCTCTTTGATAAGGCTTTTGTGAAGATTTACTGATCCGTATTTAGAAAGTGCTTACCATGAATCTTGGCAAATGTATTTTCAATAAATGGTAGTTGTTATATTAAAAGATCTTCCCAATCCTTCAACTGATCAAATCAAAGATTAGCTACAAGCGATTCTGTAGTACCCAAGCTTTAAATAGAACAGTGTTACAAAGCATGATGGATGTGTATGTGAACTCTGAAGTCAGATCGCATGGATTTACATCTTAAATTTGTGACAAATTTCTTAAACTTTCTTATCTTCTGTTTTTTTTTTTTCCTGTAAAATGGGCATGCTATAATCCCAACTCAAAGGACTTTTGTGAAAGTTAAAAAGCTCACTGTAGGTAAAGAACTTAAGACAGCACCTGCCACATAGTAAATACCAAGAATCGAGTTTACTATTTTTTTATTATATAATGGGATTGGACATCTTTTCATTCTTCCAATTTTTTCTGTGCCAGGCAGTATTCAATTAAAATAAATTATACACAAATCCTGATATCAAACAGCCTGCAACCAAATGGAAGAAAACAAGTGTAAAAGAGTTGTGTTCAGACTTGAAAATTTTATAATGGCGGTATGCACAGAGCTTAGAGGGGTAACTCAGGAGGGGCCGGTCAACTCCACTGGGGTTGGAGGTATTCTCAGAGAATTACGAAGACATCATCGGTAAAATGTCATTAAGATGAGTCCCTCATTTTGCCCCATCTATGCTTTGGTCACATATCATTATTTGTTTTCATGTCTGTATCCACTACTAGACTGCGTGAGGTACTTATGGGCAGGGACTGAGTTTAACTTAAGTTGTATGTCCAGATTCTAGCATGTTGATAAATACATAGTAGATATTCAATGCATAAATGGTGAGTGGATATGTGATTAATTATATCGTCATGCATTAATTTAGGAAACCCTGGTGGCATAGTGGTTAAGAGCTACGGCTCCTAACAGAAAAAAAGGTCAGCAGTTCGAATCCACCAAGCGCTACTTGGAAACTCTGTGGGGTAGTTCTACTTTGTCCTATAGGGTCGCTATGAGTCGGAATCGACTTGATGGCAGTGGGTTTGGTTTTCGGCTTTGGCATTTATTTATGGTAACATCTCTGTATTTACGTTAAGTAAATATAAGGAATCATGGGAAGGAATTTCAGTTGAATCTTTGCTCTTGATCAGACTCACTGATTGGTATAGATGACTAAGATGACTGAGTAGATTTTTTAAAGGAGATTGGCCACTAAACCATGCCCGTTTTTTCATTGCTCAAAAATGATACTCAATACGCACTTTGAATGTGTACTGCCCATTTGCTAGTATGACATCATCATCTTGTGAAAATGAAATTCTAGCAAGAAACAAGAGAATGAAGCTAGAGAATGCTTGGTCTGTTGATCCCTTCATTCCCCAAATTGAGCTGGGCTTTTCTGGTACCATGGACTTGACCACTGGTGAATTTCTATTTATGATTTTGGGTCCCGTGTTATGCAAGTTCCAGGAAGTGAAAAATATTTTGTTCAATTGCAAAGACCTTTGTCTTAGAATAACTTGATGATAGAAGAACTACCAGGAACATTTTTTTTGTTAATTTTCCTTTAATAAGCAATCTATGCAAGCAATAATTTTTCTTAAACCAGTGCAACTATTGGAACAGAGCCACATTCTGTTTCTATAAGTAACCTTTTTGTTGCTAAAAAGATTATATTTGTTAAGAGAAATGTGGTGTTATGTTTTCCATGGAATTCTTCAGTTTAACGTGAGTCATTTTTTTTTCTTTCTTTATTATGCTTTAAGAGAAAGTTTACAAATCAAGTCAGTCTCTCATACAAAAAGTTATACACACCTTGCTGTGTACTCCTAGCTGCTCCCCCCCAATGAGACAGCACATTCCTCCCCTCCACCCTGTATTCCCTGTGTCTGTTCAGCCAGCTCCTGTCTCCCTCTTCCTCCTCATCTCGCCTCCAGTCATGAGATGCCCACATAGTCTCATGTATCTACTTGAGCCAAGAAGCTCAGTCCTCACTAGTATCATCATATATCTTATACTCCGGTCTAATCCCTGTCTGAAGAGTTGGCTTCGGGAATGGTTCCCGTCTTGGGGTAACAAAGGGTCCAGGGACCATGACCTCCAGGGTCTCCTAGTCTCAGTCAGACCATTAAGTCTGGTCTTTTTATGAGAATTTGAGGTCTGCAAACCACTGTTCTCCTGCTCCATCAGGGACTCTCTGTTGTGCTCCCTGTCAGGGTAGTGATCAGTGGTAGCCAGGCACCATCTAGTTCTTCCCGTCTCAGGTTGATATAGTCTCTGGTTTACATGACCCTTTCTGTCTCCTGGGCTCATCTTTACCATATGTATTTGGTGTTCTTCATTCTCCTTTGCTCCAGCTGGTCTGAGACCAATTGATGCATCTTAGACGGCCACTTGCTAGCGTTTAAGACCCCAGATGCCTCCTATGTGAGTCATTTTTGTCTCCTTGGTCTCCTGTAGTCAGAAATATGAATAATATAATATGGAGTTAACCACTTGCCTGGCTTTCAAAGGCCTTCTCATCCTTTCTCCATTGTTGTTTTATTTGTGATTTTTGTCTTTGGATTTCTAAAACAATAGAACAGATAGAAAAGAGATCAAGTGGTAAATTTATATTCCCTAGAGAAAAAGATAATAGAGAAAGAGGATCCAGCAGTGAATGTTATCAGCAAATAAAGAGAGAAGATGACCTGAAGAGAGGGAAAAAGAGGGGATCAAGATTTAGAGGGAGTTTAATAGATTTGAATCCAAGAAGCATAAATTAGCCAATATTTTCAAACCTCCTGACCAATGATTTTTAAACTTCCTGGGGTGACAGATTCTTTTGAGACTCTGATGAAACTACAGATGCTGTTGATCAAAAAATGTTTAATGGTACACACACACACATAATATTACAATTTCACATTCCCCTTGAAATCTACTCATAGCCCTCTGGTTATGAAACACTGTTTTAACTTCTCAGTCTTACTGAAAGGGTTAAAAATTGAATGTGGTCTAAAGAAACCAGTTGTCTTCAGAACAACCTTGTGAAGTGCTCAGGCCCCTCTTGACTGATGAAAGGAGATAGGCAAGGAAGTGCAAACAATGTCTGTAATCTCCATAGCCACATTTTTTTGTCATCCCATACACTTTTAGGAAGAATAATTATTTCTGAGGTCCAAAATACCTTCAAACTACACGACTTCAGTTATGTTATCTGTAGCCCATCCACTTGTAGGAGAAGGTAATTCTTGCTGTACATGCCAAGTGTTCATTAGAACAGCCTGGAATAAACAGACCAACTCTGTTGTCATGCATCTCAAAAACATTAGTCTTTAGAAGGGAAGCATGCTTGCCGTTGGGTATCTTCTCTGGCTGATAACATTGTTTACTCTATAAAACCAACTACGGTTGATGGGTATGTGACATAAGTATAAGTGAGCCACACTAGTCTGTGAGGATCATGGAAACCAGTGCCAGTACATTACAGTCCATGTACTTCATCAAAAGCAGCATTTCTTCTTCATTTTGGGGTTTAAACCAGTAGAATTGTTTTTCATTTTATAAACGTTGGGGGAGGGGAGAATTGTAGTCTTGATTTTGGGGGAGTGCTGTCATAAAGTTAGTTAAGAAGGATTGCAGTTGGTGTTTTGTCTCCAGATAAGCAAGTCCATCTTCTGAAATGTCATATCTAATTGCTTTACATTTTATTCCCCTTTGTTTCTTTTGCTGCTTCGCAAACATTTTTGCAGTCCTAAGAAAAATCAATTACAGTAGGTCTCTAAGGTTTTCTGGTTTTTCTTTCACTAGGGAAAAGTTGATTATTTAAGATTTCAGAAAGCAGGTTCGACACTGATCTTCAAACCTTAATATAGTTATTTGTGTTGATAAAAAAGTAAATGCGAAGCAATTCCGGGAACCATAAAATGCTTTTGCCACAGAATTTTTTTGTGAAGTCATGGAGGCTCAAGTATATAGTACATATGCGTGATAATAGTTACTAAGGATGCTTAGCTCAAGTGTATAACACTTTCCTTGTGAAAACCAACCCAATGACCATCTCTTAACTTTATTGTGCTAATTAGATTGGACACTAGATGGTACATAATAAGGTAAAAAAGATACCGACTACCATTAGTGAGCAAACCAGAGTAAGCTACTGACTACAATTAGACATAAACCTGGCAAATAAAAGTAGCATATTT
Source organism: Loxodonta africana (assembly GCF_030014295.1). NCBI lineage: Eukaryota > Metazoa > Chordata > Mammalia > Proboscidea > Elephantidae > Loxodonta > Loxodonta africana. Next base: position 32,960,333 of record NC_087369.1, on the reverse strand, counting down.
CACGCAAATAATGCACACCTTCTGTGTTTGTTTGCCAGCAGTGGCCACCCCCATCAAGGTATTTTTGTAAGCATGCTATCCTAATTTTTTTTTACAGCAAACGTGAAATAGGATTGGCATGGCAGTGCTTGTGAGGGTGCCTCGAGGTGGTGGCGGGGGGACGCAGCTGGCAAACAAACGCAGAAGGTTCATGTTATTTACGGAAAATATGGTAGTCATGTTTGATTCTTTTCTTTAAAAATTATCTGGTCTTTAAGGCGATTTTCAGGAAACATACAGTCAGAGAACCAAGGGATTAGTTGGCTGGGTGACCCAAACAGTGTAGCACTCAACTACTAGCCAAAAGGTTGGTGCTTGACTACTAGCCTAAGGTTGGCGATTGAAATTCACCCAGAGGCCTCTGAAGACAGGCCTAGCAATCTGCTTCTGAAAGGTCACAACTAACTTGATGGCAACCAAGAACAACAATGTGGTTATATCAGTCCAAGAGATAGAAAGAACACCCCAGCACAATGTTTATATCTGCTGGGTCCTGATCAGTAAATTGATGAGGCAGGAAGTCATTTAATATTAGTTTCTTTGAGATGGACTGCCAAATCACATTTTAAGCAATTTTTCTTGCCAGTTAAAAAAATAAAAGGAATTTTTGCTCTGATTATAGTTTATTTTCATTCTCTTATGTGCTCAATTCTGCTGCTGTCACTCATTGTTAGTGTACGATGGGGTACTATTGTACAGTTGCTATGTGTGCACACATTTTCATTAAGGAACAACTCACAGATAGCAATCTAACAATACAGTTCAGTTAAGGTACTCTTTTTTGTTTGTGAATGTCTAGAGGATAAGAGAAGAGGAAAGAGCAAATGTGTTCTGCACGGTAGCACATTGCCTTGTTACATCATGTATTAAAACAGATATGATAGAAAAAAATGATAGAGATCATACAAAAACCTTATTGGTAAGATACCTGGGGGGTAGGCATTAAACATGTTAGTAATAAATGTTTAAAACCCGTTGCCATCTAGTCAATTCTGACTCATAGCGACTCCATAGAACAGAGTAGAACTGCCCCGTAGAGTTTCCAAGGAGCAGCTGGTGGATTCGAACCGTGGACATTTTGGTTAGCAGTCGAGCCCTTAACCACTGTGCTACCAGGGCTCCAAGAAGCATTAAAAAAAAAAAAAACACACACCGTCAAGTTGATTCCGACTCAAAGCGACTCTGTAGGACAGAGTAGAACTGCCCGATAGGGTTTCCAAGGAGCAGCTGGTAGATTTGAACTGCTGACCTTTTGGTTAGCAGTTAAACTCTAGTAAACTAGTGTTTATTAAGTGCAGGGTCTGATGAGCACTTTCATAAATTCCATTTGATTTAGTCCTCATGTTAACCCTTGTTGTTGTTCTGTGCTGTCAAGTCGATTCCAACTCATCGTGATCCTATATATATGTTAACCCTAGGAGGTAAATATTAAGCTGATTTAAAAAAAAATTTTGGAATTAAAATAAAAATACAGGTAAATGTACATATGATAATTGAATACCCCTGTGAAACTAACAGCCGTATCAAGAAATAGAATATGATCAACACTGCAGTAGCTACCCTCATTCTTCCCTTCCATTACAACCACCTCCTTACAAGGTAAACCAATATCCTTACATCTAAGAGCATATAATAGTTTTTCCAGTTTTAGTATTTTGATTCAATAGAAATCATACAATATGTATTCTTGTATGCCTGTATTCTTTCACTGAACACCAGATCTGTGAGATTTATCCATGGTGTTGAGTGAACGTAGTTGTACATAGTTCATTCTCATTGCTGTCCAGTTTTCTATTGTGTGAGTGTGCCATGAAGTATTTATTCATTCCACTGTTGACGGGCACTTCGGTAGTTTCCTGTTTGGTACTATTACAAAGAGAGTTGATGTAAACTTTAGCACATTTCTTTTGGTGAAAATATGTATGCAATTTCTGTTGAGGATATACCTAGGAGTGGAACCCCTGGGTCAGGGGATACACATTAATAACCTAATGTTTACTTATGAGAAAACAGGGTTAAAGAAATTAAGCAACTAGCTCAAGCTCACACAACTAGTAAGTGATAGAGACAAGATTTCAATGTAAGTCTAACTGCAAAATGCACTACTTTACATATTTTAGACTCTTAACAATAGAATAAATGTAACAGACATTAAACATTTTTTGGTTGCAATAGATTGCTCCCTACAGGGTATTTTCTAAAGCCTAGTCCCGTTTTTGCCTTTTGTTTTTTAAATGTAGCAAGCAATGAATCAATATGACAATTAATCAATAAAAGAGACACAGAAAAATGGCTGGGTAGTGTTTAATTTTTAGGACAAATACTTTATATAACCTCATTTACACTAAAAATGAAGAATTGCTGTACAAAGATATAGCTCTTGAAACATACTTCAAAGTCAGAGTGCGTGGCAATGTGTTTAAGTATGTTGCTGTTGGTTACTGTTGGTGACCCCATGTGTGCAGGGCACAACTTCTCCATAGGATTTTCTAGGCTGTGACCTTTCAGAAGCAGATTGCCAGGCCTGTCTTCCAGCGTTCCTCTGGGCGGGTTCCAAATGACAGCCTTTTCGCTTAACCATTCGTGTCACCCAGGGGCTCCGTTTTATGTGTGTGTATGTGTTTTTTAAAGGGAAAGCAGCTCCTCTTTTGTTCATTATTTCCCCCTAATAGTTGTAAACAAAAAACCCACTGCCTTTGAGTCGATTCCGACTCATAGAGACCCTATAGGACAGAACAGAACTGCCCCATAGAGTTTCCAAGGAGCGCCTGGAGGATTCAAACTGCCGACCTCTTGGTTAGCAGCCGTAGCAATTAACCACTACGCCACCAGGGTCTCATGCTAAAAAAAAGGCTCTTTTGATGTAAAAGGAAACCCTGGTGGTGTAGTGGGTAAGTGCCAAGGCTGCTAACCAAAGAGTTGACAGTTCAAATCTGCCAGGCGCTCCTTGGAAACTCTATGGGGCAGTTCTACTCTGTCCTATAGGGTCGCTATGATTCGGAATCGACTCGACGGCACTGAGTACTGGGTAATAGTTGTAAAGATCCCAAACCCCCAGAGTGAATGAGCATTGGGGCTCCAGGGTGCATACCAATCCTCACAGCGCCTCCTTTCTCTCCTCCTAGCTTTATTCACCTGCCCAGCAACCCTGCAGCCTTTCCCTCCCAGGCGCTGTTGGATGGAGCAGTGGCTCCTTCGCTCCTGCTTCAGGTGCTGGCAGGGATGCCGGCCCGGTCCCAGCGTGCAAGTGGGTTCCGGGCTCTGGGAAGCTGCAGCCAAGGCTGCCACTGCCAGTCATGCTCCTGGCACCCGCACACCTGCTACCCGCGGCCACTTCTCCGTGCCCCGCCCAGCAAGCCCCCTCTCGTACCTAAACTTGCGCAAAGTCCCAATTCGGCTTCCGTCAGAGCTGCTGCCCCGCCCAGGCGCACACCCAGCAAGGCTGTCTTCCAGTGTCCAGTGGATACAGCTCTTAGGCTTTGTCCGTCCAGCTCCCATAAGGTTTTAATGTAATAGGCTTTATGGGGTTTTAACTACGGATTGTACGGGAACCGCCTGTGTGTAATATGGTGTTCACACAACATCCAAAAAACAACGTCCTATTTCACAGAACATTTGGTGCACATTAAGCGACGTATACCTTTATATATATGCGTGTTATGCAAAGCATACCTCTGTGTGTGTGTGTGTGTGTAACCAAACCAAACCCTTTGCTATGGAGTCGGTTCTGACTCATAGTGACCCTATGACAGAGTAATACTGCCCCCTAGGGTTTCCAAGGAGCAGCTGGTGGATTTGAACTGCCAACCTTATGGCTAGCAGCTGAGCTATTGTGATACAAAAAAGGTTCTGTCCCTGACCTAAACAAGTTGAAAGGGCAATTGAAATTATATGCATGTATGTATAACTTAGGAGCCCTGGTGAGCAAAGTGTTTGGCTAATAACCAAAATGTTGGCAGTTCAAGTCCACCAGCTGTTCCTTGGAAACCCCATGGAGCAGTTCTACTCTGTCCTATAGGGTTGCTATGAGTCAGAATAGACTCGACGGCAATGGGTATATGTAACTTAAGGAGTCCTGGTGGTGCAGTGCTTAAGTGCTTGAATACTAACCAAGAGGTCAACTGTTCAAACTCACCAGTCACTCTGTGGAAGAAAGATGTGGCAGTCTGCTTCCATAAAGATTACAGCCTTGGAAACCCCATGGGGTAGTTATACTCTGTCCTATAGCATTGCTGAGTTGGGATTGACTTGACAACAATTGGTTTGGGTTTTTTTTTTTAATATGTATAACATAAGTAATACAAACAATACTATCTCAGAGTACTACAAATGCAGGTTGTAAAATGGTGAGCTAAAGAAACTCAAATGACATTGAGTTCATCAAAGGGAGGCCAAGAAGAAAGAGGCATTTCTTGGTGAATTGTTAGAGAAAACATTCTGAGTAGCCTGGTAGATGCCCAACTGGGAGCTGGAACGAGGGTTACCTGCAGGAACTGGTGCCCTGTAAAACTCTTCCCTTTTCTGATTTCCCTAGTCTGCAGCAATTTTCTTTGCTCTTATTTCCTGTAGCGCTTGAATTCTGTGCCACATAATTTCGTGCAGTTCTGCATTGCTTGCTAATTGTGTTGAGAATCTGAATTCCTTAAATAGATCATCATTTCCTTGAGGGAAGAAAACTTTCAACAGCATTTTTGGTATTTTTCAGTACCTCACACTGTGCTGTGACTCATCTATTTGAGTAGCCAGAACTGTGATTTGGTCTTCAAGATGCAGCTTCTTTCCCTTGAAAATGGACCTGCTTGTGTTTCACTCTCCTGAGGCCACCATATAAGACAAGCTGGCACAGTGGATGAAGCAGTCGACTGCTAACCAGGAGCTTGGTGGTTCGAAACCACCAGCGGCTCCTGCAGAGAAAGATTTGACAGTCTGCTTCCATAGAGATACATTCACAGCCTTGGAAACCCTGTGGGGTAGTTCTACTCTGTCTTACAGGGTCGCTACGAGTTGGAATCAACTTGATGGCAGTGGGTTTGAGTTTTGGGTTTTTGGTGATGTAAATGTGGGTATACATATAGAGTTTTAATTTCAGTTATCATAAGGCTATGTCATGGTTAGTGATCAAAGTTAAAGTGGCTTTTTGGGGGCTGCTTTACAAGGAAGAAGAGTAATGAATCTCACTTAGATGCAATAAGTTATCCTATGTGCTTGAAAAAATAATAGATTGGGTTTCCCATTAAAGAGAAGCTGAGCTATATAGTATGTAAGTGGAGGAAGGACTTTTTCCAAAGTCAGTTACAAATTGGGCATTCAGCCCATCAAAGGGAGAATAATGAAGGATGGGGAAAAGAAAACCAGGAAGCATCCATTGCCAATAATCTCCAACCTGATATTACTGTGACTCAGTGGAGGCTTACATCTGCATATTTTTGTGTGTGTCAGGGTGTATTGGTACAACCAAGGATTACATAAATATTTATAATGTACTTTTTTCCAATATATAAATTTGAGTTAATAAGAATTATGGTGGCTGTACAGTTTTCTAGAATGTAAAATTAGTGTTCTCTTTCCTCTTATCAGCCTTAGTTTATCAATTTTGTTCAATGCATTCTAACTCAGTGAATATACAGTGAATGCCTCCTATGAGCTGGAGGTGTGCTGAGCACTAGGGATTCACATAAGACATCTCTGCTCTCAAGGAGTTCTTTGTTTCATGCCAGAAAGAGACATACACATAAATACGTCTAAAACAATGGCTTGAACATTTTAATAGAAGACCATTGAAAATTGAGTCATGAATCCTGTTTTAACTTCACCTCCCCCAAGTGCATTTAGACCCTGAGAAAACTACCTAACTTTTCTAAGATTCAGGGTCTTTTAATATGACAGACTTTATGCACCCATTATATTCCATAGTTAATAATTGTGAAATCATATAAACATGTTTGAAACATGTCATGGATTGAATTATGCCCCCCCCAAAATATGTGTATCAACTTGGTTAGGCCATGATTCCCAGTATTCAGTGCTTGTCCTCCATATTGTGATTGTAATTTTATGTTAAAGAGGATTAGGGTAGGATAGTAACACCCTTACCAGGTCACATCCCTGATCCAATGTAAAGGGAGTTTCCCTGGGGTGTGGCCTGCATCACCTTTTATCTCTCAAGAGATAAAAGGAGAAGAAAGCTAGAAGAGAGGGGGAACTCATGCCACCAACAAAGAAGTACCAGGAGCAGAGCACGCCCTTTGGACACGGGGTTCCTGTGCAGAGAAGCTCCTAGTCCGGGGAAGATTGATGAGAAGGACCTTCCTCCAGAGCCGACTGAGAGAGAAATCCTTCCCCTGGAGCTGACGCCCTGAATTTGGACTTCTAGTCTACTAGACTGTGAGAATAAATTTCTCTTTGTTAAAGCCATCCACTTTTGGTATTTCTGTTATAGCAGCACTAGATGACCAAGACAGAATTTGGTACCAAGAGAATGGGGTGTTGCTGTAACAGATACCTAAAATGTGGAAGCGGTTTTGAAACTGTGAATGGATAGAGGACTTACAAGGAAGTGAGGAAAACTGTTAACACCAGAGACAATGCAGATGGTGGAGAAACAGCAGTAGAGGACTGGCAGCAGCAGCAAACTGGCAGCAGAAGAACCAGGAGACCACGACCAGACAGCACTGGAGCCGACCCATGGAGCAAGAAAGCTGATTGCCTGTGCGCAGGAGGCTTCCTGGCAGACTGAGGTGCCTCCAGGCACTTATCGGTGGAGCTACTGAGCTTTGGAACATTTGCCCCAGCAAGCAGATGCAGCCATGAGGCCCCAGAACCAAGAGGCCAAGAAACCAGGAGATAGAAGCTAAAGAGATAACACAAGAAGCTGAGCTGCCTCAGTCTCAAAAGGTATGCCCATGACCTCAGCGGTTTCAAAGGGTGGAGCCATGGCCTCTGGTGTTTCTAAGGGTGGAGTTGCCACTCAGATGGACTAGGAGAATGGTGTGCCTAAAGCCAAGGGAGCAGAGTTGCTGTCCCAGTGAGCCTGTAATGCAGAGCTGAAGCTCAGGGCCAAGGGGCCTCCACTTAGAATCCGGAGAGTGTGGCCAATACCTAGTATCTGGAGCAGAGGGCTGTTGTGTAAATTGTCTCAGAGAACAGAAGGTTATTCTCAAGCCTTGAGGGCTAATGTAATGTGTTTTGCTGACTTGTTTAGTGCCTGTTATGCCTTCTTTTCCTCCAGTTTCTCCCATTTGTAATGAAAATGTCTAGCTTGTGCCTGTGCTGCCATTGTACCTTTGGAAGCAGATAGCTTGTATTCTAGATTTCACAGATGAAGAGGAATTTTTGGATTTTGGACTTGGAGTTAAGACTTTTACTATGATATGATGGGGTGAATATGTTTTACATGTTACAAGGATGTAATTTTTTGGAGGCCAAAGGATGGGATGTCATGGATTGAATTATGTCCCCCCAAAATATGTGTATCAACTTGGTTAGGCCACGATTCCCAGTATTCTGTGGTTGTCCTCCATTTTGTGATTGTAATTTTATGTTAAAGAGTATTAGGGTGGGATTGTAACACCCTTACCGGGGTCATATGCCTGATGCAGTGTAAAGGGGGTTTCCCTGGGGTGTGGCCTGCACCACCTTTTATCTCTCAAGAGATAAAGGAAAGGGAGTTGGGGACCGCATACCACGAAGAAAGCAGCACCAGGGGCAGAGCGTATCCTTTTGACCTGAGGTTCCTCCTTGGAGAAACTTCTAGTCCAGGAGAAGATTGATGACAAGGACCTTCCTCTAGAGCCCACCGAGAGAGAAAGCCTTCCCCTGGAGCTGATGCCTTGAATTTGGACTTCTAGCCTACTAGACTATGAGAAAATAAATTTCTCTTTGTTAAAGCCATCCACTTGTGGTATTTCTGTTATAGCAGCACTAGATGACCAAGACAAACCTTTTTGTAACTCTTTCAAAACTGTGGTTTCATACTATAAAATTGTAAGTTTTTTTTAAAGCCTTTTTGTTGTTCATATTCAAGCCTTTAGTCTTTTTCAGCTAGACATACATCTGTTCAGATTTTTATTTATGGAGAATAAGTTTTATTTATGCTTATGGGGAATACGCTTATACTGAGAAAAAGTGATAATGAACACAAATAAGTATAAAATTCATTCCACGTAGACATGCCTTTTATTAGTAACTAATAAGTCCATATCCATATGATTTAAAAATTTTATACTGAGAATAAGTGGTTTCTTTCTTCATTTTTTTTTTTTTTTGGCTTTTACACATCATTTCACACTTTTAAAGGCAAAAACCTGGCTTCCCCATTTTAATGAAGTAGATACAGCCAAGTGACCCTGATTTTTCAGTTTCTGCTAAGTGTCTCTAAAAGGTGAATTTGTAAAACTTTTATTTATTTATTTATTTTTTAGTAGTTCTGACTCTGTTTACTGTATTATCCTTAATTGACATTTTATGGAAGAATTTTATGTATTCAGAATTTCCTGTGCTTCAGTGAAAATGAAAATAAGGTTTCACCTTCTTATAGGAAAAACACTCTTAATTATTTGGACTGATGGAAGTGACTACCTAAAAGATAGTTTCTAAGTTATCTTTTAAACCTGACAATCCTCAATATTGTCATTTTCATATCTAAAATCGATTAAGAATATGGTCATTTCTGATATGGTTAGGAAAAGTCCAAGTATGAGGAACTTAAAATTAGTGACTTTTTTTAACAGTAGTCAGGAAAAACCACACCTATTGCAAAAGCAGTTTGTCAGGATTTTCATCACCTCTGATTGACCACATTGGGCCACTGATGCATTACTATATTGGTAATTTAATTTCTCCCTCTTTGCTAAAAGATATAGACAAGTCTGTATCACCATAATTACTATAATTTATTGACAAACATGATGTGCAAAGCTCTCTGCTAGATAAAACTTCCTTTGACCAGCACTGATGAAGTTGTATATTCTTCAGACACAGTCTATCCTTCAGACACAAAATAAGATGAAACACACAAGTAAGCATCTGTGAATTGGAAGAAGAAGCTCAGTTTATTTGGAAAAAGCAAAGGTTTCTTCTCTACCAGAATTTTTTTTTTTTAATAGAAAAGGTCAGTCCTTTCAGAATCTACTTTGACTTACATAAAACTGCTCATTATAAAGTAGATCTAACCCAGCTTGGCTTTGATACGCTATTTCCCTTGAATAATCCCTCACTCTTCCTAACAGATTACAATGATTTGTGTTCTGTTTTCGTCAGTATCACTCATGTTGGATGAGGGCTGGAATGTAGTTAGTGCTCCTCAGTAATTAAAAACCAACTCCTGCTACAAAAACAGAAAATCATCATGTGAAACAGAGGACTGAAGTCAAAGTTATAGAATGTAAGTGAAAATATGTGTTCTCTAATATTTGTGAAGGAAAGATTTCTGACTTCATGAATATATTTAAATATATCTGTCATAATTTTGAGACAAAGAGAAGGACTTTGTGATCATTTCCCTTATTCAGGCAGCATTAGCTTCAAGCAAATTGTGTACAGGTTCTGTCCCAATGTCGATTCAGCCAGCAAAAATTTTTCCAAGTCTGTAAATCTCTTCCCCAACATGAAACACACACACATACACCCTAGCCAATCCCAAAGTTGCAGGTTGTTCCTTACTCCCCCTCCTCTCCCTCCTCCCCATCCTCCTCCTCCTCCCTCTCCTTCCCCTCCTCTCCCTCCTCCCCCTCTTCTCCTCCTGCCCCACCTTCCCCTCCTTCCCCTCCTCTCCCTCTTCCCTTTCTCTCCCTCCTCTCCCTCCTCCCCCTCTTCCCCCTCTTCCCCTCCGCTCCCTTCTCCCCTCCTTCCCCTCCTCTCCCTCCTCCCCCTCTTCCCCTCCTTTCCCTCCTCCCCCTCCTCCTCTTCCTTCTCTCCTGCCCCTGTCCTTCCCTCTTCTCTTTTTCTGTTTCTTCTTCTTTCTCTTCCTCCTCCTCTCTCTCTCAACTGAAATGTTTCTATAAAGGAAATCCAGTTACAATGTACCTCAAGGAAAGGAAAATTGTCACAATAGGTAAGAATTATAGGTTCTCATTCTGGTAATGGAGGAGTAGCTCCTACTGGACCACCCTTCCCACAGAAAACAACCTGAAACTCTGGACAAAAAAAAAAAAAACAAAACACCCAAAGTCACTGAAGAGCAACTAAAGCCAGGCAGAGATGGCACACTGGTTAAGAGCTGGGCCACTAACCAAAAAGGTCTGCAGTTTGAATCCTTAGGAACCGTATGGGGTGGTTCTGCTCTGTCCTATAGGGTTGCTATGAATCAGAATCGACTCAATGGCAACAGGTTTGGTTTGGGTATGCTTGGAAGTAGGAAATGGAATGGGGCAAAATTCTCCCTTTTTAAAGCTTTTTTGCTGATGGAAGGCTGCAATCAGTGCTAAGCAGGGTGGCTACAACTGGAAGAGAAAACAGGTAGTTGCAGGTTGTTCCCTCCTCCCCCTCCTCCCCCTCCTCCCCCTCCTCCCCCTCCTCCCCCTCCTCCCCCTCCTCCCCCCCTCTCCCCCTCCCCCTCCTCCCCCTCCTCCCCCTCCTTGTGACTTGAAGAAAGAGAAAACTAGTTTACATGACCACAGCAGCCAGAAAGTAAGGGGGAAATATTGGAGAGACCCAATAAGGTGAGTTCCTAATTCTGCCCAAATCTCTGGTTGACCCCTGAATTATTCAAGTGCAAGGCAAGTTCTAAGCAACCCAGCTAAGGCAAAAATATCTGAACAAATATTTTAGCTGCTGCTCACCACCGGAAATGCAGAGTTGAATTTGAGTTCAGGCAAGTGAACTACCTACTAAAACAAAACAAAAAATCAGTACTCTCCAGAGGAACACAACAGAATCTAGGGTCTGTACATCCTACTATTCATAATGTCCAGGATACTTGGGCACACGAAGAAACAGGAACTTAAGACCCATACTGAAGAGAATAGGCAATCAAAACAGAGTGACAGCAAAACCAGATGTAATATGCAGATATTTTTATTGGCTTCTTTTATCATTTGCAACCTTCTTATTCATGGATTTAAGTTTTTAAGCATTTTGTTTCTGTCCCTTTGTTTTACCAACGCTTCAGGAAATCATCTTGAGGTTTTTCTGGAGATGAGCCGTCTTCACCTAGTCATCCAGCATTTCCCTGTGAACTAGTTGTATGTTTTCCCAAGAGGCTCGTAAGATGGTTCTGGTCTCGCCTACTTCGATATGGAAGAATTCTGATTTTTCAAGTAGCTCTGTCTGTAGTAGAAGGTGCATCATCATCACTGTGTAGATCGTAAGTTTCGGGTACTCGCTTATTGGACCGGTTTCGAGATAGTACTCCACTGAAGCCATGAGTCTGCTCATATTTCTATTGAGGGCGGCCAGGCACATGATTTGCAATTCAAGCGGGTTAATATCCACCAGAGGTGACTCAAAAATATCGTAAACTTCTATAAGAAGCCTAATCTTCTCAATGAATTGATAACATTCTTTAACCTGGGCAAATAGTCTCTGTGTTTGCTCTCTCCTCTTCCTTAGAGCATAACGTCTCTTCACTATAAAAAAAATCAGGACAACACAGATGAGGATCTCCCAGGGAAACCTGCAGATACACGGAGTTAGTCTGAAGTATTTGGAACACACCACCAGAAAGCTGTGTAGCTGTTGCAGGACCGGCTGGGACAAATTCTCTATGACAGCCAGCAGGCCCCCCATGGCTTCAAGGGGTACTGCAGCTCTGCCTCTGATTGCCAGTATCCTGTGAGCCACAAGTGACCACACAGAACCTTCTGGAGTGTTCTGTTGATGACACAAACAAGTGCCTAGCAACCAGGACAATCAGTGGGGCTGGGGGAGGGGAAGGTGAGGACAGCTAGGTTTTATAACAGTATTCTTTAAATTTGCCTTCAGCTCACTGCACAAACAGAAAATCACATTACTTGTACAGTGCATTTGGAGAAGTGAAAAAGTTGGAGTGTAGCCGGAAGAGCCCAGCGCATGAGCTCTGCCCACTCTAGGCCCCATCTGGCCTTCCAGGAAACAAAGCAGTGCTGTGCCATAATCTATTCTCTGTACATGAACATATCAGAGCATCATGGTGGGGGTACACTTCCATGCCCATGGCCCTGGATGAGGCTCATTCTCCTGATTTAAATTTCCTTCTGCAGCATGAAAGCCTGATCCTACCTACCAAGATGATAGGGATCTCCCTCCCCTGAAGGTTCCCTCTCTCCTTTGTGTTTGGTCAGTGCAGGCAGGCAGGGGCAGAGGAGTGAAGGGTCTTGCCAAAGGTGTTAACTAAGAGAACTGGTTTTCTATAATAAAAACATAGGAGAAATCAATTGGAACTGGCAGTGTCTTAAAATTTCATGGATTTTCTGTGGAGCCAATTCATCTCCATTTAATCCATGTTTTCCTGGACAGGTGAGACTCTCCTCCTGCAGTGACTCAGTGGCACAGTCTCCTTCCATTATGTGGCCCTGTCGTCTTCAGCACATGGCTCCCAATCCACCAAGCCATCTTCAGAAGTGTGGATGCCCCTGTGGAGGGAGTAAATCCTTCTTGTGGTTGAATTTGCCACTTTAGGCAGACTCAGACCCAGAGCCCGCTGTGTATAACCCAGGATTCTGCCATGAGCAACTTGTTCCCCATATCTTTACCCACAAGGGAAACAAAAAAATCATCAGCAAAAGCCAGACTGGGGGTCCTGGATTGTACCAGGATTTGAGCCATAGGTCCTCCCATTGATGTGCAGACTAGAGACTTTGGCCAGCGTTGGTGGTAATGGGGGGGGGGGGTGGCCACATGGTTGATGGCGTGATAATTGTTTGCTTTTGTATTTATTTTTTAAGTGGAAATTGTCATTTACAAGTTTATAATCTGTTTCTGAAAGTAAAGAATTCAGCCACTGTAGGAAATTAGAGGAAAAAAAATGTCCACAGAACTACAAGGCTGCTACAGTAATCAAAACAGTGTGGTACTGGCATAAGAATAGACACAGACAAATAGAATAGAGTTGAGAGTCCAGAAATAAGCCCTTATATCTGTGGTCAAGTCATTTTCGACAAGGATGCTAAGTCCATTCAATAGGGAAAGAACAGTCTAACAAAAGGTGCTAGGAAAATTGAATATCCACATACAAAAAAAAAATGAAGTTGGACCCTTACCTTACACCAAATACAAATTAACTCAAAATGAATCCAAGAGCTAAAGCTATAAAATTCTTAGGGGAAAACCTTTCATGACCTTAGATTTGCCAGTGGTTTCTTAGATATGACACAAAAAGCACAGGTGACAAAAGAAAAAATAGATTAAGTTATACTTCATCAAAATTAGAAACCTTTGTACATCAAAGAACACTATCAAGGGAGTGAAAAGACAACCCCACAGAATGGGAGAAAATATTCAGTATCTGAAAAAATGTTTAATATCCAGAATATATGAAGAACCCCTATAACTGAATAACAAAGACAAACAACCCGATTAAAAAAAAAAAAAAGGCAAAGAATTTGAATAAACATTATTCCAAAGAAGATATACGAATAGCTGAGAAGCCCAGGAAAAGATGCTGAGCATCATTTGTCGTTAGGGAAATGCAAATCAAAACCACAATGAGGTACCACTTCACAACCAACAGCATAGCTATAATAATAATAATAATAATAAAACTGGAAAATACCAAGTGTTAGTGAGAAATTAGGCCCCTTGTACAAAAAAAATATATATATTTTTGTACAATAGTGGTGGAATTTTAAAATGGCGCAGCCGCTGTAGAAAAGTTTGGTGGCTCTACAAAAAGTTAAATGTAGAATTATCATATGAGCCAGCAATTCCACTCAGAGGTATATACTCAAAAAAATTGAAACAGGGACTCCAACAGACACATGTATACCAACGTTTATTGCAGCATTATCCACAATAGCCAGAAGGTGGAAACAACCCAAATGCCTGTCAATAGGTGAATGGATAAACAAAATGTGGTATGTACATACAATCAAACATTATTCAGCCATAAAAAGGAATGAAGTTCTGATACATGGATGAACCTTGCAAACATATGCTAAGTGAAATAAGCCAGACACAAAAGGACATATATTGTATGATTTCACTTACATGAAATATATGGAATAGGCAAATTCATAAGAGACAGAAAGTAGATTAGAGGCTATCAGAGGCAGAGGGGAGGGGAGAATGGGGAGCTATTGCTTAATGGGAAATGAGTGTCTGTCTGGAGGTGATGAAAGGGTCTTGGAAATAGTAGGATTTGCACAACATCGAGAATGTAATTAATGCCACTCAATTCTACACTAAAAAATGGTTAAAATTTTATGTTATATTTTACCACAATTAAAAAGAGGATTTTAGTCAGGACTGTCTTCAAGTTGCAAGTTATAGAAATGCAACTGGAAGTAGCTTAAGCCAAAATAAAGATTTTGCAGTAAGGATATTGAAGGAGCCCACAGAATGGAGGAGCTACTGGAGCCAGGGGAGCCACTGAAACCATGGGTTGCAATCAGGGACTCACCGATCCTGAGTCCCTTTGTCTGTCCGATGTTCCTGAGTCTGTGTCTATGGATAGGCTCCACCTTCTCAGGCTTCTCCATGTGGCAGGAACATGGTTGCCAGTATCTCCAGCAGGCAAGGGTTTTAAAGCAGCCATTATACCTATGATCAAGGTCATAAGGAAGCAGCTGTGGGGGTTCTCCCAAAGAGGCCACGCCCTATGTTTTGTGTGAAATCTGAGGCACTCATAGGACTTCCGCCACCAGCAGAAGCCACAACTTCACCAAAGTATTCTGCTGTAGACACTAACATGTCCAGTTCTAGTCCCTGGAAGGGACCACACTAAGGGAAAGTTAACGGATATCTCCACAGTTACTTCTCAACCAGAATCTATCCACTTGGTAAGTCAGAAGCAGTGGTTCTTTGGAACACTGAGGGGTTCCCTGCACCACCCCTGATGTCAGCCTTCCTAAGGGAGTATGAGGTGACCTTGTCCCACATCCCTGGATTGCTTATCCTGGTATCTGGGGCAGGCTGGTGTGGTGGTTCTGTAGTCACAGTCGCACATGTGAAAACCAAAAACCAAACCCATTGCCAATGAGTCGATTCTGACTCATGATGATCCTATAGGACAGAGTAGAACTGCCCCATACAGTTTCCAAGGAGCACCTGGTGGATTTGAACTGCCAACCTTTTGGTTAGCAGCCATAGCTCTTAACCACTATGACACCAGGGTTTCCAGCATGACACCCTGATAAAACAGTGGGTAGAGCTGCCTGACTGGGCAGAGATGAACAGTAGGCCAGTGTAAGCAGTGGCAGCCAGCTCATGGGTTTGCTATTGGAGACAAGAACGGCCACTTAGACATCAGCTCCCTGGCCTGGTATGACTTCCAAGCCACTGATTCAGGCATCTATCAAGCACCGGATTATATCTGTGTTCAGTACAAACCTGTTACACTTTCAGTGAAGATTCAAGGAGTGTCTTTGATGATCTAGTGTTGACTATGCCTGAAAAATGGTTGTTGTTGTTGTTAGGTACAGCTGAGTAGATTTTCAACTCATAGCAACCCCATGTGACAGAGAACTGCCATGTAGGGTCTCCTAGGCTCAAATCTTTGAGGGAGCAGATGGCCAGGTCTTTTCTCCCACAGAAGCCGCTGCATGGGTTCAAATCATCAACCTTCTGGTTAGTACCTGAGCTCCTTTGAAAAATGGAGTTACTAAATGAATACTCTGGGAAATGTTTTGTCAGAGCAAAGAGGTGATGATGGCAATTATGGCATTAGCATTTATCAAGGGTTTACTCTGTGACAAGCACTAAACTAAAAAAAATACATGAATTATCTCATTTAATTCTCCCAACACACCTATGAATATGTTCTGTTATTATCCCCATTTAACAGATGAGAATGAATCATGGAGAATTTAAACAGATTTACAGTATGTAGTTTATACATATGCTAGTCTACTTGGTCATTAGAGATCAAAGAGATTCATAAATTCTAATCACTGCACCAAGAATCACGTGTGGGAGTATGCTGAGAAATGGGACTTCCCAGATAACCATTCCATTAGATGAGTGTTAGCCCCTCAACTTGTGCACAGTGACTGGGAATGTGGGAATGAAATACTCATGAACAAACCGTGTGAAAACACACATACTCGAGTGATAAACCAGAGGACAAGTTCATATTACACGTCAGAGCTAGGAGCTGCTGAGGACTGGTGGGGTGCTAGTGAGAAGCAGGGAATTAAAAAAAAAAGAACCAAAAAAAACAGTAGCAACGCCCATGAAGACTGCTTTTGAAGTAGAAATGAAATGACACTTCCCAGCAAAGGCATTGGAAAGAACATGAACCAAACGGCTGAGCCATACACTGCAAATTCTAGCTGCAGTTTTGAATCAAAAGGCAGCTTTCTGGCACATAAACTAAAGAACTGTTGGGAAAACATAGGTCTTTTCTGTCGTATCCAACGCCAACTTCCATCAGCAGTAATATCGCAATTAGCCACAGAATTGAATATAGAAGGTTAAATGTCACTGGGTGAGCACCCCAAGATCCTTATGGGCACATTTTATAAAAAGAATGCTGAACTACTGGAAACTAGCTTGGTGGTAGTGAAGAAAGAGCTGAGAGCTAGATTTACTCACTTGACTTGAACACTCTGGTGTTACCAGAGGTGACAGATCTATGCACCTGCATATGACATAAACCTCCGGTAGTAATAATGACGACTTCCGCACAATTTTTTTTTTTTTTTGCCTTTCATACAGGAAAGGCTTTGAAGGCAAGTGCAGTACAAATGTGAGGTGTTCTTAGTTAAGCATTCACCCAGTGCGTTTGGAGATCATCCTGCCCTCGATTTCACACTAACCTCAGACAGTTCCAGTCTCTCTAATTTAGCAAAACTTCAGAGTTCATGGATTACTCTAAATCAAAGGTCAGCAAACTTTTTCTGTGAAGGGCTAGATAGTAAATATTTTAGACTTTGCGGGGCACATACTGTCTTCTTTGTTTTTATTTATTTATTTTTACAACCCTTTACAAATTAAAAAAAATACGTTCTTAGCTCAAGAGTGTTACAAAGACATGCTGCTGGCTGGAATTGGGCCTTGAGTCGTTGTTTGCTGACTACCTCCCCCCCTCCCCCGCCCGCAACCCCTTCCAGATCATTGCGAAAGTGGAGACGTGGGTGGGAAATGCACAATGAGATATGTGCATAATTTAACACACGAATACTTTCACATGGAAACCCTGGTGGTATAGTGGTTAAGTGCTATGGCTGCTCACCAAAAGGTTGGCATTTGGAATCTACCAGGTGCTACTCGGAAACTCTATGGGGCAGTGCTACTCTGTCCTTTAGGGTCACTATCAGTCGGAATCAGCTTGATGGCAGTGAGTTGGTTGGTTGGTTGATACTTTCACATATGTTTGGTACATGAAATTGTTTGTTCTGTCTTTCCCATTTGAAATTAAATTCCTCCTGGGCAGAGACTTCACTACAATTTTTTTTTTAAGTTCTCTAAAACAGCAAGAAATGAATTCTATACAGAGGGGATCTGAATAAATACGGACTGACAGACTATTATAAAGAAATAGCCTATGTTAAAAGACCATGGTCGGCAAAATCTCAGTTTTTCTTTTCAAATGGAAAAAAGTAGCAGTTTTTCTTTCTACTTAACAGTTAGGAAAATGTGACCGCTAACACGCAAGTCGATGTGTGCCTGGTGACTCTATTATCATCAAGAATGATATTACTATTTTAATGACTTACACCCTAAATTGTGGTTTTCAAATGTTTCTTACATTATCCCACGTTAGTATTGACATCAGAAATACTGTGCATTTGCACATACAATAGTATTTTCACTTAAGAGAAAAAGAGTAAACAGATTTTACAAGGTCCGGAATTCCTGATACCTGATAGAATAATAGCTCAGAATCAATCATTTATACCCAAACCCAGTAAACCCAGTGCCGTCGAGTTGATTCCGACTCATGGCGACCCTATGGGACAGAGTAGAACTGCCCCATAGAGTTTCCAAGGAGCGCCTGGTGGATTCGAACTACTGACCCTTTGGTTAGCAGCCGCAGCACTTAACCACTACACCACCAGGGTTTCCTTTACACAAAATCTGCTGCATATCACAACAAAGAATTAACAAAGTGAAGGATGTGTAAGATGTATTTACTTTTATTTCCTACTTAACACTGTCTAGGTGTCCACTTATGAGTCGGAATTGACAGCACTGGGTACTGGAAGGTGTCCACTTTGATGAAAGGAAAGGACTGAAGTTTTCAGAGTAGGAAACGCATCTAGGAATTAGAGCCCCCCCCTTTTTTTTTTATTAACTTTCCATTTTATGAATTCATATATCTTGACTGCAGAATCTGGTTGGGTTTTTGTGCCTCTGGGCTTTATTTATTTATTTATCATCACTGTATTGAAGGGCCATGTATTCTCGTCATGCATTTTTTAAAACTACTGCTGAGGCATTTTCACATTCAGTACTATAATAAACATTTTACTATTGAACTCCAGTATGTCCTCCTTTCCTCTAAAGATACCTGAAGTTATGTATTACTAAGGATAAAAATATAGTCTTCCTGGTTCAGAAAATTTTTATTTACTGTAGTTCAAAAAGCTAGCATTATGAGATAAGCTTTCATAGAAGATGTTGACAACAAAAGTCAGGATACACCCATCTGGTTTGTGCCTTAAAATTTTTTGTGCTGTTATTTACAGTTGGGTCATGTAGCTATCAGATGCTTTCCTTCAAATCACCGCCTCATTTCGCTTATGACTTCAAAGGTAATTTTCGAGGGTGAGAAATAAAAAAGATGGGACACAGTGAAACTGCAACTCTGTCCTATTGTCATTGTCTCTTTATACTGGTTTTGGTCTTAATCTGGTGCCAACTTCAACAGTGCATTCTTTTACTCAGTTCTACACTCAGCAAATTCATTTGTCTCTTTTCCTTCCTTCTCTATTCAGAGGTAGACAGGAATCATGTTTCTAATATACTTTTATTTTTAAAACCCAAAAGTTCTCATCTCCTTCTAAAATTACATATAAGCACCTGTTCTGGGATTTCAAGGGCTTCCATAAGTTGATCCTTCTTACTATCTGTCATGGATTGAATTGTGTCCTCCAAAAATATCTGTTAACTTGGCTAGGTCATGATTCCCAGTATGGTATGATATCTACCATTTGGTCATCTGATGTGATTTCCCTATATGTTGTAAATCCTATCACTATGATGTAATGAGATGGATTAGCGGCAGTTATATAGATGAGATCTACAAGATTAGATAGTGTCTTAAGCCAGCCTCTTTTGAGATATAAAAGACAGAAATGAGCAGACAGACATGGGAGACCTCATACCACCAAGAAAGCAGTGCTAGGAGCAGAGTGCATCCTTTGGACCTGAGGTTCCTGCACTGAGATGCTCCTAGACCAAGGGAAGACTGATGACAAGGACCTTCCTCCAGAGCTGGCAGAGAAAAAAAGCCTTCCCCTGGAGCTGACAGCCTGGATTTGGATTTGTAGCCTACTAGACTGTGAGAGAATAAATTTCTCTTCATTAAAGCCATCCACTTGTGGTATTTCTGTTATAGCAGCACTAGATAACCAAGATATAATTTGTTACCAGGAGTGGGGTGCTGCTCGAACAGATACATAAAATGTGGAAGTGGTTTTAAAACTGAATGGATAGAAGACTCAGAAGGAAGTGAGGAGAACTGTTAATACCAGAGAGGGTGCAGATAGTGAGAAACAGCAGCAGAGGATTGGCCACAGCAGAGAATTGGCAGCAGCAAAGCAGCAGCAGAGAACCAGCAGCAGCAGAGGACTGGCAGCAGTAGAACCAGGAGACCAGCGCCAGACTGGAGCTGATCTGTGGAGCGAAAGAGCTGAGTGCCTCTGCACAGGAGGCTTCCTGGTGGAGTAGGGTGCCTCCAGGCACTTATCTGTGGAGCTAGGCTTGCCAACCCACAGAGAAGGAGTTGAATGCCTTCTAGCCAAAGTTTACTGGTGGAGTGGGGTGCCTCCAGGCACTTATTGGTGGAGCTACAGAGCTTTGGAACAGTTGCCCCAGTAGGGCAGATGTGGGCGTGAGGCCCGAGGGGCCAAGAGGCCAAGGAACCAGGAAGGAGAAGCTGAAGAGACAAGGAACACAGGAAGCTGAGCTGCCTCAGTCTCCAAAGGTGTGGCCGCAACCTCTGGGGTTTCAAAGGGTGGAGCCATGGCCTCCGGTGTTTCTAAGGGTGGAGTTGTCACTCACAGGGATTAGGAGAATGGTGTGCCTAAAGCCGAGGGAGCAGAGTTTCCATCCCAGTGGGCCTGGAAGGCAGAGCTGAAGCCCAGGGCCGAGTGACCTCCACTCAGAATCTGGAGAGTGTGGCCAATACCTAAAGCCTAGAGGGCAAGGCTATTGTGCGAATGGCCTCAGAGAACAAAGGATTATTTTCAAGTCTTGAGGGCTAGTATAGTGTGTTCTGCTAACTTGCTTGGTGCCTGTTATGCCTTCTTTCCCTCC
Source organism: Loxodonta africana (assembly GCF_030014295.1). NCBI lineage: Eukaryota > Metazoa > Chordata > Mammalia > Proboscidea > Elephantidae > Loxodonta > Loxodonta africana. The sequence goes on along the minus strand of NC_087369.1, from coordinate 32,939,741 downwards.
AGTTTCTCCCATTTGTAATGGAAATGTGTAGTTTGTACTTGTCTGTTGCACCATTGTACCTTTGGAAGCAGATAACTTATATTCCAGATTCCACAAATGAAGAGGAATTTTTGGATTTTGGACTTGGAGTTGATTTAAGACTTTTGCTGTGATATGATGGGGTGAATATATTTTACATGTGGCAAAGACATGAATTTCAGGGTGCAAAAGTGTGGAATGTCATGGATTGAATTCTGTGCCCCTAAAATATCTGTCAACTTGGCTAGGTCATGATTCCCTGTAATGTATGATTGTCTACCATTTTGTCATTTGATGTGATTTCCCTATGTGATGTAAATCCTATCACTGTGATGTAATAAGATGGATTAGTGGCAGTTATATAGATGAGATCTATAAGATTAGATAGTGTCTTAAGCCAATCTCTTTTGAGATATAAAAGAGAGAAGCAAGCAGAGATACATGGGGCCTTCATACCACCAAGAAATCAGCTCTAGGAGCAGAGCATGTCCTTTGGACGTGAGGTTCCTGTGCTGAGGTGCTCACAGATCAAGGAAAGATTGATGACAAGGAACTTTCTCCAGAGCAGACAGAGAAAGAAAGCCTTCCCCTGGAACCAATGCCCTGAATTTGGACTTGTAGCCTACTAGACTGTGAGAGAATAAATTTTCTTTGTTAAAGCCATCCACTTGTGGTATTTCTGTTATAGCAGCACTAGATAACTAAGACAATATCTACGTTGATATATTGCAATACGTTAAAAAAAAAAACCCTTGCTGTCGAGTTGATTCCAACTCATAGTGACCCTTGTAGGACAGAGTAGAACTGCCCCATAGGGTTTCCAAGGAGCGGCTGGTGGATTCAAACTGCTGACCTTTTGGCTAGCAGCTGAGCTCTTAACCACTGCACCACCATTGCTATACGTAAACTTGGCTAAATCTTGTAGAGAGTGAGTCTCACTATTAATTGCTGATAATGAATACACACTGAGTTCAGAATCTACCAGGGGAGGAAAAAAGACAAAAAACAAAAAAAAAGTCTTTTCCCATTTAGTATATACCCGCCATACTTGGGATAAACATCCAGGAGGTCCTTCTCTCTCCTGTCTCTCCATTTTTCCCTTCCCATATGTGGCCTCAGTCAGGGTCCTAGGTCCATCCCAAGTGCTGGGCCTTCATATTTTTCAGAGTAAAACATCCACAAGCTATATCAAACTTTTCTTGCCATGATAGACAACTATCAAAGCAGAATTTTTTATGTGCTATTACACTAACAAAGTCTCTCTTTATATTCTCTATCTAATCAGTAAAGAACCCTATCTAACCAGTAAATAGCCCTGGTGGCACAGTGATTAAGAGCTACAGTGAGCTACGGCTGCTAACCAAAAGGTCAGAAGATCAAATCCACCAGCCACTCCTTGGAAACCCTATGGGGCAGTTCTACTCTGTCCTATAGGGTTGCTATGAGTCAGAATCGACTAAGTGCAAAGGGAATGAGAGAGAGAACCAGTAAAGAGTGAAGAGTATCCTGACATATTTATCCTCAAATAATCTTTCCACTTTGTTGGTATGGTCACCTCACTGACCTTCAAAGACTCCAAGTTCATTCAGGTTTCACCAACTTGACTAATGTGTTTTTCTCTAACAGAACCGCTGTTATTCTGCACTTATTCAAGTCCTTCAGAGCCTGGTTCCATCCCCACCCACACGGAGTCTTCTGTTCTAGTTAGCTATCACTGCCTAACAACCACTCAAAAACTTAGTGACATCAAATAACAAACATTTTATATGCTCAAGGTTTTGTGGATCAGGAATTTGGGCAGGGCCCACCAGGGATAGGTCATTTTCATTCTACAATGTCTGAGGTCTCATTTGGGTGACTTCAGTGGCTAGAGATACCTGGGATGGCTCAATTGAGGCCCTGTGTCTGTTATCTCCATACTGGCTTCATCTGTGTTCCTTATTCTTTATATTATATCTGCTAGAGCTGTAATGTCTAAGATGGCTTCTTTATTCACATACCTGGTGCCTGGGCTGGGATGGCTGGAACGCTGAGATGCCTAAGCATCTGTCGCTCCACGGAGTCTTCCCATGTGGTTATTTTGGGCTACCTCACAGAATGGAAGTCTCAGGGTACTCAGATTTCTTTCCTGGTGGGCTGACTTCCCCCAGAGCATTAAGAGAGTGAAAAAGCAAGCTAAAGAGTTGTAAAAGATATTTCTGATAAATATAACTGGCAAAAAGTTCATATCCTGAATGTATTTTTAAAGTCACTAAAAATCATTAAGGAAAAGAGAGGCAACACAGTGGAAACAATGAGTAAGAGAATTGAAGAGGTATTTCACAAAAGAGGATCATAAAATGGCCAATAAACATATAAAAGGTGTTCTGCCTCCCTAATCATTAAAAAACACCCAAACCAAACCCATTGCCATGGGGTTGATTCCAACTCATAGCGACCCTGTAGAATAGAACTGCCCCACAGAGTTTCAAAGGCTGGAAGCCGAGAGTCACATTTTTCTCCCTCGGAACAGCAGGTTGGTTAGAATTGCCAACCTGTCGGTTAGCAGTGGAGCACTTAACCAGTGTGCCACCAGGGCTCCTTACATTTATTATTAGGGGAATGCAATTGAAACACAATGTGATACCACTAGCCATCCACCAGAGTGGCTAAATGAATAAGACTGACAACACCAAGTGAAGGCAAGGATGTGGAGAGGCTGGAACTCTCATGTACTGCTGGTGAAAGGGTAAATTGACCACAACCACTGTAGAAAACAGTCTGACGTTATCTACTAAAGATACACATACTCTATGACCCAGCAGTTCAGCTCCTTGGTATAAACCCAACAAAAATATGTGGACATGTGCACCAAAAGACACGTACAAGAATGTACATGGGAGTGTTATTGGTAGTAGTCCAAAACTGGAAACAGACATTCATGAACAGTAGAATGGATGAATACAATGGAATACAAAAAAAAAAAAAAGGAAAATATATAAACCAGAGCTACACGCCCCAACATAGATGAATCTCACAAGCATGATGCTGAAGAAAAAAGTCAGGTACAAAAGAATATGTGCTGCATGATTCCAACTATTTAAAGTTGAAAAACAAAAACAGACAAAACTATGCTGTAGTGTTTAAGAATTCACGTATACACTGAAAAACTGTAATGGACTATAAGGAAGTAATTACCATATAAGTCCGGATAATGGTTACCTTTGTGGGGAAAGAAGGATAATCATTGGCAGGGAAAATGAGGGTAACTTCTGGGGTCCAGTAACATTCTATTTTTTGACCTGGGTGGTGGTTTCATAGGAGTTTGTTTTATGATAAATTATTGAGCGGTACATCTTTGGTTTTGTGCACTTTTCAGTATGTATGTTATCTTTTACAACTAAGAAGATTAAAATGAAATAAAACAAATTCAATTTCTCTTTTTCATGTTCTTATTTTATCTTTGTCTAGATGCTGTGCCATTTCCTTTCTTAAATTTTATTTTATTGTGGTATGAGTTGGGTTTTCCTGAGCAGCGCATTGTAGCTTAGCTGGTTTTCACTGTGCAGGTACAAACTCTTCTCAGTTGTCATAAAGCCAGGCTCCATCCTGTGAATATGGCTTGTTTTCATGATTCTCCAGGTAGCCTCACCCACATCACTTCTCAGGACTAACTGAATCTGGCAAGCAACAAGGCCCGGGGCAGCCAGGGGAGGAGACTTCTGCTTCCACCTGCTTTTCCCGTGTTCTGCATTCTATTTTACACTTAAAATAGCTTTGCCCCCCACTGTGTGTCTCCCACTTTCAATAAGTATATTTTTTGTCTGTGATTTCTGAGCACTGAAGTTTATGCAGCTATGTTCATACCAGAACATACTTCTCATACACAAGAAATAGACCTGGTAGTAGATTTTGTCTTAAGGGTTTGGTTATTATTAGCTGAGACATGAGAAATGGTTTTTATATGTTCTTCCCAGGTCACTGAAAATTTATTGTGATTTTTTTATTTGGTTAATTCTTCAGTCACTGAGAGAAACTCTTGACTGACTTTGATAAATTTTCCAAATAAGAAAATACACAATGTATCTAACATCAAGTAGTGGTGGGCACATGACAACCAATCAGGCAAACAAATAGCCTCTTTTCCCCTACTTTATATTTTGTTGCAGGTTTCTTGTTGAAAATAAACTAAACTGAGACATAGAAGAATTACATTTAGAACATTTGATTTTCTTCTTTTTCAAAGAAAACATGTTTAAATCCCGGTAATAGTAAAATATCAGGCACAAAAAAGAGAGCTAAATATTAAGATCTTGCTCTGCTTGGAGAGTCCGTGGTTGCACACTATTGCCTGTTTAGTCTGATCTGTTTCTAGGTGTACGCTAAAATAGAAAAAACTTTCAATGTAAATGTTGGACTGGTGTACCATGCCGTCCGTTCGATTAAGAGACTCCAGGTGTAATGAGAAGAAGCTATTAGAGACGATTATTTCTACATCAGAATATTTTTAAGAACCAATGTTTTGTGGAAGAACAAACAGCTCCATGCTGGTATGAGTTGTAGTTTCTTAACAGTGAAGCTATGGTACTTCCACAAATAGCTTTAGCAAATGATTTCTTTTGAACTTGCCTATGTATAGTGATTTTAACCATTTCTACCACACCAAGTAAGTTTTCATTACCGTTGGGTTAACACTATGCCGGCCATTTTTTATGCCTCTGGACCTCAGAGGTAAGACATTATTCAGGTTTTAATTCATTTAGTGTCAAAGGGGGTCCCTTTTGAAATGTGTAAAGCTCAGTAGACCCAGCAATATAGCTTCATTGTTGTATAGGTTGAGCATTCTATTAGGTGATGCTTCCTGAATGTGTTAGTTTTGTAAACTTTTGCCTTGTTTTCCTTTATTGCTGTGAGATAAGGCTTGCAAACATAATTATGGCTTTCCTGTGTGATAGTTAGGGAGCCCTGTTGGGTTTGTTTTGGTATCTCTGCGTCATATTTGGAAAACCAGAGGTTCCCCATGTAACCTAATGGAAAGGCGCCCACAATAAATTATTTATATAGCTCTCATTGGCATATTGTCATACACAGATCAGTGGCACCACAGTGCCATTTGCCTCATTGGTGGCTTGTATTACCAGATCATATTTCTCAAAATCCCTATTACCAAACAAAAATTCAAATGCACTCAATTATTAAACATGCATTCCAATACTGAATACCTATGCCATCAAAAAAAAAAGTTAAGGAGAAAAAAAATGTAGTGATGAAAGGAGTAATAGAGATGTGGTGCTTGTCCCTACTGTTCTATGTACTTGGCCTGTGTATGAGACTACAGACTTGAAGAGTATGGGCTTTGGAGTCAGAGTTATTGCTAGTTGCTGTCGAGTCAATTCTGACTTACAGAGAACTGGGTTCAAGTCCCAAGTTGGTCATTTACTAGCTGTGTGAAACATGGTAAATTACTTTACCTCTCTGGACCTCAGTTTTCTCATCTATAAACTGAAGGAAGAAAGACTAACCTATTACATGGATTTTTGAGAGTATTTAAAGTAACAATGTGTATATAGCTTTACACATGGTATCTCACACATAGCATGTGCTCAATATTCATTACTGTTGTTGTTGTTATTATAATAAAGAATCGATTTGTTGTGAGAATGTCCCATATAACATAGTGTCTTAGTTATCTAACAGATAAAACAGAAATACCACAAGTGGGTGGCTCTAACAAACAGAAATTCATTTTCTCACAGTTTAGGAGGCTAGAAGTCTGAATTTGGGGTATCAGCTCTGGAGAAAGGCTTTCTCTTTGTTGACTCTGGGGGAAGGTCCTTTTTCCTTGGTTGCTTAGTGATCTTCATGTGGCGGTGTCTCTCCTCTCTCATCTCTGCTTCCTTAATCTCCTATTTTTATATTTTGTAAGGGATTGATTCAAGACCCACCCTACACTAATTCTGTCTCATTAACATAACAAGGAAAACCTATTCCCAAATGGGATTATAACCACAGGCATAGAGTTTAGGATTTATAACACATATTTTGGGGGGACATAATTCAATTCACAACACATAGTGAGACTGAAGAATGACAGCAGCTTAACCCAACATGGATTCTGGGCTAGAAGAGGGCCAAGCACTATGAAGGGTCTGAAGTTTTACCTTACTTGGAAGCTAATAAGGTAGCTTACCAGATTTTCATGGGTGCTAGCAAAAGACACGAGACTCCTGGTTTGGTGACTCTATCACTCACAGCACAGCAGGTAGCATGAGCATCAGGTTTGTGTCAATTTCCCTTGTTGTTGTTAGGTGCCGTCCAGTCAGCTCTGACCCATTGCAACCCCATGTACAGCAGAAGGAAACACTGCCTGGTCCTGAACCATCCTCACAGTCGTTGCTCTGTTTGAACCCATTGTTGCAACCACTGTGTCAATCCATCTCATTGAGGGTCTTCCTCTTTTTCACTGACCCTCTCCTTTAGCAAGCACGATGTCCTTCTCCAGCGACTGGTCCCGCCTGGTAAGATGTCCAAAGTACGTGAGACAAAGTCTCACCATCCTCGCTTCTAAGGAGCATTCTGGCTGTACTTCTTCCAAGACAGATTTTTTTAGTTGTCCTGGCAGTCAGTGATATGTTCAGTACTTTTCACCAACACCATATTTCAAACACATCAATTCTTCAATCTTCCTTATCCATTGTCCAGCTTTCACAGGCATATGAGCCAATTGAAGATATCATGGCTTGGGTCAGGCGTACCTTAGTCCTCAAAGTGACATCTTTTATTTTTAACACTTTAAAGAGGTCTTTGCAGCAGATTTGCCCAATGCAATATGTTGTTTGATTTCTTGACTGCTGCTTCCGTGGATGTTGATTATGGATCCAAGTAATATGAAATTCTTGGCAACTTCAGTCTTTTTTCCGTTTATCATGATGTTGCTTATTGGTCCAGTTGTGAGGATGCAGTAGGTTTGGATCACAGTTGAGGAGCCTTGAGTTAGGAAACCTTAACATTTTAAAGGGGGTTGCTAACAAACCTACCCAACCTTTGCCCCAGAGGGAGACATCATCTTTATTATTCTTAACAACAAACAAATCTACTCTCTGCCCCAGAGGGAGACACTATCTCTATCATTCAAGGCTGTTTGCTGCACAAACGTCCTTAACAAGAGAGTCCAGAACAAAAACGGTTAATGCCACTGCTTAGAAGATGTGCAGAAATATGAGAGAATCATGGAGAATTGTCTCCCAACAAGTAGGAGGAAATAGGTGAAGAGGAGAGAATAAAGAGAATAGTGTAGAACAATTTTTTTTTAACTTTTATTGACGTAATATACACATAGGAAAATACACATAATTATATAGTTCAATAAACTTTCAAAACTGAGCACATCCATATACACAGTGTTCAGATCAACGAACAGTATGTGCTGCCTTCCAAGAATAACCACAATTCTCAGGTACCTAACCATAGAGTAATTTTGCCTGTTTTTTGAACTTCATTTAAATGGACCCACAGAATATGTTCTCTTTTGCGACTGGTTTCTTTTACTTAACATTATGTTTGTGAGATTTATCCATAGTATTGCATATGTTTTTGGTTGTTCATTTTAATTGCTGTGTAGTATTCCATTATGTGAGGGTATTATAATATATGCATCAACTGTAATATTGATGGGCCCTTGGATAGGTTCTGGTTTTTGATTGTTATAAATACTGCTGTTGCAAAGATTCTAGCACGTGTCTTTCGGTGAATACGTGTATCTATTTCTATTGGGTATATTCTTACGAGTAGAAATGCTGGGCCTGAAAGATAGCTTTGAAAGGGCTAAACTGTGCTAATGCCAAGTCTTGCTTTAAAATAATTATTTCTCCTGGTTCTCTATTATTAGCCTCTAAAGAGTACATCTGCATCAGCTTGAAACAACATGTCACTCTAGGACCATGATTAAAATAACAGTTTTTAGAAGCCAGTCTAAAATAGATGTTCTCATCAGACTACATATGAAGTTTTAATTAAAACACATTCATATTAAGATTCCCTCACTTCAATATTGCTATTCACTTTTGCTTCAGAACAAGAAAGGAGGCAAAGATAGACTTGAGGCATTTACAGCAGGCATACCCAAAAGTAGAACAAACAAAACAGAAATGAAAGCTAATATGGAAAGAAAATACCTGTGACAGAGAGTTTCAGTCACGCTAAAAGAGAAGCTTAAGAAGAAATTGGTATGAATATATTCTATACATTTGGAATACTCAATTGGCTATGTAAGCAAATAAAATGATGTGAAAAGAGTGAGTTTACTGGTTAGATTCACTGAGCCAAAGGAAATAGCAAGTAAAAGCATCTATACACAGAAGCAATTCCCAAAAAATAAGATTCTATCTGCTAGAATATAGAAAAATCAGGAAGTTAAAGAATTGTAGCCCAAATCAGCATTGCACAGAGACATGAAAGGCAAATCAAAAAGCGTAAAAGGTAGAAACCAGGCCAGGCCTCTAAGGCGATCTTTTTTAAAACACAAACCACACACGTTACTTTATAGGAGAAGTTCAGAAAACTAGAATCTAAGGCAGAAAAACAATGCCACTTCTGAAAGATTTTAAAAAGTTCTGGAAAGACATCCTGTAGTTTTAACAGCTATAAGAAGAATCAAGTCTCCCTTCCCAGGCCCTCCTTCAAAAAAAAAAAAAAAAAAAAAGGATAAAAGCAAGAAAATGAAGAGATCATTTAATTTCTAGAGCAAGTGGATCATATTGAAGGAAGTGACTGAGGAATCCAAGGGAAGGATCTCTTTAGTTTTAAATTTTAATGTTCCTTCACTGCCTCACCTCATTCTTTGTTTCTATGAGGAAAATTTCAAAGAAAAATTAAAAAGGAATGATGTAAGCTGAATGAATTTCAATCACTAGGGCCTGGTGCTGGGCAGGCCCTTCCCAGATCGGGTAAGCTCCTTTCAGCTTATACCTGGGCTGGTGTGGAGATGGCCAGAGATGCCACACTTGATCATTCTCTCTGCATCATCTGAACAGCTCTTGCATTACAGCATGGGCCATTCTTTAGAGTAAACACAGTTGAAACACTTGCAAAATCATAGACTTTTTTTTAAAATAATTTTTATTGTGCTTTAAATGAAAGTTTACAAATCAAGTCAGTCTCTCACACAAAAACCCATATACATCTTGCTACACACTCCCAATTACTCTCCCCCTAATGAGACAGCCCGCTCTCTCCCTCCACTCTCTCTTTTCCTGTCCATATCGCCAGCTTCTAACCCCCTCCACCCTCTCATCTCCCGTCCAGGCAGGAGATGCCAACATAGTCTCAAGTGTCCACCTGATCCAAGAAGCTTACTCCTCACGAGCATTCCTCTCCAACCCATTGTCCAGTCCAATCCATGTCTGAAGAGTTGGCTTCGGGAATGGTTCCTGTCCTGGGCCAACAGAAGGTCTGGGGGCCATGACCACCGGGGTCCTTCTAGTCTCAGTCAGACCACCAAGCCTGGTCTTATGAGAACTTGGGGTCTGCATCCCACTGCTCTCCTGCTCCCTCAGGAGTTCTCTGTTGTGTTTCCTGTCAGGGCAGTCATCGGTTGTAGCCAGGTACCATCCAGCTCTTCTGGTCTCAGGATGATGTAGTCTCTGGTTCATGTGGCCCTTTCTGTCTCTTGGGCTCGTGATTACCTTGTGTCCTTGGTGTTCTTCATTCTCCTTTGATCCAGGTGGGATGAGACCAATTGATGCATCTTAGATGGCTGCTTGCCAAAATCATAGACTTTTAAAAAAGAATTGTTCATCTTTATGTAATATATAATTACCAAAAGGTTTGCTCTAAAGCAGTGGTTTTTGAAGTGTGGTCCCTGGACCAGCAACATCAGCATCACCTGGGAATTTGTTAGAAATGCGAATTTCTGAATGGGGCCCAGCAATCAGAATTTTAACAAGATCACCATGTGATTCCAGTGCTCGTGAAAGTTGAGACTGCTCTAAAGCATTCAAAGAATTCAGAAGAATAAGAGTAAAAATGAAGGCCTCCATTTACAGTCCCTTTTCCTGGAGGTAACCTTGTCACATAATTTGGAGTATACCCTAATAAAACTTTTTCTAGGCTTTACAATTATACATATTCAAAAGTACTCAGGATGTAGAGATATTAGCAGATCTTTTTTGCCTGTGGTATCTCTGGCTGGCCTCATACTTTCTTCTGTCCTGCTAGATTTATAGTATCATAAAAGATACAGTTAAGTAAAAGATCAGAGTCTTGTCCTCTGAGCTTTGAAACCTAATTCTAGGACAAACTAAAGAAGATGATAACTCAGAGCAAATTGTCTTTGACTCAAGTCTACACAAGACTCCCTGGGCTGACGGAAGAGAAGAGCCAGAAGGAACTGAGAGAAGAGCCAGAGGGAAGTAATGACAGCTTATAGGCTGGTAAGTTCTAAGAAGGGGCCCTGAGCCCTGGCTACCAACACCAGCTCTCAACTGAGCCCGTGGCTCAAGTAGGGTAAAAGCCTCTGTGGGCTTGGGGATCTGAGAGCTAGGGGGCTTGCAGGAACCGAAGAGATGTCTCCACGTTGTGGCTGTCTGCTAGGCTTGAGATAGCCTCTGCAGGATTCCCCATGCCGTTGTGTACCTTGGAGTGATGGAACAGCCCATGTTCCTGAGTGGGACACAGAAGCTGAATTCCTAAGACCTTAAACCAAAGAGCCCAGTGCTGTTGAGTCGATTATAACTCATAGTGACCCTATAGGACAGAGTAGAACTGCCCCATAGAGTTTCCAAGGAGGGCCTGGCAGATTTGAACTGCCGACCCTTTGGTTAGCAGCCATAGCACTTAACTACTATGCCACCAGGGTTTCCGCCAACCTTAGAAAGTATTAAAAAAAAAAAAAACTCGCCGTTGGTTCCAACTCATGGTGATCCCATGTGTTACACAGTAAAACTGCTCCATAGGGTTTTCTTGGCTGTAATCTTTATGGAAGCAGATTGCCAGGCCTTTCTTCCATGGCAGCACTGAGTGGGTTTGAACTGCAAACCTTTAGGTTAGGAGGCGAGCACAAACCGTTTTCATCACCAGTACTCAGAATATGTTTCACGTGGACCAGAGTGCCGCAGACATGGCACAGAGAGTGGGCAGATGTAAAGAGGCATTGCAGTCAGGAATGAGGCAAGATGATGCAGACCTAAGTCCCCTGGAACGTATAAATAAGCCTAGGGAAAGGGTGTGGCAGAGTGCGGGCCATGTATTACTATGATGATTAGCTTTATGTGACCCGATATGGAGGCTCAACATAGAAATAGAACTCAGTTATTAAGTATTCAGTCCTGAATTTTGGGACTGAGGTTAGTACCCATGACATACCAAAATAAACATAAGGGGTTTTAAAATATAAGTGAGATAATAAAAAAGGCATAATACAGTAATAACAATAGCTGATAACATTTAAAGAGCTTTCACACATGCCAGACACTTCCTCAACAACTTTTACACGGATCTTTTTTCCACTTTAATGCTTACCACCTATGAAGGAGTTCCTGTTTTTTGTCACCAATGTACTGACAAGGAAATTGGTTTGGAGAAGTTGTGTAACTTGTGATAGTTCATTCAGCCAGTGAGTGGTAGGTCACACTTTCCATGTGTTATGCTTCTACTTGTTTTGGTCAGTTATTATTTTTTTCATAGAAGTGTTTCTATATTAAGCCAAAAACCAAATGTGTTGTCCTTGAGTTGATTCCAACTCATAGCAACCCTATAGGATAGAGTAGAACTGCCCCATAGGGTTTCCAAGGAGTGGCTGGTAGATTTGAACTGCCATCCTTTTAGTTAGCAGCTGAAGCTCTTAACCACTGCACCACCAGGGCTCCCTTTCCATATTAAAAAAAAAATTATACTCAGTACTTCAGTGGCTTCCAAATAAAGATGGAAAATTGAACCCAAATATAATTGCCCTCCGTATCTGATCCCCCGTCTTAGTTATCTTGTGCTGCTATAACAGATATACCTCAAGCGGGTGGCTTTTGAGAAACAGAAATTCATTTTCTCACAGTTCAGGAGGCTAGAAGTCCGAGTTCAGCGTGCAGGCTCTAGGGGAAGGCTTTCTCTCTTTGTCAGCTATGGAGGAAGGTCCTTGTCCCTTTGAGCTGCTCCTGGGTGATCTTCATATGGCTTGGCATCCGTCTTCACCCATCTCTGCTCTGCTGACTTGTTTAATCTCTTTTGTATCTCAAAAGACATTGACTCAAGATACACCCTACACTAATCCTGCCTCATTAACATAACAAAGACAACCCATTCCCAAAAGGGATTATAGCTGTAGGCATAGAAGTTAGGATTTACAACACATATTTTGGGGGGACATAATTCAATCCATAGCATTTCATCCTTTGGCCCCCCCAAATTCATGTCCTTGGACACATGAAAAACACATTCACCCCATCACATCATCACAAAATTCTTAAACCAATTCCAAGTCTAAAATCTTACCTTCTGAAGCATCTAAATCAAATATGGGTGAGACATTAGGCATGTTCCATCCTGGGGCAAAATTCCTCTTCAAATGTGAACCTGTGAAATGTAGAATACAAGTTATCTGCTTCCAAAGTACAATGGTAGAACACTCAAAAGGTAGACATTTTCTTTACAAATGGGAGAAATTGGAGGGAAAGAAGGGTAAGATGTAGCTCCTTTGGCCTGTTTCCTACTTGTAGAATTCCAAGAGGCAGACAGTATTCTTTCCTTTGCTTTCTCTCTGTTCCCTTCAGTCTAAACTGATGAGTTTTCTGCTGTGGTATTTGGTTAGATCCATCAGTCACATGCTTAATCTCTTTAACAAAAGATTGTATAGCCATGTCCTTGGTGAACATTCTAGGACACGTGTCCTTAGGTGGTGCAACAGAATTTTCCAAATCTTTAAGTTTTGTTTTCATTTTGCACAGTTCATTTTTAAGTTCATCTCTTTCTTCTCACATTTTACTCTAAATGGCAAGGAGAAACTACATAGCTTCTTTAAAATCTTGCTTAAAAATTTCCTCAGCTGATATTCAAGTTCATTACTTACAAGTTCTACCTTCCACCAAATATTCGAACACAATTCAGACAAGTTCTTTGCCACTGCATAAAAAGCATTGCCCTTCTTCCATTGTCCAGTCACATATTCATCATTTTCTTTTAAAGCACATTTAACATCCACATCTCTAACAACATTCTGTTGCTGGTGCCGTGTGTATTCTCTAAGACGACAGAGACTTTTCTGTGACTCTCCTCTCTTCCTTCTGAGCCCTCACCAGAATTGCCTTTGACGTCCATAATTCTACCAACAGTCTTTTCAAGGCAATCTAGGCTTTTATTATTAGGTACTTTAAAACTCTTCCTGCCTCCACTCATTCATTACTGAACATCCATCTAGTGCTGCTGTAACAAAAATACAACAAGTGGGTGGCTTTAACAAATTTATTTCCTCATAGTTTAGGAGGCTAGAAGGCTAAATTCAGGGTGCCAGATGTAGGGGGATGCTTTCTCTCTCTCTGTTGGTTCTGGAGGAAGGTCCTCGTCTTTTAGAGTCTCTGCACCTGGGCGATCTTCATGTGCCTTGACATCTCTCTTCCCCATCTCTGCTCTGCTGATTTGTTTAATCTCTTTTATCAGAAGAGATTGACTCAAGGTGCACCCTACGCTGATCTTGTCTTATTAACATAACAAAGACAATCCATTTCCAAATGGAATTATAAACACAGGTATAGAGTTTAGAATTTACAACACGTATTTTTTTTTTGGGGGGGGACATCATTCAATCCATAACACTCTCTTAAAAACATAATAAGGGAATTTTTTAAGACACCCAGAAAGATGGGAAAAACAGGAAAGGCGATAACAGCAGCAAAATTTTAGAAGTTAGCAAGTGGATGGATGAGTGCAGTCTGATTTAGTTGACCCTGGAAGGTCAAATCCTAGAACAGCAGTGAAAAAAGCTGAGAACTAACATTTTTTACATCACAGGCCCCTCAGATGGCTCTGAACTGACCATCCTAGATACCTGTGGAACTGGAGTTGCAGGAAATGCTAAACTAGGGAAGGTTGAGTGAAAGTTGTTTTGAGGGAAAGAGTCCAAAATATTCTCTTTCACCCCAAAGGAATATGGGGCCTTAGTCACTGGAGAGAGTAAAACAGAAGGTCTCTGGACCAGGGGAATATTAAGCACTGGGGAGAAAATGGGAGGATTAAGAAATCATATGCATTCATTCATTCAACAAATATTCACTGAATGCCCCTCTATGTTCCAAGTACTGTTTTAGGGAAAGATTGCTGTCCTTGTGATGCTTAGGTTCTAGTAGAAAGACACAGATGGGCCGCCTGGGTTGCTCAAACAGTTAAGCGCTCTACTACTAGACAAAAGGTTGGTGGTTTGAACCTACCTAGAGGTGCCTCGGAAGACAGGCCCGGCAATCTCCTTCCAAAAGGTCATGGCCTTGAAAATCCTATGGAGCACGCTTCTACTCTGCACACTGGAGTCACCCGGTCCTCCATGGGAATGGGGCCATAGCGATCCATAGAGTTTTCATTGGGTCTTCTTGGAAGTAGATCACCAGGCCTTTCTTCCTAGACTTTCTTAGTCTGGAAGCTCCACTGAAACCTGTTCAGCATCTTAGCAACATGCAGGCCTCCACTGACAGATGGGTTGTGGCTGTGCGTGAAGTGTATTGGCAGAGAATTGAATTTGGGTCTCCCTCCTGGAAGGCAAGAATTCTACCACTGAACCACCACTGCCTGTTCGATGGTGGTAAGTGCTGTAGAGGAAAGAAGATGTAGAATAGAGTAAGGAGAATTAGAGCATGCTGGGGAAGAGTGGTAGGTGGTCAGGATAGACTGCACTGAGAAGGTACATTTGAACAAAACTTGAAGGAGTAAGGGAGTCAGTCATGTATATATTTGTAGGAAGAGTATTCCAGATACAGGAAAGAGTTAGTAAAAGGTCATAAGAGGGGAGAGCGTCTGGTGAGCCCAAGGACCAGCAAAGAGGCCAGTGTGGCTGGAGCAGGTTGGGGGTGGAAGACAAAGTAAGAAATGTGGCCAGAAAGGCAATGGAGGATCAGGTTGTCTGGGCTGATGGCAAATCCACCTTCCTAGTGTTTCAGGCCCAGACCTTGAAGTCATTCTTTCTTTCCCTCTCTCTTTCACACACTACATCCTGTTGTCTCTACAATCCAAATATATTCAGAATCCAACCATTTCTCATCATCTTTATTGCTACTATGGTGGTAGCATCTCTCATTTGAATTGTTGGAACAGCCCTCTAGTTGGAAGCTTGTCACTGCATTACATTCTCATCTACAGTGCAACCAGAGAGACCTTTTAAAAACAGAAATCAGATTGCATCGCTGCTCTGTTCAAAACACTGCAGTAGCTCTCCAGTGGACTCAGTATAAAAGCCAAGGTCCTACATAATCTGTCACTCTATTCCATACTCCGCTTGATTTTGAACCTCCATTCCTACCATTCACCCGCTTGCTTACTCTGTTCCAGCCACACTGGCCTCCTTGATGTTCTAAAATGTCTCTTCTCATGCCTTTCCCTCTGCCTGGAATTCTCTGCACCTTGACATTTATGTGGCCAAGCCTTCATTTTCTTTAAGTCTGTGCCCATATGGCATCATTCTAATGAAGCCCCATCATTGCTACTTCACACTCCTGAAGCCCCTTTACCCTGCTTTACTTTTCCTTTTTTCATGGATTTGCCACTTATTTTTTATGTCTATTGTTTATTGTCTATCCCTGCTAAAATGTAAGTTCCAGAGGGCAGAGGTTTTTAACTGGTTTGTTCAGTGATTTATCTGAAGCACATTGTACATTGCCTGACAAATAGAAAAGACTTAGCAAATATTTGTTGGCTGAATAAAGAAAAGTAAGACAGTAATTACTACAAAGTCAGGACACTGCTATAGAGCACAAAGGCTCTGTGTACAGTACTGATAATGTTCTAATTCTTAACTTGGGTGGTAGATGAGTATTTATTTTATTTTAATTATTCCTTAGACTGTGTCCTAGACCAGTGCCTGCCATATGGTAGCTATCTGCACCTATAATGAGAATGAGTGGTACATTTCACGGATTAAGGTTTTTAAATCAAATAAATAATACTATTGTGAATATTTGTGTGAAGAATTATTTCCTAAATACTACTGAGATTTCATATACTATATGTTTTGTGTGTGTGTGTGTGTGTGTGTGTGTCCTTGAATTTATTTATAGCCAATACCCAGTTTTATACTGAGGTGGTTATCTTTTTGCTTGGTGATGTTAACAGAGTTTTTTTTTTTTAATGTTGCAAATATCAGTTCTGTAACCTGGGTTGTAAATTACCTCTTGAAGTCTGTCACTTGTCTTTACTTTTGTTCATAGTGCCTTTTAATGCTGAAGTTTTAAATTTTATATTTCTATCAATCATTTTTATGTTTTGTATCTTTCTAAGGTAGGTGTTCTGTGCTCCAAGATGAGGCCATAAATTCTCCTGTATTTTCTTACGGACTTAGAGTTTAGGCATGTGCATGTGTGTATGTTTGTGTTTATATCTTTAATCTCTGGGGTTTCTTTTTGGGATGATGGGAAGTAAGAATCTGACTTTTTTCCCCAAACGAATAAACAATTATTTTAACATGATTTATTTAATAGGCCATATCCCAATGAGTAGAAGCTACCTTGATCACATACTTAAAAGAGTGTGCTTCAGGACTGCATCACGTTTTTTCAGGACTTCAGAGGAGACCCTGGTGGCGTAGTGATTAAGGGCTACATCTGCTAACTAGGAGGTCGGCAGTTCAAATCCACCAGGTACTCCTTGGAAACTCTATGGGGCAGTTCTACTCTGTCCTATAGGGTCGCTATGAGTCAGAATCGACTTGACGGCAGTGGGTTTTCTGGTATAGTTGTAGACGCTATGAGTCGGAATCGACTCGATGGCAGTGGGTTTTTGATACAGCTGTAGATGCACATTTTAAATCTGGTGAGGTAAAGCCCTCCCCCACTTCTCTCTGTCTGTCTTTTTCTCCCAGTATCTTTTGACTCTTCTTATGCCTTTACCCACTCAGCAGAACATGAGATTCAGCTTGTCGTGCATTATTAAATAGCCTATTAAGATTTTGTTTGGTATTGAATTTGTGAACTATTTTGATGTATTTATAATATTCACTCTTAAATCCATGATCATAGTATGGCTCTTATTTAGATTTTCTTTTTATGCCCTTCAGTAATTTGTCCTAAACTAGATCATGCTCATTTCTTGTAAATCTTATTCATAGGTGATTTCTCTAGTTTTTGTTGCTATTGTAAGTGAGATATTCTGTCACATTTTTTTGTTGTCATTCATTCAAGAAATATTTACTGATAGGTGGTATGGGTTCAATGCATTTTTAAAGGGATTATTTCTGATGTATAGCAAAGCTTTAAGGATCTAGGTATATTGTGATTATGTATCTGGCCACCTTGATGAGCTTCTTAATTAGCATTATACTTTTGTAGTTGGTTCTCTTAGATTCAAATTGTCTGTAAATTATGACAGTGTTTTTTGCTTCCTGTCGAATATTTTTAGCGCTTACATTTTAATGGTTTATTACATTGGTGAGGCTTTCCATGACAATGTTGTGAAGATAATGGGCATTCTTGTCTCCTTCCTACCTGTAGCGAGGATGTTGTTCAAGTTTCACTGTTAACTATGGTGTTGACTATAGGTTTCTGGTAAGTACTCTTGCTCAAGTTAAGGAAGTTAGATTTTATTAATTACTAAGAATTTCTATTAGGAGCAGTTTTTGAATTTGTCAAAATAATTTAGCATTCAATAGATGTAATATGATTTTCTCATTATTCTGTTAATGTGATAAATTATATTAATATAGTTTTAACATGAATTAATCTTGTATTCCTGTCGTGCATCCTTGGATCTAATATTCTTCCACTCTCATACTGTTTTGCTAAAATTTTATTTAGGACTTCTGCATTTCTTTTCTTTTTAAATTTTTATTGTGCTTTAGGTGAAAGTTAACAGAGCAAATTTATTTCGCATTTGATAGCTTGTACAGAAAGTGTTCCATGACATTGGTTTCATTCCCCACAATGTATCAGCTTTCTCCCCATTTCAGCCCTGAGTTCCCCGTTTCCTTTCATCCTGATTTTCTATCCCTTCCTGCCTTCTCATCTTTGCTTTGAGGCAGAAGTTGCCCTTTTGATCTCATATAATTGATTGTTCTAAGGAACACGTTCCTCTAGGGTGTTATTGTTTATTTTATGGGCTTGTGTTATGGGCTGAGAGGTGGTCTACGATATTTTCATAAGTTAGATTGGTTTATAAGATCTTACAAGATTTGAGCATCAGAGTTACGCTATTGGCTGGCTTTCTCTATTTTATTTTTATCCTCTAAAATACTTCAGATAGAAAAGATATGTTGTATTCTTGATGAGACAGATGAAACTTGTCCATGAAACTAACTGGGCCTGTTAATTTGAAAGGGTAGATTTTTAAAATTATTGTTAATATTTTTGTAGCTGTTTATCCATTCAGACTCTCTTTATCTTCTTCAGTCAGGTTTGGTCATTTTCATTTTGCTAGGAAATCATACATTTTACCTGAAAGGAACAGGAAGCCTACCTGAGACTCCTCACAATTTCTAGTGTGAGGGAGGATTTTTTTTTTCTTTTTGAGAGTGGAACTTTTTAGAGTATTCTGAAGAGCAGTGGTAGTTCATTGGTAAAATTTTCACCTTCCGTGGAAGAAACCCAAGTTCAGTTCCAGGCCAGTGCACCTCAGTGGAGTCACCACCCGTCTGTCAGTGGAGATGTGTGTGTTGCTATGATGCTGAACAGGTTTCTGCAGAGCTTTCAGACTAAAATGGACTAGGAAGAAAGGTCTGGCAATCTCCTTCTGAAAAATCAGCCAGTGAAAACCCTCTTGATCACAATGGTCCAATCCCATTGTGCATGGGGTCACCATGAGCTGGGGGCTGACTCTACGGTAGCTAATGACAAGAAGAGTGTTTTACTTCTGGGGGAATGATTTCCCTTTTTTCTTTCATCCCTCACATTGTTTCTTTGTTTTTGATATCCAAAATTTCACCAGGTTCTGCTCTACTTCTTTCTCCAGCCACAACTCACTCTACAGCATTTTTATTCTCAATTCTTTGGTGTTACAGTGAATCATCTGGTCTCTATATTCCAGAAATCTCTCCATATTTCTAGACAACTTTTGTCATTCTTCTTTGTTTTCCAGCACTGGAAACCATTGCTTCTCAAACTTTCACGTGCATGCAGTCCCTTGAGGTCTTGGTAAAATGCAGATTCGGTTTCGGTATAGCTGTGGTGGGCCTCAGATCCTGCATTTCTAATGAGCTCCCAGATGGAGCCTCTGATCCTTGGGCCACACTTGGAGTAGTGAGGCTGTGAACCATGCTGACTGATAGAATTGAAAGGTACCTTGGTGATCACTTAGTGCCTACCCAAACCACTGCCGTCGAGTCGATTGCAACTTCCTCAATTAAGAGTTGAACAAACAAATTCAAGTGGATTAAAAACCAAATCTCATTAGTAATGGTTAATACAGGTTTTACTTAATATACCGCATTACTTTCTCCCAGGCTGCCTTTTAGATCTTTGGAGATAAAGGTAGTGAAATGAATGCATACCCTCCAGGTGTAAGGGCTTTATAGTTTAACCATTCTATAGCTATCTCAATAAAGGGAGCAGTTTTGTTACAGCCAAGATCTCCAAAGAAAACACTTAGAGAAATTAGAGAGGTCAGCGACTCTCAGAAGAAGGCAGACTAGCTGGTGCTAAAAAGATCAAAGACTACCGTCACCATCCTCCCACCTACGTCACCATCTTCATGCTAAATTGTGCTTCCCCCAACAGATCTCTCCATTTGTTTCTACACTGCATTACAGTAACTTTACCGTCATATTTATATCTGTATATGCTAAGGAAAAAAAAAAACCCATAGCTGTCAAGTCGATTCTGACTCATGGAAACTCCATGTGTTTCAGAGTAGAACTGCCCTAGAGATGTCTTCTTGTCTATAATCTTTACAGAAGCAGATGATCTCCAGGCCTTTCTTCTGTGGCACCACCGGGTGGGTTCAAACCGCCAACCTTTAGGTTAGTAGGTTAGTAGTAAAGCACAAACTGTTTGCGCCACCCAGAGACTTTACATATGCTACAGTGCCTACAGATAGCAGAGGCTAGTAAACATTTGTTGAAAATTTAAGGATAAATTAAAAAAAAAAAAAGAATTTTCCCTTTTGCTGAAAGGAAGAGACCTCCTCCTTCTTAAGAGTATTTCTGTGAGAAATCTAATGTTTGTGAATTCTTCTTCTAACCCTTTGATATATACATGAATCTTTATAAAGGCTGGGTAAGTCTTACCGGCTTTACGAACCAGGAATGTTTTTCTTAGGGATCTGGGAGCCATTGCTTTGAAATATAAACATCAAGGAATATAGTGCCCCTATTTTTCTCTCACCTGGCAGCCTCTCCTAGGCACCTTGCTTTAAGCTGTAACCATTTGATTCTCAGAGAGATAATAGAGATAAGTTTTATTATTCTTTAGCTAATTGTTAGCAATTAGCTAACAAGATGCTACCTCAATTACCAGATCAACTTCAGATGAACTATGCAAGAATTATGGCTAAGGGTGCTGTCAGTTCCTCTTATGAGAAGACAAGTTACCGTTAACCTAGAGAATTTGTATGTAATGGATTGTAACTGCTTGGTTGTATAAAAAAGGAGAGATTTCTTTCCGTTTTTCTATTCTCTTATCTGATTTCCTTTGATGCACACTGTAATCTGGTTTAATGCTTATTCAATAATGAAACTATTTTCTTTCTTTTCTGTGTTTTATGGAGAGAATTCTCTGAGTTGGCAGGATTTTTAAGTTTCCCCCAATAAAAGAAAGAAAGGAAGAAAAGGAAGGAGGGAAAAGAAAAATAAACAAGAACAGGAAGTTAGCAAAGGAAGGAGGGAAAAGAAAAATAAACAAGAACAGGAAGTTAGCAAAGGAAGGAAGAAAAGAAGGGAGGGAGGAAGAAAGAAGAGAAAGAGGGAGGGAGGAGGAAGGAAGGAAGGAAGAAAAGGAGGGAAGGAAGGAAGGGAGAGAGGGAAGGAAGGAAGGGAAGCAGGGAGGGACAAACTTGTTTCTTCATAAGATTTTTCTTGGTCATGCAAGGCTCCAGAGATGACTCACAGGCCAAAACTGGTAGAGGCATTTTCCCTGTGAATCAGAGCACTGCCATTTGATCTTGAAAAAGCAGTAGTTAAATTAAGTGGTCTGCTCTGTATACCCTTATTGCTGTCTATATCTATAGCAAGGAATGGGACAGAAACACCTATTGTATTTATATCATATTTTAGAGCTTTCAGAGTGTTTTCCCACACCAGTTTATAATGCAGCTCTCCCCGAATGATAAAATGCAATGCAAAATAAGAAATCATTAACCTATTTGATATTCACAATACCCATGTTAGGCTAATAACTTGGTCAAATGTAGCTTGGAGCTTCTTTATTTTTTTGATGTTACCCATTGTGGGCAGGGAGGGGTAGGGGAACAAGTAACAAATTTATCCAGTGTGGTTAAACATACCCAGAGGTAGATTATAAGTATTTAATGTTGTCTTTCAGTTTCTTTCTACATGGCAACTATTGGACCATCAGAAATGAAATGATGATGAGACCTTCCAGGCAAGGAGCTATTTTTAGGGGAGAAAGATAATTTTATAACTTCTTTTTCTCTTGTGTAGTCTGAGCTGTTTTAGTAACCTTCTTCATTTAGATCTCTTTTGAATTAATACACAAAACATTTAAAAAATAATCTCCAGTCTTCTGAAGCATAATGTTTGACTTAATATCAGCAATCAGATTTTTTCCTCTAGTTTTTGACCTTTGGCTTGCTTCTTTTCAGGATTCTAATATGTAGTTGTTTTGTACATTGAAATTTGTCACACACAATCTACATGGTATTAAACAGGCAACCACTGCAGTGAAAAGTGTTTAAATATCTTGCATTTTTCACTGTTTAATTCCTTGTGGAATCGTGTAGACACCATTAAAAAATATGATGGCATATTTGAACCATAAACTAATATGAAAAGTGTTAAGAATGACCTACTGGAACTACTTTTACTACAAGTTACAATGATGGCAGAAATTTATTAAGGCTTCTTTTTGTGTCTTAACAAGGTAGGTGGGAGAATGCCACTGTCCCTTCTTGACAAGCAACAGTTTGTCATAATACTGTAAATAAATCTTTTAACATGCTGCAAAAAATAGAGCTTTGTGCTTTTCATTTTCTCGTTTCCTGCTACCAAAAAGGAATGTAATAGCCTGAATAGCTTCTTTATGATGTTTATCTTGGTTTCTTTATTAAGGCATGAAAAGACCATGTATGTTTTGCCTTATTTTTAGTAAGATGGCTTAAGAACAAATGGATTGTGAGCTGAAATATCCCTTCATGTCAAGAAATATTTTGATGTTTGGGTGACAAATTCCATGGAGAACCCTGTGATGTCAGTAATTTGAGAAATAATTAGAATAACCCATAACCAGTTGTTGAGTTGATTCTGACTGATGGTGACCCCAGGTATTAAAGAGTGGAGCTGCTCACATAGGGCTTTCATGGTGTGACCTTTCAGAAGCAGATACCCAGGAACTCCATGAATAACCTATAGTCTATTTTATTTTTTCTAGTGATCAATTATCTGGTAGTAGGTAGAAATATTTTTATTTTTTCATGTTAAATTCCCAGTCGTGTCTTTAATGTGTCCTCCAGGGGTAGAGAGGAAAATCTTTTACCCATAAAATAAAAATAGTCACCCGTACTTGCCCTCTTGTGCAAGTACTAGGAAGAAAATGTTCACTGTTGTCTGTACCTCATACTTACTCCTCCCTACTGGATCAGAAATCTGATTAGAGAGCTTGGGACAAAGACCCCATCTCATACCTGGCCTTTCTGCTAGGACTTGAATGCTTACAAGCAAAGCACACTTTTTCTCAACTCCTGTTCCAAAGGCCAGCACACTTGGGTCAGGGTCAAGGTGCATCCATTTCTGTCACTTTTCCTCCTATCCTTCATGCATGTGAGACCTCAGCATTTTAATTATTATTTGTTTATTGCTCCTCCACGCCCACCAAGAATGCAGGCTCCATGGGAGCAAAGATTGTGTCTTTCCTACTATGTTTAATACACACAACTCGCTGAGTTCTTTGTTCATGCTACATGTACATAGTACCTATCTGTTGGATGCTTAATCTAAAATCCTCATACCCTACCTTTAGTTAATTTTGGGCTTTTGACTCTCCCTTAAATATTCCCTAGGTTTTCCCATTGCCATGCCTTTGTTGTGGTATTTCTTCACACAATGCTCTTTCCCTTCCATTCCCATCCTTAGCATTATTTCTTCCTTTTGGTTTTGGTATTGATCCCTCAGGGGCTATTTCCCTGTCAAATCCAGTCAATGGTAAACTCAACCTGATATGATTTATTCCTTTAAAAGCTTACGACGTTTTTCTTGTACTTCTCTTAGAGACTTTATCATGTTTTGACTTATACTTTATTCAATCACATGCTTGCTTTTTTCCTCCCATTTGATTCTTTTTTTTTTTTCAGGATAGGGACTGTGTTTTAGTTTTTTTTTTTATTCTCAACAGCTCCTGGGAGTTACTGGGTGCTTTATAAATATTTCTTGTATTGACATTGACAACATAACAATATTATTTAATGTTTCTATGGATTAAATAGCAAATATATGAACCAAATACATAAATCAGATTTTATTTACTTAGATTACCAAACAATATGCATTGATTTTTATAGATCAGTGACAAGACTTATATATTCAATAGTTTATAAAATATGACTTAATAGCATGCTAATAAGTGTAGGTTCCGTATTCTAAGTAAGGACATTCTCTAATGAGTGGTGTAGTGGTTAAGAGCTATGGCTGCTAACCAAAAGGTTGGCAGTTTGAATCTACCAGGCTCTCCTTGAAAACCCTATGGGGCAGTTCTACTATGTCCTGTAGAGTCACTATTAGTCGGAATTGACTCGACGGCAATGGTTTTTTTGTTTTGTTTTGTTTTTATTATGGTAGAGTGTAGACCGTTGGCTAATCATAAGAATCTTTTTTTCCCAGATTGCTGGGAGTTATCATTAATGTCTTATGTACTTTTTAACTAGAAAAATTAAAAAGAAATTTATTATCTAAGGTAAAAATGTGAGAGAATTGTGGAGGGAAAAAACAAAACAAAACTTTCTTTTGCCATTTATAAGATGTTGGACTCCATAAGGTATCAGATAAATATACAAATGAAGATGATGCTTTTGAAGGCTGTAAGAAGATGAAAATTTCTAATCACTGAAGGTTTTATTTTATTAGAATATGTAGTACCGGCTAATGTAAGAAGATTCTTTATTCTGCTTCAAGCCTGGAACATTTGATTTACTGCTGCCTGTCAGGGCAGGAGTTGGCATCCTTTGCTCATCCAGGTTTGTTTTGCTGATGCTGTAAAACTGTTCAGAGATTAGACGCTGCTTGTAACATCCTTCTGCAGTCTTATTATTTGTTGATTTTTGACAATTTATACCCAGTCTTTTAATGCTGAGTCTTAGTTTAAAATGGCAGAATTACAGGCAGTCCCCAACTTAAGACAAGGTTTCATTCCAACAAATCCATTGTAAGTTGGTTCTGACATAAGCTGAATACTTTTTTTTTTAGTTTTCATTATTGCCTGCTATATTGCAGTGTTTGGAACAATAAATAATAACTTTGAACACCTGGGAGTGAACATCTGAGAATAACATCAGCAAATTTTGCACTGCAACATTGTATGTAGTACATATTACTTACGATAAGATGTACCAAAAAAAAA
Organism: Loxodonta africana; assembly: GCF_030014295.1. Lineage (NCBI taxonomy): Eukaryota > Metazoa > Chordata > Mammalia > Proboscidea > Elephantidae > Loxodonta > Loxodonta africana. The sequence goes on along the minus strand of NC_087369.1, from coordinate 32,914,848 downwards.
AAGACAGTTGTAAATGTGGTTCCTTGTTACTCGAATATCTCATATGTGGAGGCCTACCTGTACAATGAACATGTGTCCATATGCCTTCCTAGTCATATGTGTGCATACATATTTTCACTGTGAACTATTTAGAAAGTGATCAAGCTGCTCTAATTTAAGTGGCTATGTTGCAAAATTCCAATTGCACATGTTTCATTTTCTTAGGATCTGCATAACATCAGTAGCTGCTCTTTCTGAGAACTGTTATTTTACAAGTTGGTAAAGTAGCATTGCTGTGTGCTTCCTGCATGCTCTTTTGCTCTCCTTTTTCAAATCATAAATGGGAGTCTATTTTCTCTTACTGGCACACATTTTATGCTTCAGTTTTTTAACTTCCATTAAAGGAAGTTTGAATCCGTACCACATAATGACTTTTTATATTTCCAGCTCCCTTTTGTGCTGTTTGAGGATACTTTATTCAACAGTGTTTTGCTGCACTCAATTTTGCCCTGTTTTGTTAGGAAACATATTAAACCAAACCAAAAACTAATCCCATTGTTGTCGAGTTGATTCTGACTCACAGCGACCCTACAGGACAGAGTAGAACTGCCTCAAAGGGTTTCCAAGCCTGCAGTCTTTATGCAAGCAAATTGCCATATCTTTCTCCTGCAAAGCAGCTGGTAGGTTCAAACTACCATCCTTCTGGTTAGCAGCCAAGTGCTTAATCACTACACTACCAGGGCTCCTCTAGGAAACATATACTAAAATAAAAATAATTCTTAGAGGGTTGGTAGAGTTACTAAGTAGAAAGGACTAGTTTGGGTGTACGAGAACCACAAGAGATAGTGCAAGAACTTGGGGCTAGTAAAAGTGGAATTGTCACCATGCCTAGGCCCTAAGAAACAAGGGAGAAATTACTGGAACCCAGAACATGAGAAAGTTGTACATAGTACAATGCTTTAAGAGGAGCAGTTGAAGGACAGAGTTAGTCCAAGGCAACCTTTCAGGGGCAAGGGGAAGCCGTGAGAACAAACACCCTGTTCTTATTCTACTCCATATTTCCAATTTTCTAAGACTTCCAATTGGCTGAACCCAACCAGAAGACAGAAGATACAGGAGCACTGATGATGTGGTCTATAGGGTGTACCATGGCAGGGAGAGGGAAGGAGAAGGGACAAGAACAGATCTGGAGAGACAAACAGCAGATATCCAATATAGCTTTTGTACTATATGGTATAGTACAAAAGTATACAGTGGACACCACACACCCTTGACCCTTTAACCTTCCTTGGCACAGGCTCAGTGGGGCATATCAATGCATTAATGGTTGGGTAAGTACCATCTTTCTCAACACCTGACTAACAGTTCATCTACGTGAGTTGGCATAATTTTGTACTATTTGATAATTCTGCTCTGTTGTTGCTGGGTGTTATTTAATTACCTGATAGTTTCTATTGAAGATTATTAGCCCTTTTTGAGTCACAGCTATTGGAGAGTGTTGGTTTTCAGATTAGTTTTGGACCATCACATTTTCTTAAAATGTAGCGCAATTAAGGCTTGAATTCCAAGTTAGAGTCAACAATGCAGCCTGGGAACTAACATGTTTATTAGCCCCATCAGTTCAACTTTCTCATCTATTATGCTTCCTCTGTGTAAATTCATGCCCACAAAAGTGAATAGAAGATTAGCAAGCACTAAGCTATCACAGATAGCTGAGGGAAAATGATGGATGACACCTAGCAATCCAAGCAATATTCTTGTATTTTTAATGCCACATTTGACTTCCATGACTTACTGCTTTCCTTTACTCTTTAGCAGCAACCTCCTTATAACCTTTTACCTTTGGTCAGAAAAGGGGGGAAAATGCCAGTGTGATTAGCATGTCCATGTCAGTGAAGGATCTGTTGCCAGCTTCTTTATTTCATTTAACAAATACATTGTCGATACATCAACAATGAAATTTTCAGAACCAAGAGGCCACAGCTCCTAGGAGGAAGAAAAGTGGCCCAATTCCGCCTCCAAGGATACGTCACTGAAGAGCAACCTTCTTCAAGATATCTATAAGGCTTGCTTCCTCATGCTCTTCAGATTCCTTTGGGCGGGGGGTGGGGGAGGGGGGTTGAAGTATTTACTGATCATTCTGTTATAAAATAGCACCTCCCACAGGTCAGACGACTTCAGGCTATCTCATCCAAGCCAATGACTAGATCACAGTAATTGAGCATCTAGTATGTGCCAAGTTCTGCGCTAAGTGCTGGTGATAACAGTATGAATGTCACACTGCTGACAAGGAGACTGATGCATAAACAGACACACACACAACTGATTGTTGCTCTGAAACACACAACAGGGAAAATAAAGTCTTCACGGAAGAGATGACAGTTGTTTGGGGCTGAATATTGAAGAATGAATGAATACGGCAGCATCCTACAGATGGAGAAGGGAGAAGAGGAACTTCCAAGCAGAAGCAATAACCAGTGCAATGGTCGTACAGTTATTAACAGAGGGAACTCACTACAAAAATCATAAAATCAACAACTTCAGTAGGTAATGAATTACTGTAAATATATGTTGATAAGGAAACCCTGGTGGCATAGTGGTTAAGTGCTACGGCTGCTAACCAACAGATCGGCAGTTCAAATATGTTGATATATTAGGAGTGGGAACCATATTCCGTTTTCTACAAATTCTCCATGTCTACCTCAATTCATGGCACAGAGTAGGGATTCAATAAATGTTGAAATGAATGAGTGGTCATTAATGTCTTTAAAATATGTTGCTTTTATTTCTTTTTAGTTGTAAGCACATCATAAATTTTGAGGTGACCTATAGGACTTGTGGACTTTACTAAAATGAGTTGGACTGAGTAAGACATATGATAATTTAGTTGACAGTGAAGGAGTATTGAAGAAATATAATTTTAAGTAGGAATTTTTGAGGCGGCAGCCTCATAGCTTCCTCTTAAGGCTAGCCATTTGGGATTAAAGTCAACTCTAACTCACTGCTGTCGAGTCGATTCCGACTCATAGCTACCCTATAGGACAGAGTAGAACTGTCCCATAGAGTTCCCAAGGATAAGGGGGCTTCAAATGATCTTAAGCTCCCTACACATCTTATGATCAACCATCCTCTTCATATTAATCAATGCATGTTCTTTGGGATCAGGCAGAGCCTACTCTGAGACTACCCTGAGTTCTCCTCTCCACTCTGCCTGAGGCCAGCAGGAGGGGAGATTACAAGAGTCCCTTGGAAGCTATGTCTGAGGTATATCTTTCTTGGCAAAGAGTCTGCTGCGTATTTGAAGAATATGCTAGATATCCTTTGATATGCACAAAGTTCCCCCAAAGAAACACTAGTGTGTGCACATACTATAATATATCGGGTAGCTTTGCTTCTTCTTCCCGATAAAGACATCTTTTGGAGCCATCGATTCTGCAGCTAAAGAGAAAGGGTCTCACACCTTTCTATCTGACATAGGCCTACCTGTCCAACTGACAGTGCCATCAATAACACCTAAGACTCCCCTACAAAGGAAGAGAGGAGTGGCATATACAAAAAGAATATGCTGTCAGCCATGCACTAAGAAAAGCAACAAGCTTGGTATATTTTAGAGACTGAGTAATGAGAAGGCTGAAGGATCAAAATGAAAAGAAAAGAACTTTGGAAAAATGTTCAATAATGCATTTGCTCAGATCCACAGATTGGAAGCTCTCAAACACTATGGTGCGAATTAAAGATATGCCAAGCAAAGGAAATTAATTATTAACAAAGTCAAGGCAGCAAAGGAATCATAAGATTAGTGACTTCAATTTTAAAGTAAAAAAAATTACAAATAAACTGTATCCATAATGTAAGGAGAGGAGGCAGTTGTAATTTCATAGCTCCTTTTTTTTTACAATGCCACCCCACTGAGCATCCAAACCCTCCAAATTGTCCTCCTGGTTTCTCCCAAAAAATCATAAGGGTTTTGTTGTTGTTGTTAAATAATAAGCTTTTAAGTCATTTTCATATTTGAAAGTTCAAGGAAAACTTTCTGAACATAGAGCAAAGTTCCTTATAATCTGACAGCCTATGATAAGATTGTAATAACTCAGTTTATCACAGAAATAATTCAATAACATGACATTGTTGGAATGAGAAGGGTTTTGAGAAATGAGAGTACAGAAGGTTGGTCCTTTAGGCAACACGATGGTCACAGTGAAACTTTTTTGATGCCCGTATAAAAAATACACTACACATGTTCTTCTCTTTATCAATATTACCGCTTGACTCTATTTTAATATGATGTGGATGACCTGTAACACTGTCCTGAACCTATTCTGAACTTATGACAGCCTCTTTAATAATCCACAAGACTTGCTGTATACCTGTGTTTCATAAATACTCGTGAAATGTGGACTGCATAGTGTACCATGCCCTGGCTACCATTCTGCAAAATTGTGTTATTGAATCATAAGCTGAAGCAGCATTTGCCCAACTTGTTTTCTAGCTCTCAATGAAATCTTCATCATTTTTTAATCAATTTTCTTGGGCTTTTCTTTATGTCTGTGTCAGACAGTGTCCAGTCAGCAAAGCAGAATTCTCTGGGATAATTCATTAGGGAAAATCTAATACCTGGGACTCATCACAAAGAATAATTGGTTAGCAGTGTCACGAATAGACATATACATGCTGTGTTCATTGCAGCATTATTCGTAATAGCAAAAAGATAGAAACAACCCAAGTGCCCATCAGCAGATGAATGGATAAACAAAATGTGGTACATACAATGGAATACTGTGCAGCTATAGAGAATAATGATGAGTTTGTGAAACATCTTATAACATGGATGAATCTGGGGGACATTATGCTGAGTGAAATAAGTCAAGCACAAAAGGATAAATGTTGTATGATACCACTTTTATAAAAAGACAAAAATAGGTATACTTACAGAAATCAGCGTTCTTTGGTGGTTACCAGGGATGGAGGGGTAGGAAGGGGGAATCACTATCTAGACAGTAGACACTTGTTATTTTTGATGATGGGAAAGGCAATACCAAATGTGGATGAAGTATGCACAACTTAACCAAAATAAATGATGACAATAAGAAAAGCACAAAGTTTAGGGACCTTATTGGTAAAATACATGAATGGTTGCATACGTAGATATAAATGCATATATGTGTATAGCCAGGTATTTGTGTTATATATACATGTGCATAGATATATACGTATTTGTGTGTGCTGCACATATATTCATATATATAATCAAATATGTAAGTGGCACAGTCACGGATACCTCCCAGACACAACCAAATAACTCGCAGGATGTTGTCCCAATTGACCGAGGTGTCCCATAAGGACCATAGTCTTATGGGACACCTCGGTCAATTGGGACAACATAGTCTATAAAGTTTATGTTCTCATCCTAGTACAGTAAATAGCATCTGGGATCTTAAAAGCTTGCAAGAGGCCGTCTAAGATACAACTATTGGTCTCTATTTTTCTGGAGCAAAAGAGAAAGAAGGAAATGAAAGACTCAAAGAAGAAACTAATCTACAGGACTAATTGCCTACATGAATCATGGCCTCATCTATCCAGAGACCAGAAGAACTAGATGGTGCCTGGCTACCACTACTGACCTTTCTGACCAGGGGCACAATAGATGGCCCTGGATAGAATGGGAGAAAATTGTGGAACAAAACTCTAATTCTTAAAAAAAAAGGCCAGACTTAACTGGACCGGTAGATACTAGAGGAACCCTTGAGACTATCACCCTGAGATACGCTTTAAACTTTAAACTGAAATTAGTCCCAGAGGTCACCTTTCAGCTGAATAACAGATTGGCTCATAAAATAAACAATATCACCCAGGAGTACTGTGCTCCTTTAAAAAAAAACAATCATCTATATGAGACCAAATGGTCAACATTTACCCTAAAGCAAAGATTAGAAGGCTGGGTGGGGGGGAGGGGGAACAGGGAAGCTGGATTAATGGAAGAGGAACAACCAGAACGAACATAATGAGAATGTGACACAATGTGGAAAATGTAACCAAAGTCACTGAACAATGTGTATAGAAATTGTTAAATGGGAACCTAGTTCTCTGTGTAAACTTTGGGCAAAAACTCGATAAAATACTTTTTAAAGAAAAAAGAGTAATTGGTAAAGGACCTGCAAAATCCAAAGGACAAGGATGGAGTTCAAGAATTAGTAACAACAGAAATTGTCTACCACCACTTGGAGTGGTGGGACAGAAGGAGGAGGTGGTGGTGTAGAGGCCCAGGGACTGGGGACTCCCAGTAGGAACTTGAACCAAATGAAAGGTTTCATCCACTGCTGAAAACATTACCTGAAGTAGAAAGAGAAAGAAAGAAATGTCCTAGCTTCTCCCTTTCTCTTGCCCTCCAGTCTCCTGCTAATGCCTCCCTCTGGCTGTCCCTAACCAGAAGCCGACAGACAAGGGGTCCTGGGAAATGGAGTACGTATAAATAAGTGCCCTGAAATACACAGGAAAGGAGGGAGAGGATAAGGGTTGGATCTAAGCAAACAAATGGCTAGAGGGAGGGAAACTAGGATGGTTTTAAAACATGTTCACAAATTTTTTGACACTCCTTAGTGGCCTTAGTGAGTTGATTCTAAAGAACAGAATGGAACAAAAGTGGCTGCATGAATTCCAAGGCTAGGTCATAAAACACAATATAGCTTCCAGCTCTCTCTGTCTCCCTCTCCCCCTTGCTCTCTCTCTCAGTTCATCCTTGGAACCCAAGTTCTTTAGGGTATGTAATTCAATAGAGGAAATTTAACACAGAGAAGTAATTGCCAAGAGTAGTTTATAAAAGACCCGAGAAACTAAACAGAAGGCAGTGAGGCAGTCTAGAGATTAGCAGCAGCAGACATGAGGAAAGGACGTATGTAAGTGCTGTGGTCACAGCCTCAGCCGAAGTTTCAGTTGACAGCCATAATCAAGGACCAGCCAAATGAGAGAGTGATTCCAGCCCCCAGCTTTTAAGCCACCCCTGCCTCTGCTATATGGAGCGGGGACAAGTTGTCCACACTGAATCCTGCCCAAATTGCAAGTCCATGAGTAAAATAAACACAGTCATTGTTTTAAGCCAGTAAGTGTTGTGGTGGGTTGTTACACAGCAGAAGATAACCCAAACAGGATCTGAGCACAAACAAGCCAGTGACTCGCATGACATTCTCATTTTCTCATTTCTGCTTCAACTAACATTTGAAGGTCTCAGTCAGAGCCAACCACACTCAAATTTTATGACCATTTTAAATATTTATAGGCCAGTGTTATTGGCAGTAAAAACAATTTTTCAACTCATTAATTCTGATTATACTTCTGAGGGGTTCATGGAAGCTATGGTTTATGCCTACATTAGAAGCATTTCCATATGAAGGTGTTGACAGAGCTTGGTTTCCCCATATGAAATATGACTTTGAAACTTCAATTCCACATGTAAAATTCAATTTAATTTACTACTATTCACTAGTAATCTGAAATAAAGGTCAACTCTTTGACTAAAGAAATAAACACTTAACTTACCCAGTTGAAGAGTATGGGTGTATAAGAGATAAATTTGTAACTGTTTGTGGCATTTATTTCGTATGTAGCTCAATATAGATGTGAGAAAAGGTACAGAAAAAGGAGATGTGTGAAAGGGAAAGAGAATAGGAAATGGAGTAGGAGAATGAGGAAGGGAAGGAGGAGGAAGAAATGGAAGATGAGGGTGAAGAAGAGAAAAAATTGTAGTACTGAAGAAGAATATTGGTGAGATAGATCTGCTTTCACAGGCATGCTGATTCGGTGGCCCTTTCACACAGTAGGAATGTAAAGGTAATTATTGGTTCCTTGTCCATCCGGACTTAATGAGGTCTGCCCTGACCAAGAGAAACCTTCTATGGGCAGCATTTACAGATGTGGTTAGAACATCCCTATGCTTTGGATTTTGTTGTTGAAGCTTAGTTCTATCATACTTTTTGTCAGTGGAAGAGAAGAAAACAAACATAATTGGTACATTTCCCAATATGTTTTTGAAGACAATGTATTGAGGATGGATTGCTGGAAAACATGCCAGATGGAGGCAGGGAACAAGACTATGACACTAACAAGTCATATGACAGCTAGTCAGGTCATTTACTGTCTCGGTGGCTTAATTTCTTCATCCATAAAATGCATAGGTTGTACTAGATGATGTCTAAGGTCTGTAACTTCCAGCAATAAAATTCTAATATTTGTTATTTATGGGAACTTTCCTCTTTCCTGAATGACTCTGGATTTTGATGCTATGCTTCATCTTAGAGCAAAAGAATGTTAGACCGACAAAACTGATCGATAAAAACCAAAAACTCATTGCTGCCAAGTCATTTCCAAATGAGACCAACCATACAGGACACAGTAGAACTGCCCATTGGGTTTCCAGGCTATAATCTTTTTTTTTAATAATTTTTATTGTGCTTTAACTGCAAGTTTACAAGTCAAGCCAGTCTCTCACATAAAAACTTATATATACCTTACTACATAGTCCCAATTACTCTCCCCCCAATGAGACAGCCTGCTCCCTCCTTCTAGTCTCTCTTTTTGTGACCGTTTTGCCAGCTTCTAATACCCTCTACCTTCCCATCTCCCCTCCAGACAGGAGATGCCAGCATAGTCTCAAGTGTCCACCTGATGCAAGTAGCTCACTCCTCATCAGCATCCCTCTCCAACCCATTGTCCAATCCAATCCATGTCTGAAGAGTTGGCTTCGGGAATGGTTCTGGTCCTGAGCCAACACAGGGTTTGGGGACCATGACCGCCAGGGTCCTTCTATCTCGGTCAGACCTTTAAGTCCGGTCTTTTTATGAGAATTTGGGGTCTGCATCCCACTGTTCTCCTGCTCCCTCAGGGGTTCTCTGTTGTGTTCCCTGTCAGGGCAGCCATCGGTTGTAGCCAGGCACCACCTAGCTCTTCTGGTCTCAGGCTGATGTAGCCTCTGGTTCATGTAGCCCTTTCTGTCTCTTGGGCTCATAATTACCCTGTGTCCTTGGTGGTCTTCATTCTCCTTTGATCCAGGTGGGTTGAGACTCATTGATGCATCTTAGATGGCCGCTTGCTAGCGTTAAAGACCCCAGACGCCACTCTTCAAAGTGGGATGCAGAATGTTTTCTAAATAGATTTTATTATGGCAATTGACTTAGATGTCCCCTGAAACCATGGTCCCCAAACCCCTGGCCCTGATTCGCTGAACTTCGAAGCATTCAGTTTCTTCAGGAAACTTCTTTGCTTTTGGTTTAGTCCAGTTGTGCTGACCTCCCCTGTATTGAGTGTTGTCCTTCCCTTCACCTAAAGTAGTTCTTATCTACTATCTAATTAGTAAATAGCCTTCTCCCACCCTCGCTCCCTCCTCCCTCTCGTAACCACAAAAGAACGTGTTCTCAGTTGAAACTATTTCTTAAGTTCTTATAACAGTGGTCTTATATACTATTTGTCCTTTTGCAACTGACTAATTTCACTCAGCATAATGCCTTCCAGGTTCCTCCATGTTATGAAATGTTTCACAGATTCATCACTGTTCTTTATCGATGCATAGTATTCCATTGTGTGAATATACCATAATTTATTTATCCATTCATCCATTGTTGGGCACCTTGGTTGCTTCCATCTTTTTGCTGTTGTAAACAGTGCTGCAATAAACATGGGTGTGCATATATCTGTTCGTGTAAAGGCTCTTATTTCTCTAGGATATATTCTGAGGAGTGGGATTGCTGGATCGTATGGTAGTTCTATTTCTAGCTTTTTAAGGAAGTGCCAAATTGATTTCCAAAGTGGTTTTACCATCTTACATTCCCACCAGCAGTATATAAGCGTTCCAATTTCTCCACAGCCTAGCCAACATTTATTATTTTGTGTTTTTTGGATTAATGCCAGCCTTGTTGGAGTGAGATGGAATCTCATTGTAGTTTTAATTTGTATTTCTCTAATGGCTAATGATCGAGAGCATTTCCTCATGTATCTGTTAGCTGCCTGAATGTCTTCTTTGGTGAAGTGATGGTTCATATCCTTTGCCCATTTTTTAATTTGGTTGTTTGTCTTTTAGTGGTTGAGTTTTAGCAGAATCATGTAGATTTTAGAGATCAGGCGCTGGTCAGAGATGCCGTAGCTGAAAATTTTTTCCCAGCCTGTAGGTGGTCTTTTTAATCTCTTGGTGAAGTCTTTAGATGAGCATAGGTGTTTGATTTTTAGGAGCTCCCAGTTATCTGGTTTCTCTTCATCATTTTTCGTAATGTTTTCTATTCTGTTTATGCCTTCTGTTAGGGCTCCTAATGTTGGCCCTATTTTTTCTTCAGTTATCTTTATCATTTTAGACTTTATGTTTAGGTCTTTGATCCATTTGGATTTAGTTTTTGTGCATGGTTTGAGGTATGGGTCCCGTTTCATTTTTTTGCAGATGGATATCCAGTTATGCCAGCACCATTTGTTAAAAAGACTATCTTGTCCCCAATGAACTGACATTGGGCCTTTATCAGCTGCTCATATGTGGATGGATTTATATCTGGATTCTCAATTCTGTTCCATTGGTCTATGTGTCTGTTGTTGTACCAGTACGAGGCTATTTCGACTACTGTGGCGGTATAATAGGTTCTAAAATCAGGTAGAGTGAGGCCTCCCACTTTCTTCTTCTTTTTCACTAATACTTTACTTCTCTGGGGCTTCTTTCCCTTCCATATGAAGTTGGTGATTTTTTTTCCATCACATTAAAAAATGTCATTGGACTACTGCAAAGTATACTTTTTTTTCTAGCGCATATGGAACATTCTCTAGAATAGACCACATATTAGGTCATAAAACAAACCTTTGCAGAATCCAAAGCATCGAAATATTACAAAGCATCTTCTCAGACCACAAGGCCGTAAAAGTGGAAATCAATAACAGAAAAATTAGGGAAAAGAAATCAAACACTTGGAAACTGAACAATACTCTGCTGAAAAAAGACTGGGTTATAGAAGACATTAAGGAGGGAATAAAGAAATTCATAGAATGCAACGAGAATGAAAATACTTCCTATCAAAACCTCTGGGACACAGCAAAAGCAGTGCTCAGAGGCCAATTTATATCGATAAATGCACACATAGAAAAAGAAAAAGAGCCAAAATCAGAGAACTGTCCCTACAACTTGAACAAATAGAAAGTGAGCAACAAAAGAATCCATCAGGCAGCAGAAGAAAACAAATAATAAAAATGAGAGCTGAACTAAATGAATTAGAGAACAGAAAAACAATTGAAAGAATTAACAAAGCCAAAAGCTGATTCTTTGAAAAAATTAACAAAATTGATAAACCATTGGCCAGACTGACTAAAGAAATACAGGAAAGGAAACAACCCGAATAAGAAACGAGAAGGCCCACATCACAACAGACCCAACTGAAATTAAAAGAATCATATCAGATTATTACGAAAAATTGTACTCTAACAAATCTGCAAACCTAGAAGAAATGGATGAATTCCTGGAAAAACACTACCTACCTAAACTAACACAATCAGAAGTAGAACAACTAAATAGACCCATAACAAAAGAAGAGATTGAAACGGTAATCAAAAAACTCCCAACAAAAAAAATCCCTGGCCTGGATGGCCTTACTGCAGAGTTCTACCAAACTTTCAGAGAAGAGTTAACACCACTACTACTAAAGGTATTGCAAAGCATAGAAAATGACGGAATGCTGCCTAACTCATTCTATGAAGCCAGCATATTCCTGATACCAAAACCAGCTAAAGACACCACAAAAAAAGAAAATTACAGACCTATACAGACTGTGTATCCCTCATGAACATAGATGCAAAAATCCTCAAGAAAATTCTAGCCAATAGAATTCAACAACATATCAAAAAATAATCCACCACGACCAAGTGGGATTTATACCAGGTATGCTTGTTTAGTTATGCAAGGCTGGTTTAATATTATAAAAACCATTAACATAATCCACCATATAAATAAAACAAAAGACAAAAACCACATGATCTTATCAATTGATGCAGAAAAGGCATTTGACAAAGTCCAACACCCATTTATGATAAAAAACTCTCAGCAAAGTAGGAATAGAAGGAAAATTCCTCAACATAATAAACGGCATCTATACAAAGCCAACAGGCAACATCACTCTAAATGGAGAGAGCCTGAAAGCATTTGCCTTGAGAACGGGAACCAGACAAGGATGCCCTTTATCACCACTCTTATTCAACATTGTGCTGGAAGTCCTAGCCAGAGCAGTTAGGCTAGACAAAGAAATAAAGGGCATCCAGATTGGCAAGGAGGTAGTAAAATTATCTCTATTTGCAGATGACACTATCTTATACACAGAAAACCCTAAGGAATCCTCCAGAAAACTACTGAAACTAATAGAAGAGTTTGGCAGAGTCTCAGGTTGTAAGATAAACATACAAAAATCACTTGGATTCCTCTACATCAACAAAAAGAACATCGAAGAGGAAATCACCGAATCAGTACCATTCACAGTAGCCCCCAAGAAGATAAAATACTTAGGAATAATTCTTACCAAAGATGTAAAAGACCTATACAAAGAAAACTACAAAGTACTACTACAAGAAACTAAAAAGGACCCACTTAAGTGGAAAAACATACCTTGCTCATGGATAGGAAGACTTAACATTGTAAAAATGTCTATTCTACCAAAAGCCATCTACACATACAATGCACTTCCGATCCAAATTCCAATGACATTTTTTAATGTGATGGAGAAACAAATCACCAACTTCATATGGAAGGGAAAGAAGCCTCGGATAAGTAAAGCATTACTGAAAAAGAAGAAGAAAGTGGGAGGCCTCGCTCTACCTGATTTTAGAACTTATTATACAGCCACAGTAGTCAAAACAGCCTGGTACTGGTACAACAACAGGCACATAGACCAATGGAACAGAATTGAGAACCCAGATATAAATTCATCCATATATGTGCAGCTGATCTTTGACAAAGGCCCAGTGTCAGTTAATTGGGGAAAAGATAGTCTTTTTAACAAATGGTGCTGGCATAACTGGATATCCATTTGCAATAAAATGAAAGAGGACCCATACCACACACCATGCACAAAAACTAACTCCAAGTGGATCAAAGACCTAAACATAAAGACTAAAACGATAAAGATCATGGAAGAAAAAATAGGGACAACGTTAGGAGCCCTAATACAAGGCATAAACAGAATAGAAAACATTACGAAAAATGACGAAGAGAAACCAGATAACTGGGAGCTCCTAAAAATCAAACACCTATGCTCATCTAAAGACTTCACCAAAAGAGTAAAAAGACCACCTACAGACTGGGAAAGAATTTTCAGCTATGATATCTCCGACCAGTGCCTGATCTCTAAAATCTATATGATTCTGTTAAAACTCAACCACAAAAAGACAAACAACCCAATCAAGAAGTGGGCAAAGGATATGAACACTCACTTCACTAAAGAAGATATTCAGGCAGCTAACAGATACATGAGAAAATGCTCTCGATCATTAGCCATTAGAGAAATGCAAATTAAAACTACAATGAGATTCCATCTCACTCCAACAAGGCTGGCATTAATCCAAAAAACACAAAATAATAAATGTTGGAGAGGCTGCGGAGAGATTGGAACTCTTATACACTGCTGGTGGGAATGTAAAATGGTACAACCACTTTGGAAATCTATCTGGCGTTATCTTAAACAGTTAGAAATAGACCTACCATACAACCCAGAAATCACACTCCTGGGAATATACCCTAGAGAAATAAGAGCCTTCACACAAACAGATATATGCACACCCATGTTTATTGCAGCTCTGTTTACAATAGCAAAAAGCTGGAAGCAACCAAGGTGTCCATCAACGGATGAATGTTTAAATAAATTGTGGTATATTCACACAATGGAATACTATGCATTGATAAAGAACAGTGACTAATCTGTGAAACATTTCATAACATGGAGGAACCTGGAAGGCATTATGCTGAGTGAAATTAGTCAGAAGCAAAAGGACAAATAGTATATAAGACCACTATTATAAATCTTGAGAAAATAGTATCAACTGAGAAGAACACATACTTTTGTGGTTATGAGGCGGGGAGGGAGGGAGGGTGGGAGAGGGTTTTTTACTGATTAGTTAGTAGATGAGAACTGCTTTAGGTGAAGGGAAGGACAATACTCAATACACGGAAGGTCAGCTCAACTGAACTGGACCAAAAGCAGTTTCTGGGATAAACTGAATGCTTCAAAGGTCAGCGGAGCAAGGGGGTGGGGTTTGGGAACTATGGCTTAAGGGGACTTGGAAGTCAACTGGCAAAATAATTCTATTATGAAAACATTCTGCATCCCACTTTGAAATGTGGCGTCTGGGGTCTTAAATGCTAACAAGCGCCCATCTAAGATGCATCAATTGGTCTCAACCCACCTGGATCAAAGGAGAATAAAGAACACCAAGGTCACACGATAACTATGAGCCCAAGAGACAGAAAGGGCCACAGAAACCAGAGACTTACATCATCCTGAGACCAGAAGAACTAGATGGTGCCTGGCCACAACCTATGACTGCCCTGACAGGGAGCACAACGGAGAGCCCCTGAGGGAGCAGGAGATCAGTGGGATGCAGACCCCAAATTCTCATAAAAAGACCAGACTTAATGGTCTGACTGAGACTAGAGGAATTCCGGCAGTCATGGTCCCCAGGCCTTCTGTTGGCCCAGGACAGGAACCATTCCCGAAGACAACTCATCAGACATGGAAGGGACTGGACAATGGGTTGGAGAGAGATGCTGATGAAGAGTGAGCTACTTGTATCAGGTGGACACTTGAGACTGTGTTGGCATCTCCTGTCTGGAGGGGAGATGGGAGGGTAGAGAGGGTTAGAAACTGGCAAAATTGTCACGAAAGGAGAGACTGGAAGGGCTGACCATTAGGGGGAGAGTAAGTGGGAGTATGGAGTAAGGTGTATATAAGCTTATATGTGACAGACTGACTTGATTTGTAAACTTTCACTTAAAGCTCAATAAAAATTATTTTAAAAAAATGTCGTTGGAATTTGGATCGGAAGTTCACTGTATATATAGATGGCTTTTGGTAGAATAGACATTTTTACAATGTTAAGTCTTCCTACCTATGAGCAAGGTATGTTTTTCCACTTATGTAGGTCCCTTTTGGTTTCTTGCAGTAGTACCTTGTAGTTTTCTTTGTATAGGTCTTTTACATCTTCGGTAAGATTTATTCTCAAGTTTTTTGTTTTGGGGGGCTACTGTGAATGGTATTGATTTGGTGGTTTCCTCTTCAATGTTCTTTTTGTTGATGTAGAGGAATCCAACTGATTTTTATATGTTTATCTTGTAACCTGATACTCTGCTCAACTCTTCTATTAGTTTCAGTAGTTTTCTGGAGGATTCCTTAGGGTTTTCTGTGTATAAGATCATGTCATCTGCAAATAGAGATAATTTTACTTCCTCCTTGCCAATCCGGATGTCCTTTATTTCTTTGTCTAGCCTAATTGCTCTGGCTAGGACCTCCAGCTCAATGTTGAATAAGAGTGGTGATAAAGGGCATCCTTATCTGGTTCCCATTCTCAAGGGAAATGCTTTCAGGCTCTCTCCATTTAGAGTGATGTTGGCTGTTGGCTTTGTGTAAATGCCCTTTATTATGTTGAGGAATTTTCCTTCTATTCCTATTTTGCTGAGAGTTTTTTTCATGAATGTGTGTTGAACTTTGTGAAATGCCTTTTCGGCATCAATTGATAAGATCATGTGGTTTTTGTCTTTTTGTTATTTATATGATGGATTACATTAATTGTTTTTCTAATATTGAACCAGCCTTGCATACCTGGTATAAATCCCACTTGGTCGTGGTGGATTATTTTTTGATATGTTGTTGAATTCTATTGGCTAGAATTTTCTTGAGGATTTTTGCATCTATGTTCATGAGGGATATAGGTCTGTAATTTTCTTTTTTTGTGGTGTCTTTAGCTGGTTTTGGTATCAGGAATATGCTGGCTTCATAGAATGAGTTAGGGAGTATTCTATCCTTTTTTATGCTTTGAAATACCTTTAGTAGTAATGGTGTTAACTCTTCTCTGAAAGTTTGGTAGAACTCTGCAGTGAAGCCGTCTGGACCGGGGCTTTTTTTTGTTGGGAGTTTTTTGATTACCTCTTCTATCTCTTCTTTTGTTAGTTGTTCTACTTTTGTTTGTGTTAGTTTATTGGGTAGTGTGTTTCTAGGAATTCATCCATTTCTTCTAGGTTTCCAAATTTGTTAGAGTGCAGTTTTTTATAGTAATCTGATATGATTCTTTTAATTTCAGTTGGCTCTGTTGTGATATGGCCCATCTCATTTCTTATTCCGTTATGTCTTTCCTTTCCTATATTTCTTAGTCAGTCTGGCCAATGGTTTATCAGTTTTATTAATTTTTTCAAAGAACCAGCTTTTGACTTTGTTAATTCTTTCAATTGTTTTTCTGTTCTCTAATTCATTTAATTCTGCTCTAATTTTTATTATTTGTTTTCTTCTGATGCCTGATGGATTCTTTTGTTGCTCTCTGTTTGTTCAAGTTGTAGGAACAGTTCTCTGATTTTGGCTCTTTTTTCTTTTTGTATGTGTGCATTTATTGATATAAATTGACCTCTGAGCACTGCTTTCACTGTGTCCCAAAGGTTTTGATAGGAAGTGTTTTTAGTCTCGTTGCATTCTATGAATTTCTTTATTCCCTCCTTAATGTCTTGTATAACCCAGTCTTTTTTGAGCAGGGTGTTGTTCAGTTTCCAAGTATTTGATTTCTTTTGCCTGGTTTTTCTTTTATTGATTTCTACTTTTATGACCTTATGGTTTGAGAAGATGCTTTGTAATATGTCAATGTTTTGTATTCTGCAAAGGTTTGTTTTATGACATAATACGTGATTTATTCTAGAGAATGTTCCATGTGCACTAGGAAAAAAAGTGTACATTGCAGCTGTTGGGTGGAGTGTTCTGTGTAAGTCTATGGGATCAGGTTGGTTGATTGTAGCAATTAGATCTTCTGTGCCTCTATTGAGCTTCTTACTGGATGTCCTGTCCTTCTCCGAAAGTGGTGTGTTGAAGTCTCCTAATGTAATTGTGGCGGTGTCTATGTCACTTTTCAGTTCTGTTAAAGTTTGTTTTATGTATCTTTCAGCCCTGTCATTGGGTGCATAAATATTTAATATGGTTACATCTTCCTGGTAAATTGTCCCGTTAATCATTATGTAGTGTCCTTCTTTATCCTTTGTGGTGGATTCAACTTTAAAGTCTATTTTATCAGGAATTAATATTGCCACTCCTGCTCTTTTTTGATTGTTGTTTGCTTGATATTTTTTTTTCATCCTTTGAGTTTTAGTTTACTTGTGTCTTTAAGTCTAAGGTGTGTCTCTTGTAGGCAGCATATAGACAGATCGTGTTATTTTTTATCCAGGCTGCATCTCTCTGTCTCTTTATTGGTGCATTTAGTCCATTTACATTCAGCATAATTATAGATAAGTATGAGTTTAGTGCTGTCATTCTGATGCCTTTTTCTGTGTGTTGTTGACAGTTTCATTTTTCCACTTACTTTTTTGTGCTGATAAGTTTTTCTTTGTAAATTGTATGTTCCTCGTTTTCATAGTTGTTGAATTTATTTTTGCTGAGTCGTTATGTTTATCTTGGTTTTTATTTTGAATTATGGAATTGTTAGACCTCTTTGTGGTTACCTTAATATTTACCCCTATTTTTCTAAGTAAAAACTTAACTTGTATCATCCTATATTGCCTTGGTTTCCTCTCCATATGGAAGATCTATGCCTCCTGTATTTAGTCCCTCTTTTTTGATTATTGTAATCTTTTACATAATGACATCAATGATTCCCTGCTTTGAGCATTTTTTTAAAAAATTAATCTTATTTTGTTTTTGTGATTTCCCTATCGGAGTTGATATCAGGATGTTCTGTTCTGTGACCTTGTGTTGTGTTGGTATCTGATGTTATTGATTTTCTGACCAAAAAATTTCCTTTAGTAATTCTTGTAGCTTTGGTTTGGTTTTTGCAAATTCTCTAAGCTTGTGTTTATCTGTAAATGTCTCAATTTCATGTTCATATTTGAGGGAGAGTTTTGCTGGGTATATGATTCTTGGCTGGCAGTTTTTCTCCTTCAGGGGTCTATATATGTCTTCCCATTGCCTTCTTGCCTGCATGGTTTCTGCTGAGTAGTCTGACCTTATTTGGATTGATTTTCCTTAGTAGGTGACTTTTCGTTTATCCCTGGCTGCTTTTAAAATTTTCTCTTTATCTTTGGTTTTGGCAAGTTTGATGATAATATGTCTTAGTGATTTTCTTTTGGGATCTATCTCGTATGGGGTTCGATGAACATCTTGGATAGATATCCTTTCATCTTTCACGATGCCAGAGATGTTTTCTGCTAACAGATCTTCAACTATTCTCTCTGCATTTTCTGTTATCCCTCCTTGTTCTGGAACTTAGTCACACGGAAGTTATTCTTCTTGATAGAGTCCCATATGATTCTTTGGGTTTCTTCATTTTTTTTAATTCTTTTATCTGATTTTTCTTCAACTATATTGGTGTCAATTGCCTTATCCTGCATCTCCCCCACTCTGCATTCCAATTCCTCGAATCTGCTCCTCTGACTTCCTATTGAGTTGTCTAATTGTGTAATTTTATTGTTAATCTTTTGGATTTCTGAATGCTGTCTCTCTATGGATTCTTGCAGCTTATTAAATTTTTCACTGTGTTTTTGAATAATATTTTTTATTTCTTCAACTGCTTTATCATTGTGTTCCTTGGCTTTTTCTGTAGATTGCCTTATTTCATTTCTGAGGTCATCCCTGATGTCTTGAATCATTCTGTACATTAGTTTTGTATATTCTACATCTGGCAATTCCAGGAATGTATCTTCATTTGGAAAAGATTTTGATTCTTTGATTTGGGAGTGTTTAGAAGCAATCATGGTCTGGTTCTTTATGTGATTTGGTATCGACTACTGTCTCCAAGCCTTCTATAAGATATTGTACTGATTTATTTTATATTTGCTCACTGAGTCTTATCTTCTTGTTTTGTTTTGTTTCAGTATACGCAGTTGGGCTAGTAGATTGTGCTATCTTATTTGTTGTAGCCTTTCAGTCACTTATGTCTTGTCACTAGCTGGTTTGATCTGTTACAGGATATATGAGCCTTTGAGTCCATTCTCCATTCTTGAATAGAATCAGCTTAGGTGTCCTGATAGTGGGTCAACTAGTGTGTGGTGTAGGCTGTCACCTATTAACTTAGAGGAGTAGTGGTGATGGTTATATGCACCAGATTCTAGTAGCAGCAAGGGGTTGCACACGGAGGAGGGCAGGATGCTGACAGCCTTCCCCCATGTTTCAGTGAGGTAGGAGTGTCTCTAAAACACTTGGGTGGGTGGGCTCTGCAGCTGTACCTTAGGCATCCAATTCTTGTACCTCTAAAGATTGGTAGGCGTCACCATCCTCAGACCCCTTTAACAGGTTGCTAGGTGGTTTGGGTGGAGCTTCAGCCCTCAGTTCCCTGCTGTGGATCAGTGAGGGCTCTGTTCAATAGGTAGAGAGGCATCAGATCTCCAGAACGTGCCTTTCCACTGCTCAGCTAAAACAATTATAGTCAGATCTCTATCAGAATTGCCTTTGCAGTATAATAGCCACATGGTTCCCTGTAGGGATGAAAGCCAAAGACTGTGGATCTCTTATGCTTGGCTGGAGCTGGTTCTGTATTATTATTTCAGTTTAGGGAAGTCAGGGAAGGATTTTTCCCCCTGATTGTTAATTGCTGCTTCTCTCAGGCCAGGAAATGGGTTAGAAAAAAAACCCCGCAGAGCACTTCACTCCTTAGCCCAGGGAATTCCAATGTTAATGAAGCTGGCTGGGGCAGGGAGGGGAGGGATCAGATAGATAGGAGAGAGTAGTGTGGCCAGATAGACAAAGTTACTTATCTTGTTTGGTGAGGACTGTTTTTTCTGAGATTCCAGAGGGGCGTGTAGCCTGTGTGTGCTGGCTGGGTTGAGATTGCCCCCAAAGGTTAGGGCTATGTCCCGTGCTTGCACCATCTCAGGAAGCCGTGATCAGCTCCTCCGTGCTTAGTCCAAAGCCCAGCGCCAAGGTCTTCTGGCTGGGACGCTGCGCTCCAGGATCTGAAACCAGTTACTGCTCCCCTGTGGTTTCTTGTTCTCCTGTCAGTCGTGTCAGTGTGCAGCCTGAGTGTGCTGGCTGGGTCCCTGCCGAGGTTACTTCAGGGTGTTAGGGCTGTGTCTCGTGCTTGCCCGTCTCAGTAAGCTGCGATCAGCCCCGCCACTCTGACTCCAGGGAACTGCGAGGGCTCAAGGCTGTGGTGCAGCACACCCACTCCGGAAGCGGTCGCTGCTTTGGCGCGCAGCTTTTCACTCCCCTGTCACTCAGGTCAACTCCTTAGTTCTGTGTTTGATGGTGAGGGTTCATAGATTGTCATGTATGTAATCAATTCACTTGTTTTTTTGAGTCTTTGTTGCAAGAGGGATCAACAGAAGCTTCTACCTAGTCAGCCATCTTGGTCCCGCCCCTCCAGGCTATAATCTTTATGGAAGCAGACTGCCACATTTTTCTCCCATGGAGCAGCTGGTGGGTTCGAACTGCCGCCCTTTCTGTTAACAGTCGAGCAGTTAACCACCGAGCCACCAAGGCTCCTAAAACTGATCCATAACTACTGATAATTTCTCCTCCCAAGTGCCCACACTTAGATCCCTCCCCCACCACCACCACCTCATTGTGAATTCTAGAGCAGCAGCTGTGGCCCTGACTTCCAGCTATTGCATTTGTTTTCTTTTTGACTTGTATTCACATAAGAAGTAAAGGGAAAGTGCCTTTCATATTTTTGTCCTGAATATTAAGAGCATAAGAAAAATAAACTAATTAAGCACACCCTACTTTCATTCTGTGGTTTTCCCTGTCGTTCACAGCTCCTTCTTTGCTTGTGGGTTATGCTGAAAGCATACTACCAACGTGGAGCCATTACCTGGTGATCCGTCTCATTATCCGTATTGTTCTGGCCCAAACCCACTCAGTTCCAGCAAGAGTAACTGCAGCAGTGCACAAAGGGTCACAATCTTTACCTGCAATGAGGTGAGTGATGCCATGTGGTAGGAAAGAGAAGTGTTAGGCAGACCAACCTCCTGGCATGGCTCACTAACCTACCCACCCACCCATCCATGACTGAGATTCTTTTAGGCTTTCTCGGGTAATAAAAGCATAAATAGCAAATGATAACGGATAAATATCTATTGCTGTGAAATCAAGGAAGTGAGTTAGGGGTGTGGCGCAGCTAAGGATCCAGCAGTGAACACTTCTCATGGAACTTCCAGTCAAGCAGGAAAGACAGATATTAATTACAATTTGAATATATCCTAGAACGAATAAGTGTATGGTTCATGAGACCTAATCTAATCTGGGGGTGTCTGGGAAGTCTTTGGCTCATTTTACATTTATTCCTAAGTACCTTTTCCTTTGTCGTTCATTTCAAACAGACAGTAAAGTCAAAATTTTAATTTTCCAGCCTCTGTTACAGCTAGGGTGGCTATATGATATAGTTCTAGCCAATGAGATTTAGTCAGAAGTCCCTGGGACTCTCTCCCTTTCCTAAGTAAAATGTCAAAGTCACACTTGTAGAAAGCCCCTTCATTCTTCACCATTTCACCTTCTGTCTTCCTGAAATGCAGGTATGATGCCTGTAGACACAACAGTCATGGTTTGTCCATGAGGTAACAAGTATGAAGACAGAAGTCAACATGGCAAGAATGGTGGAGGAGAAAAGAGGGAGAATCACTGATGACAAGGTTGAGTAGCTCAGTGGCCTACTCTCTTACTATGTGAAAAGAACAATCTCCCAATTATTTAGGCCGCCATAGCAAGATTATCTGTTCCTTTCAGATGATGATATTTCTGACTTATGTAGAGGGTTTCCCCTTACACTTTTAACCCAAAACATAAAGGATAAATAAGAGTTGGATCAGGCAGTGGGGTGAGGATGTGTGTGTTTTAGAGGAAGTGGAGCAGGAGAAGAGCAGGTAGATAGAACACATGTTTGAATCTCAATTCCTCATCTGTTAACTCTACCTGCACCAAGTTTGTATTCATCAGTTACATCATCTGGAAAGTGGGATAGTAATGGTGCTGATCTCATATGACTGTCTTCAGTATTAAATGTGACAATACATAGAAAGTGCCCACCATGCTTCCTGGGAAATAATAAGCACTTCCTTGTTACTCTTATTTGTTTATTTCTATGATTATTCTTTCATTATTATTTTATTATTATTATTATAACAGTCACATAATTACCTATAAAGAAAAATTACTGAAATGGTCTCATACAGTTTGGCATAGAGTTGGCACTCAAATGGAAGGAAACACCAGGAGGGAGTCTTCCAGTCCACACTCATTTTTCTCCATGTTAAAGGATAAAAGGGACTATCTTAGTCATCTACTGCTGCTGTAACAGAAATACAACAAGTGGATGGCTTTAACAAATAGAATTTTATTCTCTCACTGTCTAGGAGGCTAGAAGTTCGAATTCAGAGTGCCAGCTCCAGAGGAAGTCTGTCTCTCTGTCAGCTCTGGGGGAAGGTCCTTGTTATCAGTCTTCCCCAGTCAAGGAACATCTCAGTGCAGGGAGCCCAGGTCCAAGGGACGCGCTATTGTCCTAGCTCTTGTTTCTTGGTGGTATGAGGTCCCCACCCACGTCTCTCTGCGGGCTTCTTTCTTTTACATCTCAAAAGAGATTGACTTAAGACACAACCTGATTTTGTAGATTAAGTCCTGTCTGATTAACATAACTGCCTCTAATCCCACCTCACAAACATCATAGAGGTAGGATTTACAACACATAGGAAAATCACATCAGATGACAAAATGGTAGACAGTCACACAATACTGGGAATCATGGACTAGCCAAGTTGACACACATTTTTTGGGAACACAATTCAATCCATGACAGGGACTGAATATAATCACTTCCTGGCCATCTTTTTCATGGGATAGGTTGATATTAAGTTTATTGATATATGTGAGTGCACATGTAATTATTTTCAATTATGACTAATTTTTTTTTATTATGCTTTAGGTGAAAGTTTACAGCTCAAGTTAATTTCTCAAGTAAAAATTTATACACATATTGTTATGTAACACTAGTTGCAATCCCTATGATGTGACAGCACACTCCCACTTTCCACCTTGGGTTTCCTGTGTCCCTCCAACCAGCTCTTGTCCCTTCTTGCCTTCTCATCCTGCCTCTGGACAGTAGCCACCCATTTGGTCTCCTGTATCTGCTTGAACTGAGAAGCACACTCTTCACAAGTATTATTTTATGTTTTATAGTCTAGTCTAATTTTTGTCTGAAGAGTGGGCTTTGGAAACGGTTTTAGTTCTGGGTTAACAGAGAGTCTGGGGGCCATGTCTTCTGGGGTTTCTCCAGTCTCAGTCAGACCGTTAAATCTGGTCTTTTTACGTGAATTTGAATTCTGCTCCACACTTTTCTCCTGTTCCATCAGGGACTCTTTGTTGCATTCCCTGCCACGGCGGTCATTGGTGGTAGCTAGGCACCGTCTAGTTCTTCTGGTATAAGTAAATTCTTAAGTACCAACATCTTACATGGAGCCCTGGTGGCCCAGTGTTTAAACTGATCAACTGCTAACTGAAAGGTCGGCCATTCCAAACCACCAGCAGCTCCTCGGGAGAAAGATGTGGCAGTCTACTTTTGTAGAGGTTTACAGCCTCGGAAACTCTATAGGGTCCCTATGAGCTGGAATTGACTTGATGGCAGTGGGTCTGGTTTTTGGTTTTAAGATCTTATATGCTTTTGTAATAAATATTGCCTCATGAAGAGATATAGAATTACCCATAGTAACTATCAGTTTGCTCCAACACCCAATCTGTCTCAAGTTTTCATGGGATTTAAAGTTTTTCAGCCATCATAACCAAACCCCAAACCCAGTGCCGTCGAGTTGATTCTGACTCATAGCGACCCTATAGGACAGAGTAGAACTGCCCCATAGAGTTTCCAAGGAGCGCCTGGCGGATTCAAACTGCCGACCCTTTGGTTAGCAGCCGTAGCACTTAACCACTACGCCACCATCATAGAATCATAAAAATGAGAACAGAATTAATCCTTTGCTCATTAGGCTGTTTCTATTACCAATTTTTTTCCTGTGGTTTCAACATCTCTCCACTTAATTGTAAGCTCCTTGAGGACAGAAATTAAACTATGTCTCCTGGTAACCTTCTATCCACATCATGTGTATCACCTCCCAAAACCAAACCCACTGCCATCAGGTAGATTCTGACTCCTATAGACCCTACAGGACAGAGTAGAACTGCCCCATAGGGTTTCTAAGACTGTAAATCATTACAGAAGCAGACTGCTACATCCTTCTCTCCTGGCGCAGGTGGTGGGTTAGAACCTCTGACCATTTGGTTAGCAGCTGAGCTCTTTAACCACTGTGTCACCAGGGCTCCTGCATACCACATTGTTGTGGTTACGTTGTTAGGTGCCATTGAGTCGGTTCCGACTCACAGCGACCCCATACACAACAGAATGAAACACTGCCCAGTCCTGTGCCATCCTAACAGTCATTGCTATGTTTGAGCCCATTGTTGCAGCCACTGTATCAGACCATCTCATTGAGGGTCTTCCTCTTTTTTGCTGACTCTCTACCGAGCATGATGTTCTTCTCCAGGAACTGGTCCCTCCTGATAACATGTCCAAAGTACGTGAGACCAAGTCTGGCCATCCTCACTTCTAAGGAACATTCTGGCTGTACTTTTTCCAGGACAGATTTGTTTGCTCTTCTGGCAGTCCATTGTATATTCAGTATTCTTTGCCAACATCATAATCCAAAGGAGTCAATTCTTCTGTCTTCCTTCCAGCTTTGGCATGCATATGACGTGATTGAAAATACCATGGCTCGGGTCAGGCGCAACTTGGTCTTAAAGGTGACATCTTTGCTTTTTAACACTTTAAAGATGTCTTTTGCAGCAGATTTGCCCAATGCAAAATGTCGTTTGATCTCTTGACTGCTGCTTCCACGGGCGTTGATTGTAGATCCAAGTAAAATGAAATCCTTTATAACTTCAGTCTTTTCTCAGTTTATCATGATGTTGCTCATTGGTCCAGTTGTGAGGATTTTTGTTTTCTTTATGTTGAGGTGCAATCCATACTGAAGGCTGTGGTCTTTGATCTTCATCAGCAAGTATTTCAAGTCCTCTTAGCTTTTAGCAAGCAAGGTTGTTTTTAGCAAGCAAGGTTGTGTCATCCACATATCACAGGTTGTTAATAAGTCTTCCTCCAGTCTGGATGCGGTGTTCTTCTTCATATAGTTCAGCTTCTCAGATTATTTGCTCAGCATACAGATTGAATAGGTGTGGTAAACTGATACAACCCTGACACACACCTTTTCAGATTTTAAACCACTCAGTATCACCTTGTTCTTTTCGAATGACTGCCTTTTGATCTATGTACAGGTTCCACATGAGCACAATTAAGTGTTCTGGAATTTCCATTCTTTGCAATGTTATCCATAATTTGT
This sequence comes from Loxodonta africana, assembly GCF_030014295.1. NCBI lineage: Eukaryota > Metazoa > Chordata > Mammalia > Proboscidea > Elephantidae > Loxodonta > Loxodonta africana. The sequence goes on along the minus strand of NC_087369.1, from coordinate 32,889,314 downwards.
TATGATCCACACAGTTAATGCCTTTGCATAGTCAATATATTTGTACATACCACTTAAAAGAAAAAAAAATTTTTTTTTTTAGTATATATTAAATCCATGTTTATTGACTGTTAGAAAACTGGCACCCCCTCTTGTTTGAGAGAACTGACTTTGGTCAGTTTGCTTTGGGAGGTCTAGTTGGGGCCTTTACAGATTATGTATATTGCTTTTCCCTGCATTTAGGCCATCCTGTTGTACAAGGTTAACTTCAGTAATGCTGCCATGAAGATGCGTGGACATACCTGTAATGGAATACTGTAGTCAAAATGAGCCTTAGAATATTTTTGCCTTAAAGCATCCAGATATTTCCACAGCATGATACCTGCTGTGGGTAAAAACGTACTGCTACTACTAATAATTGGTTCTTTGGTCAGATGTCTGTGCTTCAAATATCTTGTGATGATTAAGAGAGAAAAGCAGCCCCTTTGAGAAAATACATCTTAAAAGACAGACTGAAGTTTAAAACCAAAGACGCTGACACCAAAGTGTCCTAGATCCTTGTTTGTCCTGACTGATAGATGAGAGACAAGGTAGGATCAGAGACTAAAGGAAAACACTGTATAAGATTCCAGCATCCTTATACTGCAGTGAAGCCTATTTTCTAGAGATGGGCAGATTGATGAGTATAGCCTGTGTGCCATGGATTGAATTGTGTCCCCCAAAAATATCTGTTAACTTGGCTATGTCATGATTCTCAGTATTACATTATTGTCTAACATTTTGTCATTTTATATTATTTCCTCGTGTGTCGTAAATCCTGTCACTATGATGTAATAAGATGGATTAGTGGCAGTTATATTGATGAGATCTACACAATTAGTGTCTTAAGCCAATCTCTTTTGAGATATAAAAGAGAGGAGATAGCAGAGAGACATGGGGGCCTCATACCACCGAGGAAGCAGTGCCGGGAGCAGAGTGCATCCTTTGGACCTGGGGTTCCTGCACTGAGATGCTCCCAGACCAAAGAAAGACTGATGACAAGGACCGTCCTCCAGAGCTGACAGAGAGAGAAAACCTTCCCTTGGAGCCGGTGCCCTGAATTTGGACTTCTAGAGTACTGGACTGTGAGAGAATAAACTTCTTTTTCGTAAAGCCGTCCACTTGTGGTATTTCTGTTATAGCAACAGTAGATGACTAAGACAATGTGTTTGGTGGATAAGCATTCATACCAATACTGCTATTATAGATTTAATTTTCTATACAAAAAATAACCACTTGGCATTACTGAAAGTCCTAGAAGAGTCTGTTCTAGAAAAGTATTTATTACCTAAAGTCGACTGTTTAGGTAGTGGTGCCCACCACAAGCTTCACTTATTCTTACATTGATTCAGCATTGTTCTCGGCACATCAGATTCTGCAGTGACCAAAACGAAGTCCCTACTACTTTCATAGACTTACATCCTATAGGGGAAGACAGACCCTAATTGTGTGTGTGTGTGTGTGTAATGTTTGGTGTTGATAATCATTATGATTAGAGGCATATGAAGCTCTGTAGGGGCATGTGTATGTGTGTGTTATTTTATAATAAAGTAATCAGAAAATACTTTCTCCCCTCAGAGGAACTTCAAGGGCTTGAGGGAACAAATCATTTAAGTATCTTGGGGAAGAGTGTTCCAGCCAAAAGCAACAGCACATGCAAAGGCCCTGGGGCAGAAAGTGTGTTTAATGGGTTCAAGGAACAGCAAAGAAATCATTGTGGCTGGAACTTAATGAACAAGGATAAAAATGGTAGGAGATGGGTCAGAGGGGTAGTGGGGTCAGATAATTTAGAGCCTGCAGACATGAACGTAATATGCATAATCTGAAATGAGTGGTCTTCTAGGTCTTCTCCAGCTTTAGTATTCTATTATTCTGGTGTTAGTATTATCCTAATATTACTCAAAGTTAATTTTCCTGTCAATTTCAATACTTTTTTGTAATAAAATATTGACATTGTGCATATGATAGACCTTCGTAGCAAGGGGTGTGACTACTGCACAAACTGCTTCTCTTTTTTTTTCTGTCAATTTTTGCTTAATGTGCTATTAAAATAGACTCGACGGCACTGGGTATTATGAAGTAGTGTTATTAGGTACATATATATTTAGAACTTTTTTTTTCTTGATAAATCATTATGAAATGACCTTCATCTCTGTTAATACTCTGCTTTGAAGTTTATTTTGTGTGATATTTATATAGCTTTACCAACCTATTTATGCTTAATATATTTGCTTTGTTGTTGTTGTTGTTAGGTGTCATGGAGTCGGTTCCAACTCATAGCTACCCTATGCACAACAGAACGAAACACTGCCCGGTCCTGCGTCACCCTTACAATTGTTGTTATGCTTGAGCTCATTGTTGCAGCCACTGTGTCAATCCACCTCATTGAGGGTCTTCCTCTTTTCCGCTGACCCTGTACTCGGCCAAGCATGATGTCCTTCTTCAGGGACTGATCCCTCCTGACAACATGCCCAAAGTATGTAAGGCACAGTCTCGCCATCCTTGCTTCTAAGGAGCATTCTGGTTGTACTTCTTCTAAGACAGATTTGTTCGTTCTTTTGGCAGTCCATGGTATATTCAATATTCTTCGCCAACACCACAGTTCAAAGGCTTCCACCCTTCTTTGGTCTTCCTTATTCATTGTCCAGCTTTCACATGCGTATGATGAGATTGAAAATACCATGGCTTGGGCCAGGCGCACCTTAGTCTTCAGGGTGACATCTTTGCTCTTCAACACTTTGAAGAGGTCCTTTGCAGCAGATTTGCCCAATGCAATGCGTCTTTTGATTTCTTGACTGCTGCTTCCATGGCTGTTGATTGTGGATCCAAGTAAAATGAAATCCTTGACAACTTCAATCTTTTCTCTGTTTATTGTGATGTCGCTCATTGGTCCAGTTGTAAGGATTTTTGTTTTCTTAATGTTGAGGTGTAATCCATACTGAAGGCTGTGGTCTTTGATCTTCATTAGTAAGTGCTTCAAGTCCTCTTCACTTTCAGCAAAGCAAGGTTATGTCAACTGCATAACGCAGGTTGTTAATGAGTCTTCCTCCAATCTTGATGCCCCGTTCTTCTTCGTATAGTCCAGCTTCTCGTATTATTTGTTCAGCATAGATTTGACACATTGAACACTAGTGACCGAAGACCAGATGAGTTGTGGGATGACATCAAGGACATCATCCATGAAGAAAGCAAGAGGTCACTGAAAAGACAGGAAAGAAAGAAAAAACCAAGGTGAATGTCAGAGGAGACTCTGAAATTTGCTCTTGAGCTTCGAGCAGCTAAAGCAAAAGGAAGAATTCATGAAGTAAAAGAACTGAACAGAATATTTCCAAGGGTCTCTCGAGAAGACAAAATAAAGTATTATAATGACATGTGCAAACAGCTGGAGATGGAAAACCAAAAAGGGAGGAACACGGTCGACGTTTCTCAAGCTGAAAGAACTGAAGAAAAAATTCAAGCCTCGAGTTGCAATAGTGAAGGATTCCATGGGGAAAATATTAAATGATGCAGGAAGCATCAAAAGAAGATGGAAGGAATACACAGAGTCATTATACCAAAAAGAATTAGTTGATATTCAACCATTTCAAGAGGTGGCATATGATCAGGAACCGATGGTACTGAAGGAAGAAGTCCAAGCAGCTCTGAAGGCATTGGCGAAAAACAAGGCTCCAGGAATTGATGGAATATCAATTGAGATGTTTCAACAAACAGATGCAGCGCTGGAGCTGCTCACTCATCTATGCCAAGAAATATGGAAGACAGCTTCCTGGCCAACTGACTGGAAGATATCCATATTTATGCCTATTCCCAAGAAAGGTGATCCAACCGAATGTGGAAATTATAGAACAATATCATTAACATCACACGGAAGCAAAATTCTGCTGAAGATCATTCAAAAACGGCTGCAGCAGTATATTGACAGGGAACTGCCAGAAATTGAGACCGGTTTCAGAAGAGGACGTGGAACCAGGGATATCATTGCTGATGTCAGATGGATCCTGGCTGAAAGCAGAGAATACCAGAAAGATGTTTACCTGTGTTTTATTGACTATGCAAAGGCATTTGACTGTGTGGATGAGAACAAACTATGGATAACATTGTGAAGAATGGGAATTCCAGAACACTTAATTGTGCTCATGAGGAACCCTTACATAGATCAAGAGGCAGTTGTTCAGACAGAACAAGGGGATGCTGATTGGTTTAAAGTCAGGAAAGGTGTGCATCAGGGTTGTATTCTTTCACCACACCTATTTAATCTGTATGCTGAACAAGTATTTGCTTAGTATTTAATTTTTCCTCTTTTTACTTTCAATTAACATGTCTTTATATTAAAAATGTGTTTCTTAAATATAATTTGATGTTTTTTGTTCTATTCATTCTGGTAATCTAAGTCTTTTAGTTGGAGTGTTTAATTCATTTTTATTTACATTAATTATTGATACGGCTGGCCTTATGTCTATCATCCTTCTATTTGTCACATTTGTTCTTTTGTTATACTTCTCTGACATTTTTTGGATTGAATATTTTTAGTTTTCCAAGCCCTGGTGGTGCAATTGTTAATAGCTACAGCTGCTAACCAAAAGGTTGGCAGTTCGAGTCCATCAGCTGCTGCTTGGAAACCCCATAGGGCAGTTCTACTTTGTCCTATAGGGTCGCTATGAGTCAGAATCAACTCGATGGCAATGGATTTTTTGTTAGTTGCCTCTTTAACCATATTTTTTAGTTATTTAAGTATTAAAATATGCATATGTAACTTATCATAGTCTAACCTTGAGTAAATATTATATCAGTTCACGTACAATGTAAGAATTTTTGCAATGGCTTAATTATTCCATTTGACTTTCACAGCCATTTTGTTATTGTGGTTGTATATTTTACATCTGCATCTGTTGTAACCCCACAATTGATTGTTACCATATTCTTCAATCAGTTGTCATTTATAAAAAAATAAGAAAAAGGAGAGAAAATATATTTCATACTTACCCACAAAATTACCCTCCAGAACTCTTCCTTTCTTACTGTAGAGTTGACTTTCCAAATGATACAATTTCCTGTAAGCCTGAAGATCTTCCTTTAACATTTCTCACAGTGCAGGCCTGTTGATGAATAATTCTTTCAATTTTTATGTGTTTGGTATGTCTTTATTTAACCTTTTATTTTAAGAGTATTTTCACTGAACGTAGAATTCTATATAGACTCCTCTTTTTTTTTTTCAAGTACTTACAGAAGCCATTCCATTGTCTTCTGGTTTTCACTGTTTCTGATTAGAAGTTATTTTTAATTCTAATCGTCTTTCCTCCAGCTGCTTTTAGGGTTTTTTTTCCTTTATTTTCGTTTTTAGAAGTTTGACTATGATGTGGCTAACTGTGATTTTCTTTACTTTTATCTTACTTGGGATTTACTGAGCTTCCTGGATTTGTATGTTGATGCTTTTCCTTCAAATATGGATAATTTGGAGCCGTTATTTTTTATTTTTCCTGCTCCGTTGTCTCTCTCTCCTCTCCTTTTGAAATTCTAGCTACATATATATGTTGTTCCTATTTACTAATGCTTTATTTATTTATTTTTGGAATTTCCTTTTTTTAAATTTTTATTGTGCTTTAAGTGAAAGTTTACAAACCAAGTCAGCCTCTCATACAAAAAGTTATATACACCTTGCTATATACAAGTAGGAATCGACTTGACGGCACTGGGTATATACTCCTAGTTGCTCTCCCTCTAATGAGACACAACACTCCTTCCCTCCACTCTCTATTTTCGTGTCCGTTCGGCCAGCTTCTGACCCCCTCTGCCCTCTCATCTCCTCTCCAGACAGGAGCTGCCCACATAGTCTCATGTGTCTACTTGATCCAAGAAGCTTACTTTTCACCAGTATCATTTTTTATGCCATAGTCCAGTCCAATCCCTGTCTGAAGAGTTGGCTTTGGGAATGGTTCCTGTCTTGGGCTAACAGAAGGTCTGGGGACCATGACCTCCAGGGTCCTTCTAGTCTCAGTCAGACCATTAAGTCTGGTCTTTTTACGAGAATTTGAGGTCTATATCCCACTGCTCTCCTGGTCCTTCAGGGGTTCTCTGTTGTGTTCCCTGTCAGGGCAGTCATCGGTTGTAGCCGGGCACCATCTAGTTCTTCTGGTCTCAGGCTGTTGTAGCCTCTGGTTTCTGTGGACCTTTCTGGCTCTTGGGCTCATAATTACCTTGTGTCTTTGGTGTTCTTCATTCCCCTTTGCTCCAGGTGGGTTGAAACCAGTTGATGCATTTTAGATGGCTGCTTGCTAGCGTTTAAGAGCCCAGATGCCACTCTCCAAAGTGGGATGCAGGATGTTTTCTTAATAGATTTTATTATGCCAGTTGACTTAGATGTCCCCTGAAACCATGGTCCCCAAACCCCTGCCCCTGCTATGCTGGCCTTCGACACATTCAGTTTATTCAGGAAACTTCTTTGCTTTTGGTTTAGTCCAGTTGTGCTGACCTCTCCTGTATTGTGTGTTGTCTTTCCCTTCACCTAGAATAGTTCTTATCTACTATCTAATTAGTGAAAACCCTTCTCCGTCCCCACCCTCATAACCATCAAAGAATATTCTCTTCTCAGTTTAAACTATTTCTTGAGTTTTTATAATAGTGGTCTCATACAATATTTGTCCTTTTGCAACTGAGTAACTTCACTCAGCATAATGCCTTCCAGATTCCTCCATGTTATGAAATGTTTCACGGATTCATCATTGTTCTTTATCGATGTGTAGTGTTCCATTGTGTGAATATACCATAATTTATTTATCTAATGCTTTTTTTTTTCCTGTAGTTCATTTTGGATAATTGCTGTTAACTTGTCTTAAATGTACTGTTCCTTTCTTCTTTTGTTTCCAGTGTATTTTTTCATTTCATGTGTTTTGTTTCCAGTTCGAGAGTTTTCCATTTTCTTATTTTTAGAGTTTTCATAGCTCTTCTATGAAAGAGATTCCCCTATCTCTTCACCCATTCTTTCCATCTTTTCTTGAAGTTATTAAACACATTTATTATAGTTGTTTTAAAGTACTTGTCTGCTAATTCCAAGATCTGTGTTATCCATGTGTCTGCTTCTGTTGACTGTTGTTTTAATATCTCCTGATTATGAATTACATTTTCCTACTTCTTTACATGTCCTTTTTTTTTTTTTTTTTTTACTGTATGCCAAACTGTGTGTCTAAAATAATAAGGCGACTGAAGATAATAATCTTTTTTTGTTTTGTTTCATTTTTTTCCTGGAAAGGGGGACTTCTTTATCCTAAAAGGCAGCTCGGGTAAAAGGCCTGTACGTCAGAGTCTATCAGGAATTGACATAGGGCTGGAGTGCAGCTTTAGTTAATATAATTTCACCTACAGTTTCAGATAGGAATAAGGAGATTTCATTCTGATCTTAGTCCAGCCCTCAACTTGAAAGGTTAATTTTTTTTTCTTGTTAAGAATTGAGCTAGGAGGGGATTGGCTTGTAACTTTAGTTGTTTTTTATTCGTCTTTAGATTCAACTCCAGCAGGGGCCTGGAATCTAGGCACCAGAACACTATACAAGCTCTTTTTGCTTTCCAACTTCACCTCCACTGCAAATTCTACTGCTTTCTCTGCTGTTTACCTAGTAAAATGCTTAGGGCATGAATGGAAATTCTTAGAAGATGGGACCAAATGATTTATTTTTGCATTTGGAGCTCTTCCAATTCCTAATCCGTCTTGCCAGCCAACAATGTTATTAAAATATCAGATGTGTTTTCCTCATCCTACAAAGTCTCTCCATCTCTGTTAGGCCTGCTCCTCTGACCACTCACATCCTTCAAGTGTGATTCTTTGTTCACCTATAAGGAGCTTGTCCCTCTCTTGAATTTAGTTCAAGGCACCTCTGCATCTGTTGTTCTTCAGTAGCTTTATAGATGTATGCAAATATAATTATTTTATTGCATCCTGTTTGTAATTATTGTTACCATTTGCTCTTACATATCCTTCTACCTCCTAACCAGGAGTGGAATGTCAAAATAGATATTTGAACTTATGGAAGAGGTAGTAGGTTTAAAAAAAGAAAGGGTTGGGAGCCTCAAAAATCTCAAAGTAAAGTGTTTTTTACTACCAAAAATTAAAATATATTCTGTAAATAACATTTAAGAAGAACACATAATGGTGATTAAAAAGCCGCTTTTCTTACTTTAGATTTTATAAAGATTCCAAAGGCTGGTGAGATAGAGGAAAGTCAAAAGGAAAGCAAAAGAGTTAGACTGAAAGTGTCCATGAAAGGGGCCTATTTCTGCAACAACACAACCTCTTCAACAGAATCACAGGTGGGATAATATACTCCCCAGAAATATATGGAATCCTGAATGCCAAGGAGACCAATATGGACGAGTTTATGTGTGAAAATTCACAGAAGTTTGCCAAAGCCAGAATGGCATAGCAGCCACAGAGAAGTAGCAGCCTGCCATGTCTAAACAGGCTCAGCTCAAGACAGACCACATGAATTTCCCATTGAACCCATGAATTGCATTTTAAATGCCCACAGAACATTTAAAAATTGTGTATAATCTTTGAAGGGATGTAGCATTGGTTGAAGGAGAGCCAGCAGCCTAAAGGGGCTTTACAATGCGGACAAGAGTGTCACAGAGCATATGTGTGAAGATATTGCTAGGGTTCACCAATATTTGTGTATTCCTTTACACTTCCCAGATTCCCTTGCAGTTAAGTTGGCCATGTGACAAATTTTGGCATGAGGATCAGAGCAGAAGTGGTATAAATCACTTTTGGATTAAGTGGCTAAGTATTAGGTGTGCCTTCCCATATTCTCCTCCTGTTGTAATGTAAGAGACTACATACTGAAGACAACAGCAAAAGGGGAAAGGAAAATGTATCCGCCATCATTATTTGGAAGAGAACTGCCCAGGAAAGTTCAGACCAGGAAAAACCACATTAGACTTGACATGAACAAAAAATAAACTTTTATTTTTATAAGTCACTGGAATTTCATATTTTATTTGTTATTTCAGCATAGCTTAGCCCAGTGTTCATCAAAATGTACTTCATGGCTCTGGTCTGCCAACTGTTTGATACCAATCTATGATGAAATTAAGTACAAAAATTGAGAGAAAGTTTGTTGAGATTGTTATAGCAATTCGAAAGGGAAATTTTACATCTGTTGAATCTAATAAAAAACAAATCTAGATTTGTATTTTTTTTTACTTTATTTTATTCTAATTTCAGTTTTCTAGTAATTTATGTTTATTGTATTTTGTACAAGTATTGGTCTATGCAAAATTGAAAATAATAAAAACTGGTTCTTCGTCACTGAGAGCTTGAGAAACACTGGTTATTCTACCTTGACTAAAACCAAGCAAAATCAAGAATATTTTAGAGAGATACCAAAATAGATTAAGAAGGACTAGACAGTAGATATTTCACTGTGAAGCAAGGGTACCATGTAGGGGCCTTGAAAGTTAAATGGACTCCTGTGGATAGGGAGAGGAAGGAAAATCGTGAATTAGCTGTTTATAACCCTGAAATAACTATATACCCAGAATTGTATCAGATTATATTTTCTACCTTAAAATAAAATAGTACTGTCAGATAGAAAATAAGTTTAGTTCCAGAAAAGTAAATTAAGTGATCCGTTTTATGCACAATTGAAGTTTTTAGCTTGACCATCTTATACCTGATACATGTGTATTACCTTTGAGATGTCCATCTGTCATTTCAACACTTGGCTTTAAGACTGCAGCAGTGGTAGAGCATATCAAATATGAGTTTCCTGAGAGAACATTTCTTTTTTAATATGTTAGTCAAGCTTCTCTTTCTTTTTCTTCTCGGAAATGGCATGTCTTATCATCTGAATGTAAGAAGGATGACAGTGGTCTTCCCCTGTTCTTTTTCATTGTGGACGAGTTCTTATGATAAGGCAGTTATAACACTGTAAAATCTCATGAAGTTTTAAGGTACCCATCCTCACATTTCCTTATGATGAAGCAATAATAATAGTGTGAATTCTCCTGAGAATAGTTGCCCATCCTCACCTGGCCTTATGAATTATAGTTTTTTTTTTTTTTTTAATTTTTATTAAGCTTCAAGTGAACATTTACCATTCCAATCAGTCTGTCACATGTAGGTTTACATACATCTTACTCCCTTCTCCCACTTGCTCTCCCCCTATTGAGTCAGCCCTTACAGTCTCTCGTTTCGTGCCAATTTTACCTTCTTTCCTCTCTCTCTATCTTCCCATCCCCCCTCCAGTCAAGAGTTGCCAACACACTCTCCCGTGTCCACCTGATTTAATTAGCTCACTCTTCATCAGTATCTCTCTCCCCCCCACTGACCAGTCCTTTTCATGCCTGATGATTTGTCTTCGGGGTTGGTTCCTGTCCTGTGCCATCAGAAGTTCTGGGGAGCATTGTCTCTGGGATTCCTCTAGTCGCAATCATACCATTAGGTGTGGTCTTTTAATGAGAATTTGGGGTCTGTATCCCATTGGTCTCCTGCTCCCTCAGGAGTTGTCTGTTATGCTCCCTGATAGGGTAGACATCGATTGTGGCCGGGCACCAACTTGTTCTTCTGGTCTCAGGATATTGTAGGTCTCTGGTTCAAGTGGCCCTTTCTGTCTCTTGGGTTCTTAGTTGTCGTGTGACCTTGGTGTTCTTCCTTTGCCTTTGCTCCCGGTGGGTTGAGACCAATTAATGTATTTTAGATGGTTGCTTGTTGGCATTTAGGACCCCAGGTGCCACAATTCAAAGTGGGATGCAGAGTGTTTTCATAATAGAATTGTTTTGCCCATTGATTTAGAAGTCCTCTCAAACCAAGTTCCCCAGACCCCAGCCCCTGCTTCGCTATCCTTTGAATCTTTCATTTTATCTCGGAAACCTCTTTACTTTTAATCCTGTCCAATTAGGCTGACCTTCCTTGTTTTGAGTGTTGTCTTTCCCTTCACCCAAAGCAGTTCCCATCTACAGATTGATCAATAAAAAGCCCTCTCCCTCCCTCCCTCCCTCCCTCCCCCCTTTGTAACCACAAAAGTATGTGTTCTTTTCCGTTTTTTCTATTCCTCAAGATCTTATAATAGTGGTCTTATACAATATTTGTCCTTTTGCAACTGACTCATTTCGCTCAGCATAATGCCTTCCAGATTCCTCCATGTTATGAAATGTTTCAGAGATTCGTCACTGTTCTTTATCGATGCGTAGTATTCCATTGTGTGAATATACCACAATTTATTTACCCATTCGTCCGTTGATGGACATCTTGGTTGCTTCCAGCTTTTTGCTATTGTAAACAGAGCTGCAATAAACATGGGTGTGCATATATCTGTTTGTGTGAAGGGTCTTGTATTTTTAGGGTATATTCCGAGGAGTGGGATTTCTGGTTTGTATGGTAGTTCTATTTCTAGCTGTTTAAGATAACGCCAGATGGATTTCCACAGTGGTTGTACCATTTTACAATCCCACCAGCAGTGTATGAGAGTTCCAGTCTCTCCGCAGCCTCTCCAACATTTATTATTTTGTGATTTTTGAATTAATGCCAGTCTAGTTGGTGTCAGATGGAATCTCATCGTAGTTTTAATTTGCATTTCTCTAATGACTAATGATCGAGAGCATTTTCTCATGTATCTGTTGGCTGCCTGAATATCTTCTTTAGTGAAATGTGTGTTCATATCCTTTGCCCACTTCTTGATTGGGTTGTTTGTCTTTTTGTGGTTGAGTTTTGACAGAATCATGTAGATTTTAGAGATCAGGCGCTGGTCTGAGATGTCATAGCTGAATATTCTTTCCCAGTCTGTAGGTGGTCTTTTTACTCTTTTGGTGAAGTCTTTAGATGAGCATAGGTGTTTGATTTTTAGGAGCTCCCAGTTATCGGGTTTCTCTTCATCATTTTTGGTAATGTTTTGTATTCTGTTTATGCCCTGTATTAGGGCTCCTAGGGTAGATCCTATTTTTTCTTCCAAGATTTTTATCGTTTTAGTCTTTATGTTTAGGTCTTTGATCCACTTGGAGTTAGTTTTTGTGCATGGTGTGAGGTATGGGTCCTGTTTCATTCTTTTGCAAATGGATATCCAGGTATGCCAGCACCATTTGTTAAAAAGACTATTATTTCCCCAATTGACTGACACTGGTCCTTTGTCAAATATCAGCTGCTCATACGTGGATGGATTTATATCTGGATTCTCAATTCTGTTCCATTGGTCTATGTGCCTGTTGTTGTACCAGTACCAGGCTGTTTTGACTACTGTAGCTATATAATAGGTTCTGAAATCAGGTAGGGTGAGGCCTCCCACTTTCTTCTTCTTTTTCAGTAATGTTTTGCTTATCCGGGGATTCTTTCCTTTCCATATGAAATTAGTGATTTGTTTCTCTATTCCCTTAAAGTATGACATTGGTATTTGGATTGGAAGTGCGTTGTATGTATAAATGGCTTTTGGTAGAATAGACATTTTTACTATGTTGAGTCTTCCTATCCATGAGCAGGGTATGTTTTTCCATTTAAGCGTGTCCTTTTGAATTTCTTGTAGCAGAGTTTTATAGTTTTCTTTGTATAGGTCTTTTACATCCTTGGTAAGATTTATTCCTAAGTATTTTATCTTCTTGGGGGCTACTGTGAATGGTATTGATTTGGTTATTTCCTCTTCGGTGTTCTTTTTGTTGATGTAGAGGAATCCAAGTGATTTTTGTATGTTTATTTTATATCCTGAGACTCTTCCAAACTCTTCTATTAGTTTCAGTAGTTTTCTGGAGGATTTCTTAGGGTTTTCCATGTATACGATCATGTCATCTGCAAATAGTGATAGCTTTACTTCCTCCTTACCAATCTGAATACCCTTTATTTCTTTGTCTAGCCTAATTGCCCTGGCTAGGACTTCAAGTACGATGTTGAATAAGAGTGGTGATAAAGGGCATCCTTGTCTGGTTCCCGTTCTCAAGGGAAATGCTTTCAGGTTCTCTCCATTTAGAGTGATATTGGCCGTTGGCTTTGCATATATGCCCTTTATTATGTTGAGGAATTTTCCTTCAATTCCTATTTTGGTGAGAGTTTTTATCATAAATGGGTGTTGGACTTTGTCAAATGCCTTTTCTGCATCAATTGATAAGATCATGTGGTTTTTGTCTTTTATTTTATTTATGTGATGGATTACATTAATGGTTTTTCTGATATTAAACCAGCCTTGCATACCTGGTATAAATCCCACTTGATCAGGGTGAATTATTTTTTTGATGTGTTGTTGGATTCTATTGGCTAGAATTTTATTAAGGATTTTTGCATCTATGTTCATGAGGGATATAGGTCTAAAATTTTCTTTTTTTGTAATGTCTTTACCTGGTTTTGGTATCAGGGAGATGGTAGCTTCATAGAATGAGTTGGGTAGTATTCCGTCTTTTTCTATACTTTGAAATACCTTCAATAGTAATGGTGTTAAGTCTTCTCTGAAGGTTTGGTAGAACTCTGCAGTGAAGCCATCTGGGCCAGGACTTTTTTTTGTTGGGAGTTTTTTGATTACCATTTCAATCTCTTTTTTTGTTATGGGTCTATTTAGTTGTTCTACTTCTGTATGTGTTAGTTTAGGTAAGTAGTGTTGTTCCAAGAATTTATCCATTTCTTCTAGGTTTTCAAATTTGTTAGAGTACAATTTTATGTAGTAATCTGATATGATTCTTTTGATTTCATTTGGTTCTGTTGTGATGTGGTCCTTCTCGTTTCTTATTCGGGTTATTTGTTTCCTTTCCTGTTTTTCTTTAGTCAGTCTAGCCAATGGTTTATCAATTTTGTTAATTTTTTCAAAGAACCAGCTTTTGGCTTTGTTAATTCTTTCAATTGTTTTTCTGTTCTCTAATTCATTTAGTTCAGCTCTAATTTTTATTATTTGTTTTCTTCGGGTGCCTGATGAATTCTTTTGTTGCTCACTTTCTATTTGCTCAAGTTGTCGGGACAGTTCTCTGATTTTGTCTCTTTCTTCTTTTTGTATGTGTGCATTTATCGATATAAATTGGCCTCTGAGCACTGCTTTTGCTGTGTCCCAGAGGTTTTGATAGGAAGTATTTTCATTCTCGTTGCTTTCTAAGAATTTCCTTATTCCCTCCTTGATGTCTTCTATAACCCAGTCTTTTTTCAGGAGGGTATTGTTCATTTTCCAAGTATTTGATTTCTTTTCCCTAGTTTTTCTGTTATTGATTTCTAGCTTCATTGCCTTGTGGTCTGAGAAGATGCTTTGTAATATTTCGATGTTTTGGATTCTGCAAAGATTTGTTTTATGCCCTAATATGTGGTCTATTCTAGAGAATGTTCCATGTGCGCTAGAAAAAAAAGTATATTTTGCAGCAGTTGGGTGGAGAGTTCTGTATAAGTCAATGAGGTCAAGTTGGTTGATTGTTGTAAGTAGGTCTTCCGTGTCTCTATTGAGCTTCTTACTGGATGTCCTGTCCTTCTCCGAAAGTGGTGTGTTGAAGTCTCCTACTATATATGTGGAGGTGTCTATCTCACTTTTCAATTCTGTTAAAATTTGATTTATGTATCTTGCAGCCCTGTCATTAGGTGCGTAAATATTTAATATGGTTATGTCTTCCTGATCAATTGTCCCTTTTATCATTATATAGTGTCCTTCTTTATCCTTTGTGGCGGATTTAAGTCTAAAGTCTATTTTGTCAGAAATTAATATTGCTACTCCTCTTCTTTTTTGCTTATTGTTTGCTTGATATATTTTTTTCCATCCTTTGAGTTTTAGTTTGTTTGTGTCTCTAAGTCTAAGGTGTGTCTCTTGTAGGCAGCATATAGATGGATCGTGTTTTTTTATCCAGTCCGTGACTCTCTGTCTCTTTATTGGTGCATTTAGTCCATTTACATTCAGCGTAATTATAGATAAGTAAGTTTTTAGTGCTGTCATTTTGATGCCTTTTTATGTGTGTTGTTGGCCATTTCATTTTTCCACATGCTTTTTTGTGCTGAGACGTTTTTCTTAGTAGCTTGTGAGATCCTCATTTTCATAATGTTTAACTTTGTGTTTATTGAGTCGTTACGTTTTTCTTGGCTTTTTTCTTGAGTTATGGAATTGATATTCCTTTTTGTGGTTACCTTTTTATTTACCCCTATTTTTCTAAGTAAAACCCTAACTTGTATCCTTCTATTTCGCCTTGTATCACTCTCCATCTGGCAGTTCAATGCCTCCTATATTTAGTCCCTCTTTTTGATTATTTTGATCGTTTAGCTATTGATTTCCATGATTTCCTGTTGTGTGTATTATTTTGTTTATTTATTTATTTTTTAGAATTAGTCTTAATTTGTTTGTTTTTGTGCTTTCCCTGTTTGAGTTGCGTTGATATCAGGACGTTCTGTTTTGTGACCTTGTATTGTGCTGGTACCTGATATTATTGGTCATCAGGCCAAACAATCTCCTTTAGCATTTCTTGCAGTCTTGGTTTAGTTTTTGCAAATTCTCTAAGCTTGTGTTTATCTGTAAATATCTTAATTTCTCCTTCATATTTCAGAGAGAGTTTTGCTGGATATATGATCCTTGGTTGGCAGTTTTTCTCGTTTAGTGCTCTGTATATGTCGTCCCATTCCCTTCTTGCCTGCATGGTTTCTGCTGAGTAGTCTGAACTTATTCTTATTGATTCTCCCTTGAAGGAAACCTTTCTTTTCTCCCTGGCTGCTTTTAAAATTTTCTGTTTGTCTTTGGTTTTGGCAAGTTTGATGATGATATGTCTTGGTGTTTTTCTTTTTGGATCAATCTTAAATGGGGTTCGATGAGCATCTTGGATAGATATCCTTTCTTCTTTCATGATGTCAGGGAAGTTTTGTGTCAGGAGTTCTTCAACTATTTTCTCTGTGTTTTCTGTCCCCCCTCCCTGTTCTGGGACTCCAATCACTCGCAAGTTATCCTTCTTGATAGAGTCCCACATGATTCTTAGGGTTTCTTCATTTTTTTTAATTCTTTTATCTGATTTTTTTCCAGCTATGTTGGTGTTGTTTCCCTGGTCCTCCAGAAGTCCCAGTCTACATTCTAATTGCTCGAGTCTGCTCCTCTGACTTTCTATTGCGTTGTCAAATTCTGTAATTTTATTGTTAATCTTTTGGATTTCTACATGCTGTCTCTCTATGGATTCTTGCAACTTGTTAATTTTTCCACTATGTTCTTGAATAATCTTTTTGAGTTCTTCAACAGTTTTATCAGTGTGTTCCTTGGCTTTTTCTGCATTTATCCTAATTTCATTCGTGATATCTTTAAGCATTCTGTAAATTAGTTTTTTATATTCTGTATCTGATAATTCCAGGATTGTATCTTCATTTGGGAAAGATTTTGATTCTTTTGTTTGGGGGGTTGGAGAAGCTGTCATGGTCTGTTTCTTTATGTGGTTTGATATGGACTGCTGTCTCCGAGCCATCACTGGGAAACTAGATTTTCCAAGTAGTCAGCTAAAAAAAAATGCAGTCAGATCCCTATCTGAATTCTCTCTCTGGCTCCAGGTATTCGGATGTTAATGGGGTCGCCTGGGGAGGGTGGGGGAGGGATCTGAGAGCTAGGAGTGTAGCACCACAGAATATAGAGCTGAACACCACGTTCACGCTCCGCCCCCGTTTGCCAAAATCCGGGCTGGACGGGTCCCTGGCTAGGACACTGCTTTCCTTGCTCGGAAACCAGTCCCTTCCTCCTGGGGACTTCCTCCGGTGCGCGGCACCGCTCGTGGGCACTGGGTGGGCGTTTCCCGCACGAACGGGTGGGCCCGCCCCCAGGGTCTATTCAGGCGATTATAATTAGATCCCGCGGTCACGCCCTGCCTGTGCGCGCGCCCAAATCCCAGCGGGATGACTTCCGGGTTGAGACGCTGCTTTCCCTGTTCGGGAACCAGTCACTTCCTCCCCGGGACTTCTCCTTCCAGAGCGCCACACCTCTCGCGCGAACTGGGTTGGCGTCACCTGCACGGCCAGGTGGGCCCGCCCCCTGGGTCAATTCAGGGCAATAAAAATGGACTCCGTGCTCACGCCCCGCTCGTGCGCGCGCCCAAGCCCCAGCAGGGCGGGACTCTGTCTGGGACGCTACTTTCTGCGCTTTGGGACCAATCAGTTCCTCCGCACGGCCAGGTGGGCCCGCCCCCTGGGTCAATTCAGGGCAATAAAAATGGACTCCGCGCTCACGGCCCGCTCGTGCGCGCGCCCAAGCCCCAGCAGGGCGGCACTCTGTCTGGGACGCTACTTTCTGCGCTTTGGGACCAATCAGTTCCTCCCGGGGACTTCTCCTTCCAGTGTGCCGCACCTCTCGCGCAAACTGGGAGGGCGTCACTCGCACGACCAGGTGTTCCCGCCCTCTGGGTCAATTCAGGGTAATAAAAATGGACCCCGCGCTCATGCCCCGCCCGCGCGCGCGCGCGCGCGTGCCCAGATCGCAGCGGAATGGCTCCCCGTCTGGGATGCTGCTTTCCCTGTTTTGAGACCAGACACCTCCGGGGATTTCTCCCTCTGGTGTGCCGTGCCACACGCGCGGACTGGGTGCGCGTCCACCCGCACGAACGCGTGGGCCCCGCCCTGGGGTCACTCCAGGGAAACACAGCTGACCCCCCCCCTGCGCGCGCCCCGTCGGCTTCTCGCCTAACTCCCGGCGGACGGCACGGCACCCCAGCTAGGACGCTGTTCTCCCCCCTCTCAGATCAGTCACTGCCTCCCGGGTGTTTCTCCCTCCGGCTGCGCCCCTACGCCACCCGCGCCAACCTGCTAGGCTTCCTCCCGGGATGGGTTCGGGGGGGAAGGGGTGGGCCCCCTTTCTGTGCCGTCTGCCCCCCTGGGCTCTGCCCCCGATCGAGCTCCGAAGGTCACCTGCCTGGTGCGCTGGCTCCTAGTTCTGAAAACAGTCGCTGTCTGCCCGTATTTGTTCGTCCTCTGTCTCTAAGTCTGTGCTTGTTGTTCAGAGTTCATAGATTGTTATGTATGTGATCGATTCCCTTGTTTTTCCGAGTCTTTGTTGCAAGAGGGATCCGCGGGAGCGTCCACCTAGTCCGCCATCTTGGCTTGGTCCTCATGAATTATAGTTTTAACACTGAAATCTCCTGAGACTTTAAGCCGTCCATCCTCACCTGCTGTCAACAGTGAGTGCAAGGTGATCCCTCAAAAAGGATATTTGCATCGTGCAGGCTTGTGTAAATGGTTAACACACCCAGCTAATAGCTGAAAGGTTGGAGGTTTGAGTCCATGCAGAGGTGTGCCTCAGAAGAGAGGCCTGGCGACCTACTCCAGAAAAATCAGCCACTGAAAACCCTATGGAGCACAGTTCTGACACACATCGAGTCGCCATGAATAGGAATCAACTCAATGACAACTGGGGGTCCCTGAGTGGCGTAAATTGTTAAGCATTTGGCTGGTAACCAACCAGAAGGTTGGCAGTTCCAGTCCACCCAGAGGTTCCTCTGAAGAAAGGCCTGGCGATCTACTTCTAAATAATCAGTCATTGAAAACCCTACAGAGCTCAGTTCTACCGTGACACATCTGGGATCTCTAAGAGCAACTGGTTTGGTTTGATTTTTGGACCGTCCTAAATCTGGGAACTATTTCTCAGAAGTACCTTCCCTCTATAGTCCTGGGTTAGACTTTACCAATGAAAGGAACTCTTGTGAAAGCTGGAAAGTGGAAATGAAGCAGAAGCCATTATTGCTCACCCCATCACGACAGTCAGATGTGGCAGACAACTAGTTCTAGACCACTCAATGGACTCCCACTGTTTTTTTTTAATGGAAGTTTCTTGGGTATCCCCCAGGATTGGTAGCTGCTTCACTCACTATAAGGCTTCAGGCTGATGTCATTACAATGGTTTTTCTGATCCTTCATCTGCATCTTTTCAGACATTTACTCCCCTAATTCTCATCTTAATCTCTAATTGCTATGTTAAACCCCTTATTTCCTTAACCTTGTATACTTATTAACCCCAGACTTATACAGACATTCTCTAAAATTTACGAGTAATATCAAATATATTACCTCTATTGTTGTTGTTATTAGTTGCTATCAAGTTGATTCCAATTCATGGCAACCCCATGTGTGGAGTAGAACTGCTCCCTAGGATTTTCAAGGGTGTGGCCTTTTGGAAGCAGATCGCCAATGCCTGCCTTCCGAGGCAGCCCTGAGTGGGTTCAAAGCACAACATTTCAGCTAGTAGTTGAGCACTTAAGCATTTCTGTCACCCAGGGACTCATTACTTCTATCCAAAAACCCGTTGCCGTCGAGTCAATTCTGACTCATAGTGACCCTACAGGACAGAGTAGAACTGCCCCATAGGGTTTCCAAGGAGCTGCTGGTGGATTCACATTACCTCCATAGTCCTCAAAAAATGGACATCTACCTAAAGGATTTTAGTAAAAGTTCTTGCAAAAACGCAATTTGATTAGTGACTCCCTGATTATTAAGATACCACAGATGGAAGATATTATGCTGAGTGAAATAGGTCAGTCACAGAAGGCCAAATATTATATGACCTCACCTCTATAAAAAGACAAGAAAAGGCAAGTGTTTAGAGACTGGGATTTATTAGTGGTTACCAGGGGTAGGAGAGAGGGGGGAAAAGCTGGTGAACGATGATGGAAAAATCATATTGATTAAGGGTAAGGCTGTACAGCCGATTATTGTAATTGCTATCAATAAGTTGTACATCTATAAAAAGTTGAACTGGCAAAAGTTGTGTGATAGATATACTTACAACAACAACAAACAGACTAGCTGCTGAGGCTGCTTATATACAACCAAAAACCTCATGGGATTTGGTTCCTTGGTTTGGAGGTTTAGGATCATTGTTTCATGTACCATCCCAGTTAATTGGCCTAATAACGTGTTTAGTGCATCTGTTCTACCTTGTGGTTTGTTGCATAGTGTCTGCAGTCTTAAAAGCTTGTTAGCAGCCATCCAAGGCACAACAATTGGTCTCTATTAACCTGGAGCAACAGAGGAAGAAGGAGAGTCAGGAACAGGAGGAGTATATGGAATGTCTGGCTAATTGGCTCCTTGAACAGCTGCCTCATTTGCCATGAGACCAGAAGACCTGGATGGTGCCTGTCTACTATTACTGAACATTTTAATCAAAGATTCTACAGAAGAAACCTGATTAAAAGGGGGAAATGCAGAACAGAATTTCAAATTCTCATGGACTCTAGACTTTCTGGAGCCATGGGGGCTGGATGAACCCCTGAAACTATTGCCCTGTGATAGTCTTTAAACCTTAAAGCAAAAATAGCCCCTGAAGTCATCTTAAAACCAAACAATAGTTTAGCTTAACTAATAAAAAAAGGTCTGCATTGAGCATTATGCTCTTTTAAGAACTATCTATATGGGATCAAATTGACAATAGCAACTCAAAAGATTAGATAGTAACCTTAGGGGGCAGTGAGTTTATGTTAATGAGATAGGAAGAACTTGAAGAATGTGATCGGTGTCACTAAATTGTATGTTGATTTGGTGTATGTTTTGCTGCATATATTCTCAACAACAACAAAATAAATAATAAACAAAATTAAAAAAGAGTCAAGTCAATTAATTTGCATGCTGTGGACTACATTAGTAATTCTTACACTGAGCTCCAGGATCCCTGGGTGGTACAAACAGTTAACGTGCTCAATTGCTAACCAAAAGTTTGGAGGTTCAGGTCCACCCAAAGGCACCTTGACCTTGGGTAAACATTCAGTCCCATAGCTCCTCTGTGAAAACATAAAGTTCCTGTTACCTGAGTGGGACTTCTCTTTACAGAGATTCTTTAAAAACCTGCATGAAACTGTTTTGTTGTTGAATAGGATTGTTTGGTTTGCTTGAGATTTGAATCCTCTCATTAATAATCTTCAAAAATACTTTTTTAAAAAGTTGAGATAAGGTTTTCTATTATTAATCAATGGCATATCCAGTTACCTGTGATTCCTGGTGGTCCTTGTCCCATTAGGGAAGCTAGAAAATGGAGCATCTATGTCCCCAAAAATGGATGCTGCAGTAGAAGCCGAGAAGGGCTTTTGATAAAGGGGACTCATGGCAGAAAAATTACATAATGGTTCAGAACAAATCTTCCCACTGCAAGACTAAAAAAAAACACCCAGGCTAGTGAGATTGAGGGAAATCTCTACGGGAAGTATTGACTGAAGAGTCAGTGTTGACCCCTCAGAAAGGTAAGATTTGAGTGCTGCACTTCTTTCAAGCTCACCCTCATATGGAATGTGGGGAGTTAAGGGAAATCCAGATAGTTCTTAGGACCAAGAACACAGGGAACCTGGGATCCCTTCTCCAGGAGACTCTAGAGGGCAGCACGACTGCAGAGATTTAGAAATGGCTGCTTTGGATGTCTCAGCATATGGGACTGAGAGTGTATCAGAGAGTTACTATGTACTTAAAAAAAAAAAAACCTGTTGCCGTCGAGTGGATTCTGACTCATGGTGACCCTATAGGACAGAGTAGAACTGCCCCATAGGGTTTCCAAGGAGCGCCTGGTGATTCAAACTGCCGACTTTTAGTTAGCAGCCATAGCTCTTAACCATTACACCACCAGGGTTTCCAACTCTGTACTAGAGGATGGAAGAGAAGAAGATAAGTTCCATGTGTCCACAAAACCAAACCCATTGCCATCGAGTTGATTATGACTCATAGCGATCCTATAGGACAGAGTAGAACTGCCCCATGGGGTTTTCCAGGGAGCAGCTGGTAGATTCGAACTGCCAACTTTCTGGTTAGCAGCCGTAGCTCTTAATCAATGTGCCACCAGGGCTCCATGTGTCCCCAATGGCATAGAAAATGCCAAACTGAAGTTGGCTTTAAGTTGGGAATAGGACTTGGCTATGACACATGGGGACCAAAGACCAGATGGAAACAGGGACATCTCGGGAGATGACAGTGTGCATAGATTAAAACAAAACAAACAAACAGAAAATAAAACCAGTTGCCTTCAAGTTGATTCCCACTAATGGGGACCCCATGTGTTGCAGAGTAGAACTGTACTCCATAGGCTGTGACCACCCAGGCCCTTCTTTCGAGGGGTCTCTGGGTAGATTTGAACCACCAACCTTTTAGTTAATATTCGATTGCTTAACTGTGTATAGATTACTCAGCCCAAAACCCCTTTCCTGTGATGTGGCAATCTATGATCTCCCTGAGGGAAAAGCAGGAATGGGGAGGGGGAGGGAATTGAATGGGTTAAGATAAATTTCCACTACCCACTGTAAATAAATAAATAATAGAAATAAAAATGTTACCTTTCCAGCACATTGACCATGTGAAATTGGATTTTTACCTGTTATACTAGCTCCATCATGAAACACGAGTTTTGTATGAGCAGACTTTGAAAGTAGAAAAATAAGAGTCATCCGCTGCACATACATACATGTTCTTATTTCTAATCCAGAAAACAGGGTCCTCAGATTAGCATCAAACAAGGGAACCTATAAGGAATAATTCCTTAGGGAAACTTTCAGGAATAATTCTCTACCAATAATTTTTACTGCTAGGAACTTTCTAGTTATTTGTGTATATTAATAGTGGCAAAGTATACGTAATTAATTTACAAAGGTCTCCATCTCTAAAATTATGGCATGGCATGCCACCATACTTTGTTTCCCATTCACAGATCCAAATTCTCACAAAGAATGAGAAATTTTGCAGTCGTTAGTGTAAGAAGAGCTTCACAGTTATATCTCTGGAGAGCAAGGTTATTACACAAGTTTTGGGCGATATGATTAACTTAAAGACTGAATGAGGTATGCCCTCATTCCAGTTTAAGTAGGGTTTAGTATAGCCATATTCCAAGCTCTAAATTACTTTGCTGATGCCCCTATTCTAGGTCTGCTTCCTTCATAATAGATTTTCATAGAACTCTGCTCCTTTCCATCAGAGTAATTATTCAGTGAAGGTCTGCACCTTTCTAGGCTGTAATTCCACTGGAGCAGGGGCCTTATCTGATTTTGCTCACCCCAGTAACCCCAAGCCTAGCATAACAAATATTTGCTAAAAGAATTAATACATTCCTTAACTGTTCATCTTATCAGTTTGTTCTTCAAGTATAGTACTTGACAAGAAATTATTCTACCTCCAATTCTTCCCCCGTTCTGAGCCCTTTTGTTCCTTTGGGGGAATAGATGTAATAATACCAGACAAATTCCATAAACCTTGTGTTTTTCTGAATAGTTCCCTTTCCTCTGGCCTAAGAAGCCAGAATAATCAGAATAAGATGTATGTCTTTTGTCTCTGTCAATGCCAGTCTCTGGAAGCATTCTCATCTCTTGACTGCTCTTTCAGCTGCCTTATTAATAATATAGACATTTTGCAATGGCATCCGTGTTGGAGTTCTGAGCTTCCATGGTCATCTCAAGGTTGTGTAGCAGGGTAAAAACTCTACAGCTTGTCTTAGAGAAAGACAAGATTTCTCCCAGGGTCCAGATCTGATATTCAGAATTACTTCTGTCTGGCTAACGAGGTCCGTCCATACTGATATCCTGTAACCTCTTTAAGTTAGTATGTCTACAGAAATTGCTCCTAGAGTGAACTCTTTATAATAGTGCAGTGGAAGAGGCTGTGATGTCACCTATACAATGCTAAAGCAACCATTTGAAAAGTGAGAAACACATAGTAATATCCTGAAGAGGCAAAGCGTATTTGTCTGATTTGCCAAACGTAAGAAAAACGGAACTACTAGGGGACCTAGATTGAGTTGGTTGGTCAGTTCAGGCAAACAGACAAACAAAAAATGACTAATTTAGCTGTTTTGTTTTTCCTACTAAATTAATTGAATGTACCAGATGCTTAGGCATTATATGAAAGTGTATATTCTAAAAAGTTTGCAATTGTATTGCAAGTCCCATGCCTCTGATTTCTTGATGAAGTTACTCAGCTCTTTGCTAAAATGTTCAAAATGACTGACTTGATATTGTATAAATGAATATAAATGTATGTATCTATCTATATCTATTTATCTATGTATCTATATATGTGTATCTACATATAATCTCCTCCCCAAAAATATTTGTGATTTAATTACTAGCCCCATGCTTCCTTTCTAGTTACCCCCAGGTTGCCAAAGATTCCCTCAGGGAATTTTATGATCCCTGTGTGGACCATTTAGGGAACACAGCTGTGGCCTTTTAAGCATCTTGCTTCACTGCTCTCTAGCAACTTTAGCCTGAGCAAGACGAAGCTTTGAAAGGCAGCTGGGCAACCCCATCTTCATTCCAAGTGTTAATGTGATATCTGCATAATTTAATCTCCTCATTCTAAATACCAAACCCTGTCTCGAGAAGTTAATTGGTTTTCTTTCCTTTTTTTTTTTTTAATTTAGATATATTAACAGATTTTGTTTACATTTTAATTTTCCCAGTTCTGGCAAGGTCTGCATTTCAATTATAATTATTTGGGCTCACCACGGGATTTATATATTTTAAAGATTACATTAATTAGCTCTCAGGCAAAAAAATAAATTTTATTCCTCATCAAGTGTATTATCAGCAAACATATCCAAATGACTTTCAGACAGTTTCAGGGCATCTGTAATTCAGGGAATAGCCAAGACCACTGCGTTTCTTATTAAGAACCCATTACATTGGCATTAATTTACTCAATTTGTAAGACCAAAGATGATCTAGATTTAAAGATATCAACATTCTCTCTCTTCTTTCTCTCTCTGTCTCTCACACATGCGCACACACACACACACACACACACAAACACACACACTTAGGGTAACATTGACCTTAGTTCTATAATGGTTATAAACTAATTATCTTAAGGCTAAACCACCATTAAAAAACTAAAACTCTATTGGGGTAAATATAACCTTCTACCACAGAAATCATTTGAATTTTAGCTCTCTTTTTTTTTTTATGAAGTCCTTTTCCTGACCCAATAATTTTTTGGGGTGTGTGTCTCATGAATATTCATAGGCATCAACGTGGTCTTCTCCATAGTGACGTAGGACTATCTCTTTCCTGCAGTGACACCTGTTGCTGAAACCTCTTAACATGATCTTCCTTCGCTAGGTTACTACTGCTTTGTGACTGTTGTCACTGTCCTCCTGCTGGCAACCCTGATGGCCAAGCCGTATCCTCCTTGCTCTGTGGTATGTGGCCACTACAAGTAATAATGCTTCCCTGTTATTATTGTTCGGTGTCATCAAGTCAGTTCCAACCCATAGTGACCCTATGAACAACAGAAAAAAACACTTCCTGGTCCTTGGCCATCCTCACAGTTGTTTCTGTGTTTGAGCCTATTGTTGAAGCCGCTGTGTCAACCCATCTCATTGAGGGTCTTTCTCTTTTTCACTGACCCTCTACTTTACCAAGCATGATAACATGTCCAAAGTACATGAGACAAAGTCTCACCATCCTTCCTTCTAAGGAGCATTCTGGCTGTACTTCTTCCAAGACAGATTTGTTTGCTTTTCTGGCAGTCCATGGTATGTTCAATATTCTTCACTAACGTCATAATTCAGAGGTGTCAATTCTTCAGTCTTCCTTATTCATTGTCCAGCTTTCAAATGCATATGAGGCGATTGAAAATACCATGGCTTGGGTTAGGCACATCTTGGTTCTCAAGGTGACATCGTTGCTTCTTAACACTTTAAAGAGGTCTTTTGCGGCAGATTTGCCCAATGAAATACATCGTTTGATGTCTTAACTGCTGCTTCTATGGGCTTTGATCATGGATCCAGGTAAAATGAAATCCTTGACAATTTCAGTATTTTCTTCATTTATCATAATGTTGCTTATTGGTCCAGTTGTAAGGATTTTTTTTTTTATGTTCAAGAGTAATCCATACTGAAGACTGTAGTGTTTTATCTTCATCAGTAAGTGCTTCAAGTCCTCTTTACTTTCAGCAAGCAAGATTGTGTTATCTGGATATCATAAGTTGTTGATGAGTCTTCCTCCAACCCTGATGCCACCTTCTTCATATAGTCCAGCTTCTCTGATTATTTGCTCAGCATACAGATTGAATAAGTATGGTGAAAGGATAGAATGCTGACACATACTTTTCCTGATTTTGAACCACTCAGCATCCCCTTGTTCTGTTTGAACAACTGCCTCTTGGTCTATGTACAAGTTCTAAATGAGCACAATTAAGTGTTCTGGAGTTCCCATTCTTCACAATATTATTCATAATTTGTTATGCTCCACCCAGTTGAATGCCTTTGCATAGTCAATAAAACAGAAGTAAACATCTTTCTGGTATTCCCTGCTTTCAACCAAGACCCATTTGACATCAGCAGTGATATCCCTTGTTCCACATCTTCTTTTGAATTTGGTTTGAATTTCTGGCAGCTCCTGTCGATGTCACTGCAACCACTTTTGAATTATCTTCAGCAAAAGTTTTAGTTGCATGTGATGTTAGTGATATTGTTCTATAATTTCCACATTCTGTTGGAACATTTTTCTTTGGAATGGGCATAAATATGGATCTTTTCCAGTTGGTTGGCCAGGTAACTGTCTTCCAAATTTCTTGGTATAGATGAGTGAGTGCTTCTAGCACTGCATCCGTTTGTTGAAACATCTCAATTGGTATTCCCCAATTCCTGGAGCCTTGTTTTTTTGCCAGTGCCTTCAGTGCAACTTGGACTTCTACCTTCAGTACTGTGGGTTTTTAATTATATGCTACCTCCTGAAGTGGTTGGACATCAACCAATTCTTTTTACTAGTGACTCTGTGTATTCCTTCCATCTTCTTTTGATGCTTCCTGCATCATTAAATATTTTGCCCACTTCAGTATTGCAGGAAACCCTGGTGGCGTAGTGGTTAAGTGCTACAGCTGCTAACCAAAGGGTTGGCAGTTCAAATCCGCCAGGCGCTCCTTGGAAACTCTACGGGGCAGTTCTACTCTGGCCTATAGGGTCGCTATGAGTCGGAATCGACTCGACGGCACTGGGTTTGGTTTTTTTGGTTTTTCGGTATTGCAACTCGAGGCTTGAAGTTTTGCTTCAGTTCTTTCACCTTGAGAAATACTGAGTATGTTCTTCCCTTTTGGTTTTCTAATTCCAGGTCTTTGCACATGTCATTATAATACTTTACTTTGTCTTCTCGAGCCGCCCTTTGAAATCTTCTGTTCAGCTCTTCTACTTCATCATTTCTTCCATTCACTTTAGCTACTCTGCATTCAAGAATAAGTTTCAGAGCCTCTTCTGACATCTCCCCTAGCCCTGAGGAAATGATTGGTGACTGTGGATACTAGACAGTGTTAAGGTGTGGTCCCCTGATGGCATGGCAGGGATTCTTTCCAAACTCCAACTTTGTGCCATGCTTTATTACCAAGGAGTGCTCCCTGTGCTACTGATGTCTTTCTGAGACTTTTGTCAGAGAGTTGCCCTTTCAGGTACTATCAACTGAAGCCTCTCTTTGTTGGGCCAAGTGAAACCTGAGCAATAGAGATTGTATTCTGGCCCATATAACCTGTCTCAGTTGTCTAGTGCTGCTATAACAGAAATACCACAAGTGGATAGCTTTAACAAACAGAAATTTATTTTCTCACAGTTTAGGAGGCTAGAAGTCCAAATTCAGGGTGTCAGCTCGAGGGGAAGGCTTTCTCTCTCTGTTTGCTCTGGGGGAAGGTCTTTGTCATCAATCTTCCCCTGGTCTAGGAGCTTCTCAGTGCAGGAACCCCTGGTCCAAAGGATATGCTCTGCTCCTAGCCCTGTTTTCTTGGTGATATGAGGTCCCCTTTTCTCTCTACTAGCTTCTCTCTTTTATATCTCAAAAGCAATTGATTCAAGCAAGATACAACCTAATCTTGTAGATTGAATCCTGCCTCATTAACATAACTGCCTCTAACCCTGCCTCGTTAACATCATAGAAGTTAGGATTTGTAACACAAAAGGAAATCACATCAGATGACAAAATGAACAATCACACAATACTGGGAATCATGCTTAGCCAAGTTAACACACATTTTGGGGGGATACTGTTCAATCTGTAACACCACCTTTTTTTCTAATAGTGAGAACACCAATGATGGAGCAAGTCATGTTTCCAACTCTCTCTTTCCTCAGGATTTGCTGTTTCCATAAGGCAACGTAATGTCTCATAGACATAAACTTCTGTCTCCAAAAGTTCCAGATGCTTATCTATGTCTGAATGGCAAAGCCATCAAAGCTAGGCTCAAGTTACACCCTCTGTGTGTTTGTTCATGCAACATATCAGTCTGAAAGGCAGCTATAGTGTAGTAGTTCAGAGCATGGCTTCTGGAGCCAGACTGCGTGGACTCAAGTCCTGGCTCTGTTACGTGCTAGCTCTGTGTCCTGGGTAAGTCATTTAGCCTATGCCTCATAATTCTCATCTTTTAAAGTGGAATTAATAATAGTACCTTCTGCCCAACATTCTTTAATGTTATTAGACAAGTTAATCTATGCAAACTACTTAGAAGAGTACCTGGCACATAATAAGTGAAGTGTTAGCTATGATGATAGTCAAAGACTTATTCATTCTAGTCTCTAGATGATAGGGATACAGCTGTGCTTGAAATAGACTAAGACCTTGACCTCATGGAGATAGAATGACAATAAACAAATATATTTAGTCTTGTTAGCTGCCATCGAATTGGCCTCTGATCATGGTGGCCCACGGACAACGGAACCAAATGCTGTCCGGTTCTGCACCATCTCCACGATCAGTTGCAGATGGGATCATTGTGATCTGCAAGATTTTCATTGGCTAATTTTCAGAGGTAGATTGATACACTTTTCTTCCCAGTCTTAGTCTGGCCAGGAGTCAAACCCCGATCTTCCACATGGAAGGCGAGAATTCTACCACTGAAACATCACTGCTCCCAATAAATGCAGTGAAACAAAAAATGAAAGAAGAAAAAAAGAGAGAGAACAAGGGGTACTAAGGTTAAAGACAGAAAGAGTGATAGAGCATGTTGGTTTTTCAGGAGTATCCGGAATTCCCCTCTAAGAAGTTGACATTTGATTAAAGATCTGTAAAAGTAAATGTCTTTATCAAACTGGCAAATTATATTTTATTATTCTGTATTTAGAGTTAGGTAGCTAAAACTCAGAGCCCTGGTAACACAGTGGTTAAGAGCTCAGCTGCTAACCAAAAGGTTGGAAGTTCAAGTCCACCAGCCACTCTTTGGGGTAGTTCTGCTCTGTCCTATAGGGTCAAAAAGTCATCAATACCTTGTTATTGGTCATTTACAGCTAATAAGAGGCAAAGCAAGCTTTAAACCCTGCTCGCTTTAATCAATTACACTGAAACCAGAACTTGATTATAATATTACCCTGTACCGCTTGGAGAATGGGAGATAATTTTGAAGACATGGTTAACAAAAAAGTGTCATACTTTGATTTAAAAGAAATAATTCTAGTCCAATTGTGCTGACCTCCCCTGTATTGTGTGCTGTCTTTCCCTTCACCTAAAGTAGTTCTTATCTACTATCTAAACCAAAAGCAAAGAAGTTTCCTGAATAAATTGAATGCTTCAAAGGCCAGCGTAGCAGGGGCAGGGGTCTGGGGACCATGGTTTCAGGGGACATCTAAGTAAATTGGCATAATAAAATCTATTAAGAAAACATTCTGCATCCCACTTTGAAGAATGGCATCTAGGGTCTTAAATGCTAGCAAGCAGCCATCTAAGATGCATCAATTGGTTTCAACCCACCTGGATCAAAGGGGAATGAAGAACACCAAGGACACAAGGCAGTTAGGAGCCCAAGAGACAGAAAGGGACACATGAACCAGAGACTACATCATCCTGAGACCAGAAGAACTAGATGGTGCCTGGCTACAACCGATGACTGCCCTGACAGGGAACGCAACAGAGAACTCCTGAGGGAGCAGGAGAGCAGTGGGATGCAGACCCCAAATTCTCATAAGACCAGACTTAATGGTCTGACTGAGACTGGAAGGACCCCGGTGGTCATGGCCCCCAGATCTTCTGTTGGCCCAGGACAGGAACCATTCCCGAAGCCAACTCTTCAGACATGGATTGGACTGGACAATGGGTTGGAGAGGGATGCTGGTGAGGAGTGAGCTTCTTGGATCAGGTGGACACTTGAGACTATGTTGGCATCTCCTGCCTGGAGGGGAGATGGGAGGGTGGAGGGGGTTAGAAGCTGGCGAAAAGGACAGGAAAAGAGAGAGTGGAGGGAGAAAGCAGGCTGTCTCAGAGTAAATGGGAGTGTGTAGCAAGGTGTATATGGGTTTTTGTGTGAGAGACTGACTTGATTTGTAAACTTTCACTTAGCACAATAAAAATTATAAAAAAATTCTACTTTTTGCATGCTAACACTTTTTTAACCACTGTTTAAAAATTAAATGAGTTTTAAAATACAGACAAAACCAAGTTAAAGGGTAGTTTTAGTTTCATTAGGTCATCCAGGAAAATTACTGGTCTGACAATCAGATAAGTTTTTTGGAGTAGTTCAGAAAGCACAGAAAAATGACTTCCATTCATGGAGTCCTTAGTAAAATCTGGGATTTTCACATGGCATTCCATACTTATTTCTTCTTTTACCAGTCTATTACTTCTAGTGAAGATTCAAAGCATAGTGCTGAGACACTCTTCTATACTGAGAACTGAAACCTCCTGCCACACAGCTTAATATCTACATTTAAAAAACAACAACAAAAAAAAGCTTCCATAGAGTTGATTCCAACTCATGGCGACCCCATGTGTACAAAGTAGAACTGCATTCCACAGGGTTTTCAAGGCTGTGACCTTTCAGAAGCAGCTCACCAGGCCTTTCTTCCTAGGCACCTCTGGCTAGGTTCGAACTGCCAATGATTCGGTTAGTAGTCCAGTGCTTAACTGTTCGTGACACTCAGGGACTCCATTATCTACATTGTTGTTGTTGGGTACCTTTGAGCCAATTCCAACTTGTAGTGACTCCATGTGACAAAGTAGAATTGCCCCATAGGGTTTCTAGCCTGTAATCTTTACTAGAGCAGATCCCCAGGTCTTTTCTCCTGTGGAGCTGCTGCTGGGTTCGAACTGCCAACCTTTTGTTATTTTTTTATAACTGCCAAGCACTTAACCATTGCATCACCAGGGCTCCTTAAATAAAGTTTGGAAAACAGCCATATTCATTTGTTTTCATACTCTCTATGGCTCTTTTTGTGCTACAACAGCAGAGCTGAGTAGTTACAACAGAGAGCATACGGCCAAGGTCTGAAAATATTTACTATGTGGACCTTTACAGATCTCTGGTCTATACCAAGAGTTTTTAACTTCAGCACCATTGACATTTTGGGTGTAAGAATTCTTTGTTGTGGGGGCTGTTGTTGGGGGGTTTAACAGCCTCCCTGCCTGGTTTCTACCCATTAGAGGCCAGTAGCACACCCATCTGCCCCAGTTGTGGCTGCCAAAAATGTCTCCAGACATTGCCAAATGTCCCCTGGGGGGCAAAAATCAGCCCTAGTTGAGAACCAATGATCTCTAGTAACATGACGTTACTATTCAGTTGTCTACATTAACATGACTTTGCTATTC
This sequence comes from Loxodonta africana, assembly GCF_030014295.1. Lineage (NCBI taxonomy): Eukaryota > Metazoa > Chordata > Mammalia > Proboscidea > Elephantidae > Loxodonta > Loxodonta africana. The sequence goes on along the minus strand of NC_087369.1, from coordinate 32,857,905 downwards.
TAGGAGATTCTTGCTATTCTAGGAGATTCTTGTATAGATGATTAATTATATTGTTTATTACAGAAACTTCCCAAAAGGCACATCAACTCAATAGAAAACATTAACAGACAGTTCAGGCCCTCACTTTGCTGTGTCCCTAATCCTAAACTAATATATCATGATCCTTACTTAATCCTAATCAAGCCCTCACATTGAAAGACTATCTTAAAGCAAACTTCAAATTCACAACAAAAGGCAGCCTTGTCCTTCCTTCTCCCTCTGAGACAAGGTGGTTATATCTCTTACCATGGTAAGATCTGTCTGAACAGGTTCTATTGATGATACTTGGGTCACCACCCTTCTCTTGTACATAACACTAGAATTTCAAAGCCTTACATATAGAAAAAGATTTTTGCTTAAAGTACTTGATTTTTATCCAGTCAATTAGACTTGAGGCATCCTTTACACTTACTAAACACTGTGCTGAATGTAAACTATTTCTTTTACATTTTAGATTTGTAATTACCTCTGTGGTCTCATTACTTTTAGACAATTTAGAATGAATGTGGAAAAATACAGAGGCCATATTTCCAAATGAAACATTTTAATGTTATTGAGATATGTCCAACTAAGTAAACATATTTCAAAGTAACTTATCAGCATATTGAATTGGCATCAGCCCCAACACAGAGGGAATTGCTGGATTCTACTTAGGAAAATTCTTTCCATTGAGTAGATAAAAAGGCAGGAAAATAATAGCTCCTTTTTTGTTGTTGATGATTGTAAATATCCTTTCAGTGATTTGGAAAACTCACAATTAATTTACCTGAATAAACAAAAAAGAATAACTCAATCTGGCCAAATTTGGTAAAATAACTGTGTTTTTCATCCACCTGAAAACAAATTATCAGCATGTCTGTGTTTCTCAGTTTTCTACTGGTTGTTATAGTTGTAGCTTAAGAAATGCATTTTGTGTTTTATTCACTGCTCAATTCTCAGAGCCAAGAAGAGATTCTAGCATGTAGTAGGTGCTTAAAATATATTTGTTAAATAAAACGATAAAGTAATATATTCCATATGTTTAAACGGGAATATATAAAACCATCCCTGAGAGATTGCCTACAAATTACAGCCCTTATCTCAATTTGAAGCACATTAACATCTAAAAATCCTCAAGCCCCCCATCGAAGACAGATACCCTGTTGTGATGGGATGTATTCTTGATTAGTTCCTGGGGCAGCCATTTGCTTTTCAGAATTTTTTTCAGGCAGAAGGTGTCACACACCTATGCAGAGCCATCCTTTCCAGTTAACAACTTGTGTCTCTTTGTCCTTAGTATGCAATCCCCATCTAGAGCTCTTGGATGGGGAGATGTGTTTAGTCTCTTGATAATGAAGTAACATTAAGAGTTCTGCTGCTTCTTAAAATGTAGAAGGCCATAAGAGAGCATTGCTTCCTTCCTCACCATGAGAAAAAAACTCTATAACTTGCAAATCTTCATTTTTTAAGCACACCAGAGAGCTGGGGTTGTAAGGTAACAAGATGAATTTAATTCCAAAGGGTGATAAGCCCCTCTGAGGAGAGATGATGTTGTTAGGCGCTGTCGAGTAGATTCCGACTCATTGTGACCCCATGTGACACAGTAAAACTGCTCCATAGAGTTTTCGTGGCTGTAATCTCCTTTTTTTTTTTTGATTGTGCTTTAAGTGAAAGTTTACAAATCAAGTCAGACCCTGGTACAAAAATTGATATACACCTTGCTATATACTCCTAGTTGCTTTCCCCGTAATGAGACAGCACACTCTCTCTCTACCCTCTATTTCCATGTCCATTCAGCCAGCTTCTGTCCTCCTCTGTCTTCTCATATCCCCTCCAGACAGGAGCTGCCCACATAGTCTCATGTGTCTGCTGGATTCAAAAAGCTCACTCCTCATCAGTATCATTTTTCATCCTATAGTCCAGTCCAATCCCTGTCTGAAGAGTTGGCTTTGGGATTGGTTCCTGTCTTGGGCTAACAGAAGGTCTGGGGACCATAACCTCCGGGGTCCTTCTAGGCTCAGTCAGAGCATTAAGTCTGGGCTTTGCACGAGAATTTGAGGTCTGCATCCCACTGCTCTCCTGCTCCCTCAGTGGTTCTCTGTTGTGTTCCCTGTCAGAGCAGTCATCGGTTATAGCTGGGCACCATCTAGTTCTTCTTGTCTCAGGATGATGGAGTCTCTGATTTATGTGGCCCTTTTTGTCTCTTGGGCTCATAATTACCTTGTGTCTTTGGTGTTCTTCATTCTCCTTTGCTCCAGGTGGGTTGAGCCCAATTGATGCATCTTTGATCCTGCTTGCTAGTGTATAAGACTACAGACACCACTCTCCAAAATGGGATGCAGAATATTTTCTTAATAGATTTTATTATGCCAATTGACCTAGATGTTCCCTGAAACCATGGTCCTCAAACCCACGGCCCTGCTACGTTGGTCTTCAAAGCATTCAGTTTATTCAGGAAACTTCTTTGCTTTCGGTTTAGTCCAGTTGTGCTGACCTCTCCTGTATTGTGTGTTGTCTTACCCTTCACCTAAAATAGTTCTTGTCTACTTTATCTAATCAGTGAATACCCCTCTCACTCCTTCCGTTCCCCCTCTCATAAACATCAAAGAATATTTTCCTCTCTGTTTAGACTATTTCTTGAGTTCTTATAATAGTGGTCTCATAGAATATTTGTCCTTTTGCAACTGACTAATTTCAATCAGCACAATGTCTTCCAGATTCCTTCATGTTATGAAATGCTTCACGGATTCATCATTGTTCTTTATCGATGTGTAGTATTCTATTGCGTGAATATACCATAATTTATTTATCCATTCATCCATTGATGGGCACCCTTGTTGCTTCCATCTTTTTGCTATTGTAAACAGTGATGCAGTGAACATGGGTGTGCATATATCTGTTCATGTAAAGGGTCTTATTTCTCTGGGACATATTCCAAGGAGTGGGATTGCAGATCGTATGGTAGTTCTACTTCTAGCTTTTTAAGGAAGCGCCAAATCAATTTCCGGATTGGTTGTACCATTTTACATTCTCACCAGCAGTGTATAAGTATCCAGTCTCTCCACAACCTGTCCAACATTTATTATTTTGTGTTTTTTGGATTAATGCCAGCCTTGTTGGAGTGAGATGGAATTTCATTGTAGTTTTGATTTGCATTTCTCTAATGGCTAATGATCATGAGTATTTCCTCGTGTATCTGTTAGCTACATGAATGTCTTCTTTAGTGAAGTGCCTGTTCATATCCTTTACCCATTTTTAATTGGGTTATTTGTCTTTTTGTAGTTGAGTTTTTGCAGTATCATGTAGATTTTAGAGATCAGATGCTGATCAGATTTTTCATAGCCAAAAAATTTTTCCTATTTTGTGGATAATTTTTTCACTCTTTTGGTGAAACCTTTGGATGAGCATAAGTATTTGGTTTTTAGGAGCTCCCAGTTATCTAGTTTCTCTTCTGGTGTTTGTGCATTGTAAGTAATGTTTTGTATGCTGTTTATGCCATGTATTAAGGCTCCTAGCATTGTCCCTATTTTTTCTTCCTTGATTTTTATTCTTTTAGATTTTATATTTAGGTCTTTGATCCATTTTGAGTTAGTTTTTGGGCATGGTGTGAGGTATGGGTCTTGTTTCATTTTTTTTGCAGATGGATATCCAGTTATGCCAGCACCATTTGTTAAAGAAACTGTCTTTTTCCTATTTAACTGACTTTGGGCCTTTGTCAAATATCAACTGCTCATATGTGGATGGGTTTATGTCTGGATTCTCAATTCCATTCCATTGGTCTATGTATCTGTTGTTGTACCAGTACCAGGCTGTTTTGTCTACTGTGGTGGTATAATAGGTTCTAAAATCAGGTAGTGTGAGGCCTCTCACTTTGTTCTTCTTTTTCAGTAATGCTTTACTTATCTGTGGCCTCTTTCCGTTCTATGAGAAGTTGGTTATTTGTTTCTCCATCTCATTAAAAAATGTCATTGCAATTTGGATGGGGATTCCAGTACCTATAGATCACTTTGGGTAGAGTAGACATTTTCACTATGTTGAGTCTTCCCATTTATGAGCAAGGTATGTGTTTCCACTTACCCAGGTCTCTTTTGGTTTCTTGCAGTAGTGTCTTGTAGTTTTCTTTGTATAGGTATTTTACATCTCTGGTAAGATTTTTTCCTAAGTATTTTATCTTCTTGGGAGCTACTGTAAAGGGTATTGATTTGGTGATTTTCTCTTCGATGTTCTTTTTGTTGGTGTAGAGGAATCCAACTGATTTTTGTATGTTCATCTTGTATCCTGATACTTTGCTGAACTCTTCTATTAGTTTCAGTAGTTTTCTTAAGGATTCTTTAGGGTTTTCTGTGTATAAGATCATGTCATCTGCAAATAGAGATACTTTTACTTCTTCCTAAGCAATCTGGATGCCCTTTATTTCTTTACCTAGCCTAATTTCTCTGGCTAGGACCTCCAGCACAATGTTGAATAAGAGTGGTGATAAAGGGCATCCTTTTCTGGTTCCTATCTCAAGGGGAATGCTTTCAGACTCTCTCCATTTAGGATGATGTTGGCTGTTGGCTTTGTATAGATGCCGTTTATTATGTTGAGGAATTTTCCTTCTATTCCTATTTTGCTGAGAGTTTTTATCATGAATGTGTGTTAAACTTTGTCAAATGCCTTTTCTGCATCAATTGATAAGATCATGTGGTTCTTATCTTTTGTTTTATTTATATGATGGATTACATTAATTGTTTTTCTAATGTTGAATCATCCCGGCATACCTGGCATGAATCCCACCTGGTGATGGTGAATTATTTTTTTGATATGTTTTTGAATTCTATTGGCTAGAATTTTGTTGAGGATTTTTACATCTAAGTTCATGAGGGAAATAGGTCTCTAATTTCCTTTTTTTGTGGTGTCTTTTTTTAGCTGCTTTTGGTATCAGGGATATGCTGGCTTCATAGAATGAGTTTGGGAGTATTCCATCCTTTTCTACGCTCTGAAATACCTTTAGCAGTAGTGGTGTTAACTCCTTTCTGAAAGTTTGGTAGAACTCTGTAGTGAAGCCGTCCAGGCCAGGGCTTTTGTTGTTGTTGTTGTTGGGAGTTTTTTAATTCCCTTTTCAGTCTCTTCTTTTGTTATGGGTTTATTTAGTTGTTTTACCTGTGTTTGTGTTAGTTTAGGTTGGTAGTGTGTTTCTAGAAATTCATCCATTTCTTCTAGGTTTTCAAATTTATTAGCATGCAATTTTTCTTCGTAATCTGATATGATTCTTTTAATACCAGTTGGGTCTGTTGTGATATCGCCCATCTCATTTCTTATTCAGGTTATTTGCTTCCTCTCCTGTTTTTCTTTTGTCAGTTTGGCCAATGGTTTATCAATTTGGTTAATTTTTTCAAAGAACCAGGTTTTGGTCTTGTTAATTCTTTCAGTTGTTTTTCTGTTCTCTATTTCATTTAATTCTGCTCTAATTTTTATTATTTGCTTTCTTCTGGTTCCCGAGGATTTCTTTTGTTGCTCTCTTTCTATTTAAGTTGTAGGGATAATTCTTTGATTTTGGCCCTTTCTTCTTTTTGTGTGTGTGCATTTATTGGTACTTCACTATAATCTTTATGGTCGTTATGAGTTGGGATCGACTTGAAGGCAGTGGGTTTGGTTTTAATTTTAATTTTTATGGAAGCTGATAACGGCTAAAATCAGAACAGAAGCATCTGACCTATTTGTAAAATGACTGAGCTAACTCTAAGAGTTCAATGTAACCTTTACCCTATACTGTACCTTTGTTGCTGGAATCCAACTGCTATTATTGTTAAGGAAATAAATTTCTTTGTGGTCAAGATGAAGAATGTGAATTTTTCATGGAAACTCATTTGTTCCTTGATGGAAACTCTTTGTTCCCAATCTCCTCTGGAGATTCACGCTCTGAGCAAGGTAACTTTTAACGGACCACCCTTGAAAATTTGTCATGTTATTGCTTTGTATCCAACATGAAGCGCCCCCCACCACCGCCTTGACCGCATGTCTTTCATTTAAGTCTTTTAACCTTTTATCATGATGTTGCTTATTGGCCTAGTTGTGAGAGTTTTTGTTTTCTTTATGTTGAGGTGCCATCTATACTGAAGGCTATAGTCTTTGATCTTCCTCAGTAAGTGCTTCTAATCCTCTTGGCTTTCAGCAAACAAGGTTGCGTCATCTGCATATCACAGGTTGTTGATGAGTCTTCCTCCAATCCTGATGCCTTGTGCTTCTTCATATAGTCCAGCTTCTCAGATTGTTTGCTCAGCATACAGATTGAATAAATATGGTGCAATGATACAACCCTGACACACACCTTTCCTGACTTTAAGCCACACAGTATCCTCTTGTTCTGTCCTAACAACTGCCTCTTAGTCTATGTACGGGTTCCTTATGAGCACAATTTCTGGAATTCCCAGTCTTTGCAGTGTTATCCATAATTTGTTATGACCCACACAGGCCGGATGCCTTTGCATAGTCAATAAAACACAGGTAGACATCCTTCTGGTATTCTCTGCTTTCAGCCAGGATCTGTCTGGTATCAGCAATGATATCCCTGGTTCCACGTCCTCTTCTGAATCCAGCCTGAATTTCTAGCAGTTCCCTATTGATATACTGCTGCAGACGCTTTTGAGTGATCTTCAACAAAATTTCGCATGTGATATTAATGATGTCGTTTGATAATTTTTGCATTCTGTTGGATCACCTTTCTCTGGAATGGGCACAAATACGGATCTCTTCCATTCGGTTGACCAGGTAGCTGTCTTCCAAATTTCTTGGCATATACAAGTGAGCACCTCTAGTGCTACATCTGTTTGTAGACCAAAATGGATGTCAGAAGAGACTCTGAACATTGCTCATGAACATAGAGTAGCTAAAGCAAATGGAAGAAATGATGAAGTAAAAGAGCTGAACAGAAGATTTCAAAGGATGGCTCGAGAAGACAAAGTAAAGTATTGTAATGAAATGTGCAAAGACCTGGAGTTAGAAAAGCAAAAGGGAAGAACACGCTCAGCATTTCTCAAGCTGAAAGAACTCAAGAAAATTTCAAGCCTTGAGTTGCAATATTGAAGGATTCTGTGGGCAAAAAATTGAACAAGGTAAAAAGCATCAAAAGAAGATGGAAGGAATACACACAGTCACTGTACCAAAAATAATCAGTTGCCATTCAACCATTTCAGGAGGTAGCATGTGATCAGGAACTGATAGCACTGAAGGAAGAGGTCCAGGCTCCACTGAAAAGCTTGAATTCATCCACGTTATTCAGGTTAGCTCTGCTTTGGGGAGGTAGCTCTTCCCCAGTCATATTTTGAGTGTCTTCCAACCTTTTTTTAAAAAAAAAAAAAATTTTTTTTTCCAACCTTAGGGGCTCATATTCCGGCACTATATCAATGTTTTGATGCTATTTATAAGATTTTCACGGGCCGATTTTTTCAGAAGTAGACCACCAGGTACTTCTTCCTAGCCTGTCTTAGTCTGAAAGCTGCACTGAAACCTCTCCACCATGGGTGACCCTGCTGATATTTGAAATACTGGTGGCATAGCTTCCAATATCACAGCAACATGCAAGTCACCACAGTACAACGAACTGACAGATGCATGGGGGTTAGTTATATAGGGCCTGCCTAAGACTGAGGCTGAAGAAGCAGAAAAGAGAACCTCCCCCCACAATATACGGACAGCTATTGCACAAAACATCAGGCAACAGGAATTGCTGGTTGGCGAATATGATTAAGTTCTTGAGTGCAAGCCGGAAGGCTGGCCGTATGAACCCACCCAGGTTCACTGCAGAAGATAGGCCTTGCAATCTGCTTCTGAAAGGTCACAGCCTTAAAAACCCTATGGAGCAGTTCTACTCCCCACACCTGGGGTCATTATGAGTCAGAATCAACTCAGCGGCAACTAACGACAGGCAACAGCAGCCTACCACTGGGAGAAAGATAAGAATATACAGAGAAGTAGCTTTCTCTGTCACAAGCATGCAATGCCAGCTGAAAGCTATGAGTGGGGAGGAACATGTAGGGAAGCCCCACAGTACACGGGGCGTCACACTAAGCACAAAGTAGGAGCAGTAGTCTACTGGAGGAATTTGAGGCTGCTAAAAAAAAAAAAAAAAAAAATTTTTTTTTTTTTAGTACACAGATTTTTTTTTTTTAGTACACAGAAGGTAACTACAGCAATGACACAACCAAAATTCAACTCATCTACTAAGTAGAGTCACTCAAACCTTCACACTAACAGCCTGACCAAAGAAGAGGCCTCGCCATTTTCAGGTATAAATACTATTTACCAGAGTCTCCAGGATTCTTTTACACATGATGTGCCAACAGAACCATATCCAGAGATGTCTAAGATGTTGAAACTATGAGGAAAAGACTTTAAAATATGTTAGTATTTTAAACTATGAATAATAAGCTAAAGGATATAGTGGAAAAGATGTCTGAACAGATGATAAATTTCAGCAGAGAGTGGGAAACTATAAAAGAAAATCAAATGAAAATGTCGATGAAAAACACTTATCAGAGATGACCACAGGGTCATCACCAGAGTTGAGAGAAGTAAATTTGAAGATAGATCAAAAGAAAGTGTCCACTGTTTGGAGTGATGAAAAATTCTTGGAAATAGATAGTGGTGATAGTTGCACAATGAATGCAATTAATGTCACTGAATTATATACTTAAAAATGGTGAATTTTTATTATATTTTACCACAATATTAAAAAAAAATTGAACACCGTAGTCTACATGTAAACCTAAGTACTCTATCAGTTGTCTACATTTTTGCTCTATGACTCCACCAGAACAATAAAATCTCCTGAGTTGTGGCTAGCCAAAAAGAAGAAAGAAAGAAAAGAAGGAAGGAGGAAAGGAAGGAAGGAAGAAGAAGGTGTTCATATCTAGTACCCAGGTCTTGGTTCCTAAATACCATTCTCCAATAAAAGGAACCAGAAATCTTTGGGGAATTGTTTGGTTCTAGGGCTGGGGACAGGAAAATCCTAGATCTACCCGAAGTATCTTCTAGTGCCAGCTAGAAGGGAGTACACATGTAAAATAAAATAAAATAAAAATGATAGCTTCATATCCAAAGAAAACAGAAGCCAACCTGTAAAATCTCCCAGTAGCCAAAGCTGAAACTAAATGAGCAACAAGATAAATGCTAATAGCATTTGATTATAAGCCAAAGAATAAAATAAATATCTATGAATCCGTACTGATATAAAAAAAATGTTGAATGATAGTTAAATGGAGAAGGGATGAATCTTTACAAAATAATTCCAAATAATTTAAGTAGCCATTTCCTCTCCTTTCAGGAAGGGAGCTAATTCTCCTCCCCTTGAGTGCAGGCTAGACTTAGTAACTTGTTACCAAAGTATATACCAAGGAAAAGAAATACTACCTTTTCGGTAGAGAAAGCTGGAAAACACCACCTTAGCCAGGTGATCAAGGTTAACATCACTAGTGATGTCATGTTGATATCATGTCCTCCTGATATAATGTAATGAGAAGAGCACCTTGCCTCGTGATATCCTTCCCCCAAACCCATAGTTTCAGTCTAATCATGAGAAAACCACAGATAAACCTAAATTGAGAGACATTCTACAAAACACCTGACCAGTATTCTTCAAAAATATTAAGGTTACTGTCTTAGGATGGGTTCTCTAGAGAAACAAAACCAGTGATGTGTATACACACACACACATACATATACATAGAGAGAGAGATTTATCTTAAGGAAATGGCTCACGCAGTTGTAGAGTCTGGAAAGTCCCAAATCTGTGGGTCAGGTGTTAGCCTTGAAGGCTTCTCCTGACTCATGTAGCCGCAGGGGCTGACAGACCCAAGATTAGCAGGTCAGATGGCAGGCCGCTGGCTCACAGACTGCAGAGGCTGACAAATCCCAAAATTGGCAGGTAAAGTGCTAGCTCAAGTCCCAAGAACTGGAGAGCAGATGATGATGAACCAGATGCAGAATTCAGAGTGAGAGCCTTGCTGGGACATCCATTTATATACTGGAGGCAGGCCACACCCCCAAGGAAACTCCTTTTCAACTGATTGGCTGCTCATAGCAAATCTCATCATGGAGTTGATTACATCATTACATAACTGCCAAATTACATCAATTACATAACTGCCAGACTACATCGTAACTGCAAAACCACCAAGAATCATAGCCCAGCCAAGTTGACACAAAACTTAACTATCACAGTCATGAAAAAACAAGGAAAGACTGGGGAAAGACCTGGGGAGGCTAATGAGACATGATGACTAAATGCAATATGCTATCCTGGATTAGATTCTGAAACAGGAAAAGACATTAGTGGAAAAACTGGTGAAACCGAAATAAAGTCTATAGTTTGGTTAATAGTGTTGTATCAATATTAATTTCTTAGTTTTGAAAAATGCACCATGGTTGTGTAGATGTTAATATTAAGAGAAGCTGGGGGAAGTATACGGTATATTGGAACTCTCTGTACTATATTCGCAACTTTTCCATAAATCTTAAATTATTCCAAAATTAAAAAGGAAAGAAATAAAAACAAAAAGAAAATATCCAAACCGAAGCACAAAGAGGAAAAAAAATAAGAACAGGAAAAAAGAACAGTGAATCCATTTGTAGGAAACAACCAAGCAGTCTAACATACATGTAATTAAAGTTCCAAAAAGAGGAAAGGGATAATATACCAGAAGCAATATTTGAAGCTGTAATGGCTGGTGATTTTCCAAAATTTAATAAATTTAATTTTGGAAATTCATTTGGATTTAATTGGACTTGACTATAAATCCAAGAGGCTCAGAGAATCCCAAGCAAAATAAATACAAAGAAAAACACAACTAAGCACATCATAGTTAAACAGCTTAAAATCAGAAATAAAAAACTCCTGAAGTCAGTCAGAGAAAAAAGGAACATGTTTAGCAAGGCATTGATATTCAATGACAGTAGATCTGTGAACCAAAGCTGTGCAGATAAGAAGACAGAGTGACATCTTTAAAGAACTAAAAAAAAAAAGAAAAAAAAATCTGTTAACCTAGAATGTTAATCTACAGAATAAAAAATATTCAAAAACGTGAATTTAAATGTGAACTAAAGTTTTTTAAGACAAAAAAAAAGCTAAAAGAGAATATATGTCAGGAAACATGTGCTAAAAGAAATATGAAAAGAAGCGATACCAGAAGGAAATTTGCATCTACACGAAGGAGTGAACAGTGCCAGAAATTGCATAGATGTAGATAAGGAAATAATATATTTTTTAATATTTTAATTTGAATTGACTGGAAATTATATGAAACATATCAAAATGGAAGAGATGCTGCTAAAGCAGTGCATAAAGGAAAATACATATCATCAAACGTTTATATTAGAAAAGAAGAAATATCTCAACTCAATGACTTAAGTTTCTATCTTAAGAAACTAGAAAAAGAATTGAAAACTAAATCTAAAGTTAAAAAACCCATTGCCGTCAAGTCCAAACTCAAAGTTAGAAGAAGGAAAAACAAACAAACAAACAAACAAAAAAACCCACAAAGATAGGAGCAAAAACTCATGGCAAACAGAAAAACAATTTAAAAAAAAAATCAATAAAACCAAGTTCTTTGAAAAGATCAATATATTTGATAAACCTCTAACCCAAATGATTAATAAAAAAGGAGAGAAGACACAAATTACCAATATCAGGAAATAAAAGGGAGATATCACTACAAAAAAAAAATCTTTTTTTTTTTAATCACTACAGCTTCTTTAGACATTAAAGGGTAATAGGGAATATGTATGAACAGCTTTATTCCAATAAGTTTGACAACTTAGATGAACTGGGACAAAATTCCTCGAAATACACAAAATACTAGCTGTCATTCAAGAAAGAACAGATAACCTGAATAGTCCTTTATCTATTGAAGAAGTCAGAGTCGTAGTTTAAAACCTTCCTGCAAGGAAAACTCTAGGTCCAGATGTCTTTCCTAATGAGGTCTATCAAACACCGGAGGTAGTAATTGCAATACTATAGAAACTGTTTCAGAAAACGAGGGGGAAGAGGACAGTTCCCAACTCAACACCGGAATCACCATGATACTAACATTTGCCAAAGATGTTACAAGAAAAGGAAACTATAGACCAATACTGTTTATGAACATAAAAGCAAAAATCCTTAACAGTTTATATCATAATATGAATAGCATAAGAGGGAGGGCAAGGACTCCTTCATTGTCTACATTGATAGGTCAGGATATTCCAAACTTTTAGATTCAGACTCTTTAAAGGCGAAAAGGTCAGCATCAGCAGATGTGAGCAGAAGCAAGAATCAGATGCAAGGTTACTTATTAATCAGTTTGCTCCTCTCTCCTCATCCCCACTCCTGCCCAGTTTCCATGGGCAAGGGAAGGAGATCAGGACCACTGATGTTTACAGGTATGACCTCCTTCCCTTGCTTATAATAATTACAGATTTTCTACATGTGTGTGCAGTAGAAACCCAACTAAGTAGTGGTTCAAACAATTTAGAGGGTTTTCTTAATTTTCATGAGACAGTAAGCCCAGAGGTCATCAGTCCAGGGCCAGTTCAGTGGCTTTGTGATGCCATCAGGGACTTGGGCTTCGTCTAGCATTCTGCTCCTCAATCCTTAGCTTGTAGACCATGATCACGGTTGCAAGTTAGACATTCCACCATCAACATCACAAGTGTGTTCCAGAAAAGAGATGAAGTTCAAAACAAATTGTGTGACTAGTTGAGTCTATTGCTTTTAAAGAAATTTCCTAGAAATCCCACCCAACAACTTTCACTTATATCTTAATGGCTTTAACTATCCACATGGCCACTCTTAGCTGCAAAGGAAGCTGAGAAACCTAGTTCTTTTAGCTGGACACATTGTCCAAACACAGTTTGGGTTCTGGTCTAGTAGAAAAGGGGAGAATAGATACTGGATAAGCAACCAGCAGTATCTGCCACATCCCTCTAGTTCCATGAATTGATTCTTGGGCCTACTCTGGTTCTTAGGTCCATTGATCTTACTATTGGTACTGAATGTTACTTCTACTTCCTTTTCCCCTTAGGGATTATTTTGGTCTTGCTCTGTTCAAGAACCATTCCTGTTTTCCAAAGATTACTGCCATCTCACCTTCTTCCCCACCCCTCACGCCGCTCCCTGCACACTCATTTCATGGAATTGACCCTTTATTCAAAGCAACTGGAAATAATGTGCAGTAACTAGTATTTCATGGTTAATGGGCTAGTAGAAAATAGGTACTCTTTTAATATTGAAGATCTAGGGTTGCAGATAATAATGATAATTTACTTAGTTGGAAAACATATTTTCCAAAGACAGAGGATGTCTAAGTTTAGAGGACGTATGAGTAGCTACGAAGTTCATTTCCCAAAAGATTAGCATGATGAGTTAGCTGAAGTCTATTAACTGCTTGAGATCACAAGAAATTAATACATAAGGCACAGTTACTTATATCTGGGATATGGTACAACTGGGACTGATTTCTGTCTATCAGAAATAATCAGTAATTATGAAGACAATGTAAAATCAAATAAACTTTCAAAAATTACCCTAAAGGGGCATACGTAAGAGAGGTAATTAACTTTTTTTTTTTTTTTACTATAAATGGAAGCCCATGTGGCAGAAGATTGCCATTAAGTCTATTGTGCAAAATCTCTATCCTCAATATTCCAGTATCCATCTTTTTCTTGCAATTCTTGTTGCCACTGTCTTAGAACAGACCTTTTCCAAGTGTATTCCTTATTTTGGTCTCATTACATTCCCCATACCACTACTATTGTGATCTTCCTAAAGCATGAATCTGATCACTTTCTAAATCCTTCTACTGTGGGTTCCTTTAGCTTTCAAAATAAAGTCAAATGTTTCAGCTGAGTCCACAATGATGCTCATGATTTTTCTCCTACCTTGCCTCCCTAATCTCATCTCCCACTGCCCCTGCTTTTTTCACTTTCTAAACATATAAAACTACTTCATTTGTTTATTCATTCATTGAATGGCTATATATTGAACACATACTGTGTGCTAGGCACTGTGCTAGGTCCAAGAGATCCAACAGTGATCATGACAGGCCAGGGTCTGCCATCCTGGAAATTACAGACTAGTAAAGGATTCAGTCAAGTAAATAAAACATTAGAAAGCAGCCTTGATCTAGACACAAGGTGGGGTAGCCAAGGAAGGTTATTTGTTATTTATTGGTATATAACAAACCACCCCAAAACAATGGTTTAAAACAATAGCAATTATTTAATACTATTATATCTCACAGTTCTGGATACGGACTGATTCCACTAGGTGACTCTTATGCAGGATCTCTCATGAGTTTCAGTCAGACAGTGGCTCAGGTTGGATATTGTCTTGAAGGATTCCTTACTCACATGTTTGGGCTGGGAAATCTTGAACAGCTGGGGCTCCTTGGGCAACTCCCTCTATTTCTATGTGTTGTTTCAGGATAACAGCTTCAGAGAGGAGGCTGGACTTCTTACATGGTAGCTCAGGACTCCAAAGGCCTATGTTCCAAGAAAGAAATGGAAAAAGTTGTATCACCTTTTATAACATAGCCTCAGAAGTCACCTAACATCACTTCCCCCATACTTTATTAATGAGGCCATCCTCAAAGCCTGCCCAGGTTTAAGGCAAGGGGACTGTAATGGATTGAATTGTGTCCCCCAAAAATATTTGTCAACTTGGTTAGGCCATGTGTGGTTGTCCTTCATTTTGTGATTTTCCTATGTGTTATAAGTCATACTCTCTGCCCATGGTTAAAAAGAATTAGGGTGGGACATAACACCCTTGCTACGGTCACATCACTGATCCAGTGTAAAGGGAGTTTCCCTGGGATGTGGCCTGTACCACGTTTTATCTTACAAGAGATAAAAGGAAAGGGAAGCGAGCAGGGAGTCGGGGACCTCATACCACCAAGAAAGCAGTGCCAGGAGCAGAGCAGGTCCTTTGGAACCAGGCTTCTTGCGTAGAGAAGCACCTAGTCCGGGGAAGATTGATGAAAAGGCCAACAGAGAGAGAAAGCCTTCCCCTGGAGCTGACACCCCAAATTATGACTTTTAGCCTACTTTACTGTGAAGAAATAAATTCCCCTTTGTTAAAAGGATTTGTGGTATTTCTGTTATAGCAACACTAGATGACTAAGACAGGAACATAGAGTCTACCTCTTGATGGAGTAACAAGGTTCTGGAAAGCGTGTGGATTTGGAAACGTTACAGATAATTTTTTAAAAAATACAACCTGCCACAGAATCTTCCTGGAGGAACCTTGTTGCTTCACATCCCAGTGCTCTCACAAATGCTGTTCACATGTCCTTGAATACCTCTTCCCCTCTTCTTGATTTAACTCACTGTTATGGATGGAATTGTGTCCCCCAAAATATGTGTTGTAAATCCTAACCCCTATACCTGTGGAGGATACCCTGATGGCGTAGTGGTTAAGAACTGCAGCTGCTAACCAAAAGGTCGGCAGTTCAAATCCACCAGGCAATCCTTGGAAACTGTGTGGGGCAGTTCTACTCTGTCCTGTAGGGTCGCTATGAGTTGGAATTGACTCGACGGCAACGGGTTTGGGTTTTTTTTTTTTAACATACCCATGGATGTAATCTCATTTGAGAATAGAGTTTTCCTCATTATGTTAATGAGGTCATATCAGCATAGGATGTCTTAAGGCAGTCACTTTTGAGATATTAAAAGAGCAGATGAGGCACAGAGAAGAAAGCAGAGATGGGAGAAGATAGATGCCACGCCACATGAAGATCGCCAAGAAACTGAGGAACAGAAGCTGAAAAGAGACAAGGACCTTCCCCTAGAGCTGACGCCCTGAATTTGGACTTTTAGCCTACTAACTATGAGAAAATAAAATTTCTGTTTGTTAAAGTCACCCACTAGTGGTATTTCTGTTATAGCAGCACTAAGAAACTAAGACGCTCGCTAGCACTCATTTGGTAAAACTTATCTCAAGTTTATCCTCCTTTGAAAAGACTTCCTTGACTACTACTCCCCATATCATGAAATATACATTATCATTCCCATACTGCTCTTCATACCCTTCTCCCTTTACATCCTGTGCATCATCCTAGCTCTCTTTTCACGGTATATCGTAGTAGATGATTTCTTGACTCTATCTCTGAACTATAAATTTCTCGAAGGCATAAATCGTTGTTCAACTTTCCATTCTCAGGAGCTGACTTAGTACAGACCATAATAGTCTCTCTTCTGTTTTGGTTTGTTTTCTTACTTTTCTCTCTTACTCTTTCTCTTAGATTTTAGGCTAGAGTAGAAGAAAAATGCTTGAGTTGAGACCACTGAGAAAGATTCTATGACTGTCATTATAGATGAAGGACTCTGACAACACAGTCACAAGTGCAGTTCCGTTGCTCTTCTTAAGTGTTATTAGAGGCATTCTGGCCTAGTCTCATTGTCTTTAAACCATTTTAAATATCTCATGCTTTTCAACGGAATTGTAGTGATAGCGTATAGAGATCAGATACTGCCATCTTGTTTTTGGCTGATTCCCTTAAGGTAATACTACTAGGGTTATTAAAGGACATTTTTGCACAGAAAATGTTAGAGAATCCATCTTCAGGATCAGCTACTCTGTTTTAAGTGAACTTCAGTCAGTTACCTTCTGCTCTCTTTTGCACTTTTTAAATACTGCAAGATGAGATTGCCAAACAGTGGGAGAGTGAAATAGCTTAATATATTTTATAATGGTTATAAGTGAAACACTGGAGTACCTGTGTGGCAAACAGTTAAGTGCTAGGCTACTAACCAAAAGGTTGATGGTTTGAACCCATCCAGAGGCCCTTGAAAGACAGGAGGCTTTGAAAGTCTTAGCAAAAAGCTGGAAGCAACCAAGGTGTCCGTCAACGGATGAATGGTTAAATAAATTGTGGTATATTCACATAATGGAATACTACACATCGATAAAGAACAGCGACGAATCTGTGAAACATTTCATAACATGGAGGAACCTGGAAGGCATTATGCTGAGTGAAATTAGTCAGAGGCAAAAGGACAAATATTGTATAAGACCACTATTATAAGATCTTGAGAAATAGTATAAACTGAGAAGAACACATACTTTTGTGGTTATGAGGGGGGGAAGGAGGGTGAGAGAGGGTTATTTACTGATTAGTTAGTAGATAAGAACTATTTTAGGTGAAGGAAAGGACAATACTCAATACACGGAAGGTCACCTCAAATGGACCGGACCAAAAACAAAGAAGTTTCCAGGATAAACTGAATGCTTCAAAGGTCAGTGGAGCAATGGCGGGGATTTGGGGACTATGGCTTAAGGGAACTTCTAAGTCAATTGGCAAAATACTACTATTATGAAAACATTCTGCATCCCACTTTGAAATGTGGCGTCTGGGGTCTTAAATGCTAACAAGCGGCCATGTAGATGCATCAATTGGTCTCAACCCACCTGGATCAAAGGAGAATGAAGAACAAAAACACCAAGGTCACACGACAACTATGAGCCCAAGAGACAGAAAGGGCCACATGAACCAGAGACTTACATCATCCTGAGACCAGAAGAACTAGATGGTGCCTGGCCACAACCTATGACTGCCCTGACAGGGAGCGCAACAGAGAACCCCTGAGGGAGCAGGAGATCAGTGGGATGCAGACCCCAAATTCTCATAAAAAGACCAGACTTAATGGTCTGACTGAGACTAGAGGAATTCCGGCAGTCATGGTCCCCAAACCTTCTGTTGGCCCAGGACAGGAATCATTCCCGAAGACAACTCATCAGACATGGAACGGACTGGACAATGGGTTGGAGAGAGATGCTGATGAAGAGTGAGCTACTTGTATCAGGTGGACACTTGAGACTGTGTTGGCATCTCCTGTCTGGAGGGGAGATGGGAGGGTAGAGAGGGTTAGAAACTGGCAAAATTGTCACGAAAGGAGAGACTGGAAGGGCTGACTCATTAGGGGGAGAAAGTGGGAGTATGGAGTAAGGTGTATATAAGCTTATATGTGACAGACTGACTTGATTTGTAAACTTTCACTTAAAGCTCAATAAAAATTATTAAAAAAAAAAACAACCCTTATGGAGGAGTTCTACTCTGCACACGTGGGGTCGCCATGAATCAAAATCAACTCTGCTGGAACTGGAAGCAAAATAATAAATAACCAAATCAGGCTGGTGTCTTTAGATCTTTAACATTGCTTATTAGCAATTTCTATATTTACAAGAAAATGTGGAAAGAGAAATATCGTTTTAGGATTTTTTTTTCTTATCACCTAATGCATACAAACACTGAAAAAAATTAAATATTTATGTAAGTCTAACCTAAGTGACAGTATATAGTTGATGCAGTCAATCATATGAATTATTCCTAATTCCTAACTAGTCCTAATTATTAAATAAGTGAGGTAATCCTTATATCTACTTATTAGCAGAGGTAACAGACTGAGTGTATTAAACCACTTTCATCTTGTTACTTTTGTCTTTTCCTGATGGAGAGATCCTAGTTTGTGGGCATATTCCAATAGGAATAAATTACTTCAAGACCAGGAGATCTCACGACCCCTCAGCATGTTTAATGTACTTACTTGAGGAGGGAAAACACCTTTATTCCACAATTGTTGAAAGGATATGAGGCCTGACTTTTACAAATTAGAATCATATATAATAGACATATTAATTAGCAATGTAAAAGGATTTGGTGAGCATCCATTGATCAGATAAAGGATCTTTTGAAATGTCGATAATCACTTCCTACTTGTTTAATTGTTATCTTTAAGTCCAGATTTGGCTGTTCTAGATTTTCCTGAATCAGCGACTAACCGTTTTTTTTTAAAAGAACACCACTGTCTTTTATTTTTCCCCGCTTTGAAGCAGTATGAAGAATTCAACCTGCCTCATGAATAAAGTAATTGCTTAGATTTCTATCCCATTGTGAGTTTCTATTTCTTTGTTTTTTTCTTGAAGACGACCATGAAATCAATGCGCTAATTACCTTTCCAATACTCTTGCCTCTGAATTTTGTTCCACAAATGTAGCTACATGAAACAGCCAGAACAACCAGTCAATGAACTGATTACTGTTGAATGCCATACGTCCTGCTACTTGATCATAATTCAATGTCTATTGAAATGAAAAGAAATATTTTTGTGGTTGAAAACGTAATTCTTGCCTCCATAATTTCGATTCTGCTGCCAAATTTACATAGTAAGAGACCTTCAGGTAACTTTGCAATTATTTAAAACTGAATAAAATTAATGAGAAACACCAATTAAGCTGAGTGTCTAGTAAAAGACTTGTTTGGATGTAGTCCCAGATAATGTCCTTGGCTAATGGAAGGTGAAGCAACCTGATTTTGTGTAAATATGATTTCGGCCTGCGAAGTGTCCTTAGCCAAAAAATATTCTCTGATTATATGGTAACCCAAAGCTGATGCCAGTGTTCAAAATGCACATATAAGGGTGTGTGTGTGTTTGTGTGTGTGTATGTATGTGTGAGACAGAGAGAGAGAATGTATAGAAAATACTGGGTAGGATACAAAAGCTCTTTTATTTATTTTATTATTGTATTTTAGATGAAGGTTTATAGCACAAACTAGCTTCTCATTAAACAATTAGTACACTCTTGTTTTGTGATATTGGTTACCAGCCCCACGACATATCAGCACTCTTCCACTCTCAACCTTGGGTTCCCTATTACGAGCTTTCCTGGCCCCTCCTGCTTTCTCATTGTTGCCCCTGAGCTGGTGTGCCTATTTAGTCTCCTTTTGTTTTATGGACCAGTTCAATCTTTCGCTGAAGGGTGAACCTCAGTAGTGACTTCATTTCTGAGCTAAAAGGGTGTCCAGGGGCCATAGTCTCAGGGTTTCAACAGTCTGTCAGGCCAGTAGTATGGTCTTTTTTTGTGAGTTAGAATTTTGTTCTACATTTTTCTCCAGCTCTGTCTGGGACCCTCTATTGTGATCTCTGTCAGAGTAGTCAGTGCTGGTTGGTAGCCAGGAGCCATCTAGTTGTGCTGGACTCAGTCTGGTGGAGACTGTGGTAGTTGTGGTCTATTAGTCCTTTGTACTAATCGTTCCCTTGTGTCTTTAGTTTTCTCTATTCTCCCTTGCTCCAGAGGAGTGAGACCAGTGTAGTATCTTAGATGGCTGTTCCCAAGCTTTTAAGACCCCAGACGCTATTCACCAAAGTAGACCGTGGAACGTTTTCTTTATAAACTACGTTATGCCAACTGAGCTAGGTGTTTCCAGAGACCATGGTCCCCACAGCCCTCAGCTCAGTATTTTGATCCTTCGGGGAGTTTGGGTGTGACTATGCAGCTTCCATGACACTGCCTTGGATAAGCTGTGCTGGCTTCCCCAGTATTTTGTACTGTCTTACCCTTCACCAAAGTTACCACTAGAATATAAAAACTCTTAACAGTAATTCTCTTTGGGAAAGAGGACATTCTTTCCATTTAAACAGTTTTTAACTATTTGAACTTTTGTGCCATGTGCATGTATTACTTTGTCAACACAATAGTAAACCAAATTTGAAAGAAATGTCTTTTGAAATTCAGCAAAATTTTAAAAGATATTAAAACAAATGATTTTGTTATAATAACTATCCTTTAAAATTAACACTGGAAAAAGGTAATTGGATCTATGGCTATCTGTACATAATGTCAACCCAATAAGCAGTTTATTCATTGGGGGAAAAGTTTTGGTGGTTTGAGTCCATCCAGAGGTGCCTCGGAAGAAAGGCTTGGCAATCTATTTCTAAAAAAATCAATTGCTGAAAACCCCTCGGAGCACAGTTCTACCCAGACATACATGGGGTTGTCATGAATTGTAATAGGCTTGACAGAAAGAGGTTTGGTTTGGTTTTGGAGAGACCACAGAGCCAAATTGAGATGATCTAGAATTTGTGGACACAAGACTTACTCAAAAAATACCTCTTCTAGTGCCTGTTATGTTTGATGTATTTTGAAATGCTTTCCAGGCTTTGAGTCTTCTAAAATACTAGAAATATAAAGGAGATGTTCGCATCTCTGGTGGAATGTGCCCTAGGATAGATGTCTTAGGGAACACCCAAAAGAATAGACAGAAGCTAAAAGGAAACCAGCAACATGACCAAGACATCAGACTTCAGTTAACAAGAGATGTTGTCTTGAACTTAGAGTCCCTGGGTGGTGCAAATGGTTAACACTTTACATTGGGCTGCTAATCAAAAGGTTAGAGATTCTAGTCCAACCAGAGGCGCCTCAGAAGAAAGGCCTGGCAATCCACTTCTGAAAAATCAGCCATTGCAAACCCTATGGAGCACAGTTGTTCTCTGGCACACATGGGGTTGCCATGAATTGGAATCAACTCAGCAATAACTGGTAAGGTTGTGAACTGCCTTAGTTTCTCTTAGCAGCCACATCTCCCCTTTACACCCATCACTTCAGCTCTACTTTTAGTTTCAGAGGAGGAGACATCCAGGAACCTTTTGGCTCCTGAAAATTCTTGGTCCTATGAACTCGTCTTTCCTTCATCAGCAACTTTCCCTTTGCAGTAAATATGCTCAAATATCATGAGATCTGTCTGGCATATTTTTTTTCACCTGTGCATAAATGTCTACACTGATCACCCTCCCTGTTGTCCAAGCCTTGGGAAGTCCCTTCCCATACTGACCCTGGGCTTAGCCATAGAGATTGCTTTGTAATTTGGTCCCTCAGGGAGTTTGGGTGTGTTTACGAAACTTCCATGACCTCGGTGTGGCTGACAACTGTGTGGCCCGCTCTCCAGGTTACCACTAGGATACAAAAACTCTTAACAGTAGTTGTCTTTGGGGAAGAGGACATTCTCCCCATTTAAATATTTTTTCACTCTAGGAAGTTTTGTATCATGTGCATGTATTACGTTTTCAACAAAATTTTAAACCTAATTTGAAAGTAATGTCTACTGAAATTCAACACACATTTAAAAGATAATATTAAAATTAATGTTTATTTTTGGAATAACAAACCTTTTAGAAAGAACACTGGGAAAAGGTAATTGGATCTAAGGCTATCTCTACATGATGTCAACCCAACGAGCAGTTTATTCATTGGGGAAAAAGATTTGGTGCTTTGAGTCAATCCAGTGTGCCTCACAATAAAGGCCTGGCAATCTATTTCCAAAAAAAAATCACTCGTTGAAAACTCTGTGGAACACAATTCTACCCTGACCCACGTGGGGTTGCCATGAGTTGTAATTGGCTCGACAGAAACAAGTTTGCTTTGGTTTTGGATAGACCAGAGAGTCAAACTGAGATGATCTAGAATTTTGGAGAAGGAGCAAGAAGGCTTACTCAAAAAATACCTCTTCTAAGACAGAAAGGACCACATAAACCAGAGACTGCATCAGCCTGATACCTGAAGAACTACATGGTGGCCTGGCTACAACCAATTACTGCCCGGACAGGGAACACAGCAGCGAAACCCTGACGGAGCAGGAGAGGAGTGGGATGCAGTCCTTAAATTCTCATAAGAAGTCTAGGCTTAATCTTTTGACTGAGACTAGAAGGACCCTGGAGGTCATGGTCCCCAGACCTTCTGTTAGCTCAAAACAGGAACCATTCCCAAAGCCAACTCTTCAGACAGGGATTGGACTGGACTATGGGATAGAAAACGATACTGGTGAGGAGTGAGCTTCTTGGATCAAGTAGACACATGAGACTGTGTGAGCAGCTCCTGTCTGGAGAGGAGATG